>NC_051063.1:161338633-161968633 GCF_004664715.2 Peromyscus leucopus
TGAGAGATCAGGAGATAAAAGATCTTCTGACAGGGGCCTCAGAGTACTTCAAATCATGGCTCAAAGACAGGTAAGAGGGCCTGCTTGAAGAGGTCACTCATGTGGTAGGGAAAAGGAGAGGACATTTGCTCTACAAAAGCCTCTGGGTAGCTAACCAGTGACAACCAGAACAGGCTCCCGAGAGGCAACATTAATTTATACCAACAATTGATACAAATAAGCTGTCACAAGACATTTATACCGTGACCCAGATTCCTGGCATGGGGCCCCACCTCTGCCACCCTGAGGAATTAAGCCACAAAGTGAATTTTGGTGGGGGGGGGTGTGGGGGAGGGGGACAAGCTGTGTTCAAACCATAGCACCAAATAGAGGCGGTTTTCAGATTTGCAGACATCCACAGTTTCGCTCCCTCAACCCCGCTGGGTAGGAGTTACTTAGAGACAAAGCCTTTTTGTAGTTTGCTTTTCTGTCACTGTGGTAAAATACTAGCCAAGGCCAACTGAGGGGAGAGGAAAGGGTGTGTGTGGAATGAACTCTGAGTGATGGGGTTTGGGGAAGGTTTAGCGGGACAAGGAGGAAACCTGCTTCTTCTTTCACCAACTTCAAAAGGGGGAAACAAAGGTAGCAAACGAATTTACATGAGAGAACTGACCTAACTGCATGTGACTGTGAGCCATTCTAGTAAGTCTAGGGTAAGACAACTCCCTTGGAACGTTTTCTGTGGGCAACACAGGACAGGGACAGTATCTCCTCTTCAGACCAAGAAACAGACAAATATATAGGCAACTAGGGTTATTTTTTAATTTTTAATTATATGTGTAGGGAGGGGAGGTTGTGGGTGGGTATATGCATGTGAGTGTAGTGACCATGAAGGCCAGAAGAGAGCATCAGAGTCCCAGAAGCTGGATTTACAGGCAATTGTGAGCTGCCCAACGTTGATGCTAGGAACTGAATTCAGGTCTTCTGCAAGAGCAGTACACACTTTGAACCAATGAGCCATTTCTCCAGCTCTGGTACTGGAGGTCTAACCAGAGAAATTAGATGAGAAAAAGAAAGAAATGGCACACAGACTAGTGAGGCAAAGTTTAAACTCCCTTAGTTCTCAGACAACAAAACGCTCTATGGAAAACATCCTTAAGAACAAATTTTTATGTTTTGTTTTGTTTTTTTGAGGCAAGGTTTCTCTGTGTATCCCTGGCTATTCTAGAACTCACTCTGTAGACCAGGCTGGCCTCAAACCCAGAAATCTGCCTGCCTCTGCCTCCCAAATGCCAGGACTAAAGGTGTGTGCCACCCGGTAAAGAATCAATTTTTATAAATGACTGCAACTAAGTAAGTTTGCAAAGTGGCAGAACGAAATAGTAACAAAGTCAATTGTACTTCCATACTGCAGTGATGAACTTTTTGAGGGGACACTTAAAGAGCAATATCAGGGACCAGAGAGATGACTTGGGGGTTAAGAGCACTGGATACTCATGCAAAGATCCTGGGCTTGATCCCCTGCACATCGCAGCTCATGAGCATCTGAAACTTCAGTTCCAGGGGAATCTGACACCCTCTTCTGGCCTCTGTGGTACTGCACTCACATAGTGCACATACACACATGCAGGCACTCATGCACATAAAAATAAACAAATTGTTGTAAAAAAACAAAATGGTTTCATTTACATATGGAATTAAAAGGAAATATACTTAGGAATAAGCTTAGCCAAAACAAACAAACAAAAAGATGCAACACTTACATTCTGAAAATGGCAAACTATTGTGGGAAGAAATTTAAGAGATCCAATATTGCATCTTCCTGGAGTGCAAAAGCCAGTGTTGTTGAGAATAAAGATTATTTATTTACAGAATAAAGATTCCAGTTGTGGGACTGCAGGCAAGAGCATGTAAGGAGACCCCTGAAGCTGAAAGATGTCAAGCGTTCTGTGTGACCAAGTAGAAGAGGGGGAAAGGAGGAGAGAGACAAAGGGGCAACTCCTGGAAGTGACCCCCACCCAGCACACGGGACCTGAGTAAAAGGAATGAGAAAGCAGTGCCATGGGGACAGGTGGACAGAGGCCCCGAGGCAGGTGCACGAGAAGCAGCAAGTGGAAAGAATCCTAAAGGATGCAAAACTCACAAGCAGAGAGCAGAGGACCTCAACAGAGACCTGAATACGTTCAGCAAGCATGCTCCAAGTCAGCGGGACCCAGGAGCCTCCAGGCCCCGGCTATGAGGCAACATCCCGGGGCAGGAGGCCAAACCACTTGCGGTTTCTTTGGTATTTTTCCAGAAGCACACTTCTACACACCCAGGCATCTTCTTCCAGGACCACGCCTTTTAAAACTGTGCCCCTTTATTTTGGAACTTGATTAAAGCAAGTCTGTCTTGTCTGGTCTTTAGTTTGGATTGAAAAGTTCTGGATTTATCCAGGGATCAATGCCATTTCTGTGAAGCCATTGAGAGAGGTTTTTCACCTCTGAGTGGCATTTCAGACCCTGAGACCAGCCAGCTATCTTCATCTTGATGACACTATGGACCCCAGAGCATGAGACACTGAGCCAGCAGCAACTGGTCATCAGATCCTCTGCTTGACACCTGCCAATCTCCCTCTAGTGTCAGACTTACACAGTTCCATTTATTTTTTTTTTAAGATTTACTTATTTATTATGTCTACAGTGTTCTGCCTATATGCATGCTTGCAGGCCAGAAGAGGGCACCAGATCTCATTATGGATGGTTGTGAGCCACCATGTGGTTGCTGGGAATGGAACTCAGGACCCCTGGAAGAACAGTCAGTGCTCTTAACCGCTGAGCCTACCCAAAGTCACTCTCAGCTCTGTGGCCTCTCAGTCACCTGACCGGTGAGACCATACAGCCATCCAACCCAAATTATTCCTTTCTGAGACCACAGCTGGCAAGCAGCCCCTCTATTTAGTACACCCCATGTCTGCCAAGGCAGACATTGCTAATTGACCACAATTCCTAGTAATGGAATCCTAGCACTGCAAGCCTGATGACCCTCAACCCAGGATGACAAGCATGTGTATTCAGAGTTGACACACCAAATGGAACCTGTTTGGTATTCCTAGCCTCAGGGCACCTCATGAGTGACAGAACCAGCAATGGAATAGAGGGACCATGGTAGCAGTGCTGGAGAGCTGGAATGTCTGAAGGCCTATCTGTCCCATGTGAGGATCGAACCATTTGTGCTACTGCTGTGAAAGTCACTTTCACATGGCTACAGAAAGAACAGCAAAGTCCAGAGAGAGAAACCAACAGTTATGTTCCGGCTGTTACACATAAACTAGAGAATAATTTTTCAAAGTTATTAGATAGGCCTGAAGGTTTTAATTATAGGTTGTTGTATCCTGACAAAGAACTCAGTGAATGCATTATAAAAATCCCAGATGACTTACTTTTCAGAAATGGACAAGCTGACCTAAAATTCATATACAAACATAAAGGACACAGATTATCTAAAATAGTCTGGAAAACTGAGAACAAATTGAAGGAAATTGGCAAGGTGGCTCAGAGGTTGAGAGCACTTGCTGCTCCTCCAGAGTACTGGAGTTCAGTTCCCAGCACCCACTTCGGGAGGCTCACAACCATCTGTAACTCCAGCTCCAGAGGATTCGACACCTTCTTCTGGGCTGTGTGGACCCCTGTATGTATGCACACACACATACACATAAATTTAAATTTTTATTATTAATTTTTTTGTTTATTTTACATACCAACCACAGTTTCCCCTCTCTCCTCGCCTCCTGTTCCCTCCCCGCATCTCCTTCCTACCCCCTCCCCCATATTTACTCCTCAGAAAGGGCAAGGCCTCCCATGGGAGTCAACAACACATGGTATATCAAGTTGAGGCAGGACTAAGCTTCTCCCCTCTGCATCAAGGCTGAGAGAGGCATCTTAGCATGGGGAAAAGGTTCCAGAGAGCCAGGAGCAGATGCTGGTTCCTCCCTGCCAGGGGCCCCACAAGCAGGCCAAGCTACACAACTGTCTCCCACATGCAGAGGTCAGTCCTATGCAGGCTCCCTAGCTGTCGGTCTAGGGTCTGTGAGCTCTCATGAGCTGGGGTCGGCTGTCTGTACGGGTTTCCCCGTCATGATTTTGCTACCCCCACTCCCAGTCCCTCACCCCCCACCCCTCACCCCCAGCTCCTACAATCCTTCCTCCCTCTCTTCAAGAGGACTCCCAGAGCTCTTGGCTAGGATGTCAGCATCCACTTCCATCAGTTATTGGTGAAGGTTCTATGATGACAGTTAGGGTAGTCACTACTCTGATTACAGGAGAAGGCCAGTTCAGACACTCCCTCCACTATTGCTAGGAGTCTTAGCTGTGGTCATCCTTGTGGATTCCTGGAATATTCCCTAATTTTTTATTTATTTATTTATTTATTTTTTGTAAGGACAAACTGGAGAGTTTTGCGTTCTGATTTCAGAAGTTATTACAAAGCCCCTGTAATTGAGGCAGTAGGGCACTGGCATAGGATGGAGCCCTAGTGGGTGGAAGAGAGCTGAGACTCTGAAAAAGCCTGACACTCACAGAGGACTGAGTTCTACATGAAGATGGAGTCCTTGGAGATCTACCTGTTCTCCCTGCCCATTAAGGAACATGAGATGACTGACTTTTTCCTGGGAGCATCCCAAAAGGATGAGGTCATGCCTGTGCAGAGGTAACCCGTGCTGGCAAGCGGACCAGGCTTTTGTCACTACTGGGGACAGTGGTCATGTTGGTCTTGCTGTTCAAAGCTCTGAGGAGGTAGCCACTGCAATCTGGGGAGTCATCATCTTGGCCAAGCTTTCCATTGCTCCTGTGTGGAGAGGCTACTGGAGGACAAGCTTGGCAAGCCACTATGGCTCTCTGCTGGTGCACATCACCCCTGGCATTGTCTCTGCTCCCGTGCCCAAGAAGCTGGTGATGACTGCTGCGCACCAGCCAGGCTGCACTGCCATCCTGGGCAACGTTGCCAAGGCCACCTTTGATGCTATCTCCGAGACCGACAGCTACTTAAGACCCCACCCCACCCTGACCTCTGGAATGAGACTGTGCCCACCAAATCTCCTTAACAGGAATTCACTGACCATCTTGTGAAAACTCCCACCAGAGTGTCCATTAAGAGGATCCAGGCTCCAGCTGTGGCTACCATACAAGGAAAGGATTTTACACACACACACAAAAAAAAAAATAAAAAATAAATAAAGTGAATTAAGTCTGTCAAAATAAAATAAACCATTACTATGGTGAATTAATTTTGCTTTTCTGCATCATCTGACAAGAAGGGGCAAGAAGGAACTTTCTGGAGTGACAGAAGCCACCCTCACCCCAAGTAGGGTGGTGGTTGTGCATCCACACTATGTCAGTCACCATAATCAATGGTCTGAAGATTTCGCTGGATGTAAATTTTACCTTGATAACGATATCATTTTGTAAAGCATCGGCTCTGATGAGCAACATGGAGGTAGTTCCCTTGCTTCTTTGCTGTGAGCTTTCAGCACTTAAAAAATTTTTAAACACTTTTCTAAATTGCTTTAAAATCTTTTAACTTTGGAAAATTAAACAGATTCCAATTTGCAGCTTTGTATTTTTGTTGTAGCATGCAGCATCAATAACCACATCCCCCTTCTCTCCCAGGAGTGTCCCCAGGGTCTTAGGAAGGAGACCAGCAGGAGGTTACAGGGCAGGAGTCACTGGGAGAGAGAAACGAGTTGTATCGCTCTATTCCCATCATGGGGCTACTCTACCCAACACAGATTCTTTTAAAAAGAAAAAAAGGGCGGGGGGAGAAAAAACTAAATCAGACTCTCAAAAGCTTCCGTTTCTGAATGCTAAGGCTTATTTGCATATCAAAATTGCCTCCGGATGGTAGGCAGAAATAGAAAATTAAGGAAGAACGTTAGCAAGGAGAGAAAGAAGTCAGGCGAACTCAGGGATGTAAAAAGCACTTCCCTCTATCAGGGCAGCATCCGAGAGTAAAGAGCAGGACTCCAGCGCAGCAGCGGCTGGAGTCCGACAAGACCATCACTGCAAATGTATTTACTCACTCAATGACAAACAAATCTTCTTTATTAAAAAAACAGTCCACATCTGTACCTCGAGACTCCCTCTAGTGGACCTGAAAAATAGCCAGACTTACGATGACACCATCTATTTTGAAATAGAAGCTGCCCCAAGAATCTCTCTGACCGGTTAGTTCCTCCACCCCATGGTCAATACAGAGAATTAATTTTACTTTCGTGTTAAGTAGGATTTCCCACAGCCTCCTTCAAAGAAAGGGGTCCTTCACACCCACCCAAATAATTAACCACTCATACATCAGAGAATGACAGACATTTCAAACACTTTTCACCAGGGTAAGAAAATTGGAGGCTATTGGAGCTAGTCTGATCCTCGATCGATATCATAAATATTCAAAGCATTTCACGGTGGCTTTTGCATCGCGTACAAATGAAAGAGCCCTGGCAACAGCCTGCTTGCCCACACAGTGCTCCAAAGTGTTCGAAACTGGGTTAGCGATCATTTTTAATATCATCATTCCACTTACATTTCTACTTTTGTGAAGTAGACCTTCAAATATCGTCAAATTATTCCTCAGACCCTCAAATTTTGCGCGCTGTTTAGAAGTCTCATTTATCTTGCCACAGCAGCATCCTGTGTTTGAGGGCACATATATAATATATAAGTCACAAAGTGACACACATTCATGGGCCTGACGTGTGAGTGTCTCACATCTCTGTCACAGGGGCCACAGCTAGGGAAGGGGCAGTTAGCAGGGACCAAAGATGTGCCGTTCAATGGAGTTCACCTCTGCAGACTTACACAAGTGCCTCTTCCCCTGCCCCCCTGCTCCCCCCATCCTCCCCCACCCCACCTCCGACAGACAGGCTCTCATGATGTAGCCCAGGCTGACCTCCAACTCCATCTTCCTGCCTCTTCTTCCTGAATGTCAGAACAACAGGTAATGCACCTGTCTCCCAAGCGACATTTTGATAATTATACTTCATTGTTCAATGATTTGGGGTCTTGCTTCCCTATCACAAATAAATATTATTGCAAATAGCAAATGAATATGAATACCCCACTTCTTTTCAAAATGAAGGATTGGGGAGTGAAAACTCATGTTAGAAGGGAGAGCTCTTACAGAAGTGAACTTAGATAAAAATTCTAATGAAGTTGCCTAGCCCTGGAAAGTAACATGGGGGTCGGGGGAGCACATGTCTGTGATTCTAACACTTGGTGAGTTCAGGGACAGCCTGGGCTACCTTACGAGACTGCCAAAAAAAAAATCTACCTAGTTCAACCAAATGTCATTACCCTGCTTCCGGCTGGTGGCTGTCTCTCTTAAGAAGACATACTTCCCACCCAAATCTAATGCTACCACCAACAACCCCACAGAGGCTCAGCCACCTCAAATGGAAATGAAAATATAATGTATGGAAATATTCTCTTAGAAAGCCTCCTTAAGGCTGCCCATGTATTAATGTATTAGTTTGCAAACATTAAGATCAAAGCCATAGCAACAAATACATCCTAAAAAGTTTGTCGTCAGATTTTTATTAACGATATACAAGTAGCGCGACATAAAAAATTAATAGGCTCAAGCCTTGAAATGTCAGAGCCAATGATCTGCGCCTGCACACCCTCAGCTCTGCTCCAGAGTCCTGGCTGCACATCCCTCAGCTCTGCTCCAGAGTCTTGCCTGCGCCTGCACACCCCCTCAGCTCTGCTCCAGAGTCCTGCCTGCGCATCCCCTCAGCTCTGCTCCAGAGTCCTGCCCGTGCCTGCACATCCCCTCAGCTCTGCTCCAGAGTCCTGCCTGCGCCTGCACACCCCCTCAGCTCTGCTCCAGAGTCCTGCCCGTGCCTGCACACCCCCTCAGCTCTGCTCCAGAGTCCTGCCCGTGCCTGCACATCCCCTCGGCTCTGCTCCAGAGTCCTGCCTGCGCCTGCACATCCCCTCAGCTCTGCTCCAGAGTCCTGCCTGCGCCTGCACATCCCCTCAGCTCTGCTCCAGAGTCCTGCCTGCGCCTGCACATCCCCTCAGCTCTGCTCCAGAGTCCTGCCCGTGCCTGCACACCCCCTCAGCTCTGCTCCAGAGTCCTGCCCGTGCCTGCACGTCCCCTCAGCTCTGCTCCAGAGTCCTGCCTGCGCCTGCACGTCCCCTCAGCTCTGCTCCAGAGTCCTGCCTGCGCCTGCACGTCCCCTCAGCTCTGCTCCAGAGTCCTGCCTGCGCCTGCACATCCCCTCAGCTCTGCTCCAGAGTCCTGCCTGCGCCTGCGCATCCCCTCAGCTCTGCTCCAGAGTCCTGCCTGCGCCTGCGCATCCCCTCGGCTCTGCTCCAGAGTCCTGCCTGCGCCTGCACACTCCCTCGGCTCTGCTCCAGAGTCCTGCCTGCGCCTGCACATCCCCTCAGCTCTGCTCCGGCGTTCTGGCTGTGGGTCTTCTTGCCTTGAGCGACTCAATGTGATTTTTTTTTAAGGAGAAAGAAAGGTTAACAGATGGCTTAAAAGCCCCCTGATCTGCTGCACTAAGTTAAAAAAAAAAAAAGCAAAGAATGGAACCCGAGGTGTCGAAAACGCAAGGCCCAAACTCACAGACGTGCAATTTCAAGCCTCTAGGCTCACCCAATAAACTGTTAAATATTCAGTTTTAAGTAAAATCTACTGTAGGTTAAAAAAACAAATCAACCCCATCGACTTACAGTATTACTATCTTTTCAATTTAAAAAGAAATGTTAGACCAAGTGTTAATTCCAGCACTTGGGGTGGGGGGTGGGGGAGATGACAGACAGGTCTGTGATTCAAGGTTAGTCTGGTCGACATAGAGTTCCAGGCTAGCCAGGGCTATATAGTAAGACCTTGTCTCAAAAAACAAAAGGTGTCAGGGCTGGAGAGGGCTCAGTGGCTAAAAGCACTTGCCACTTTTCCAGAGGGAAGACCGGAGTTCAATTCCCGGCATCCATGTCCAGTGGCTCACAACCACCTGACACTCCAGCTCCAAGAGACTTGATTCCCTCTTCTGGCCTCCACACAGGGGGCACTCACTCATCCACACACACACACACACATGCACATGCACATACAGACAGACACATGCACAGACAGACAGACACACAGTCATACATAAATGTTAAAAGAAATACATTTTGGTCTGTGTGTTGGTTTGGTGGTTTGAAAGATAATGACTCCCCCAAAGGGAGTCAGGCTCTGAGGTCTCATATATGCTCAAGCCACGCCCAGTGTCTCACACCACTTCCTGTTGTCTGTGAATCAAGATGCTGGACTCTCAGCTCCTCCAGCACCATGTCTCCCTGCACCCCACCTTACTCCCAGCTGCCATGTTCCCTGCCATGAAGATAAGGGACTGAACCTCTGAAACTGTAAGCCGCCACCTCAATTGAATGTTTTCCTTTATGAGAGTTGCCGTGGTCACGGTGTCTCTTCACAGCAATAGAAACCCTGACTAAGACAGCCTGGAATTCCCTATGCAAGCCAGGCTGGATCTTCCTGTCTCGGCTCCCAAAATTCTGGGGTTGCAGGCATGTGCCAGCACACCCTGGCTCCTTTCCAGAAAGCTCGTTGTACCTGCTATAATGCACAGGAAGAAGCAAGCGAAGCTTATTGCACTTCTTGAATCTGAAAGTCTTATAGAGCCAAACTTCCAGGGACCAAACCCATGGACAGTAAAGTCAGTCCTTAATCACCAACAGTTCTTTGCATGTGTAGCCCAAAAATATGGCAGCTCCAGAGCCAGGACAACCTGGGCATCCACTGCACTGTGTATGCTGACACACCACAGGTCTGAAGAATCGTGAGAGAAAGAAGACAGACGAAAAGTGAGAGTTGCAGCCTGGAGAGAAGACTCGGTGGTCAAGGGTGTGCATTGTCCTTGCAGAAGACCCAAGTTCACTTCCTAGAACCCATATGGAGCAGTTCATTACCACCTGTAACTCCAGCTCCAGGGAGTCTGGGGACTCTGACAACTGTGTGCACATACACACATACAAATACATGCACACATGTAATTAAAAATAATAAAAATAGCTAGCTCATGGCCCAGGGCAGCAGCTGGCACCACTACAAAGAACATGTATGTGATGGAGAGGTAGAAAAGAGAAAAACGGAGCAGGGAGTGCTCTGTGGAGAGGGTGGAACTGGGAACGTGATGGCAGTGATGGTGGGAATGTGATGTGAGCAAGGGCTGAGATGGACATGCTGTCACTGTCCAGTAGCATTGGCCAGAGCTTGGTGCACAACAACCTGGAGCTCGGGCAGATGTAGACTCAGCCCCTGAACCTGCCGCCTGACCCCTGGCTCTGGGCAACAACAGAGGCCAGAGATGAGGAAAGGTTCGCTTTCTGGATTGGACCTCCCTGAAGGACCACTGTGGCCCGTGATGCCACTGGAGGTCATGTTAGTGTCAGTGGTCCATGCTGCTGCCCCAGGCCTCCATGAAACCTGAGACCCTTGTGGACCTATGCATCCTGTGCCACTGCCTACTGCTGAGGTGATGTCTTCAGGCTTTCCTGCTTGGGGCATCCGGCTGATGTGAGTGACATGTGTAACCACCTGAGGCCATGCCAAGGCTCCTGGCTGTGCACTGCTGAGGGCGGTGAGTGGCTCAGTGACCCTGATATAACCAAGGGCTGTGTTGATGTCTACAGCCCACTTTACCACCAAAGCCCATGGTCTGGGCTGCCACCTGAAGCCATGTTGACGTCCCTGTGCTCAGGAGAGCTGACCCAGCACCTCACTGGCCCACAGCACAGTGATGGTAGCATGGGCGATAGAGAGCTGGCTCCGGCCACCACACTGCTCTCCTCACTTGATGACTTCTGGCACGGATGCAGGCAGAGAAAGACTCTTCCTCCCTTAGGGGGCTGGCCACCAGGAATCTGACCTTAACACAAAATGGACCTTTTTTTCCATTTTCTGGGGAGGCCAGAGGGGAGGGGTGGACATGGGAAGGCTGGGAGGTGAGCTCAGTCAGGGTCTATGATGTAAGATTCCCAAAAAACCAATTAAAAATAATTTAAAATAATAATGATAAAAATAAGTCTCAGAAAATATGAGCTAGGTGTGGTGGCTCATGCCTGTAATCCCCATGCCTGAGAGGCTGAGGTAGGGGGTATACAAGTTCAAGGCCAGCCTGGGCTACAGTAGAGGAAATTAAAAAGGGTGGGTGGAGAGACAAGTTTTCAGCCTCAGATTTCCAAAGAAGATGCCTGCGTGTCTGTCTTTTTAAAAAGATTTCTCTTTCTTCCTTCTTTCATTTCTTTTTTCTTTCTTTCTTTTTTCTTCCTTCCTTTCTTCCTTTCTTTTGTTCATTCATTCATTCATTCATTATATGAGTGTTTTGCCTGCTTGAACCTGAGTGTACCACAGGTATAGAAGCCAGAAGAGGGTTTCAGATCCCCAGAACTGGAGTTATAGATAGATGTGTTCCTGGAACCAGACTCGGGTCCTCTGCAAGAGCAGCCAGAGTTCTTAGCCACTGAGCCACCTCTCCAGCCCCGCTTCTAATTCTACATTTTATTAGCAACATATTTTAAACAGGCAGAATATGAAGAATATTCTAACCCCAGATATACCCACCTAGACAACAAAGATGGACCATCATTGGAGTAACAATATGTGGGCGCTGACACCAACTTGGAGTTATAATGAGAGGTCACTGGTCAGTTTTTGTCAATTTGAAACAAGCTAGGGTCATTCGGGAAGATGGAACATTAGTTGAGGAATTATTTCCATCAGACTGTCCTATAGGCAAGTCTGTGAGACGTTTTCTTGATGAATGATTGATGGGGAGGGCCCAGCTCACTGGCCTCAGTGCCATTTCTGGGCTGGTGTCCTGGATTCCATAACAAAGCAGGCTGAACAAGCCATGGGGAGCAAGCCAGTAAGCAGCTCCCCTCCATGTCGTCTGCATCAGCTCCTGCCTCCAGGCTCCTGCCTTGAGTTCTTCCCTGACTCCCTTCATGGTAGACTGGAGAGCTGTGAGCTGAAATAAACCCCTTCCTCTCCACATTGCCTTTGGTCATGGTGTTTATCCAGCAATGGGAAAGAAAAGTAGGACAGAGAGAGGCAGCCTCGCCTTTGCAAAGGACTGAACTGCCTGCTGCTGGGCTGGGGAGGAAACAACCAGCTTCGTGATCAGGCCACTGGTAAGTTGCCCTTGGGCTAGTGAACACCCGCCACACTCACAAATTCATCCCAGCAGCTCTAAGTAAACTCACTGGATCAAAAACATAAGACTAGAAAGACCCAGACTCACTGAGGAGGAGGAGGAGGAGAGCGGCAGGTGTGGGAGGGGGGAGAAAGTAATGGGGGTTGACATGATCACAGTACCTGGTTTAGATCTATGAAACTAGCCAAAAGAAGGTGTTAAGTTCTAAAATAATGAGTTAATTAAATAAGGAAGGGGGAAAGGAAATTGAGTGGTCGGGACAATGAATAAGACATCTAGGAATCTTTATATATGACATTCCAGAAAAGATGAGTGGGGGGCAGAGGCATTGAGGAGGAGAGAATGGGGGTGTGCTGGGGGGACAGAAACTCAGTAGGCCCAAGGTTTCCCTTGCAGGAAATAATAAATATAGCGTGGAAATAGCTAGACGTGGTGGCAAGACAGCACTGTAAACACACTAACTGGCACTGAATTTATACATCTTAAGATGATTAAGAGTCAAGTTTATATCATGTGAATCATAACTCAATAAAAGAAAGGTTTCAGCCGGACTGGAATAGTCGTTGAGATCTATTGCACAGTGGGGTGGCTCTAGTCAATAATGACGAATGCAAACTTCAAAATAACCAAGAGTGTCGTTTCAAATGTCTTACCACATACTCAAAAAATAATAACTGTGCAAAGTGATGCCAGTGTTAACTAGCTTGAGCTGATCATTCCACATTGTACATACACACCAAAACACCACATTATAGCCCATAAATGTATACAGTCAGAGTTGACGATCAAAAATCATGTTAATAATGTTTATTTAAACTTGGGAATCATCACTATCTATGTGGCACTTGTTTATTTTTATTTTTTGGTTTTCAGGTAGGGTCTTGTTATGCAGTCCTTCAAACTGGCAACAATCCTCCTGCCTCAGCCTCTTGAGAGCTGACATTAGAGATGCATACCAACAAATCTGACTATAGATGCTGCAGTCATGGGTCTGGGTGGAAATGGTGGTGCGCACTTATGATCACAGTGCTTAGGAGGCTGAGGCAGGAGGATTGCAAATTCAAGTGGGCCTGAGCTATCTGGCAAGACTCTATCTCCAAAACTTGTAGGTGAAAGGGTTGGAGATCACTTTCCAGGGGTCCCTGGAGGGGAAAGATTTCCCATCAGAGAACCCCGTGGGATACCGCAGCGGCTGCCTTGCGAGGACGGAGATGCAGGCAGCCAGGCCAGCCTTGCAGCCTGCCTCTGCCTTGACGGCCAGCACAGATGCCCAGTGTCCCTGCCTTGTCACATGGCAGACAGAGCATGGTAGCTCTGATTTGGGGAGGGAAGGGGTGGCCTCCAGCATTCTGAGTCCCTAAGGACAGGAGGGAAGGGGGTCCTGTTTGCCCAGGGCAGCCACTCCAGCTGGTGGCTGGTGCTGTCCAAAAGTCCCCTCTGTCAGCCACCGTTGCTTCATCTGAAAAACAAATCATCCACAGTGTCAGTGTCCTTGGGACTCAATGTCTACGGATCTGGGCGCGTATTTCAGAAGCGGGGAGCTGTGGGCTTAGCTGGGAAATGTGTGATTCCTTCGCTGATACACCACACTCCAGTGCATCTGTTTTTGTGAGGCACAGGGAAGGCGTGGCACAAAGACCCTTGGTCTCCCCCCACTTTAAATATGATGAACTACCATGAAATGAACTGAGTTTTGCTATTACACTTCTCTTGTGAGTCCTGGAGCCCAGGACATTTTTATGTTAGTCTTTGTAGCTGTGTGCCTGAAACACCTCAATGAATAATCCTGATACTGGGAAATGTATTCATGCTTATGAAATGATAGGTCTGGTAAAAGGTGGGGGGGGGCATCATTCCTCAAAGTGCTGGGATTTGGTTCGGTGGACCACGTAGCAGGACACACACCGCTCTTCGGAAATGGGCAGCAAAGTTTGCAAAGAGCATTTTTGAAGAAATTGGAAATGGGGGGTGGGTGATGGTGATAAAGATACTCAAAAAAAAGCCAGAGGGAGAAGAAATGAAGGGGAGATGGAGAAAGGGGGAAGGGAAGAGAGGAGAAAGGAAAAGAAAGTTAGAGAAAAAGGAGGGGGAAGGGAGGGAGGGGGAGGACAGAAAAACACTTGGCTTTTTAGGCAGAAAAAAAATTAACCCTTAAAGCCATCGACTGGCTCAAAGACCACAAACCAGGGGTTCTTTGGAATTTTTTTTTTAATCATAGGGTTTAGCACATTCTGGAATGAACTGTTTCCAACACTCTCCAGCTTCAGGAGCTCATGGAAGGGAAGTGGGGCTCCTTGCCTGACCTCATTTAAGAGGCAGAATACACATTCCTTTGAGTTTCATGCTTTAATCTTCCAAACTCCGGGCTTCCTAAGGCAGCTCAGCTCTCGTCAAGGCTGCTCTCTAGTCACGCCTCTTACGGTTTCATAATACTTTAAAAAGGTAATACTAGTAGAGTTTAAGGCAGTTGTCTCCATTTTCCATTAACTAAAGTGTCGACACTCCTGATGCCAGAACGTACAGTCACCAGCACGCCAATCGTTTTAATTTCAAACCGACTTCTTCACCCTGATGACTTCAGAACTTCACCCATGGCACTGTCGCCTGGTAACTTTCTGTTTTAATTAAAGAAGTTAAATTGGCAACAGGCAACACTTTTACTTTCACATTAGCTTTGTTAATTTAAAAACAGGGAAGTGAAAAGCGCTATACCTGGGCTGGAGAGATGGTTCAGAGTTTAAGAGCTCTTGTTGCTCTTACAGAGGACCCAGGTTCATTTCTCAGCACCCACATGGCAGTTCACAACCACCTGCAACTCTAGTTCCAGGATCTGACGCCCTCTTCTGGCCTCTGAAGGAACTACACATACATAATGCACATACAGATACACAGACAAAACACTCACATATAAAATAAAATTTAAAAATCTAATTTTTTTTTTTAAATTAAAGAAGTGTATCTGTGGGTAAAATCAAACTCTGAATCCCATCTTTCTTTTTCTCTTCAGGGGATAGGAAGCTAAAAATCTCTACATGAGACAATCTTAAAATCACAAAAGGAAGGATGAAACTATTGTTTTTGTTTTTTGAGACAGGGTCTCTCTATGTAGAGTTGGTTGTCTTGGAATTCACTATGTAAGTCAGGCTGGCCTCCAGCTCACAAAGATCCTCCTGTCTCTACCTCCTGAGTATTGAGATTAAAGGCATATATCACCACACCCAGCTAGATGAAAATAATTTGAAGCTAGCTATTGTTAGTCTAAAAATCACACTAGCTACTTTCACTTGACAAAGTTTTCATAATCCTAAAGACATATTACAAAAATTTTCTAGAAATGAGGGAAAGCAAAAACTCCAAAGAAAGTGGACTAGGAAGTAGGCATCATGCACACCTGAGATCCCAGCACTCAGGAGACTGGGTGAGAGGATCAGGAACTGGAGGCTGTCCCAGACTACAGAGAGACCCTCACTCAAAATACAAACAAAACAGAGATATGGGAATAATTATTTTCAAAGAAAGCAGGGAAGATATTACCTTATCAAATCTAAAGGACTATCGAGGCATAATGGTAATATTCATTTGTAAAGGGTTTTTTTTTTTCTCATTATGGTAAAAAAAAAAAAAGCATTTTCAATTGTGTAAAGGAAAATCTGGATGTCTTAACCATTTACAGGTATCACCTAAGACTGGAAAAAAGCTGTATTTCAAAATGAAGGAAAACCAAGATTCTTACCTTCAAAAAAGATTTTTTTTTACTCTTATGTATATATGTTTCCCTAAAAGTATGCATATCATGTGCATGCAGTACCTGCAGAGGCCAGAAGAGGGCATCAGATCCCCGACAACTGGAGTGACAGATGGTTGTGAGCCATCATGTGGATACTGGCAATAGAATCCAGGTTCTCTGCAAAAGCAGCCAGTGTTTTTAGCCCATGAGCCATCTCTCCAGCCTCCTTTTTATTTTTTAATAGAAGATATTCCAAAGTCAGTCATGGTGGAAACAATCTGCCACCCTAGGGCTTGGGAGACTGATATAGGAGAATTGTTGGGAATTCAAGGCTGGACTGGGCTGTATAGCGAGTTCCAGATCCACCTCTGCTACAGTCAACCACCCTATCTCACAGTGAGAGAGAGAGAGAGAGAGAGAGAGAGAGAGAGACAGACAGACAGACAGACAGACAGACAGACAGAGACAGACGAGAGAGAGAGAGAGAGCATAGCTATATCATAATTAAAAGTAGATACTCTGATTTTCAAAATACCAACTATAAAACCCCAAGAGATTGAAAAAAAGCTTCACTATAATGATTGTACTGCTGTGGACGGAAAATGAAATGTCCCCAAGAGGCTCCTCGGTCCACCCTGTTGCTCCCGAGCTGGTGGCATTTGTTTGGGGTGAGGCTGTGGGGCCTGGCTGACAGAGGCGGTGACTGGGGTGGGCCTCTGAAGACCACACCCACTTCTGTCCTGGCTTGCCCTGTGCTTCCTAATTGTAAGGAACATATAAGACCTAGGGTGATCAACCCTAGTCAGGAGTGATAAGCAATAGAATGATGTAAATAAACCATAAATGAGTAGTGATAAGCTATGCGTGGAAGAAGTAGTGATAAGACTAGAAACCCACCCAGAAAGAGGTATAAAAGATGAAGCCTCGGACACAACCAACAGAGCTCCTCAGTCCCTCACAGGAGACGACTCTCCTCCCCCAGGGACGAAAGATCCTGTCTCAGCTCAGACAAGGTTGACCACAGGAAGGCTGACTGGAGATCCGGAGGAACAGACGTGGCGAGTCCGGACCTGCAAACCTGGAGAGGTACTCCTGCTTCCACTTGGAAGGTGGGATAAATATTGCTTGTAATCTTATTGTGTGAATAAATGAGTGTTCTACCAAGTCTGAATCAAGAGTGATTATTCCTCCTCCGTAACCGGGGTATGTGCTCGCCACACTAATTCACCATGGTGGAGGAGTCACCCTTCCCCACTCCCCACGGGTGAACCCCTGCCACAGTGGACCGAAGCCACGAACTAAAATAAATCACTCCTGAATTAAGTTGACTCTCTCAGGTGTTCCTTGGCAACGATGCCAAAATAACTTCCACCCCCCAAAAATGAGAAGACATGGTTCCAGGATTTTATCTTTAGTTCACTGATGTATATAGTGGGAAGAAGTCGTGCATGTGTATGCAGAGTCTCACACTGTAGGCCAGACTTCCCTTACACTCAGGCTCCTCCTGCCTCAGGCTCCTGAGCACAGGATTTACAGACGAAGCTGACTCTGCAAATCGCTTCTTTCCTGTTCTACACCCATCTAAACTTTCACACTACCAGACTTCAAACAGGTCCCATTGGTTGGACTTACTGATCTTCACCAAAGCAACTCAGACACTGTGAGGAGGCTCTCTCTCATGGAGTCTTAGGCTATGCCACTGGAAACGCCTGCCAGTCACCCTGAGTGGCACCCCAGAGGCTTGTCTACCCCCTTACTGCAGGGTGACCTGCCTCCGTTAGCACTTGGCAATCAGAGTTCTAAACAGCAATAACTCCCTGCTGAGCCCAACAGATGAAAAAAAAGGGGGGAGGGGGGGCTCAAGATGCCTTTTACGGCACTTTGAGATAATGGCTTTATTGCCAAAAGCCATATTAGCAGAAGATGGAGGATTCAATTTACAGAATCTCCTGGCTGGTTGTGCATTCAGCGACAGCCTGTTTATGCCCAAGAAGACATGGGTGCCTGTGGAAAATGTGTCTGAAGGGCGGCCCACAATGTGGCTCTGCCCACCCAGCATGCACAGGGCTTCGTTCCTCAAGCCAAAAGAAAGCAAAAAAAACCTAAAACCCTGGGAAGGGTAGATCCTGACCCAAACTCCAGAGCCAAGCTAGGGCCATCCGAAGCCCTGTGATGACCTGAAAGTCACCCACAACTCCCAGACCTGCCCCAGAAACTGTCTTTCTTTCTTGAGACAACAAAAACAGATGGAAAACTGCTAAAACGGCTCAAATATGTGGCGCTTTTACAACGTTTATGTGGTTCTTGGAAGAAAAAAAAAGGAAAAAAAAGCAGCCTTAATTGACTTGCTTGCTTGCCGCGTCCCAGTTCTGTCAAAATCGCTTACTTTGTTTGTTTGTTTGTTGTTTGTTTGTTGTTTGTTGGTTTGTAAGGGGTTTATCTTTAATTGCTATAATTCAGAAACAATAGACTTCCTTTCAAAGACTTTTGCCAAAAGAGGCAAGGGAGGAGGAAGTCTCTGGAATTTAAAATTTCACATAAAACCCATTTTTTTTTAAAGTTGGTTTTTATTTTGGTTTTACGTGTATCAGTGCTTTGCCTGCATGTATGCATGGGCACCTTGAAAAGATGATAAACGGGGCTGGTTACCCAGTGAAAAGATCACGGTCACAACAGAACCCAGTGTTAGTTTTCAGAGCTTTACTAGGAGGGAAAGGGAGTCAGGGGAAAGAGGAGAGCCAGGCTTGGAGAGAGAGAAAGATGGTGGGGGGGAGCAGAGCAGAGAGAGCAAAGAGCAGAGAGAGAGGGTGGGGTCTGCATCCGGCTTTTAAGGTGCATACATAGTCGCCAGTGCATGCTGATGATGTAAGACATAAGACCACAACCAAACTGCACGTGTACAGTCATGCAGCTGGAGTGGTACAGAATCCTAACACACCAGTGTGTGTGTGTGTGTGTGTGTGTGTGTGTGTGTGTGCGTGTGCGTGTGCGTGTGCGTGTGCGTGTGCGTGTGCGTGTGCGTGTGCGTGTGCGTGTGCGTGGTGACAGCTGGAGGTGAGAAGAGGGTGACAGATCCCCTGAAACTGTGGTTACAGGTGGTTGTGAACCACCTGATGTGGGTGCTGGGAACCGAACTCAGGACCTCTGGAAGAGCAGCAATTCTTAACTACTGAGCCATCTCTACAGACCACAAAGCCTTTTTCTTAAGATGGTATTTAAAAAATAAATAAAATTAATAAATTAATTAATTAAAAATAGGGGTGGGGGAGATGGCTCAGCAGCTGGGAGGAACGCAGTGTTGTGATAAGGCAAGAGAGAGGCCTTCGCAGGTGGAGCCAAGGTGCCCCACGGTGGGTGAGAGACAGATGCCATGCAGACAGTGCTCAGTGGAGAGTTTTATTTGGTGGGGAGAGAGAGAAGGGAGAGGGAAAGAGAGAGGGGGGCAGGTGCATGCAACCTCGTGGTGAGGGGGGAAGAGAGAGAGAGGGAGGAGGTGCATGCAACCTCGTCGTGGTGAGGGGGGAAGAGAGAGAGAGTTCATGCGAAAGGGGAGGAATCCTTTCTTAGAGGGAATGAGAACATAGGATGATATCAGGACACTAAGCGGGCCAGAGTATCATCTGCTTATTGACCAGGATTCCAAGAAGCGGGTCTGAATGCTAACACACAGCTGTTTGGTTCCCAGCACCCATCCCAAGCAGCTCACCATCTCCTGCAACTCCAGCTCCTTTCTAGATCCCATACCCTCTTCTGCCCTCCATGGGCACCGGCATGCACATATACACATCCCTCTACAGACATAGATGCAGACACAAGTAAATAATAAAATAAATATTTTAGATAAAACAGTTTATTAATATTAATTATAATAATTAATAATAAATAGTAATTAATATGGCCAAAAAATCCCGTTGGATAGCCAGCTAGAGGTTTCTGAGTAACCTACAGAATTTCACTAAACCTCTCTGTTTTGTATCCATAGAAGAAAACTAAGTCAATGTACTTACACCTCACCAGATAGTGATGGTGCACACCTTTGATCACAGCACTCGGGAGGTAGAGGCAGGCGGATCTCTGAGTTTGAGGCCATCCTGGTCTACAGAGCAAGTTCCAGGGCAGCCAGGGCTACATAGAGAAACCTTGTCTCAAAAAACCAATATAGTACTCAAATACCAACTATCAGGACTGAAGGAGGACTTTATACCCACTGGTATTTACCTGTCTTCTATACATGAGGTCTCGTGGGTTGGGTTTGGGGTTTGTGGTGTGCTATGGGATGTTCTGCATGTTAAAAGTATTGCTCTGATTGGTTAATAAATAAAACACTGATTGGCCAGTAGCCAGGCAGGAAGTATAGGCGGGACAAGCAGAGAAGAGAATTCTGGGAAGTGGAAGGCTGAGTCAAAGAGACACTGCCAGCTGCCGCCATGACAAGGATGTAAGGTACCGGTAAGCCACAAACCACGTGGCAAAGTTTAGATTAATAGAAATGGGTTAATTTAGACACAAGAGCAGTTAAAAAGAAGCCTGAGCCATTAGGCCAAACAGTTTAAATAATATAAGTGTCTGTGTGTTTATTTTATAAGTGGGCTATCGGACTGCTGGGGCTTGGCGGGACCCGGAGAGAAAACTCTCTAGCTACAGTGGTGCTCAGGATCAATCAATCACAAGGCCTTGCACATTTTAGGAAGTGCTCTACCCACAACCTTTATCCCCAGGCCTGCAAGAGGTATCTTGAAAGGCATATCATTAAAGTAAATGCAAAGATAACAGCTTTCTCTTTCCTACAAGGTATAGGTGTCCTAGTTAGCATTAACTGCCAACTTAACACAGCCTAGAGTCATCTAAGAGAAAAACCCTCAATTAGAAATTACACAGGTCAGATTGGCCACAGTCATGTCTGTGGGACATTGTCTTGATTATTAATGGACAAAGGAGGGCCCAGCCCACTGTGGGCAGCACCATCCCTAGGCAGGTGGTACTGAGCTGTGTAAGAAAGCCAGGTGAACATGAGCCCAAGAGCAAGCCAGAATGGAGCATTCCTCCACGGTTTCTGCTTCAGGTCCCCACTTTGACTTCCCTCAGTGATAGACCATGACCTGGTTGTGTAAGACAAATGCCACCCCACCCCACCCTGGCCAATTTGTTTTTGGTCAGAGTGTTTTGTCATATCAACAGAAAGGAAAGAAAACATCAAGATAAAACTGCTCACCTTCTTTGGACACGATCACCTCCACCACCATCACCCTACCTTGGGAAACCTGATGCAGGAAAGGGGGGTGTCAGTGTTGGGACCCAGCGTTCTCAAAGGCTCACCTGTTAAGGCTCAAGCACCAGCACAGCAGTGCTCAGAGATGATTGGCTCATAAGAACTCTGACCTCATCAATAGATCCACTCATTGGTGAATTCATAGCTGAATGGAAAATTAGGAGGCAGGGCCTAGCTGAAGAAGGTGTATCTTATCCAAAGATTGACTGACTCTCATTCTCTCTCTCTCCTCCCTCTCTCTCTCTCATCCCTCTCTCCCTTTTCCTCTCCTTCTCCCCTCCCCCTCTCCCCCCTCTCCCTCTCCCTCCTCTCCCCTCCCCCTCTCCCCCTCTCCGTCTCCCTCCTCTCCCCTCCCCCTCTCCCCCTCTCCGTCTCCCTCCTCTCCCTTCCCCCTCTCCTCCCCCTCCCCTCCCCCTCTCCCTCTCCTTCCCCTCCCCTCCCTCCCCCCTCTCCCTCCTCTCCCTCCCCTCTCCCTCACCCTCTCTCTCCCCTCTTCCTCTCCCCTCCCCTCCCCCTCTCCCTCCCCTCCCCTCCCCTTGCCCTCTCTCCTGGCCACTGTTAGGTGGATGGCTTTGTCCCCCACACTCTGTACACCATCACATTCAGCCTCATGTTCAGCCCAGAAACAATCCACTGACCAACCATTGACTGGCACTGTGGCTGGCACCCTAAGTCACTGATCTCACACGTTTTGTAACAGTACCAGAAAGCTGACTAATGCGGGAGGCCAAGGAAACCGCCCAATGCAGTGAGAAACCATGCTGCGAACAGTGCGGTTGAGTCTGTGGAACCCCGACCACCAAGAGGAAGGCCGAACGGAACAAATCCACCACACAAAGTGAAAGCCATACATATGTTTTTAAAGTCACTTTATCTCTGCTTTTTTTTCTATCCTTTTTTAATGTTTTTAGTATAAAATAAATATTATTATTTTAGAAGCAAAACTTCAGAACCTTGCAACCACCACCAAGGTTAATTAAAACATTTATGGGCTGATGAGATGGCTGGGGCACCTGCCACCAAGCCTGATGACCAGAGTTTGGTCCCTAGAAGGAGAGAAGAATGCTTTTCTAACAGATTCCTCAAGAAAGGTTCACAGGAGCACTGTTTTCTGAATTAGTGGAATTGATAGTAATCTTAATACTTGACTGTCTATTTTCTAGACAAAAAAAAAAATCTTTGACTTAATTTTTTTCAAGAATATCTTTTTTAAAAGATTTTGTTAATTTTATTTCACATGTATGAGTGTTTATTTGCAGTTTGTATTTGTACCACTGCATGCCTGAGGCCTGCCAAGGTCAGAAGAGGTCATCAGATCCTCTGGAACTGGAGTTACAGACGGTTGTGAGCCACCGTGTGGGTGCTGGGAATCAAACCTAGGTCCTCTGCAAGAGCAGCCAGTGTTCTTAACTGATGAGCCATCTCTCCAGCCCTACCTGAATATTTTAACCAAATTATTTCATTTTCCTGTGGCATAAAGTAGTGCTGTAAATAACACAACAATAATTTAACTAACTTTCTCACATAAATCACTGGGTCTTGGTAGATACCCAGAGGAATATCACTTTTCCTTTCAAGTCCTGGTAATTAACTAGAATGCATCCTCATGTGGCGCTCTCTGTCCTGCATTGGTAGTCTCAGGTCCTGGTAAACCCTTTCAACATGCAATCTCAAATTATCTTTCCACTTTAGAAGTGCTTTCTAAAATCCATTGACTTTTATTATTTATGGTCTGTCTGTGCCTCGATTTTTTTTGCAGATATTCTTCTCTTGTCTCCATTATAGTATTATTTTATTTATTGCGTGTCTAATCATGCATGCACGAATGCACGCATGCATATGTGCATGTGTTGCCTTCTGTCAAGTGGGTCCTGGGGTTTGAACTCAGGTCATCAGGCCTGGCTGCAGGCACCTTGACCCACTGACCTACCTTGCTGGCTGGACTCTTCTCTCTCATATGCTGGCTCTTTGCCTGCGTTCAATGCTCATCACTTGGCTGTAGAATATTACTGTCTCTTTTTTCATCGATATTTTTTAACCATTCTTCCCGGCTTTGTTTTGTCATCCTCTTATTTTCTCGTTTGACTTACATACCTTCTATTTTAGTTTTCATTTCTAAACTTTCCTGCCAGCGTTTCCTCAGTTCTGCCAGCCTTTCTAATTCCGACTCACGTCCTTTCATGGCTCGGGTAAGTTTCTGAGTGTCTTTTATCTTATATGGGGAGAAGCTCACCGTTTTGATTAGCTCTGTGGTCATGTGCTATGTGTGTTCTCATTGTATAAAAGGATGTAATTCTCCTCTTTAATCTTGTCTTACAAATAATAACTAGGTATGAGGTTTGACCTCAATTGCTTGCTCATTTTTGTGTAAAATGAATTTTCCTAAAAAATTAAAAGAAAGAGGGCCTCAAGGTAGTTTTTCTAATTTCACAGCGCTCTTGCCTTTCTGGGTTTTGCAGCATTCAGAAACATGGCAGTTTGCTTTTTGGGACTTCCTGGCTCTGTCCCCTCAGCATCGTCACCTGGGTGACTTGACCTTGTCTTCAGATGCTCAATTTAATTTTTCATCCGCAAAAGTTACTCCTTGTTGTGGGCCCAATCATGGAAGGGACCATTTAAAGACCACTTAGGAGTCTCCTCCACCCCTTTGGACCTTATAGCTGGAGATCAATGCTCACACGTGATAAGAAAGGAGGGGGTGCCTCCTCAGACTTAGCACCCCTTTTCCCAGTGCCATCACCCCTTACATCTGTTTGTTATCCTGTCCCTAAGCTACCAAATGCTCCCCTGGCTCTGCATTCCTCACACTCACCTAAAGGTCTTCTGATTGGTTTACCTCTACCCCATCATGGGGAGATCTCGTCACTAGCCTGGCTGTAAATGTCTGCCACAGGCTTTTGTTTTGCCCTCTGCTGAGCCTCCTTAAATGATTATTATTTTATATTTATTTATTTTGGTTTCCTTTTGGAACAGGGGCTCAGCTATAGTCCCACCTGGCCTGGAAATCCCTGGGTGGCACAGCCTTGAATATGGCTGACTTGTTAGTAGTTGGGAGCCACCTGGTGTAGGTGCTGGGAATCGAACTCTGGTCCTCTGCAAGAGCAGTACACTCTCTTAACTGATGAGCCATCTGTCCAGCCCCTATTTTTTCATTTATTATGACCATTGCCAGTAAGAACACCAGAGAGCAGGATGGGTCTGCCCAATGAATGCATCCAGGTATGGTCTTAGCACAAGAAGTCTGGGTGAATCTAAAACCCCCTATGCTGGGCACCCCCACTATCCTGCTAAGGTAACCAAACGCCCTAGGCGGGTTGCTGTCGTTCCATCGCTGGTGCTTTGTTTTGCTGTGTTTGCTGGTTTGCTTCAGTACCTCTGTTAGAAGCCCATAATCATTTGCTCCTCCCCAACCTCTGGCACTTACAACCTTTCTGCTCCCTCTTCTACAATGGTCCCTGGGTCTTGGAAAGGTGGCTGTACCTTTATTTTTGAGACAGAGTTCCTCAGTGACCCGGGACCTGGCCATTTTGGCTAGGCCAGCTGACCAGCAAACCCTTGGAATCCAATCGTCTCCATCCCCCAACACTGGGGTAACAGGTGTGTGGCCACCTTCAACTTTTGACATGAGTCCTGGGGACCCAAACTCAGGTCCCCACACTTGCTCAGCAATCACTTTACCCACTAATCCACCTCATCAGCTCCTGAGACGTTTTGGAACTAAGTTTCAGTTCAATGTTTCTAAGGTGATTCTATGCGCTGCGGCTGAGAGTTCCCGGATGATGAAAATGCCAGGGAGACGCTAGATGGCAAGTCGGGGCTGCTATGGTTTGAACATGGTGTGGCAGCGCCACAGCACATATACAGTCTCATTCCCCGTTTAACTGTACTGGGGGGGGCGGGCGGGTGAGGACTGTGAGGGAGATAATTATGTGTCTCCTTCAAATGGCAGGACCACACCACTTAGGAACTGGGCAGCGGTGGTTGTCTGCACAAGATCAAGCCAGCTAACATTCCAACATGGATAGAGAGGACTCATGATGCCCACTCCCCTCCCACCCCACCCCTGCCCCACCCCCCACCCTGAGCTGAGGAACTAGGGACAGTTGATGGCTTCAGGGAAGAGAGTTTTCTTCAAGGGTGTGGCTCCTGTAGGTTGACCACACTCCAGGGGATGGTCCCACACTGAGGACTATATGGGCGGCACAAACTGGACCCAGTGGCATATTTTTAAAAGAAAAAAAAAAGCATACCTGGGTGCTGGTGGCACATGCATTTAATCCCAGCACTCAGGAGGCAGAGGCAAGTGGATCTCTGTGAGTTCAAGGACAGCCTGCTTCTACATATGGAGTTCCAAGACAGCCAAGGCTACACAGAGAATCTCTGTCTTCAAACACGCCCCCCCCCAAAAGACATAAACTTGCTGGGGGCTAAGGTGAGGTGGATCTGTTGGGGCTTCCGTGCAAACCCAGAGGAATACTGTGTGTACATGTATGTGCACGTGCAAATAATTTTTTTGGGGATTTTCAAGACAAGCTTTTTCTGTATAGCCCTGACTGTCCTGAAACTTGCTCTGTACATCAGGCTAGCCTTGAACTCAGCTCACAAATAACAACACAGAGAATTATTATTAATTATGAAAGCTCGACATAGTTCCCAACTAGCTCTTTTAACTTAAACTAACCTATATCTATTAATCTACATTTTGCTACATGGCTCGGTTACCTCTCCTCTGTACTGTGTGTCCAACTTCTCCAGTGTCTCACTGGCATCTCCTGCATTTCCTCTCTCTGCCAGGAAGTCCCACCTAGTCTCCCCTGCCTAGCTATTGGCCATTCAGCTCTTTATTAAACCAATCACAGTGACACATCTTTACACAGTGTAAACAAATATTCCACAACAACCATGCCCAACTTAAATAAATCATTTTTCAAAAGAACTTTTTCTTTTCTTTTTAGTTCTGACCCCTAGTTTATAATACCAACCATTAAAAAGAAAAACTAACAAGCCAACTTGTTGATGGTCCAGATGCATATTTTTTTTAAAGGGGGAACAACGCATCTAAAGCTTAGAAGTGGAGATGCCCCAGTTCACTCCATGTCATCAAAACCATCAAAGAAAACAATGAAAAACTGTCATTATAATCTCAAATATCAGCATCTCCACATTTTCAATGCAACTGAAGCGCTTGCTTTTTCTAATTAAAACTTTTTCCCATGATATATTCTGACTACGCTTTTCCCTCCCCAACTTCCCTCCACCCCCAGATCCTCCCAATCTTCCCAGTTTCTGAACTGGGACTCACAAAGGGCTTGGAGTTCCAAATTCTCATTCATTCACAGCAATAATTACAAAAGGTTATGTGGGTTATTTGTTAAATACATGTTAAATAAAGCATATATCATTTCTTAATGTGCAATAACTTTCAACTAAAACCTCCATTTAAAAATAGGTTTATAGGGGGCTGGAGAGATGGCTCAGCATGCTAAGGAGCTTGTCACCAGGCCTGAGGACCTCAGTGTGAGCCCCAGAACCTACATGGCAGAAGGAGAGAACCAACTCCTGAAAGCTGTCCACTGACCTCCCTGGCATACATGAGCTCTCTCTGTCTCTCTGTCTCTGTCTCTGTCTCTCTCATACATACAAACACACACACACACACACACACACACACACACACACACACAATTGCTTTAATGTAGTTTTTTTTTAAAAAAAAAAAAAAGGTTTATAGGGCTAATGCCTGACAACCTGAGCTCAATCCCCAGACTCCACATAAAAGTGAGAGAACAGACCTCACAAAGTTGTCCTTTGACCTTCACGTGCACACTTGTGATGGGCATACACTCCTCGTCACATACACATAATACAATTATAATAAATTTAAGATTTTAAAACAACTTTTTTTTTTTTTTGGTTTTTCAAGACAGGGTTTCTCTGTGTAGCTTTGCGCCTTTTCCTGGAACTCACTTGGTAGCCCAGGCTGGCCTCGAACTCACAGAGATCCGCCTGGCTCTGCCTCCCGAGTGCTGGGATTAAAGGCGTGCGCCACCACCGCCCGGCTTAAAACAACTTTTAAATAGGTTTACAAACTGTGCATGGTGGTGCATTCAGGAGACCAAGGCAGGAGAACATCAAGTTCAAGGCCAGCCTGGGCTGTATAATAAGAACCTGTATCAAAAACAAACAACAGAATAAAAATAATCAGATTAGAATGCATTGAAGCCAAGAATATCTTTCCAAAATAAAAATCAGTAAGCAAGATGGTTCCCTATCTCCCCAAAACGATGATCAAGGAAGCCTATGGGTCTCTCGGCACACTTAGGTACTTAGAGGACTAGGGAGAGAGGAGAGAGAGAGAGAGAGAGAGAGAGAGAGAGAGAGAGAGAGAGAGAGAGAGAGAGAGGAAAAGCCCCACACCAGAAGACACAGGTCTTATACATAACCCTCCCAGTCACATGTATGCTCCCTGGGACTCAGTTCATCTGATGGAGGAATTGTTACCCTCAAGGGCTTTTCCATTTTGGGAGTCATGAAAATGACTCCCAAAAACATCGGAATCTGTTTTAGAAGCCAGGGGAAAACAGATTCATAAACACAATTCGGGCCGTCCTTTTGTTACCCTCTGATCGTGTCCATTTGTAGCATTTGAACTGGCTCTCTCTACCTGGACTAAGACGATTTTACGGAAGACATCAGATAATCTAGATTGCAAGACCCTGATGCGCTAAATCCTCTTTGATCAGAAAGAAACCTGGAAAAGCAAGGAATAAACACAGAAGTCCCCCGAGAAGAGGAGTGTGGTTGGGAAACAGCCTGTGGCCTTCAGCGGCTGTGTGATCACCCACTCACATGCTCACTTGAAGACTAGGGCAGACAGGGAGAAGAAACCTCCCACGCTGCCTGCGCGGCACTCAGCAGCCGCAGTAATGGAGGCGGCCCTCCGGGGAAAATAAGAATGAGACTCTGAGAACAGCACCAAGCACCTCGTAAAAGAATAGAAAACACGTTAGAAAAAAGCTTGATGTCACCAAAGAAGCAGCTATAATGGGGGGAGGGGGAGGGACTCTCCCCTAACAGAGGGGGAAACCTCTCCATTGCTCAGCTGCAAAATGCAATGGCAAAGATCGACCAGGGACTGGTGGGGTGACGTGAGGGAGATAACAGGCCCGTGGGTGCTCAGCATGGAACCCTGGAGAGAGTTTGTAAGTAACCACAGAGCACATTAGCAGACGCAAGAACAGTCAGAGTGATGGAGCTCGGAGAGTCGGTGATGTTACTCAGTCAGCCATATGCTTGGGGGTGAATAAGAAGTCACAGAAGGGAAGGTCACTACCAGGGAGGAAGCCAGCCTGTTGGCACAGTTTGATCCCAGCTACTCCGGGAGACTGAGGCTGGAAAATCTGAAATCCTAAACCAGCTTAGGATACAGGGTAAATTCAAAACCAGCCTGAGCTACAGAGTGAGTTCAAGGCTAGCCTGGGCTACAGAGTGAGTTCAAGGCCAGCCTGGACAACTCAGTAAGACTCTGTTTCAAAAAATTTGAATTGTGTAACATGAAGATCTGGGGTGCAGCATAGTGGCAAAGTAATAACATAGAATCCAGCAGTAAGAGGCTGGGACTGAAGCTCAGGGGTAGGATGCTTGCCTAGCAGGAAAGAGGCCCTGAGTTTATACTCAAGCACTGAAAGAAAAAAAAGGAAGTTAGCAACATTTGCTGCTTGTATTAGTTGGAATTCTCTAGATGAACAAAGCTGGTAGAATGAATATATATTATATATATATATATATTATATATATATCATATAGCAAGAAAAATGATTTGTTAGAGTAGCTCACAGGCAGTGGTCCAGCTAGTCCAACAGTGCCCATGGACCAACAGAAAGCTCAAGAATCCAGTAGCTGTTCAGTCCAAGAGGCTGGATGTCTCAGCCAGTCCTCCATATACACCAGAATCCCAAAGGAGTTGGCTCTATGCCAGTGAAGGAATGGACTTGTCAGCGAGAATGAGGGTAAGCAGCAAAGAGAGAGCAAGCTTCCATCTTCCATGTCCGTTATATAGGCTGCCAACAGAAAGTGTGGCCCAGATTAAAGGTAGATATTCTCACCTCAAAAGATCTGGATTAAAGGTGGATCTCCCTACCTTGAAAGATCCTGATTAAAGGTGAATCTTTCCATTTCAAATGACTTAAGAAGTCCCTCACAGTGTACTCAGTCTCTTGGGTTTTAGTAATTCTAGATGTAGTCATTTTGACCCCAAGAATAATGTCACAATGTTCTTGCAGAGAACCGGAGTTCAGCTCCCGGCACCCACATCGAGTGACTCACAACTGCCTGTAACTCAGCTCCAGGGGAGCCCAGCCCTCCTCTGGCCTCCACAGGCACCTGCACTCATTCAGTACACATCCCACATCCATGCACACACATGTGCACCACATACAGACACACAGAAAAGTAAAATAGCCAAAACATCAAAAACAAAGAGGAGAGAAATTCCCAATCTACCTGCACCGGGGATGGATCTCTGGGTGACAAAGCCAGGTCCTGGAGCTGAGGTGGGGATGGAGAAAGGCCAGTGAAGCCGGGGCACAATGCGAGGCAGCTGGTCCACAGTGAGGACTTCCGCTCGGCTGTGAGACCGTTGGCGTGAGGGAGGATGCTCAAGTCCCTGCCAACAAGGTCCTGGACCTCTACCTCCAAGAATGACAGAATTGTTCCCCTCTGCTGGCAGGACCCAGGAGCACTATCCAGAGATGCTCTGAGTGCTAACTAGACTCTTTCTAGTGCTAACTAGACAACTTTCCATAGAGTTTTGTTTTCAGACCCATTTCCAACTTCAGTCTGCCTATTCCCAGGCCTTGGGAGAAAGGTTTGGCACAAACTAAAATGCTTCTTCACTTTTCCCACCAGCTCGGAACAGAGTTGCTGTGGCGGCTACGTCATCTATCCCACATTCCCACCTTCTTATGCTTCCTGTCTTCCTCTTGCTTATTCTCTTTGTCCTAGTGATGTCTTGTTTTACAGGCTTTAAGATTATTTATTTGTTTATATATTTGGTGTGTGTGTGTGTGTGTGTGTGTGTGTGTGTGTGTGTGTGTGCCTGCATGAGTTTATATGCACCTTGGGCATGCAGGAACCCATAGAAGCCAGAAGAGGGCATCAGATGCCCCTGAAGCTGGAGTTACAGGTGGTTGTAAGCCACCAAGTGGGTGCTGGGAACCTAAGCCCAGTCCTTTCTAAGAGCAATAAATACACTTGGCTACCGAGCCACCTCTCCAGCCTGGTGAGGTCTTTTGTTTTGTTTGTGTGTTTGTTTTTCAATGCTTTTATTTCTTATTTCAATAGAATTGCTTGGGGAACACACAGGTCAAACGTAACTTTTTCACAGTCTCTTACTTGTATAGTAGTAAATGAAAAACAGGTGGTACTGTGTTCACTTCAGCACACAAAGATATGTGCTCTTAGTGGTGTGTGCACAGGTACCCAGCCTCCTGCCTCAGGGAGAGCTGATGGAGCCTGCTGAGGAGTGTCCTGTCACTCTGCAAGCTGTTTTCTCTGAGCCAACCATATCCTCCAGGCCACATCCCCAGGGACGGACTGGGTCTCTCTACGAGGTTACCCAGCAGGGATAAAATCACAGACCCGTAAGCAGAGTAGACTCCTCCATTTAAATCACAGGTTGTAAAACATTCTTTCATGGCGGTGTGTGCATATGGAAACCAAATAAATGATTTAAGAAAACGGCTCTGTAATAAAAGGTAATTCCTCCATGATTGAGTACAACACCATCTAGTTAATCCTCTCTAAAGCTTTGATTGAAAGAAAAAAGTAGTTTGAGCACTCTGGACAGAGAACACACGTGCAGTAATGGAAGTCAAGTCAGGTGACCTCAGGGAGCTCTCCTGCGGCCGGGAGTCGGAACTGGCTCTCGGCACTGCGGCTTTGCCAGGAATGTCCTTGCCGAGGCCAGGCCTAGAGTCGGGACATTGGTGCTTGGTCATTTAATCCTCAAACAGTGTTGGGGGTAAAAGCACTTGATATCCCCATTTTAGAGATGAAAAGAAAACCAGAGGAAGGGAAAGTTATTGATTGGCATCACCTCTTGGAGGCTCTGTTTCTGGGGGACAGGAAGTGGGGTCCGGATAGGCACTCATTGTTGCTGCTATCAGAGCATCAAGGGATGTCCTCATCCCAGAGATTAGGGCCTGTGAGCCGATGGGAAGTGGGAAGGGGTGGATGAGGACAGAGGGGAGAAGTCAGGCAGGTGTCCTCTTCCCCCTCATGGCTCCATGTGTCCCCTCCCTAAGCTATGTGCTTAGAGGCCAACCTTCCTTGACAGGGGACGATGGGTCAATCAAGGGTGTGCAAGTAGCTGTGGTCCTCCATAAGAACGTCCAAATAACTCTCAAAGGACAGCACAGCAGGGTAAAAGATGCAAACTTCAGTTCATAAGCTCATACACACAAACAACAATAATAAGAAAATAAGCAAAACATCCTATCCTTATACATCATTGGTCCACGGCATTGCTGCTGAGGCTACTCGTAAGTGTCCCTGACCGTGGCTCTATGGTTTCAATTGTCAGAAAATTCACTTATATTAGAATCCTATCTTATGGCTTGTATCTTCCCCCCAAGATTGATATACGGGAGTCTTGGTCCCTACTGTGGCACCGTTAGGAGATGATAGAATCTGTTAGAGGTAGGGTCCACCGATAATATTTCCTGATGGAGGATGTTACTCAAAGAACAAGCCTGGGGCTAGCAAAATGGATCAGTGGGTAAAGGTTCTTGAATCTGAGTTCAATCCCTGCGCCCCACATGGTAGAAGGAGAGAACCAACTCCTGCAAGTTGTCTTTGACCTCTATAAATGTACCATGTGTACCTACACACATATACATGAAAAACACATACATACATACATAATACATACATACACACATACATACATACACACATACATACATACACACATGTACACACACATACATACACACATACATACATACATACACACACAATGCATACATATACATACATACACACACATACATACATACATGTACACACATACATACACACATACATACACACGTACATACATACACACATGTACACACACATACATACACACATACATACATACACACACACAATGCATACATATACATACATACACACATACATACATACATACATACACACACACATACATACATACACACATACACACACATACACACATACATACATACATGCACACATACATATACACACACATACACACACGCACATACATACACACATACACACATACATACACACATACACACATACATACATACACACATACATACATACATGTACACACACATACATACACACATACATACATATATACATACACACACATAATGCATACATACACATACATATACATACATACACACACATACATACATACATGTACACACACATACATACATACACACATACACACATACATACATACACACACACATACATACATACACACATACACACACATACACACATACATACATACACACACATGCACACATACATACATACATACACACATACATATACACACACATACACACACGCACATACACACACACATACACACATACATACATACATACATACACACATACATACACATACATACATACATACATACACACATACATACACACGTACATTCATACACACGTACACACACACACACACACACACACACACACACACACACACACACACAACCTAACCCTAACCCCATCTGCTCCTTCTGCCTTCTGACTCCTGTGTGCTCTCACACCCCATGACTGTTATTTGCCGGAGGTGATGCAGACAGCCTGAGTCACACTACTTGGACCTTGATTGTCCAATGGTTAAGGTAAGGAAGCTCCTCTTGCGTCCGTCGGGGTTCCCACTGCTTCAATACACCCCCAAATCCATTCAAAGGGAGGAAAGGTTTATTTGAGCTTGTGGCTTCAGAGGCTCCCGCCATTGGTTGGCTGGCTCCATTTGGGCCGGATGCAAGAAGAAAGAGACATGAGATGAAGACAAAAACAACTCACTCACCTCATGCCAACAGGAAAGCAAGGTCAAAGCAGAGAAAAGACGAGAAATAGGACAAACACTAAATAATAATAATAATAATAATAATAAACAATAGAAACCCTTCACACACCTGCTTTAACAAGGACCAAATCCCTTTTCTCCACGACCTCTGTGTAATGCCATCAAGTTAGGAATCCATCTGTGACTCTACCCACTGATTATGTCGGAACCTTCAAGATCCACACACTTCTAAGGAGCCCCATCCTCTGCACTGGGAGCAAAACCTTTAGCACATGAGAACACTTCGGATCCACATCATTTTTCTTCATCAGTAGCTTTGTTACACAGATGGAAAATGGAAGAATACACACACCCATCTCTGGAGATAGCTTTCTCTATTCTTCATTGACAAGACTCTCACCCTATCTCTCCCCATTCATTCACTAGTCAACACATGCTAAGTAGGATTCTGTTCCCACAACCCACCCAAACTGTCCTCCAAGGAGGTCTCATGTTGCTAAATTAAATTTTTCCTTCATTTTTTGTTCCCTCATTTAGGGGATTTTTTTGTTGTGGTGGTGATGGTATTCGTTTGCGTCTCAAGACAGCATCTTGGGCTTGGTGGTTTAAGCATACTTATTGCTCTTCCAGAGGACCTGTGGTAGTTTGGATGAGAATGGCCACCATAGGCTCATGTGTTTGAATGCTGGATGCCCAGTTAGTGAAACTGTTTGGAAGGGTTAGGAGGTGTGACCTTACTGGAGGGCGTGTGTCACTGGGGGTGGGCTTTGAGGTTTCAAAAGCCTACACCAGGCCCGGCGTGCATGTCTCTCTCAGCCTGCTGCCTGCAGATAAGGGTATAACTCTTAGCTACTGCCCCCAGCACTATGGGTTAAATTTTATCATCCCGAGTTGGGGAAGCTATTTTAGGAAGTTCTGGAAACGTTAGGAAGTGGGACTGACCCAGCTGGAGGAAGTATGGAGGATGTGGATCCTGTGGGGGTATTTTGTCCCTCACCACTTCCTGTCTCCTGTGATCTACTTCTGTCTACCATGAGGTGAAGACTGCCACAATGTCCTGCCAGGTATCTGGGGCGCGGCAGTCATGGACGGAGGCCTCTGAAACCCTGGGCCCAAGAGCACCTCCCTCCTTTGAGTTGCACTCTGTGGTATTTCTGTCATAGCGGGGTGTGGGGAGCTGATACAGACAGGCATGCTTAGCCCCACTGACTGCAAGAGCAAAATGAAATGGATAATTATGCATTTTCAAGCCATCCCATTCAGGAGTCAAAGTTAAAATGACAAACTAAAGCACTCATCTGTCCTTCGTTTTAATTAGTTTTCTTTAACATGACCGCTTAGAGACCCGCGTCAGGGAATGCTAACTCATCCCACTGACGAGGAAGAGGAAAAGGCTTTCTGTCCCCTTCAAGTGCTCTCTTAATTGCTTAACAAAATTAACACTCCTAAAATATTTCACACTTAAACCTCCTCTGGGGAGGCTCTCGTCAGGTTCCCGGTGATGGGAGGGGATGGCTCCTGAGAATTAGAGGGAAATGACTTGTGAGCTAAGGCAGACAAATGCAAACCCTTCTGTGAAGCGCTTCTATGTTATCAGCCAAACTACAGCGAATCGTCCCGTCAGGGAAAAAAAATGTAGAGAAGAAACGAAACAGTGAGCTGCTCGTTTTCTGTAGATTCGACTTTCTGTTACTTTAAGGACATGATGTAAAAATGACCTGGCAGGCTCAGCATTACCCCCGGCTCCCCCGGCTCCCCCGTCAGCTAGGGGACTCACTGCGCCCATCACTGACGGGATGCTGCCCTTCAACTGCCGCTCACCAGCAGGGGGCGCTGCACCAGGGCCTTTCTGTAGGCAAAACCAGAGCCGCTTAAGACTGAAACACTGATTTCAGAGGGTTGCAGGCCAGCGGGGCAGACAGGACATTGTCTCAGACAAATACTTCCCCACACAATCGGGCAGGCGAGTCTCAGGGGCGCTATCCACTGGAGGACTTGTGAGGCCTGGAGTCGTGGAATGACACACGGCATCATGGTTGAGCGATCAATACCAAATCTTTCTGCAACCCTTTCAGTGAGTCTGCTTTTTTAAGACAGGCTGTCATACTGTAGCCCAGGCTAGCCTGGAACTGTGTAGCCCAGATTGGCCTGGAACTCATGCCACCACCCCCACCCCCACTCCCCCACCCCCACCCCCGTCTCATCTTCTGCTAGGATTACAGGTGTGCACCACCACACTATGTAAAACTCAATACGCCAAAGTCTACTCAGGAAGAGTTTTCAGTTCGTAGTTTATTGGGCCTGAATTATTTTCTGAATAGGCTAAGTTATCAGCCAGAAAAGTACCCAGATGTGCAAGGGAAAAAATTATGGCCTAGGGCTGTTGCGATGGCCCAGCGGGTGTGGTGGTTGAGTGAGAAATTCCCCCACAGGCGCATGTGTTTGAACACTTGGTCCTTGGATGGTGGTGTTCTTTGGGGCGGTACAGTCATGCTGGATGAAGTACATCACTGGGGGCGGGCTTTGAGGGTTTGTAGCCTCCACCTGTTCCCTGCTCTTGTGGTGTGCTTCCTGTATGCAGCTGAGATGTGATCTCAGCTTCACCCTCTTGCCACCACGCCACGCCTCCCCCACTGTTACAGATTCTCCCTCTGGACCCAGAAGCCAAAATAAACCCCTCCTGAAGGTGATTTGATCATAGTGATTTATCACCATAATGGAAAGTGATTAATCCAGCAGGTAAAGTTGCTTGCCATGAGGTTTGTCTGCCTAAATTCAATCCTTACAGCCCCATGGTGGAAGGAGAGAATTGAGTTCCCTAAGTTGTTTTCTGACAAACACACACACACACACACACACACACACACACACACACACAAAATAAATATTTAAATAAACCAAATTTAATTTTTATAAAGTATGACTCAACTATCAGCATGAGCTTAAACAAATTAATCTGAGTTGAATATCACATTTATTAATACTAGGATTAGAGGGAAAAGTAAACGCTGAAATATAAGAATTATTACTTTTTTAACAAAGAGATTTTAAAGCACAGAAACTATGAAAGGACACTGAGTGTGGTGGTGCACACTTACAAAGATCCCCACATCCGGGGAGCCGGCAAGGTGGCTCTAGAGGTAAAGAGCTCGCTGGCTGTGCTAGCCTGAAGACCTGGGCCCGATCCCGGGGTTCCATGACAGAAAGAGAGGATCAAGTCCTTCTGACCGCTGCATGTGTCTCAAGGGACACGTGCAAACAAACAAGCAAACAAATCACAACTACCTCAAAAAGAGGAGGAAGAAAGAGCAGCTGTCTCAGTCACCGTTCTATTGGCCACAGAAACTCTCAGTCCACTAACACCTCGGTGGGGAGCGCGGTGGGGAGCGCGGTGGGGAGCATGGCGGCCATGGCGGGCACGGTGCTGGAGAAGTGACTGAGAGTTCTATTTCCTGATCCACAGGCGGAGAGAGAGTTGGGCCTGGCGTGGGTCTTTGAAACCTCAGAACCACCCTAAGTGGCACACTTCCACCAACAAGGCCACACCTACTCTAACAAGGCCACATCTCCTAGTCCTTGTAGTTCTCCCAAAGAGTTCCACTCCCTAGTGGCTGAGCATTCAAACATATGAGCCTATGGGTCCATTCTTAACCCACCACAGCAGGGGAGAAAGGAAGGAGGGAGGGGAAGGCGGGGCAGAGCTAAGAGAGGGGGAGGCTGTATAAAAGGAACCTTTACAATCACACAGTCCTGGAGCCATGGGTGATGTGGGATGATCCAGCAGGTCCTTTCCAAAGGTTCGGTCCTGAGCTGGAAATCAGTGATTCCAAGGCTCCCTCTCTGCAGACATCTGTTGACCAGAGAACAGACTTATAGCACTAGAACGGGCCTTGCTGAGGTGTCCATCCAAACCCTGTTAACATGTTTCCCATATGTTTCTATTATAATCTATAATCAAAATGGCGTGCACACGTTGTAAGGTATATGCCAGTAAAAGAGCAGAAGAACACTGTTATGCCCAGATTGCAACCCCAAAGAGACCACTGAAGACCGAGGATGTCCAGAATGCAACAGCAAGGTTTAGTCTATAGATACAAGTCTAGACAGAGAACTCATTCCTACACCCAATAGGGTGAGGCAGGGAGGAATTGCTCTTTCTTTGTGAGGCTAGCTTTTTAAAGGTGAAAACCACAAGCCCTTCAGGGCAGTTGGGGGTTTGGCGTGGGTGCAACTGGGATTGGTTTATTTTTATTTTTGAAGGTCTCAGTTCTCTATTAATTGGGTGAGGGTATGTAACCTTTGAATTTACTGGTTGGGGATTACAATTATCATTTTGGGGGCTGTCCAGGACAAGTCCCAGGCTTTGTCCTTGAGCCACCATGGGGGCTGGCTGGCCTGGCACATACTGACTGTGGGGGCTGCTCAATGGTCCAGGCTCTGTCCTTGACTCATGCACATAGCTCTAAGTTGGTGAGGGGTCCCAGACAGTAAACATCTGGCTGAACTTTGAGCAGTCAGAGTACGTGCAGAAAGGGAGCTACTGCAAGGACTATGTCTTTTGTTCACGGCCCTCCCAGAAACTGCTTGCTTAAGTCTCAGGAAACTGAAATTGAGGCCTGATCTCTGAGAGAAGACTGAGCAGCCTGTTATGGCATCTGCTTGGTCCTTTCAAGCACAAGCAGGGTCTGAAGAGATGGCTCAGTGGTTAGAGCACTGACTGCACTCCCAGAGGACCTAGGTTCAAATCCCAGCACCACATGGTAGCTCACAAAGTTCTTGTGAAAATGAGCCAGCAGTAGACCAAGAGACAACAGGACAGGGTGAGAAGCTTGTAAGACACTGTAACCCTAGTTCCAGGCAGTCTGCTGCCCTCTTTTGGTTTCTGTGGGCACTTCATACACATGCACAGACATACACACAGTCAAACACTCAGACATATAAAATAAAAGAACAAAAGTAGTCCTACCTGAATATTTTTATTCTCAGCCTTTCCAGACAGCAAGAATTCTTGCTACAAACAACACCGCAGGGCACTGATGGAGGTCAGGAAACTGAGTGGATGCTGAAGGTGTGGCTAAAACTCACAACAGTAGAAGTCAGAGTGTTCAGCCTCCTGAAGTGCCCCTTGGAGAGACTGAGAGTGGGCATAATAAACCATCTCATTAAACCACAGAGCCTTCAACAGCTCAAGGAAATTGACCCTCAACATCCCTGGCAGAAGACCCAGGTGTATGCGGAGAGGGTAGCATGGGGGTGGCTGCAAAAAGATTCGCCAGCATGGGTTTGGTACAACAGAGAGACCCAGTGAAATACACAGACAAATCACAAAGTTCTTGAGAAAATGAGCCTGCAGAAATGCTGCCAGTGTAGACTGAGACAAGGTGAGAGGAAGTGGACAAGGTGAGAGGAAGCTTGTAACACACACACACACACACACCCGCTTCTGTCGGCAGGAAGCAGCCTGATGGATGGGCTCAGCTGTCAGCACATGCTGCCTTGGTTGACGAGATGCAGCCAAGATACAGTTCCCAATGCCCCTCAGTGTCCAGTGGGCTCCCATCCTGACAGCAGCTTTATCAGAGCTGTGACCAAACACCTGGAGAAACAGTGCACGCCTGTAGCCCTGCTGGCTTACGTGGCAGTCACGGAAAGGCCCATGGTGCAAATAACAAGTGGCTCTCCTATATTTTATGGTGAGAACACTTTAGGGTTGGAAGTAATGTTAGCATGAACACTATGAAATCAGGAACACTCTGGATGAAAGACAAAGAAATATGCCCCTGGGTTGAGATAGCGGAGGAGACGGGAAGAGGCAGGCAGACAGGCTTGGAGGAGCAAGGCTAGGGTGGGCGGGCTGGATAGAGTCCACGAGATCCCCTCCACTGCTGTCATTTACATATGCTTGCTTCTAATGCCTAATCATGGCAGCTTGGAGGAAAGCCCCCATCTATTTCAGGAAAGAGACACCAGACCCTTCCCTCACCCCCCCCCCACACACACACACAAGCGGCTAGGAGAACCAAGAGAATGTGGTGTAGCTGACAGCTCTTTGAGGCATCTCCACGGCTGGAGGTACCAACACCAGCCAGTGGCTAAGGGCCAGCAGACGGTCAAGGTCCACGATTCATGGAGAAGGAATCAGAATAGTTCAGCGTTCCAAAAGAATGGGCCGTTTCTCCAGCCCCTATTTTTATTATTTTTAGTTATGTGCATGTGAATGTGTCTCTGGAGGGGTTGTGGTGGTTTGAATAAGAATGGCCTGGGGGCTGCTGGAGATATGGCTCAGAGGTTAAGAGCACTGACTGCTCTTCCAGAGGTCGTGAGTTCAATTCCCAGCAACCACATGGTGGCTCACAACCATCTGCAATGAGATCTGGTGCCCTCTTCTGGTATACAGGCAAACTTGAACAAAGAACACTGTTTTTATAGTAAATAAAATAAATCTTAAAAAAGAAAGAAAGAAAGAATGGCCTCCATAGGCTCATACATTTAAATGCTTGGTCATCCAGGAGTGGCACTGTTTGAGAAGGATTAGGAGGTGTGGCCTTATTGGAGGAAGTGTGTCACTGGCTTGGCTGGGCTTTGAGGTTTCAAAAGCCCAAGCCAAGCCCAGTGTGGCTCTCTTCCTGCTGCCTATGGATCCAGATGTAGAACTCCAGCACACACCATGTCTGCCTGCATGCTGCCATGCTCCCAACCTAAATGAGAATGGACTAAACCTCTGAAACTGTAAGCAAGCCCCAATTAAATGTACTCTTTTGTAAGAGTTGCCCTGGTCATGGTGTCCCTTCACAGCAATAGAAGAGTGACTAAAAGGGGAATGTGAGCATATGAGTCCAAGCGCCTGCATTAGTCAGAGGTATAGGTTACCCTAGAGCTGGAGTTCCAGGCAGCTGTGAGCCACCCAGTGTGTGTGCAGGGAACCAAACTGGGATCCTCTGGAAGAGCAGCAAGTGCTCTTAATGGCTGAGTCATCTCTCCAGCCACTGAAGTACAAGCTTTACTGGGCAGACAATTGTGTCACTGAGTCTCTTCTAGTTCTGTTTGGAATTAATGGAGATGGCAAAAAAGCTTTGCAGCCATTCAGCTCTGTCCTGTGAATGACCGTTGTAGAAGCAGCCACAGTAATAACAAGGTCCCAATCCCTTTGCAGGAACCAAAGACAACCAAAATCTCAACAAGAGGCAGGGGTGCTTCTATACAGCTGGGATCTATTTTAGGAATAAACACAATCTCAAGAGGATGCTTCCTAACAAAGGAAGCTGTTTTATAAAAAGGAGGGGAAGAACTATGCATAGAAAAAGAATCATGGCGAGTCTATATAAAAAGTTGTTAAAGGGTGCTGGAGAGGTGGCACAGGGTTAAGAGTACACACATACTGATCTTGCAGAGAACCCAAGTTCACTTCCCAGCACCCATATCAAGAGACTCACAGCTATCCAAAATTCCAGCTCCAAGAGACCCAACGCCCTCTTCTGGTCTCCTATAATCATTGCAGTCACACACACACACACACACACACACACACACACACACACACACACTGACAGACTGACTGTGGGGAGCCAGACCAACTCTTTTTGGGGAGCCCTGATAAAAGGACAAAGAGAACTTTACTTCTGCATCCTCAGAACTTGGCAAGGCTTATCTTATGCTGGAGCCAGTGTCTCATAGGAGTCAAGGTTGTGGTTTCTGGGGATAGGACTCTTCCTCCTGGGCTGTGGTTATCAGTCCTTAGGCAGCTGTGTCTAAGGTATCCTGTGTTATTTTCCAACATAGTTTGACTTAGCTCTCTGCTGACCTTGGCTATTGGAATTAACCACAGAGTCTATTTAATGATCAAAGGAATTTATTAGTCATAAGACAGGATAAGGGAATTTCTCACAGGATCCTAGAAGGGTGAGGCATGGTCCAACGTGGTTCTCTGGTGAGCTCTGCTGTGGTCCATACCAGCATCCAAAACCACGAGGTAGCAAAGCATAGAGAGAGTCACATATATGCATCCTAGGTCTTAAGGGTCCCCAGTGGCCATGCCTCAGGGGCATGTACCTCAATGTCATAGGCAAGCGGAACAGCTACCTGCTTGCTGCCTTACTAGGGCGGTGCTTCAGGGCATGGCTCAAACAACCACCCACTACTGTGGCTGTCCATCCCACCCACCCACCCCACCTCAACCCTGCACCACTGGAAATACTATATATATGATGTTGTACTTCCTAATAAACTTGTTTAACATAAGTAAAGGCTGATGTAAGGCCTCTGGTCCCATCTTTCATCCTCTATCTTCTCTATCTTTTTTAGCCCCTGGTACCTGTCCATCAGGGCTCTGTCACTGAGGAATGACTTGCTGGTCCAGGCCACAGATGCACATAATTAAAATTTTTTAAATACATTTTTAAATTATAAAATAGAAACAATTGTTATGCCTAGATTGTGACCCCAAAGAGACCACTGAAGACCGAGGATGTCCAGAATGCAACAGCAAGGTTTATTCTGTAGATACAAGTCTAGACAGGGAACTCATTCCTACACCCAATAGGGTGAGGCAGGGAGGAGTTGCTCTTTCTTTGTGTGGCTAGCTTTTTAAAGGCAAAAACCACAAGCCCTTCAGGGGGTTGGGGGGGGTTGCACAGGTACAACTCAGATTGGTTAAATTTTATCTCTGTTCTCTTTTAATTGGGTGAGGGTATGTAACCTTTGAATTTACTGGTTGGGGGTTACAATTATCATTTTGAGGGCAGTCCAGCACAAGTCCCAGGCTTTGTCCTTGAGCTGCCATGGGGGCTGGCTGGTCTAGCACATACTGACTGTGGGGGCTGGCTCAATGGTCCAGGCTTTGTCCTTGACTCATGCACATAACTCTAAGTTGGTGAGGGGTCCCAGACAGTAAACATCTGGCTGAACTTTGAGCAGTCAGGGTACATGCAGAAAGGGAACTACTGTAAGGACTATGTCTTTTGTTTACGGCCCTCCCAGAAACTGCTTGCTCAGTCTCAGAAACCTGAAATTGAGGCCTGAGAGAGAAGACTGAGCAGCCTGTTATGGCATCTGCTTGGTCCTTTCACAAGGTTACCTTTTCTCCACCAGTAGGACACACACTTGTGATGTGGCTCATGCCACCAAAGCTCATGAGCAGCAGAACTTACCAAGTTTGCTCCATGTCACTGTGATAAAACACTGACCAAAACCAGCTGGAGAAGGAGTTTATTCCACCTGACAGGTCACAGACCCTCATCTCATCAAGGGAAGCTGAGGCAGGGCCTGAAGCAGGGTCGGACGCAGAGACCTGAAGGAACCATGGTTAGTGGCTTACTCCCCTCTGGCTCGTTCAACTTCTGTCCACACAGCCCAGACCCACCCACCCAAGTGTTGCACCAGCTACAGTGAGCTGGCCCTTATACATAGATTAGTAACTAAGAAAATGCCACCACAGACATACCCACAGCCTAATTGACAACTGTGTGTTGTTGGTTGGTTTTGCTCTTTTGGGGGGCCCTCCATCAAGCTCCCAAATAAATCACACACGGAGGCTTAGTCTTACTTATCAATGTCCAGCCTTAGCTTGGCTTGTTTCTTGCCAGCTTTCCTTAACTTTAAATTATCTACCTTTTGCCTCTGGGCTTTTCCTTTTCTCTTACTTCTGTAAATCTTACTCTTACTCTGTGACTTGCTGTGCAGCTGGGTGGCTGGCCCCTGGGTCCTCCTCCTTCTCTTTCTCTAGATCTCTCCTCCAGATTTCTCCTTCTATATATTCTCTCTGCCTGCCAGCCCCACTTATCCTCTCTCCTGCCTCACTATTGGCCATTCAGCTCTTTATTAGACCATCAGGTGTTTTAGACAGGCACAGTAACGCAGCTGCACAGAGTTAAACAAATGCAACACAAATAAAAGTAACACACCTTAAAATAATAGTCCCCACAATTGTAGTTCCTGGATTACTCTAGTATATATCTAGTTGACTAAAACTAGCCAAAACACTTACTAAATAAGAAAACTATCATTATCGCCATCACTGCTACCACCACCACTTCCATCACCACCACGACCACCATCACCATCCTATCACTCACCATCAAACCATCACCATCACCATCATCACCACCATCCTATTGCTCTCCATCATCATCATCATCTCCTATCACTCACCACCACCCCATCACTCACCACCACCACCACCAGCACCACCACCACCCTCACCATCTTTAGAACACTGTTAGACTTCTCACTACTTGGTTTACTTAGCGAATCTGTTGTGTTTGCAATTTCTATTTAGAATCTAACATAAACCATCACATAAAGTTGAAATTGTTTTTGAGGCATAATTACTTACAAGTGGGGTGAAAAATAATCTTCCATACTGGAGCAGCTACAGCGTTCTCTTTCCCACCATGTCTTCAAGGAACAGGGGTTTCTAGCTATCCTAAAGGGACCACCTCAAGTGCCAACCCTCAGGCTCACACAACATGATCTGGTGGTACCTCACAGGAGCAACAGGCCTGGGCCTTTCCATACCACCCCTATCTGTGTCCCAGGTAAACACAAACAGGGACCTTGTTCTGGGTAGCCACCTGTGGTGGGCTGGATAAGAATGGCCCCGACAGGCACATAGACTTGAATCCTTAGTCATCAGGGAGTGGCACTACTTGAGAAGGACTAAGAGATGTGGCCTTGTTGGGAAAAGTGTGGCCTTGTTGGAGGAAGTGTGTCACTGGGAGTGAGCTTTGAGGTTTCAAAAGCCAAGCCAGGCCCAGCGTCTCTCTCTTCCTGCTGCCTGTGGATCTGGATATAGATCTCCCCGTTATTTCTCCAACGCTGTGTCTGTGTGTGTGCCGCCATGCTCCCCACCATGAGGACAATGGACTAAACCCCTGAAACTGTGAGCAAGCCCTCATTAAATGCTGTCTTTTTCAAGAGTTGCTGTGGTCATGGTGTCTCTTCATAGCATAGAACAGCGACTAAGACACCTTCTACCCTCCTCATCTTCTCAGTCAGGTAGTTCAGAGAGACCTGGGATGTATTGCCAACTGTCAATGCCTCCAACTCCCACCATGACCCGAAGGCTGGGCCTGAATTTAAGTCAAGATGATCAGCACTGATCTAACGCATATTCCCTGCCAAAGCCCTGGAGTGGACACGGCACACAGAGCCAGTAAGAGACACTGAACCTGCCCATGTAATGTTCAGTTCGGTACCGAGGCAGATGTGAAAAGCAGACGCACGACAACAGACCCTAAGTCGGCACTGGATGCTCTGCAGGGCCGGGGTGGGGGTGAAAGATGCTTCTGACAGGGGGAAATGCTACACTGAACATTCAAGAATGAACACGGATGTCCCAGGCAGCCAGATAGGTAGGTGCTGGGGGAAAGAGACTGGTATTTACACTACCAAGAAGAAAAAAATAATAACAATAAAAGATAAAATACCTAGAAAGCCCGCCGTGTAGCATGAACACGTGCTGTGACCAAAACACCTGACGTAAACAGCCTAGAGGAAGATTTGGTTGGGCTGGTGGTTTCAGGGGTTGAGCGCATAGCCCTTGAGCACCTGGGCAGAACACCACTGCAGTGGAACGTGTGCCCCAGAGCCGTTCAGCTCATGTGAGACAGGAGACAGAGCAGGGTGCAGAAGGGGCTAAGGCAAGGTACCCCATCAATGTACTTCCTCCAGCTAACCCCCATTTTTCTGATGTTTGCAGGCCCTCTCAGCATGGCACCTCCAGCTGCAAACTCAGTATTCCATACGTGAGCCGTGGGGTTGGGGTTCATAGGCAAATCACAGCAGCAAGTTTGGGAGCTTTGACAAAGATCTATTTACTTACTATTACAGTGTGTGTGTGTGTGTGTGTGTGTGTGTGTGTGTGTGTGTGTGTGTGTGGTGTATCTAGCAAGCAGGGAAGACAGGAGAGACCTGTTTCTGGGCTCTGTTTAAAGGGGACAACATAGAATGGTTTTCCATAGGGAGGCTGGAGAGACGGTGTGGTTCAGAGCACGTGCTGCTCTTGCAGAGGACCCAGGGTTCTGTCTCCTGCGCCCACATCAAGCAATTCACAACCATGAGTAACTTCAACCCCAGGAGACCCAGTGCCAACTTCTGGTCTCTGCGGGTACTGCATTTATGTGCATGTACACACATGTAACACATGTATGTAATTAAAAATAATCTTTTTCAATTTTTTTCCCTATGTTATGAGTATTTGTCTGTGCGTAGTGATGTATACCCTGGTGTCCAGGGAGGCCGAAAAAGGAGTGTCAGGTCCCCTAGAACTGGAGTTACAGGCTGTTGTGAACTGCCATGTGGGTTCTGAACACCACCAAATGAGGGTCCCCTGCAAGAGCAGCCAGTCCTCTTAACCGTTCTCCAAGCTCCAACTAATCTTGAAGGAGGAGGAGGAGGAACAGAAGGAGGAGGTGAGTTTTCCACAGGAAAGCAACATAGTAAGATTCAGTTTTAAAACCACATTCTTGGCCAGCTAGAGCTGAACAAAACCTAAGAAGAGAGGCCATTCAGGAGGTCACCACAGGGCAGGATGGCCTCAGAGGTTGCAGCTCGGGGCTGAGTGCACACTCCGCATTGCTGGGGGGCGTCTTTCTGTACTCTGTGAATATATGGTGTTCCCATTGGTTAATAAATGAGCTGCTTTGGCTATGGCAATGCAGCTTAGAGGCAAGCAGGAAATTCAAGGAGAGAGACAGGAAAGAGAGAGACAGAGTCTGGAGAGACGCCAGCCGGCTGCCCAAGGAACAAGATACCAGCTAACCAATAAAGCCACAGAACACGCAACAAAACATAGATTAATAGAAACGGGTTAATTTAAGATATAAGACCTAGCTAGCAAGAGGCCTGCCATAGACCATACAGTTTGTAAGTAATATAAAGCCTCTGAGTGATTATTTTATAAGTGGCTGCAGGACCACCAGGCTGGGCGGGACCAGAGAAAAACTTCTGGCTACACAGCATGTCTTAAGCATCTCTTACCTCAGGACAGCTTCTTGGACATGTTCTGGGTTAAGTGCACACAGCTCAACACATGGAAGGGCTCTCATGTCACTGTTACAGCTTGAAGACTGTCCTTCACAGGCTAGTATACTGGGGGCTTGGTTGCCAGCTGACAGATTTCGCAAAACTGACTGAGTCCTGATGGCTGGCAATGAATTAAATCCTTTAAGGGATTTATCATAATACTGTATTTAATGGGAGATGATTAAAAAAAATAGTAGGAGTTGGGAAATATAGGTCACTGGGGATGTGTTCTTGGGGCTAAATCTTTCTCCAGTCCCCCTGTTCTCTACTTCCCATTCCCATGAGGTGAGGAGCCTCACCACATACTCCCACCACCATGGGCCCAGAATCAGCAGTCAAAGACTGGAGACTGAAACCATGGGCCAGATAATAAACTTTCCTCTTTTCAAAATGTTCTGCCGGGCATTTTTGTCACAGTGACTAACACGGTCCCTGACTTGAAATTCTTAATAATTTTTAAATAGGAGACCCTGCTTAACTTTTTATTGTGCATTGAAAGTCTGTTGCATGCCCTGGCCCCTCCATAATATATATTATAATTATATATATATATATATAAAATTATAACAACAGTGATATAGACAGTGAATTGCTTGGGAGTTTAAAGGAGGTAGTGCATATAGAATGCACAGTGTCCAGTACGAACCCTCCACTGATAGAAGTTATTTTTCATTGTTTTTGTTTTCAAGACAGGGTTTCTCTGTGTAGCTTTTGGAGCCTGTCCTGGGACTCACTTTGTAGACCAGGTTGGCCTTGAACTCACAGAGATCCACTTTCTTCTGCCTCCTGAGTGCTGGGATTAAAGGCATGAGCCACCATCGCCCAGTTTACCGTTCTTCTTATTAAACCTTAGGGAAGAAGATGAGGGCCAGCAGACACGACAAAGAGGGGAAGCAGGGGCCAGAGTAGTCATGCTTCCTTTCTGGACCATGAAGACACAGAAGTGGGGAGATCAGGCAGGCAAGGCACCCTCACCCAAGTTGAGACTGTTGCCAGCTTTAATAATATACTAAGCTACTTGCTAACATCCATAAACCAGGTTTGGCAAGAGATGGGGGTTGGTGACGGAATCAATCTCACTATGTAACCATGGATGACCTTGAACCTCTGAGCTTCCGGCTTCTACCTCCCAAATGCTTAGATTACAGCATGGACCACCACATCCAGTTTTCTGTAGTTCAGGGGATTGAACCCAGGGCCTTTTGGATGCTGGACAAGTACTCTATACATCCCATGACCTACATAAGGCTGCTTGTAAGCTGACGAGCCTCCACCGTCCTATCCAAGGGCATCCCATTCTGAAAGGGACGCTGTGCTGGTGCTTCTAGGAAGGCTGCAGCCATTTTAGAACACTGCAAGAAAGGCTAAGGGAACATCACAGCCTCTGGCGCTGAAAAGTCAGACGGGAGACTGAGGGAGGCATGAAACCCATTCTTTGAGAAAAGAGAAAACAAGAGATGCTATTTCAGGGAACTATTCAATTCGTGTTATATCAAGTCAGGAGATCTAAAAGCCTGAAATTGAATTAGAAAGCTAAATACGTAAGTGTTGGAATAATTACAAATGCAAACAAAGGGGGGAGATAGAACTATTTCCTTTTCCTTTTCTTCTCTTTCTCTGCTGTTGTTTGTTAGGTAGAATTATTTGAAATTACAGTTTCTATAACGAAAACTGATTAAATATTATCAGCTTCACATAGCTCAACTCAGCATTTCCTGATAATAAATGTAGCTATTGGCAACACTCTGGGACTGGAGAGATGGCTCAGCGGTTAGAGTACTTGCTGCTCTTCCAGAGTGTTAGGATTCTGCTGCTCGACGGCACATGCTCAGTTTCAGTAGCTAAGTAAGGGGTCTTAGGTCATCAGTGTGCTGCGTGACCTCACAAATGCGCCAGCGTGGTCACACAATCAGTGCACAAGCCCACCTGCACATGTGCACGGGAATCCTTAAAAAGCCGGACACAGACTCCTCCTCTCTCTTCTCTGCTCTCTCCTCCGCCCCACCCCCCTCTGCTGTCTGCACGTGCTTCTTCCCCAGGCCTGGTCCTTCTGTCCCTCCTTCCTCCTAATAGAGCTCTGATACTGGGTTTTGTTGTGGCTCTTGTCTCATGACCTTTTCCCTGGTAACAGCACCACTGCACATTTTTTAAAACAACACAGAGAACCTGAGTTCGGTTCCCAGCACCCACCCAACTCAGGCAGCTCATACCTTGAACTCTGGATCCAGGGGATGTAATGCCCTCCTGATTCTTCTGACACTGCACATGTATGGTGTACACACACACACACACACACACACACACACACACACACACACACGAAGAAGCAGTGTAAGATTCCTAAAAGGGATCATTTATTATTCTTATGATCAGAGAACAGTAAACAAATATTAGTTTTTTAAGTGAAGTAATTCGGGAAGAAAGCAGACATCTTCCTGGAAGGCATCTATAAGACGGGGATGTGAGGAGGGTTAAAAACTGAACAAACACCCGACAAAAGCTATGGCTGAGGAACAGACATGCAGGGAACTCAACAAAAGCCAACAGTGAAAAAGAGTTTTATGTTTGAAGTTACGGGTGTATTACAGCTCACATTCAATAATACAAAAATGGCAATTTATTAAAACATGAATTCCACTTGATCAAGGAAAGCAAATTAGTGACTGGATAATTCCTCTATTTATTATTTATTGTGCTAATAACAAATGCACAAGGAAATGAGACAGAAGGCTTTAAAACCTATTGGAAGCCTCTCCGTGGACCTGGGCCAATCAGCTCTTCCAAGCGGTGCTAACTCATGACACAAAAAGCCCTCTGGAGCATTCAGATGGGCTCTTTTTAAATACACACAGCTGCTTGACACCAGGACGCCACTATGGGGTGGGTTAAATGCCTACGAACAGACACGGGGCCTCCAGCACTTTAATTCCTTAATCTGTTTTATTCTAGGTCTAATGGTACACTGAGAATACGGTGGGGCTGCCGAGAAATTTGACCTTTCCCTCCCCCTCCAAGAATATTAGCTGAGGTGTCACACGCGGGGAGGGCTGAGGTAAGAGGTCACCGGAGGGCTCAGATGGCTCAGGACTCGTCGTCAGTCAGCAGCGTCTGGCGCACAGATCCTCCTCACACGACTGCCGGCTCACTGTGTTCTGGTTTTAGTTCAGATTTTACTGGCTTCTTCCACTTTGTGACTTCTCAGCTTCTAACTATGAAGTGGCCTGGGGTTCAATCTGAAGACGACATCTCCTCTTATTTCTAGAAAACCAAGGCCTCTCATCCCACCCTGTGGCTTTGCTGTTGTTGCTTTGAGACAAGGCTCTGCGGCCTAGGCCGTCTGGGAACTCAATGTAGCCAAGGCTGACCTTGAACTCCTGATCCTCGGGACTCCACCTCCAAGAGTCTGGCCTTATGGGTATGTACCTGATTTGTGTGGCTTTTATTCCTCCATTTTTTTTTTTCATGTGTAATGTGCATTAGGTGGGTGCGGATTTTGTGTGTGTTTGGGCACACATGTGTGTAGCTGCAACTACACAATGTGCCCATGCATGTGGACGCCTAAGGTTGATGTCCTAAATCATTCTCTCTGGCTCTTATATTATTAAGGTAGATTCCCTGTGTCCAACTTCTGAGGCTAGAATTACAGGCAGCCCACCATACCTCCCTGGCATTAATGTGGGTTTCTGAGGTTCCAAACTTGGGTCCTCACACTTGCTTGGCAAACTCTAACCACTGAGCCGTCTCCCCAGCCCATTGTGTGATTTTTTTTTTTTTACCCCCATTGCTGAGGGTTGAATCCAGTACCTTGTACATCCTAAACAAGCTGTTCACTATGAGCTACATCCCTGACTTTTAAGCGTTTGTTTGAGTTTTGTTGTTGGGTTTTTTTGTTTTTGTTTTTGTTTTGAGATCTGCTGTGTAGCCCAGTCTGGCCCAGAACTAAGATCCTCCTGTCTCTGCCTCCCAGATGCTGGGATTCTAATGTGCCTAAGCACGTGACTTTAAATATCACCCATACTCTGCGAGTCTTAAGTGTGTCTCTCCAGTCCCTACCCCTCCTCTGAATACCACACATCATAGCATGCAGCTCATCTTCCACTTGTGTGTATAACAGGCATCTTAGACTCAACGTGGCCAAAATAACTGCAGATAAACCATCTGAAACTCTAGTTTCAGGGGATCCAATGTCCTCTTCTGACCTCCACAGTACCAGGTACACATATAATGCACAGACATATATGCAGACTAAGCACTCACATACATAAAAATAAAATAAATCATTTAAAAAGCAGTAAACCGATGTCTTCACTCCCAAATACCACAAAGTAATTAAAATCATTTGCTGCTTATCTAGACATTCAACCTGGACTAGGTAATCTATTATATTTAAGAGCAGGCAAATGGCTGGGCAGTGGTAGCATATGCCTTTAATCCCAGCACTCAGGAGGCAGAGTTTGAGGCCAGCCTGGTCTACAGAGCAAGTTTCAGAACAGTCAGGGCTACACAGAGAAACCATGTTGCAAAAAAAAAGGGGGGGGGAGGGGGATAGGGAAATGAGGTTTGAGAGGCAGCTCAACCAGTAAGGTACTTGTTGTACAAGCATGGGGGTCTGAATTCGAATCTCCAACAGCTACATAAAAAAAACGTGGCCATGGCAGCATGGGCTTGTAACTCCAGCTCTAGGAAGTTGGAGACAGGAGGATCCCTAGAGCTTGATGGCCGGTCAGCCTCATTGAATTGGCAAGCTCCAAACGAGGTGGAGAGCTGGGAGGTGGTTCAGATGGTAAAGCATTTGCTGCAAAAAGTGTGAGGACCAGCCGTGTGAGAGCCAGGTAGGCTCAACAGCTCGCCAGTAATCCCAGCACAGGAAGCAGAGACCAAGAATCCTCGAAACAATCCAGCTAGGCTGATTAGCAGAAATAGCAAACGCCTGGTTCGTCGCGGCCCAGTGAGTAAGGTGGAGAAGGACTGAGGACAGAATAACAATGGCCTCAGGCCTCCACACACGTGTGTGCACACGTCCCTCATACTCACACACCCACAACATGTGAACATACAAACATGCTCACCACACACATATGTAAGACAAAGAAAAAATAAAAACAGAACCAGACAGGTAGGGCCATCAAGAGGGCTCAACCGGTAAAGCACTGGCTGGTGACCTGAGTTCAATCCCCGCAACATACATGAAGATGGAGAGAAAGAAGACTTCACAGAGCTGTCCTCACACACTCACACACACCACCTACACAAGAAGAATAATAAATAATTGCTTTATATTTTTTAATTGTGTGTGTGTGTGTGTGTGTGTGTGTGTGTGCGCGCGCAGGTTCCCACCCCCCCCCCAGGTCAGAGGTGTTGGATTACCCTGGAGCTGGACTTACAGGCAGTTGTTAGCCACCCAATGGGACAGGGGGAATCATACTCTGGTCTTCTGGAAGACCAGCAAGTGCTCTTAACCAATGCTCTCTCCATCCCCTATTATATTATTTAGAATTACAACATAAAATATACTACGTGTTGGTCACGTTTCAAGGTGCAAAATATGGGACAATGTATTCAAGGATGAACTAACTCGACAGTTCTCCGCCTCCTGGTGATCTCCAGCATGGATTTGGCTGTGCTGGCTGCCTGGGAAGGTCTCTTCCTCCCTCACCACCCATGTGTGTCCCTTCTGAAGCTATGTACTGGGTCAAAAACGACAGCCTCCCTCACAGAGAAGAACTTTCCAAGATCCTGCTAAAACCTGCAAACAGCTGGCAACAGAGGGGATGGGGTGTGTGAAAACACAAAGCGTTGTTTCCGAAGAAAAGCTCTCATTTTCTTGAATATAAAAGGAAAATAGACAATGATATGCTCTTAAAGACTTAAGGAGTTCACAGGTTTTAAGTTTAAATTATTTTTAGAAAATCGTCTCCCATTGTTTCCCTTGACCTACAAGTTCAAGGCCACAAAGATTACAAAGATATAAAGGGTTACAAAGCTTAGTAAGTTCAAGGTCAACCAGGGCCACAGAATAAGCCCTTGCCCCCAAAATAAAAAGAAAATGGTAAATATATCAATTCATCTGTCTACAATAGATGTTTCCTTGATAAAAGAACAATAAGTCTGTGCAGAGAATACATTTGCTTTTGCCCTGAAAACAGACATAATAACAACTTCAAACTGTTAGAAAAAGAAACCCACAGCCCAAAGCCTTGTTCCTATCCTAAGTGTGAGGAAACCTGAGCTGGCACCTGGCAGAGCTTCCAGCCAGGCCCAGATCTGTGTTCAGTGAAAGGCCACACAGACTCATGTGGAAGTCACTATGTGTGTGTGTGGGGGGGGGGGGGTAGTTAATATCTGAGTCTTTAAATGATAAGCAACAATGAACTTAAAAAAAAAATCAAGACTGCCACATTCAACAGGAACTGACCAAAACTCTACCCACAGTGGTGAGAACATCAAACAAACGTGAAGCTATTTTCAAAGAAAGTCAAAATAAAGAATAATGCAGCCAGCGAGAATAAAACACTAAGAGCAAAATAAATTTATACATCAGACAGCTATTGCTCAAAATTCTTGCTCGGCTTTGGACGCCCCCGTTTGCCTGGGAGCTATGAGCGCTATCTTCACATGCTGGGAAGGCTGGGAAAAACTAGTCAGCATTCAGGGCTTAATCCGAAGCCCCATGCTCCGGCCCTCCGGCTGAGCAGGCAGACAGCCGTGTGTCCTCCCTCCGGAAAGGTTAGGGGTTGCAATACAAATATGCAAACAAGAGCGTTCACTGTGATTCCGACTGCTATTTTATAAAAAAATAAAAAATAAAAAAAAAGGAAAGGAAAGGTAGCGTGCAGTCTCTGGGATTTGTTTCAATATCTCAGTATATTACAATTTAGAGGAAGAAAATGATGGAGGGGAATGGACACACTGGTCCTGAGGAAAAATCGATGCTCTTTGGAGAAAAGGTTGACATGTGTGTGACCGTTAATTCACCAGACTCACTAAGGAGTCATTGATTTCTCAATCAGTGCCCCGGGCACTTGATTCTCCCCAAGGGGAAATTAACAATCCCGACTAAACTAACATATTCTGCTACTGAACTAAAACAATGAATGCAAAAAGCAATCCTGTCACTGTGCACAACATCCAATTACGGGGGTGGGGGAGTATGTCTGTCCTTCGGGGGAATACCTGGAATTAAGTTACTTGACAAAAGAAATACTGTGTTAAACACACACAAATGAAGCCAATAGATTTTCTTTTCTAAACCAATATCTTGCTATATAGCCGAGGCTGGCCTTGAACCCCAAATTCTACTGTCTCAGCTTTCTGAGTTTCCAACATGTTTTGTTGTTGGATTTTAAGATAGGCTTTCATGTTGCCTAGGCTGGCCTTGAACTTGTGATCCTCCTACTCAGCTTTACCAGTGATGCCTGGTGTTGATTTAAACAGGAAATGCTCCCAGCTGTCTCAGGGGCATTGCTCACCCGCTAGTGGCCCTTTTTGGAGGACTACAGAATCTTTTCAAGATGGAGACATGCTAGAGGAAGTATGTCAGTGGGGGCGGGCCTTAAGGTTGTATAGCCTGCCCCCCCCACTTCCTGTTCTTCCTGATTGCTGCTGCGATGTGAATGACAACCTGTGCCCTGCCAGCAGCCCCCAGCCCTTCCTCCTCTGCTTGTCAAGACATTTTATCATAGCAATGAGAAAGAAACTTGTATAACTGGCTGGCTGTGTCTGTTGAAGACAGGGTCTCTCTGTGCAGCCCTGACTGTCCTGTAGTTCACTCTGTAGCCCAGGCTGGCCTTTAACTCACAGAGATCCAACTGCCTCTGCCTCCCTAGTGCAGGGATTAAAGGCTGTACCACCATACCTGGCTACAGCTGTCTTTTTTTTTTTTTTTTTTTTTTTTTTTTTTGGTTTTTCAAGACAAGGCTTTTTTTGTGTAGCTTTGGTACCTTTCCTGGAACTCACTCCATAGCCCAGGCTAGCCTGGAACTCACAGAGATCCGCCTGCCTCTGCCTTCTGCATGCTGGAATTAAAGGCATGTGCCAACTCTGCCCAGCTACACCTATCATTTTTAAAAGACCATTTTAACAAACTTTACAAAAAATAGAGGCCCCTCATTCAGTCCCCACCACTTCCAAAAGGGATGGGGATCAAAGTTAGCCCACCATCAATGTTATAAAATGCTAACACAGGAGGATCATGAGTTCAAGCCTAGCCTTAGCTACATGATGATAAATCAAGCATAGTCTAGGCTGCTTAGTGAGACCTTGTTTTAAAGAAATAGGGGCCAGGCATAGTGTTGTATAACTTTAATCCCAGCCCTCAGGAGGTAGAGTCGGGTGGAGCTCTGTGAGTTCGAGGCCAGCCTGGTCTACATTGGGAGTTCCAAGACAGCCAGGGCTACATGATAGACCTTGTCAGAGGGGAGGAGGATGGAGAAAGAAAGAAAAGGAAAGCACTAGGGAGATGGCTGAATGTAGAACAGCCCTTGCTGCACAAGTGAAGGGCTTGGGTTCAAATCCCCAAAACCCACATAAAAAGCTGGGCACAGGGGCTGGAGGTGGGGCTCAGTGGTTAAGAGCACTGGCACCTGTTCCAAATGTCCAGGGTTCAATTCCCAGAACCCACATGGCAGCTCACAAATGACTATAACTGTAGTCCTATGGGATCCTATGCCCTCTTCTGGGGTGCAGATAAAACACTCATATACATAAAATAACAAAATAACTAAATAAATCTTAAAAAAAAAAAAAAGCTGTATGTATAGTGTGCACATCTGTAATCCAGCACTCCTATGGTGACAGGGAAGGCTGAGAGAGAAAAGTCCCCAGAAACTTGCTGACCACCTGCATTGGTGTTCATGGTGGGAAACAATGAGGGGACTTTGTCTCAAACAGGGTGGGAGGCAAGGACCTCCACACATGATATGTGAAACCCACGAGAGTCTGTTTAAGGAGTATCGGGGATTTATCAAAATATGAAATGGGAGAAAATACACTCACAGATACAGAACCAAGTAAACAGCCATCGTAGTTCTCTGTTCTGCCCAGGAGCTAATGGAGCCAGCCATCTGGTCTCCGATTACTCCAAGAGAGCGACCTCGTGCCCCCTCATCAGATTTTAAGCAGTCACATAACCTGCCAAGCGGCCATGCGCTAAGGCTGGTACTCCAAAGCTATTAGTGGAACAAATACCCACAACACTTCCCCTTTTTGTCTAAATAAGATTCTAAACCTAATACAAAAGCTTTATACAATAAGAACAATAATCAAGTGTTGTCCAGGAGAAAGAAAGGGTAATAATATAAACAAAAAATGGAACTACAGCCAACAAGAACATCAAGCAAGAAACACATCCTAAATGTCCAGCCACAGAGAACTGTAACCATCAAAGACCTGAGAAGGAAATACTACTACCTGAGTGAACAGGAAGTGCAAGCAAGCAACTTCTGAAAAATGTAAGAAATGACAGAAACAGCTGGCTGCCTGGACAGCCACCCAAGGTTTCTCTGCAATGTTGGGGCTTCTACTTTTGGCTTCAGACCTAGAATATCCGACAGACCATTTTCAAAAGCAGGAAATTTTGAGAAACTGTCCTATTCTGTCTTGGTAAGGTTCAGCAGCTGCTTTTCCTTGTGTCCTGTTCTTCCAGAAAGGACAGCGTGCTTACTGTCAGCAACCGAGGCAAGGGCAGGTCTATACCCAACAGGCCATTTTTGCCCAGAAGAAGATAAATTCCATATGGAGTGTCTTCAATATTCAACATCCTCTCAGGAGAAGATTGGTGCTGCCAGGAGCAATCGTGTTTCATGTCAACAGAATTCTAAGCTATTAAAACATTTAAATGCCATATTCTCTAGGTCTATGAAGTGTTTCAAGATTACCTATCCATCTGACATATATTTCTGTAGATCTAGAAAACCTAACCAACATGACTATAAGTATGACAAGCACAGGTGACTATTAACCTGTAATTCCCCCCGGAGCTGAGGACCAAAACCCAGGGCCTTATGCTTGCTAGGCAAGCAGTCTACCACTGAGCTAAATCCCCAACCCAGTGATTTATTTTTATTTTATATGCATTGGTGTTTTGCCTGCCTGCATATCTGTGTGAGGGTGTCAGATCTCCTGGAACTGGAACTACAGACAATTGTGAGCTGTCATGTGGGTGCTGGGAATTGAACCCAGGTCCTCTGGAAGAGCAATCAGTGCTCTTAAGTGCTGAGCCATCTCTCTAGCCACTTTTTTTTTGAAAAAAAAATTTGTTTTTTGTTTTTGTTTTTTGTTTTTTTGAGACAAGGTTTCTCTGTGTAGCTTTAGAGCCTGTCCTGGAACTCGCTTTGTAGACCAGGCTGGCCTCGAACTCACAGAGATCCACCTACCTCTGCCTCCCAAGTGCTGGGATTAAAGGCGTGCGCCACCACCACCCCAATTTTTATCAACCTAAATAACTTAAAGACTAAAGCTTCACATTATAGAAATAAACAATCTGTAGATAGATGTACAGTATAAGGACAATGACCTCAAATTTGTAACAATATGCAAAAACATCTTAATCAGAGGTAGAAATGTATAGTGCAGTATGACAACAGTATCCTTAATTAATATCAATATACAAAATATCCTAAACAGAGGTAGAACAAACACACAGTATGACAAATATAATTTTACATTTGTATCAATATACAAAAATATTTTTAAAAGTAGGAACAGATGTACAATGTGACAAATATAGTTTCAAATGTGTATCAATATACAAATTATCTGAAACAAAAATAGAAAAAAATTTTACATTTGTATCAATATACAGGAATCCATTCCAGCAAATTATCTAAAGCTGATAGTTACTAAATTAGTTTACAAGTAGATACAATAGTCTACCTCATTATCCTATCCTATCTGTTCCCCTTTTTTCTTTTCCACATTGGGTGCCACTTGTTATGCAAAACCCACAGGAGTCTGTTTAAGGGGTATCAAGGATTTATTAAGATATGAAATGGGGAAAATATCCTCATGGATACAGAACCAAGTAAACAGTTGTCATTGTCCTCTGTTCTGCCCAGGAGAGAATAGATCTGGCCTGCCGGTCTCCAATCACCCCAAGATAAGAGAGCAACTGTGCACCCCCTCCTCAGATTTTAAACAGTCAGGTAACCTGCCAAGAGGCCACACCCTAAGGCTGGTAGTCCAAAGCTATTGGTGGAATGAATACCTACAACACACACATGCCAGGGTATGTGTGCACTTACATTCACATATACACAAGTGCACAGGCATACATGCATATGCATACACACACACACACACACACACACACACACACACAGAGTATACAAACACAAAAGGCTACAATATACCAACAGAGCCTACAAATCTACCTAACCCTTTTTAGCAAAGTTCTCTGAGTAGTTTTTTGTTTGGTTTGGGTTTTTGTTTGGTTTTTTGTTTGTTTGTTTTTGTTTTTTGTTTTGTTTTGTTTTGAGACAAGGTTTCTCACAAAGAGAAACAAAAAGCTTTTTACAAAAGCCCTGGCTGTCCTGGAACTTGCTCTGTAGATCAGGGTGGGCTTGAACTCAGAGATCCACATGCCTCTACCTCTTGAGTGCTGGGATCAAAAGCATGTGCCACCACCACCTGGAAGTTCTCTGAGTCTTGAAAGAAGTTTTAGAAATTTCTTAGGTTAAATGTGATTTTCACGGCCTGGAGAGATGGCTCAGAGGTTAAGAGCACTGGCTGTTCTTCCAGATAACCTTAGTTCAATTCCCAGCAACCACATGGTGTCTCACAACCACCTGTAATGAGATCTGGTGCCCTCTTCTGGCCTGCAGACATACATGTAGGCAGAACACTGTATACATAATAATTTTTTTAAATGTGATTTTGACAAATGCCCATTGGCAGCTCACAACATCTGTAACTTCAATTCCAAGAGATCTGATGCCCTCATCTGGCCTCTTCAGGAATTGCACACACATAGTGCACTTCACATACATTCAGGCTAAACACTCTCACACATAAAATAAACATATAGTAAACCTTAAAAAGCGTTTATTAGTCAATCAATACAACAAATGAAAATAAAACTAGACCTGTTTTCGTACAACGTTGCAATGGAAGAAAAAAATCTAAATGTTGTAGAAGTTGTAGGGCTATTTCTTAACTCTACTCAAACAAAAGTAAACTCAAGACTCAGGTGCAATTCTCAATGGGCTCAGGATGACTGGGACACATATTAGGGCAGTAGAACCCAGTGATCAAGAACTCAGACTCTGAAGACCTGACAAATTCAGGTTCAAACTTCAAATCCACATTTTCCACAGTTGACCTTAGACAAGTTATCTAGATGAATTAATTACTTGCTATGGCACAAAGTGCATAAATAATGATAGTTCTGTCTCTCCCCCGCCCCTGACTACTTATCTTTAGAGCATGGCACCTGGCTTTCCACATGTCTTAGGGTTGGGGCACAACATGATCTAATACGGTTTACATTCTAAAGTAATTATTCTACCATGGTATTGGGAACCAACGCAGGTCAGGCCAAAGGGGGCAGAAGGGAACTTGGGGTTCAGAGACAGGCAGTCAGCCCAACAGGATTTCAGGGCAGCTCACCGCACTGGGGTTGGAGTGGCTGAGAATTCTCAGTAGCTAACTTTCTGTTCTGCTTAAATTTTGTTTGGGAAGAGACAGGATCTCACTATGTAGCCCTGGCTGTACAGAACTCTGTAGACCAGGCTGGCCTTGAACTCACAGAGATCCATAAACCTTTGCCTCCCAAGAGTGTATTAAAGGTGTTCAACACTATGCCTGGCTTGTTCTGATTAAATTTTAAAGGTTAGCAATGTAACTACAAGCTATTACGTGTTTTATGAGTCACTACATAGAGGTGCTGGAGGGCCCAAACATAAAGTAATGGTAAGGAGCCGAAAGCCTCATACGTCAGAACACACTGTGCACATGTATTGAAATATCACATTGTTCCACATAAACAGGCACTAGTATATGACTTTATCAAATGGAACTTTCTAGCACACAGAAACAGACGGGTAACTAAACGTAGTGTACTAAAACATCCTTCCTGGGGCAGGAGAGATGCTCAGATATTGTTTTAAACGCGGCGCTTGTTACCATGCGAGAAAGGTCACAAGGCACAAAACCCAGTATCAGAGCTTTATTGGGGGGGGGGGACAGAAGAGAGTGACCAGGCCTGTGAAAGACATGTGCAGGAAGAGAGAGATAGGGGGGAGGAGAGAGCAGAAGAGAAGGGAGGAGTCTGTGACCCGCTTTTTAAGGATTTCCATGCGCATGTGGGCTTACAGAGCCCTCTTCTGGCCTCTGCAAGCTCAGCACACACAAGATGCACAGGCATCCAAACAGGCAAAACACCCATACACATAATAAAAGATAAATAAAAAATCTTAAGTTTGAAAAAGTCCTTCTTGCTATCTATAGCTTATAAACTACAAAATGTATAAATGTGCACTTACAAAATGTGTAACTGTGCACTCGATAACTCTCATGACATTTTCTGGATAAAAGGTCCATTCTCAGCTGGCGTGTAGCTCAGTGGTAGAGCCCCTGCCTAGAATCCCCCAGTGAGGGGCGGGAGTGTGGCTCAGTGGTAGAGCCCCTGCCTAGAATCCCCCAGTGAGGGACTGGGGTGTGGCTCAGTGGTAGAGCCCCTGCCTAGAATCCCCAGGGAGGGGCTGGGGTGTGGCTCAGTGGTGGAGCCCCTGCCTAGAATCCCCCAGTGAGAGGCTGGGGTGTGGCTCAGTGGTAGAGCCCCTGCCTAGAATCCCCCAGTGAGGGGCTGGGGTGTGGCTCAGTGGTAGAGCCCCTGCCTAGACTCCCCCAGTGAGGGGCTGGGGTGTGGCTCAGTGGTAGAGTCCCTGCCTAGAATCCCCCAGTGAGGGGCTGGGGTGTGGCTCAGTGGTGGAGCCCCTGTCTAGAGTCCCCCAGTGAGGGGCTGGGGTGTGGCTCAGTGGTAGAGCCCCTGCCTAGAATCCCCAGTGAGGGGCTGGGGTGTGGCTCAGTGGTAGAGCCCCTGTCTAGAATCCCCCAGTGAGGGGCTGGGGTGTGGCTCAGTGGTATCCCTAAAGCTAAACCAAGTGTGCTAGCTGCACATAAACCATCTGTAACTCCAGTTCCGGGGGATGTGATGCCCTCTTCTGGCCTCCATTGGCACCGCACACCTATACACAGGATGCACAAACATACACCTATACACATAAAAAAAGTAAATAAATAAACCTTGACTTTTAAGATACCTAACTGGGCAAGGCTTGATTGGGTCTAGGGAAAGTTATGTGGTATGAAATGCCGCCATCCCTAACAACCCGACAAAACCCAAACAGTGCAACTTATTGTGAAAATCAGTTCAGGGAGGTTTAGCTTTATAAAACAGAACAGTTGGTCCAGGGGTGAGTGGGAGATGGGGGCATATATCATTTATATTTTGTTTTGGTTGGTTTTGCTTTGCCTGCCACTTATGAAATTCTGGGCTCACTGAGTCCCAGGACAGGTTTAACAGCACAAGAGTAAACTGCAAACACACCTAACGCATATTAATCCATCAGATGACAAGGGCTAGAAGGATGTTGTAGCAAGTGCTATAAAATACTGCCCTCTGGTGTTAAGGTCGGTCCATATTTTAACAAAGCGGAAAGGGAAGAGAAGCTTCTCTTTTTAAGGGGTAGAAACCCTTACCTTCAGGGACTTAGGTTTCTCACCTGCCAAGAATTGTGAAAACAAAACCCCACCGGGTTTTACTAGCCTGTATTGGGGGCTCCTTTCCTGCTGAGCCTGAAAGACCAAAGTCACGTTATTTCACACTGTCTCAGCCAATTCCTATCGGGAAATCTCCACTCAAATAAATGAATTAGAGAGAGTGCATGTTTGTGGGTGCATGTTAGTGTGTGGAGGCCTGAGACTGACCCCAGGTGTCTTCCTCAATCACTGCCCACCTTGCTTTTCACAGAACTGGAGCTCGTCTGTTTGACTACGCTGGTTGGCCATGGATTTCTGGGGATCCGCCCACCTGTCTTTGCTTGTCCAGCACTGATTTATGGAAGGGTGTGGTGATGCTCAGGTTTGAGTGTGGGTGCTGGGGATCCTAGCCTTCACATGGTACAGTGTGAAACACAAAATAGTTATTGAGCATGAATAGTTATTGAGCGTGACTGAGAATGAACTGAATACATCTTAAAACTGTTGGCTTCAGGTATCCATGGTAGGCTTGGCCTCACTCCCATAGCCTCTCCAGTCAGCATCAGGGTCACCATCACAGATCAGTTAAAAGAAAAAATTTGTCCAGTGGTACATGCATTTGGAAGACTGACCGAACCAGGAAGGTTGCCATAGGATTAAGGCCAGCCTGGGTACATAGTAAGACCCTGTCCCAAAAATTAAAGGGGATGGGGAATCAGTGAGATGGCATCATGTAATCATGATGACCTGAGTTCAATCCCTGGAGCCCACAAAGGAAGAGGAGAGCTAACCCCTGAAAGTTGGTTTCCAAACTCGGCATGTGCATGCATTCCCATACATTTGCGCAGGCACACACGAATAATAAGGTGTTGGAGCCCACTAGGTTTCCTAGTGGCTGTACCCAGCAGGACTGCGTAAGAGGTTGATTGGACCACAGGCCTGGGTACCAAGTGACTGTAACTAGCAAGGGGGAGGTCTTTTGCTCTACCCTTTGGCATTGTTATAAACAGACCTTTGGAATAAAGTTCTGGGCTGGTGAGTAAGGATCTAGGCCCTCCCTAGTCTATCCTGTGTTTTCTCTCTGTTTCTTTACTCTTTATTTCTAACTAAGTCTCTTAAGAGTTCCTGAGGTAAATAAGTGTGGGGGCTGGTCTCCTACAATAAGTAAAATAAATTTAAAGTTTTTAGTTAAAAAAAAAAAGCAAAGGAACTTCCCTAAGCCTAACCAATTAGTGAAACAGTGGCCAGGCTTCTGTGCACTAGGCTAGGCCTGCATGGCCTGCACTGCTGTCCCTGCCACCATCCTGACATACCAAGCTCCCACCTGGCCTTTACACACCTCTCTAGGTTCAGCTCACCCCACTCATACGCCACCATGTCCCAGTTCATGGCATCTTCCTCTCTGGCACCTCTGCAGTGCCCAAAGCCTGCTCCTCTCTGTGTGGAGGCCAGTAAGTCCTGAACATGAGTTGAGATTCAAAACCAAATCATCTATAAAGGCCAAGTCAGTGCAGATACCAGTTTCTTCTCCGAGTGATGGACTTTCCCGACCCATCTACCTCCATGCTGTGCTGCCAACCCCTCAGAGGCTGGGAGTGTAACTCCTCCACCTCTGATTACACATGCACACTACCAAGTACATATACAACAGAGAAAGAGAGAGAAAGAAAGGGGGGGATCAGGCACAAATCACCCTGGCCCCAACTTGCTCACAGCGAACTCCATGACAAAAGAGGTATGGCGAGCTATCAGCAGCTGCCACCTCTCTTCAATGGCCTCCTCAGCAGTGATGTCACTCAAGAGTAGTAGGTCATGCTAGCTACCTGCTAGCACATGCCTGCAATCCCAGCATTTGAGAGACAGAGGCAGAAAGATCATGACTTTGAGGCAGAAAGATCATGACTTTGAGGCCAGTCTGGACTACCAAGTGAATTTGACGCCAGCTTGGTCTACATAGCAAGACCCCATCTCAAAATAAAGACTGGCCAGTGTTTGCGGGGGGGGGGGGGGGGGGGGGGGGGGGGGGGGGGGGGGGGGGGGGGGGGGCGCGTCTCAGAACAATAAGAAGGTATGCCTGGCAGAGAGAAGCAGGGCATAAACATAGGCCTCCAATCCCCTTCCCAAGAAGACTGCTTTATTCAAAACTGAAGTAAATGCATGGGGCAATTCAAACCCAAGTGTGTTGTTGAAACAATGAGCATTTTGATATTATACAACTAAGAGGAGGCTGACAGCCACGAGTTCAGACGGCAAATTATAGACCAGTAGGAATTTCAGTCAAGAGAACCAGGGAAAAGGCAGCTAAGAATCCTGCTGAGGCCTGACCAAACCTCCAAGACCGGCCTCTAAGACTACTCTTTAAAGACTATTGATTTTAATTAGATCAGAACGTGTAGCCGACTTATATCCCGGGACTATCAAAAGCAACAGAGTAATCCCCACCATTCGTGACAAGTGGCAGCCTGTGCTACCAACACAGGCAGATTCTCAGACAAACATCTCAGAGCAGTCGCTGCTGTGCCCAAAATGCCAACGGAAGCTGCCGACGAAAGCCAGGCACTAGGGAGGCGGAGGTAGGTGGCTCTCTGTGAGTTCCAGGCCAGCCTGGGCTACATAGTGAGACTGTCTCAAAGAAGAGGAAGAGGAGGAGGTGGTGGGGAAGGGGGAGAAGGGAGGAGAGGGAAGAGGAGAGCAGCAGCAGCAGCAAATGAAGAGTTAGGTTTAGTGACATCTATCTGTAATGCCATCACTTGGCTATGGAGTCAAGATGACCAGGGATTCAAGGCCAGCCTCAATTGTTAATGAATGCTGGGCCAGCCTGGGCTATATGAGACACTATCTCCAAACAAAAAGCAAAGGAAGGAATTGTGTCTGCTCTCTCATCTCCTTAGAGCACTCCTGTTCTGCCTGTTAGGATGGATTTGAGGATGTGTCACACTTCCCCAAGGCCTTACATTTTCTCTACACTTCCCTCCCCCTTCTTCAGGCGCCATCTTCCTCCTGGATACGCCTTCAAGTTGGCTGATCCTCCCTCCTCCAGCTCAGTGCTACCACAAGATGCTGTGCTAAAATTCATTGCTATAATTTTCCACTCCAAAGTTTCTATTTTTAATCTCTCTCTCTCTCTGTCTGTCTCTGTCTGTCTCTGTCTGTCTGTCTCTGTCTGTCTCTCTGTCTCTGTCTCTCTGTCTCTCAGCTTTTTCAAGACAGAGTTTCTCTGTGTAGCCCTGGCTGTTCTAGAACTCGCTGTGTAGACTAGGCTGGCCTCGAACTCACAGAGATCCACCTGCCTCTGCCTCCCAAGTGTTGGAATTAAAGTCACCACCACCACTAGGCTATAATCCTTCTCTTTTAATAGTTCCTTTCTTAACCAATCTTGTCTGCTTGGTGATACATTTGCCCAAATAAACTCCTCCTTCTATGTGTTGTCTTGGTCATGGTGTTTTATCAAAGTAATAGACAAGTAACTAACACGTAGCCAAAAGGTTGAAAACACACCAAACAATATATAACAGACTGCAGGATAAACTGAATGTCCTACTTAGTTTCAGCTGTCAACTTAGTACAGCCAGAGACATCTGGGGGAGTTTCAGTTAGAGTGTCACCCACATCAGACTGACCTGTGGCGGCATCTGTGGGGAATTGTCTTGACTGTTGGTTGATGTAGGAGGCTCCACCCACTGTGGGCGGGGCCACCACCGGACAGGCGGGCCTGGGTTGTTTAAGAATGGTAACTGAGGGGCGGTGGTGACCACGCCTTTAGTCCCAGCACTCCCAGCACTCGGGAGGCAGAGGCAGGTGGATCTCTGTGAGTTCAAGGCCAGCCTGACCTACAGAGTGAGTTCCAGGATAAGGCTCCAAAGCTACACAGAGAAACCCTGTCTCAAACAAACAAACAAACAAAAAATCATTGAATTGTATACATTAAATGACCAAATCCTAAATTATATAAACTAGATCTCAATAATTTTTTTTTAAAAAAACAGAGTCTTGTTATGGGGCCCAAATTGACCTGGAACTTTCCAAGCTCCTACCTCTGTATCTCAAGAGCTGGAAAGGGGAGTCAAGAGGATCAAGGATCCAAAGTTATCCTCAGCAACGTAAGTTCAAGGCCACTATAGCTACATGAGACCCATTCCCCCAAAAAATAAAACAAAGCCACTCAATCTAATATTAAAAGTTTAAATAAAGGGTTGGAAAGATGGTTCAGCTGTTAAGAACACTAGCTGCTCTCCCAAAGAACCTAGGTTTGATTCCCAGCACGCATTTAGTGGCTCACAACCATCTAGAACTCCAGGCCCAGGGGATCTGACGCCCTCTTCTGATCTCCAAGGACACTAGACATCCACTCGGCATACAAACATACATGTAGACAAAATACCCATACACGTTAAAAAAAGAAAGAGGTTTAAAAAAAAAGTATCTTTTTTTAAGATTTATTTACTTATGTATTTTATGCCTATGAGTTTTTGCCTGCATGGATGTATGTTCCTCACGTGCATGCTTAATGTTCATGGAGCTCAGAAGAAGGCATCAGACTCCCTGAAACTAGAGTTATGGATGGTTGGGAGGCAGCATATGGGTGCTGAGAACTGAACTGGGTCCTCTGGAAGAGCAGCCAGTGCTCTTAACCACTGAGCCATCTCTCCAGCTCCAGAAACAATACCTTTTTTGTTGTTGTTGGGTTTTTTTTGTTGTTGGTGGTGGTGGTGGTTTTTTAGAGACAGGATTTCTGCGCAGCACTGGCTGTTCTGAACTCTCTCTGTAGACCAGGCTGGCCTCGAACTCACAGAGATCTGCCTGCCTCTGCCTCTCAGAAATAATATCTTACTCATGATTTTTTAAAGAGTTTAAACATGCCCACTGGTGCTTTAACCCCAGCACTCGGGAAGCAGAGGCAGGCAAATCTCTGTGAGTTCAAGGTCAGCCTAGTCTACAGAGTGAGTTCCAGGACAGCCAGGGCTACACAAGCAAACCCCTTCTCGGCGAGGGCAGGAGTTAAAACACAAAGGTAATTGCTGTAAAAAAAAAAAATCTATCTTAGGTCTAGGAGATGGCTAGTAGGTAAATTCTGAATTCAATCCCCAGAACCCACACAAAGCCATACAGTATCTCCTATCTGTAATCCCAGCACTCCTACAGAGTCACCCAGAAGCTCCCAGGCCAAGGTCCTGGAGTACACAGCACCGTGTTAGAACCAAGAGGGTGGAGATGGAGAACCGATGTCTGAAAAATTGTCCTTCGATCTCCACACAAGTTCAACGGCACATGCACACCTGCACTCATGCATATCTATACAAATGCACACACAAAATTTTAAATTAATTAATCAAAAAATCCATCTTCCTAGACAAATTTAGAAAATATAAGAACAAAAAAATCTAAGAACTAAATGTGCAGGAGATGTATTCAATTGGTAGAGTGTTTGCCTAGCACACAGAAAGCCCTGGGTTTGACCCCCCAGCACCACATAAACCAGCTGTAATGGTGCATGCCTAGAATTCCAGCAGGTGGAATCTGGAGAATCAGGAGTTCAAGGCCATCCTCAGCTACATAGTGAGTTCAACCTCTTCTGATCTCTACAGGCACCTGCACAAATGTGCACATACATACATATACATGAATAAAAATAAAATCTTACTTTTAGAAAGGAACTTCATGCTCTCTGTTTGGAACATCTATTGTAAGTAGGGTCCGGGAACAAGAGAACTTGACAAAATGAAAAAAGGTATTTGACGTGCATGCACATATTCTTCTGCATATATGAAGTAGTATGTGAGAGGAATATAAATACTAGCTTCATGAAAGGACTTCATGAAAGAGATTGTGGGATGCTGGGATGGAGGCTGTGCCAGCCCTCTTAGCCTCAGGACAAGGCTGCGATTGCCTCCCAGCAGGCTGAGCTCAGGGCAAAGCCAGTGCTGTCTCCAAGCAGGGCCCTAATCTCCTCAGAAAGAGGTGAGTATAAGGAGCCCAAAATGCAAACACCTGTTTAGGATAAGCGGCCCTGCCGAGCCATTCTGACTCAAGACAAGACTATCATTGCCTCAAGGGCAGGCTGTTGTTGGCCACATCAGCCCCAACTGCAATTGTTCAAGGACACCATGGCATTGAAACAGTGCCTGACTTTGCTGGTAGAAACAAACAAACAAAATAAAGCAGCCCTTTGGGGCCATCAAGATAGCTCAGTGGTGTGAGTGTTGGCTGTAAATCCTGGAAACTGGAGTTTAATCTCCAAAACCCACGAGGCAGAAGGAAGAACAAACTCCCACAAACTGTCCTTTAACTTCCACACAGGTGCCTTGATGTATGTGCACGCGCAAGCGCAAGCGTGTGTGTGTGTGTGTGTGTGTGTGTGTGTGTGTGTGTGTGTGTGTGTACACACACACACACACGTAATTTAAAAGTTACACTACAGCCAGTTTCTCGCTACCATTTGCTCACTACCCACTGCAGTGTATCTAATAAACTCTGCCTCTGCCTTCTATCTGGGGTGGATCCACTCCCAGCCCATGTCCCACTGGCCCGTCAGCACCCTCCCTGGGACAGGGAAGATGACAGTCTCACAGGTGGATATAGCTCAAGAATCGAGCAGTTTCCCAGGATATACAAGACCCTAGTTTGATCTCCAAGAGCTCTCAAAAATAGATGAATCTTGGTGCTGGACAGGTGGCTCACCAGGTAGGAGCACTGGCTGCTCTTGCAGAGGACCTGAGTTTGATTCCCAGCACATCAGTCGGGGCACAACCATCTGTGACTCCAGTTCAAAGGAATCCAGTGTCCTCTGACCTCCAAAAATACTTACACATACATGGTCCACATAAACCCATACAGCCTCACACACATACACATCAATAATAAATAAATAAATCTTTAAAAACAATATATGTGAGAGGACTAGAGAGATGGCTCAGCAGTTAAGAGCATTGGCTGCTGCTCTTCTAGAGGACCCGGGTTCGATTCCCAGCAACCACATGGCAACTCATAACTGTCTGTAACTCCAATCCCAGGGAATCCACTGTAATCGTGTGGTACACAGACATAAATGCCGGCAAAACATCACAAATAAAAACTAAATGCTTTTTAAAACATTAGCTAGGGAAAGGATATCTTACAGGTAAATATAGCGGCACAAATGACTAGCAGTTTTACTCTTCTGAGGCCAACAGTATCCACAGATTCATTTTCTGAAACACAATGTATTTCACAACTAAACCTCCACACATTTAAAATTGAGTTTTCTCTTTTTGAAGTACAGCTCCAAGCAACTACAAGTTTTCATCCCTCTAACCTGAGGCAGCGGTTGCTTTTAACTTCTATCTTTTATTTAAAAAACTTAATTGGAAGTTTTTGTAGCCAGAAGGAGCACTTCAAAGAAAGGGGGAAAAAATCCCAAAAATTAATACTTTATGTCAGAGGTTAGTGGGAGAGAAACAAAGATTGCAGACACAGGGGTTAGTGGTGCCATGGAGGAGGAGGAAGACCGGGTGGAACCAAGGAAGGAAGGAAATGGGAAAACCACGTGGGTCTTCAAAGTGGGGTGGTTCTCCCTGCTCTCAACAGAGGAAGGCAACACTAGGCTTCCAGCAGTCCTGTTAATGCCGCCATGGCCCAGAGGCCCTGCGTGCAAATCCCTTCACCCTGCTCGGTTACTTGCCCCGTCCACAATCACCCACCCAGGTTACCACAGCTCTTCCCAGTTACTTCTGACACAGTCCTGCAGTCATAGGTTCCATGTATTTTTTTTTTCCTGGAGCTGAGGATGGAACCCAGGGCCTCTACCACTGAGCTAAATCCCCAACCCCCAGTTCTATGTATTTTTAAACATTTCCATTCTTTCTTGTTACTGTTTAAAAGATTTATTTTATTATTTGTGTGTGTGTGTGTGTGTGAGTGTGAGTGTGAGTGTGTGTGTGTGTGTGTGTGTGTGTGTGTGTGTGTGTTTGTGCCACAAAGGCCAGATAGCATCAGATCCCCGGAGCCAGAGTTACAGGCAGCTGTGAGCCACCCAACATGGGTGCTGGGAACCAGCCTCTGGTCCTTTGAGAAGCAAAGCTTTGAGCCATCTCTGGGGGGAGGGGCCTGGCTGCTTCAGGTCTGGCAGTCTCTGCATCTACAGCCCCTTAAGACTCTTCAGCCTTTCTTTCCATCATGACTGTCCTAGTTTGGCTCTGTTACTGAAATAGAACATTGCCCACAACAAACTTGGGGAGGAAAGATTTCATTTGGCTTGCACATTCCATCACTGAGGGAAGTCAGGTTAGGAACTCAAGCAGAAAACTGGAGGCAGGGACTGAAGCAGAGACAGTGAAGAACACTGCTTACTGGCTTGCTCTCAATGGCTTGCTCAGCCTGCATTCTTAGACAACCCAGGACATTTGCCCAGATAAAAGTTACTCACCTCACTAGGCAGTGGTGGCCCATGCCTTTAATCCCAGAACTAGGGAGGCAGAGGCAGGCCGATCTCTGTGAGCTCAAGGCCAGCCTGGTCTACAGAGCAAGTTTCAGGACAGGCTCAAAAGCTACACAGCAAAACCCTATAAAGGGGGGGGGGGAGAGTTACTCACCTCATGGTGGCCAAGCAAAGAGAGAGCAAGTCTGTGCTAGCGAGATTCCTTCTTCCCCTCCGGTTCCATCAAGGCCCTCAGCCTATGAGATGGTGCTGTCCACATTCAGGGATCCAGGGCATGTTCTCTCTTCTTAGTTAACTGCCTCTGTAATGCCCTGAGAGACACCCCCAGAAGTGTACTCCACTAATTTCTTAGGCATCTCAACTCAGTCAAGTTGATCGTTGAGACTGACCATCACACTACAAACAGAGCTGCAGAGGGGCTCAAGGGCTGGGTCCCAAGTCTTCTAACGTTTGGTCCAGGGAGATAAAAAATGGCAGCAAAGAGAGCCGGGAGGCTCAAACAGTGAGGAGGCAAGAGAGGCAAGCTCTGTCGTCCCTTCAGGTGTTAGCCCAAAGCTGAGGTTTTGTTTGAAGCCTGAAGAAGAAAAGAATGTAGGCTGGCTAAGAAAGATAAAGCCTGAGAAATGACTACCAGGGGTCAAAAACCTAACTACATTAAATTCAGAAAGAACATGGCAGCTAGACGTGAAAGAGCATGGCTGTAATCCCAGCCCTCCGGAGGCTGAGGCGGGAACATTGCAAGTTCAAGGCCAACCTGGGCTATGATGTGAGACTGTCTCCAAAATAAGAGCATGCCAGCTTTCTCAGAGAGTGGAAAAGTAAAATGAAGCTGTCGCTGGAGAAGAACATGGGATAGAGCTTTTTCAAGTCCCAAAATGATGATATTCTAGCAAATACACACACACGGAGAGGATGAGCCAGTAGACAGGGAGACCTCAGTGGTACTTAAAAAGAAAAGACAAGAGCAACGTGCTTTAAGAAAGGAAAAGAAAATGGGATGAGATGTGCAAAACGCAGGGTTTGCCTTAGAACACAAGCGCATCCAAAGCAATAGGAGTAAAGTGCAGTGCACACGGGACGGACGGAGGTCCGTGTGCTCCAGGGTGACTCTGGTGACTGCAAAAGAGAATGAGAGCGGCCTGTCGAGATTCAGCAAAGGTCGAGGAATCGTCTGAGAGAAACCCACTGGCTGAGTGTGGTAGCATACACTTGTAATTCCAGTACTCAGGAGTCTGAGGCAAGAGGATTACTGTGAGTTCAAAGCCAGGCTGGGTCACACAGTGAAACTCTGTCTCAAGAAAAAAAAGGAAGGAAGGAAGTGTTGAAGAGACGGCTCAGTGATTAAGAATATTTGCTGCTCTTGCAGAGCACCTGAATTTTAGTACCTAGCATCCATGTTGAACATCTCATAACCACCCTGTAAACCCAACTTTAGAGGATTCATGTCTTGTTGTGGCCTCTTGGGTACCCACATACACATATGTGGATACACACACATTAACAAAAATAAAGCTTAAAATATATAGGACCAGGGACATAGCTCTTGGGTAAAGGCCACTAAGCCCAGTGACCTAAGTTTGATCCCCTAGGAGTCACATGATGGAAGAAAAGAACTGACTCCACACGTCATCCTCTGACCTCCAGATGAGTGCTGTGGCGAACACACTCACACACACACACAATTTTTAAGTGTAATTTCAAATTTTTTAAATAAATAAGTATTAAAAATAATCAAAGAAATCCATGATTGTCTTCTTTCAACTAGGAATCCAGAGAAACTTAGTCACTCTGAGGACCTGATGCTCTCAGCACACTGATAAAGCCTGTTCTTATGCATCTGTACATCATATATACTCAATAGAGACACTTTCACGGCCATGAGAAGGGAGAAGTGATAAACATTCCACACATAAAGTAATTACACTGCACTGCCCACTGCCCCTGCTCTCAAATGTCCAGTTGTCTAGCTACTCGCACTAAAATTATTCTTGTACAGAACAACAAACCGCTGTGTGAATAATCTGGTCTCTTTCAAGGAGATGAATAATTTCTAAGTGAAATCTTGTCCCACATAGCAGACTACAGTCAGAACTATGATTTAAGATTGTGTGTGTGTGTGTGTGTGTGTGTGTGTGTGTGTTTGCCACATGTGTGCAGTGCCCACAGAGGGCAGAAGAGGGCGTTGGATCCCCTAGGGATGGAGTTACATATCATTGTGAGCTGCCAGATGTGGGTGCTGGAAACTGAACTCAGTCTTCTGCAAGAAGTTCTCTTAACTCCTAAGCCCCCAGAACTGTGATTTAATGCCAAGGAAATTCTTTTACTTACAACTTTCTATGACCAGGAAATGCAGAAGCAGATCTGCAGCTCCCAGAATCCATCGTGAAGGTTCAGTCCTCTACACCATCCCTGTCTCTCCAGCCCATCTGGGAACAATGCATGAACACATTACATTATGTTATGGTTTGGACGTGAAATGTCTCACAAGCTCATTTGCTTGAACACTGACTTTTCACTGATGGTGCCTTTTTTTTCCCCTTGGTTTTTCAAGACAGTGTTTCTCGCCGGGTGGTGGTGGCGCACACCTTTAATCCCAGCACTCGGGAGGCAGAGGCAGGCGGATCTCTGTGAGTTCGAGGCCAGCCTGGGCTACCAAGTGAGTCCCAGGAAAGGCGCAAAGCTACACAGAGAAACCCTGTCTCGGAAAAAAAAAAAAAAAAGACAGTGTTTCTCTGTGAAACAGTCCTGGCTGTCCTAGAACTCACTCTGTAGACCAGGCTGGCCTAGAACTCACAGAGATCCACCTGCCTCTGCCTCTGAGTGCTGGGATTAAAGGAGTGAGCCACTACCACCCAACCTGATAATGTCTTTTTAGGGAGACTGTGAAACCTTTAGGGGGAGTATAGCTGGAGGAATATATTACTGGCAGATGGACCTTGAGGGATATAACTCTCTCTTTCTCTCTTACACACACACACACACACACACACACACACACACACACACACACACACATTCAACCTTCCAGCCAGAACTGTTTCCTGATCCATCAAGACCTGAGCAAACAAACCATTACATGTTCCCATTGCCATAAGCTACATCATGCCTTTCCTTTCCAACCATCAGCCAAAATAAGCGCTCCTTTCCGTAACTTACAAGCGATTGGGAGACACTTTACATGGATACTAGGCACTGAATCTGGGTCCTCTGTAAGAGCAGTGAGCAATCATAACTGCTGAGGCCACTTTTCAGCCCCTCCCCCAACGGTTTTGATTTTCAGATCTGCAATGGAACAATAGAAATCTATGGGGTGTTTGTTTGTTTGTTTGTTTGTTTGAGACAGGGTTTCTCTGTGTAGTCCTGGCTGTACTGGAACTCATTCTATAGAACAGGCTGGCCTCGAATTCAGTTTTTCCTACCTCTGTCTCCCCAGTGATTAAAGATGTGTGCCACCACTGCCTGGCCAGAAACCTATGTTTTACTAAGCTTCTTGAAGGGTGCTGGTGGCACATGCCTTTAACCCCAGTGTGGTGATATATTGTGTACCCTAATAAACTTGTCAGAGGATCAGAGGACAGAGCCAGCCACTAGATTAGATATAGAGGTCAGGCAGTGGTGGCACACACCTTTAATCCTCTTACTCGGAGGCGTAGATCTATCTGGATCTCTGTGAGTTCAAGGTCACACTGGAAACTGAGCCAGGCAGTGGTGGCACACACCTTTAATCCCAGTACTGGGAAGCACACATGCCTTTAATCCTAGGAAGTGATGTGTGGGCAGAGAAAGGTATATAAGGCATGAGCCCTTGATGCAAAAGAAAATTATTTAATTCCATCACCCAAAATATTGTAAGCTAGAAAAATGAATAGAAACATAAATGAAATTCTACCATATTAAAGCTACTTAAAACTCATCTCCTAAAACTCTATTTATTGAGAATGAGCATGGTGGCATATACCTGTAATGCCAGCACTTGGGAGACAGAGGCAGAGGACGGCAAGGCAAGTTAGAAGCCAGCCTGGGCTACATAGTCATAAAGCATACTGTATTCATCGCTTTCCTGTGGCCGTGATGATGGGAAGGAACTTAAGGAAGCTTGTTTGGCTTACAGTTCCGGGGGTTGGAGTCCATAGTAACACCGCAGGCAGGGTGCAGGGGCTGGAGCAGAAGGCTGAAAAGTTGTTTCTTCAACCACACAGCAAGCATAGAGAGTAAGCTGAAGTGTGGCAAGGCTGGCTCTCCATGCTCACAACCCACCCCAGTGATGGACCTCCTCCAGGAAGGCTGTGCCTCCTCCAGGAAGTCTCACAACCTCCCCAACAGCATCACCAACTGGGGACCAAGTGGTCATATTGGTGAGTCTGTGGGAGGCATTTACTGTTCTCACAGTGGCAGGACATCGGGCTAGGAGTTGGGGTCAGAACTAGCCGCCGCTGCCTTTACTCACCAGACCATCCCATCAGCCCCCAGCTATTTTTTTTTTTACATTTTTACTTTTTGTTTTGAGACAGACTCTTGCTGAGTTTCCTAAGCTGGCCTTGAACTTGAGATTGGAGGCAAGGATAAATCACTGTGGGACCATTTTCCTATTTCTAAGCATACTCACAACTTTCCTCAAAGTCTAAAAGTAGTTCAAAGTTAAATGTTATCTGGGCATTGTGACGCACACCTGTAACCTCAGCATTAGGGGTTAGATGCAAGAGGATCACAAGTTCAAGGCCAAGGCAGGCTACATAGGAAGACCTAATCATAAACAAAGCTGTGGATGTGGCTCAGTGGTAGAGTGCTTGCCTAACATGCACAAGGCCCTGGGTTCAATCCCACTACTGGGGAGAAAATTGCTTTGTCTTAAGTTCTTTGATCCATGCTTGTAGCTGGGCCATACAGTTTATAAGTGATATAAGCGTCTGAGTGATTATTTTATAAGTGGATTGTGGGACTGCGGGGCTTGGGGAACCTGGAGAGAAGCCCTCCAGCAACACATGCTCCCTGTACTTTTATGTTCTTTTGAAAAAAGGAAGCCCATATACACCTCCCAGTATATTCCCTTACATCTACGGCTCCCCCAACCCTTGAAATCGGTCTGCAGCCAAGAGTGTTTGCATGTGGACCTCAAGGTCAGGTCGGTCGAGTTACCCAGTAACTAGTCTCGCTATTTTTAATTGGAATTTCAGAAAGACCGTGTGATACTGGGGGTAGGTTCTCATTATGTAACTCAGGCTTACAAGCTCATAATCTTCCCGTCTCTGCCTCCTGCATTCTGAGATTGCAAGCTTGTGTCCTCACGCCCAGCGAGATGGAGCTCTCTTCTCTAGCACTGAGCTATATCCCCAAGCCTGAGCTGCTGTTCTTAGTCAGTGAACGGCGAACATCTCACGCAGCGCTCAGAGAAAACTGCATCTCTGTTCATAACCACCTGCTCAAACATTTTGATTTATTATGTAAAAGCATTTCAAGCGCCTTCAGCTTGCTTGCTAAATTATAAGTTATCTTCAGAAAACGCGCTGAGGGAAATCTGTGTGGCAAGCGAGGCCTTGTAACAGAGTGATTCATTTAACAGGAAAGCTTGCAAATTCCATTTGAGTTCCAACAGTGCTTGCCTGAGACAGAAGGGACACTTTGGAAGGTCTCAGGCTGCCAGTATTTCTGACTGGTGTCCTTGAACCTGTCTTGTGCAGATGTCTGCAAGATGTTGCTTGCTTGCTTTCAATATGGGAGTCTTGCTATGTTGCTCAGGCTGGTTTCAAACTCATGGACTCAAGTAATCTTCCTGTCTCAGCCTCCCGGACAGCTGGGAGTATAGATGTGTGGCACTGTGCCCAGCTAGCAAGACTTTAATAAAATATTTATTCTTTTTAGTAGTGTCTCTGTATGTGTTAGGGTTTATATGTTCTAGCTGGCAGCCCAGCACTACCTATGCCACGGAGGACCACCTCAAAGCTCTAATCATTCCCTTTCTACCTCCGGAGTGCAGGATTACAGCCACGTACATGCCCAGTTCATGTAGTGTTGGGGCTCAAACGCAGGACTTTGTACTTGTTAGGCAAGCACTCTACTAACTGAGCCCGGTCCCCAGTTCCCAGGTAGCAAAATTTGTTGTGTGTGTTTGTTGTTTTTTGTTTGTTTGTTTGTTTTTTGTTTTCCCAGACAGTCTTCTCTGTGTTACAGTACTGGCTGTCCTAGAACTCACTTTGTAGCCTAGGCTGGCCTCCAACTCAGAGATCTTTCTGCCTCTGCCTCCCGAGTGCTGGAATTAAAGGCGTGCGCCACCACCACCCTGCTGGAGAGAAGACTCAATGGTGAAGAGTACTTGGACTCTTGAAGAGAACCTGGGTTCTACTCCCGCATCCTCATGGTATTCACTACCATCTAGAACCCCAGTTCCAGGGGATCTGACGCTCCCGTCTGGCCTTGGTGGCACCAGGCACAAACTTGGTGAACTTGTATGCATGCAGGTGAAACATTATGTACATAAAAATAGATTCCTCTTTTTAAAAGATGTTTAGGGGTAGGAGGGACGGCTCCATGGTTGCTCTTCCAGAGGACCCAGGTTTGATTTCCAGGACATACATGATGGCTCATAACTGTAACTCCAGTCCCAGAGGATCCAATGCCCTCTTCTAGACTAGGCATATGTATGGTGTACACACAGACATGCAGGCAAAACATCCCTACACATAAAAATTTTAATTAATATTTTTATTTGTGTGTGATGTGTGTGGTGTGTGTGTGGCATGTGTGCTCTGTGTGGTGTGTGTGCTGTGTGTGTGGTGTATGTGGTGTGTGGTCTGTGTGATGTGTATGTTGAGTGTGTGTGGTGTGTGGTGTATATGCTGAGTATGTGCTGTGTGTGGTGTATATGTTGTGCGTGTGTGTTGTGTTTTGTGTGTGTGGTGTTGTGTATGCTGTGTGTGTGTGTGGCCACAGAAACCAGAAGATAATAAATACCAGCTGCTCTGGAACTGTAGTTCTAGGCCTCTGTGTCTGATGTGGGTTCTGGGAAACAAACTCTGGTCTTCTGGTAAAGCAAAAAGCATGAACAAATTACTTGATATAAAAGAAATATTTGAGCTGGGCGGTGGTGGTGCACACCTTTAATCCCAGCACTCAGGAGGCAGAGGCAGATGGATTTCTGAGTTTGAGGCCAGCCTGTTCCACAGAGCTAGTTCCAGGACAGCCAGGGCTAGCCAGAGAAACCTTGCCTCAAAAAAAAAAAAAAAAAAAAAAAAAAAAAAGGAAGGAAGGAAGGAAGGAAGAAAGAAAGAAAGAAAGAGAAAAAAGAAAAGAAAAGAAAGAAGAAAACAAAAAAGAAAAGTATTTGAAGCTAAGTAGAAAAGTCTTTGGCAAAGATAGAAGATGAATATGAAGTAGCCCTTGGAAAATGAGGTAAAATTATAAAAGCACTAAGGGTCACAAAAAAACAAAACAAAACAAAACACCTGAAGTAAGCATTTTGCTAAAGAGCTGGCTTAGCAAATGGCAGTTAAGAGTGAGGTCAGCTGTGGAAGATGTCATTTAACATCAGCACCAGATTCTTATAGGCAAATGAGTCACCTAAGGGCCTAAAGCTTTGGGCCTGTGGTAGCCATCCTAGCAAGAACGCAGTCCGGAGGAGGTTATTCATCTCATGACAACCACAAAGCCAGAGAGACCAAGAAGAGCCCCATGTCTCCTTCAAGGACACACTCTGTTATTTATTATGCAGCGCTGTTTACCGTGCAAGAAAAGGTACAACAAAACCCACTGTAAGAGTTTATTAGGGGAAGGGGACAAAAAGGGTGCTTAGGCCTATGCAGGAAGGAGGAGGGGTATGTGTGACCCGCTTTTATAGATCCCCACCCCCACCTCCGCACATGCGCATATGCAGTAGCTACGCCACTCATGCGCATGGATTACATGATCATGCTGCGTGCAAATTCTGTAGGACATAAGGCCCTGGGATGACTAAGCCTCTTGCCAGCACATGCATGGTCATGGGGGAGTGGCTAGGAATTCTACCACTCTCCATGACCCAACTTCCTCCCCGAAAGCCACACCTCCTAAAGCCTACAGTACCTCCCAACAGCATCCAACTGAGAACAAAGCAGGCACCTTTAGAGAAACATTCAGGATTCATACTGTAGCTCTAACACACTCAAGTCCCTCTTCCTCATGAGTCTAAGACAAGCCTGTACACACTCAGTGCCCATGGGACAAGCCTGCAGGACCTTACCTCCCTCAGACCACATCACATTGCACCAGTAGGGTCTGTTTGCTAAATGTTATGAAATCAGTGAGTGTCCTTCAAAGCTGTTGATGTCGTCTCCCACCCTCTCCCCAGCCCCGCCAGGAGCTTCCATCCTGTGGGCTCCTCTGGTTTCAGGTTTTCCAGTCCCTTTGCATCTCTTTTCTTTGGCTCTGATGACTGTGGCCATCTCTTTACAGCTGAGACAAAGATTCAATGAGGCCAGAGAGATGGCTCAGTGGGGTGTGTGTGTGTGTGTGTGTGTGTGTGTGTGTGTGTGTTTGTGTGTGTGTGTGATATAATAAAAAATATATAAAAATATAATTTTAAAGACCAATTATGCATATATTGACCTGCAAGTTTTTGAGACAAAGTCTCACACTGTTCCTCAGGCTGGTCTTAAATTGAGAATCTGTCACTTGAGCCTCTCAGGTACCGGGTCTTTAGGTACATTACTGCTGTGCTTGACCTCAGCCTGGCCCACATTCATCAGCTTTTATGGCTTCATCCTTTAAGGCAAGGACCACAGAAGGAAGACTGTCAAGGTGGTGGTGCCATGTAATGACAATAACTCATTTCCATTGTTTTTTCTCTAAGACAAGGTCTCACTGTGTAGCCTGGCTGACCTGGTACTAGCTACATAAACTAGGCTGGCCTTAAACTCAGATCTGCCTCTCTTCCCAAGCTCTGGGACTGAAGGTCGGTGCCGCCGTGGCCAGTTGTTTCTCCTCCTCCAAGTGCTATAAACTGGGGAAGTCTGTGTAGGCTCCCTGGTCCTCACCAAAGCCTTCTACAGAAAAGCTCCTTGGGGAAGAAATTTAAACAATACCTCAGTGGTTGGGAACACTGGCTATTCCAGATAACTGGGGTTCAATTCCCAGCATCCACAGGGCTCAAAATTATCTGTAACTTCAGTCCCAGAGGTTCCAAAGCCCTCTTCTGGCCTCCACAGGCACTGCACGCATGTGATATACATTCAAGCAAGCCACTCATATACAGAAAATAAAATAATTTAATTCGAAAATAAGATATGGGCTGGAGAGATGGCTCAGGGGTTAAGGGCACTGGCTGTTCTCCCAGAGGTCCTGAGTTCAATTCCCAGCAACCACATGGTGGCTCACGACCATCTGTAATAGGTTCTGATGCCCTCTTCTGGTGGGCAGGAGTACATGCAGAGCACTCATACATAAACTATAAATAATTTCTTTCAAAAGAAAGAAAATAAAATACACACCTTAGTTTTTCCTATTTATGGCGAAAGTAGTTATTTGAGCTCACAGACAGTACACAGCCCGTTGTGGTAAGGAAGTGAAGACCACAGGCGCTTGGAGCAGCTAAGAAGATTGTGTCCACACTCAGGCAGCAGAGAAGGATGAACGCCCACTGCTCAGCTCATTTTCTTGACTTTCTCCGTTGTATGCAGTCCAGGATCCCTGGCCAGGGAAGAGCTCACCCACAGTTAAGATGGGTCTCCCCACATCATTTAATGTAATCAAGATAATCCCCCCACAGGCATACAAAAAGGCTCATCTCTCAAGTGATCCTCGATCCTGTGGAGCAGGGGTTTGCTGCTGGGTCTCCTATCCCGGCTTCCCCTGATGTGAGTGGCTGGCGTTCCTTGTAGTCTATCAGCACATCTCTCAGTGGAACCTGAAACAAATCTTTACTATTTAAAGCACCCTTTGTGGGTGACAGAGCAAGTTCAAAGCCAGGCTGGGCAATTTAGGGAAACTTTGTATCAAAATTAGAGGGGTAAAAAAGAAAATTGGGGCTTGGAGATATAGTTCTGGCATACACAAGACCCTAGGTTCTTCTTCCTCCTCCCTGGGAGTGGGGGAGGAAGAAAATCTCTAGTTAATCTTAACAGCTACAAAATTTAGTGAAAATTAGAAATTCCCATATGTTTCACAGATATGGAATACATGTGATGATCTTGTCAAGAGGGCAGTTACCACTAACCATCCCATGCTCACCCACTCCAAGTCTGTGGTTGGCTCAAACCGTCCTTGAAAGCAGAACAGAGCTGTATTACTTCAGATTCAGGCTCAAGTCTTTTATTATTTTATTACTATTTTGTGCCCATGGGCGTTCTATCTGCACATATGTCTGTGCACCACCTGTGTGCCTGTACCCACAGTGGCCAGAAGAGGGCATTGGATCCCCAGGACTGGAGTTTCAGATGCTTGTGAACCATCATGGGGTGCTGGGAATCAAACCCTGGTCCTCTGGAAGAACAACCCGTGCTCAGCCACTGAGCCCTCTAACTCTTTGAGACAAGGCGTCACTGTTTAATTTAGTCTCAAATGCACAATCCTCTTACCTCAGATTTCAGAGTTCTGGAATTATATGTGTTCATACATAGCAAACTTCTACTTTCTAGAACTGTCTAAAAATTGTAACAGATATTACAATTTGTAACAGATACAATAATGTATCTAAAGAAAATCCTTTTCGAAGAAAAGAAGCTAATACTTCTGGGCAGTGTCTCTTCTGCCTTGACTTCTAAGGAGTCTCCACGCACTGTTGGTTTAATCTCCAAACAGTTCTTTTAGGTAAGCCCAAACAGCATCAACTATAACAGCACTCCTGGCACCCACCCAGCCCCATTTCCATTACATTAGCAGATCTACCTTGCCTTCACGTGCATTCGGGCTCTGAACAACTTAAACTAGCTGCCAATTAAATATATATTTTTGCATCTTTTACTTTATTTTTGTATTTATTTATTGGTTTTTCAAGTCGGGGTTTCTCTGTGTAGACCAGGCTGGCCTCAAACTCAGAGATCCACCTGTTTTCTGCCTCCTGATGGAATAAAAGGTGTGCTCCAGCACCACCCCCACCCCCACATTTATTTTATTACACATCACTCAACATTGTTTCTCCCGAGTTCATTATTTAAAAAAAAAAAAAAAGTAATACTAGCTGGGCAGTGGTGGTGCACACCTTTAATCCCAGCACTCAGACAGAGGCAGGTGGACCTCTGTGAGTTCAAGGTCAGCCTGGTTTACAAAGCGAGATCCAGGACAGGCACCAAAATTACAGAAGAACCCTATCTCAAAATAAAGCAACAAAAAAGTAATACTCATTGGGCAAGGTGACCCAGGATCGAAATCTTGGTATATTGTGGCTTCAGATGCAGCTCAGTTGGTAGGGTGCTTGTTTAGCCTGTGCGAGGCTCTCCATCCCCGACACCACATAGAACAGCTGCTGTGAAACCCCAGTGATTACAGCACTGGACAGGAAGAGGCAGGAGCACCAGGGAAGGGTCACTCTCAAGGGCCAGCTGTGGTGGCTCACTCTTTTAATCCCAGCACTGGAGAGGCAAAAGAAGGCAGAGCTCTGTGAGCTCACACCAGCTTGGTCTACATCATTGAGTTTGAGGCCAGCCAGGGTTACCTAGTGAGGCACTCAATAGACAGACAGATAAAATAAAAACAGGAACACTATAGAAAACACATTCATATAGATGATAACTAGATACACCATACCCAACAATTACAACCCAACAATCCTACTCCTTGGTGAGCATCCAACAGGAAAAGGATGCTTACAGCAACATTAGTCACACCAAAAGAAAGATCGAACTGGCTGATGAGAGGCTCATCGGACAGACCCACTTTTCTCCACAGTCCTAATCGTGAGTCCCCCTGGAACCCACAAAAGTGGAAGGAGAGAGAAGCACACCACAAAGTTGTCCTCTGACCTCTACAGCCACACTATGGCATGCCCCACCCCCATCACACACATAATTCTTAAAATAAGCCATCTATTTCAAAGAATGTTCATCTGGGCATCTGGATGCCTTTATTTCCAACACTCTGAAGGCAGTCAGGCAGGTCTTTGGATTCCAGCCCAGCCAGGGCTATACAGTGAGACTCTGATACAAAAACTCTTTCATCTACTGATGGGGATGCTTGTCTGTCTGTGTGTTTGTTGGGAGACTGGGTCCACGTAGCCCAGGCTGGCCTGGAACTTGTTATGTAGGCGAAGATAACCTTGAACTCCTGGTTTTGCCTCCATCTCCAGAGTGCTGAGACTACAGTGTGTGCCATCACACCTAGCAGGAAAATTTAAAGACGTATGTTTATGATTTTGAACTATGTGTATGTGGGAGTGTTTGTATGTGTATGTGGGAGTGTATGTGCAGGTGACTCCAGGTGCTCCAGAGACCAGAGGAGTCTGATTCCCCTGTAGCCGGAGCTGCAGTGGGTGGTTGTGGATCTCTCCCACATCACTGCAAAGCAGGAATGGTTTTTAAAGTGTGCTACCCTTCGCTTATTCAGGAAGAAACAATTGTTTTAAACAGAAAATTCACCTAGAAACAATCAAACCACCCCAGGGTTGCATCTGTTTTTGCAACACTGGCTGAAACCCACACCTCCACACAGGATGGACGAAGTCCTAGGTGAAGGCCCCATACCTGATGTGACTTGGAGGCTCAGTCCTAAGTGAGCCGGGGACCAGGGAAGAATCATGCCAGTCTGCACGAGTGACACCCTGCCTCCCTTCCTGCAGAGAGTAAGAGCAAATAATCCTAGGGCCTAGCAACTACACTGCAAACTCCAGTTCACTCGCTGAGTCAGGCACCCAGGCCCCCACACCAAAGCAGGAGCTGCGTGAGGTGCTCTGCTGGTTGCCTGGCAACGCCCACAAAGCCTGGAACCAAGCTCCTTTATCGCACATCGTACACCTCCTGCACGCATGCGCTCAAAGTCCTAGAAATGGTACTGCTGGGGTGTTCGGTGGCCATGTGGATGACCTGTTGAGCCGCCTCACCCTTCACAAGTCGTGGACTTCACTTTGACACTTCTGTCCCAGCCCTCTGGAGCTCCCGGCCACCCACGGGGCACTCTGCTGCCCTCCTTCCACCTACCTTTGCGGGATCCCAGCAATGACTCCCTGCAACTCAGCAGTCCCTCCACTCGCCGCTGGTTCTGAGATGACTATTATGTTCTTTAATCCCCTCCTTGATTGAGACAGTGAAAGTGGGAAGTTAAAGGAACTCAGTTAAGATAGCAAATCCAAAATGTGCCAGAACCTGAAGTCGGTCGCATGCTGCCAGCCATTATTCTACCTTGTGCGTTGTACCCAGCAGAACCATGTGCTTTTACTAAATGGTGAAACTTGGTCGTTTACAACAGTGCATACGACCTCAATGTTCCTTAATCTCTATTTTAGTCTTAACAGCTTTACAGAGAGGTGGGCATTCAATAGCTTGCACTTTCTGTGCTCAGAAGGTCAAGGCAGAAGGATCGCAAGTTCAAGGCCACCCTTATACTACATAGTGAATTCGAAGCCAGGTTGCATTAAAAACCCTGCCTCAGAGGTAGAGGACAATGGATCTTTGTGAGTTTGAGGCCAGCCTAGTCTGCAAAATGAGTTCCAGAACAACTACATAGAGAAACTCTGTGTGTGTTGGGGGGGACACGAGTTGCACATACTTAAATCATACAGTTTTTACATGTGCATGCATGCAGCCCTAAAATTATCACCACAAGCAAGAGAATGGGTATCTCCATCATGCCCAGAAGTTTCTTTCAGCCTACTTGCAATATTTCTCCCCAGCCACAGCCAACTCTGTCTGTATGGATTATTCATGTAACTATGAATCTGTTTCTAGTCACTGTACCTTAGTATACAGCCAGGCACAGTGGCTCACATCTGTAATCCTAGCACTCCAGAAGCTGAGGCAGGAGGATTGCTACAAATTCAAGGCCAGTCTGGCCAACATAGTGAAATTGTCTTTTTTGAGACAGGATCTTTCTACATAGCTCTGGCTGTGCTGCAACTCATTATGTAGACCAGGCTGGCCCCAAACTCACAGAGACCTGTCCACCTCTGCCTCCCAAGTGCTGGGATTAAAAGCATGTGCCACCATTCCCCCTCCCAAAAAAAAATCTTAAAAAAAAAAAGGCAAGCCTTGGTGTCACACACCTGGAATTCCACAATTTAGGAGGCAGAAGTAGGAGAATCAGGGACTGAAGGTCTACATAATGGAGTTTAAGGCTAGCCTGGACACACGAGAGTCTGTCTCACAAAAAACAAAAACAAAAACTGAGTCAAACATAGCGGCACATGCTTGTAATCCCAGAAGGCTAATACAGCAGTGTCTTGAGTCTGCCTAGGCTAGAGAGAGAGTTTGTTTCAAGAAAACCAAACCAAATAAACAATACAACTACTCACTTCGCTGAACTCCTTAACTCAGTCAGAGGGAGGGATGGGGTGGGGGGCGCTGATGAAAGCCCTCGCTAACCCCACCTGCCCATTGTCTCTTTCCAAGTCTAGGTTTCAGGATGAAGTCTCAAATTTTCCCCCCTTTTCCTGAGGACCTGCCTTTTGTTTTTTCTAACTGTGCCTTCCTGGAAACAGATAAGATGGTATGTGTCAACTATGTTACTAGACAACATTGTTTCTAATGAAAATGACCCCTACTTGCTAACTTTTATCTAGGCCCGGAATCACCATAGCTTTGGGCTCCTCTCTAACTGCAAGTTCCCCTTGGGGAGCTGGAAGCCAGGCCTGCATGCTGAGTTGTTATCAAAAATACTGTTAGCCGGGGGCGAGGAACTTCAGCAAGCCAGGCATCTCTCCCACCTGCCAGGAACAGATCTTGTCTCCACATCTGCACCATCTGTGCACCTCTGTAAAGCTTCCCACTGCTAGGACTATCTGACACTCTTGCTGCCTGTGTGGATCCTGTCGCAGCTCCTTCTGAACACAGCAGCGGGACGGGATTCATGTTTGGTTGGATCCTAGAGGACTCTGCCATGGGCACTGCTGAGCAGTGGGAGCAACACACTAGCCCTTCCAGACCCCTTGGTTCAGTTTGGCCAATGGACTGAGACGAAAGGGGTGGAGGGGGAAATGTGGACAGAATTGGGCAAGGTGGCTCCCATATGTAATACTAGAATTCAAGAGCCAGGAACAGACTGGAAATGGTGGCACATGCCTTTAGTCCCAGCACTCAGGAGGCAGAGGTAGGCTGATCTTTGTGAGTTCCAGGTCAGGCTGGTCTATGTAGGGAGACGCTGTCTCAAAAGAAAGAAAGAGAGGTAGGAGGATCATGATTTCAAAGCTAGCCTAGGCCGGGTGATGGTACATGCCTTTAATCCCAGCACTTGGGAGGCAGAGGCAGGAGATCTTTGAGTTTGAGGCCAGCCTGGTCTACAGAGCAAATTCCAGGATATCCAGAGATATATAAAGAAACCCTGTCTAGAAAAACAGAGAAAGAAAGCTCCACTGTCTGCTGTGTCCAGCAGTGTTTGGATGGAATATATTCTATAGGTGTCCAGCAGGGTTTGGATGGAATATACTCTATAGGTGTCCAGCAGGGTTTGGATGGAATATACTCTATAGGTGTCCAGCAGGGTTTGGATGGAATATACTCTATAGGTGTCCAGCAGTGTTTGGATGGAGTACTCTATAGGTGTCCAGCAGTGTTTAGATGGAATATACTCTATAGGTGTCCAGCAGAGTTTGGATGGAATATACTCTATAGGTGTCCAGCAGTGTTTGGATGGAATATACTCTATAGGTGTCCAGCAGGGTTTGGATGGAGTACTCTATAGGTGTCCAGCAGTGTTTAGATGGAGTACTCTATAGGTGTCCAGCAGTGTTTAGATGGAATATACTCTATAGGTGTCCAGCAGGGTTTGGATGGAATATACCCTATAGGTGTCCAGCAGGGTTTGGATGGAGTACTCTATAGATGTCCAGCAGTGTTTGGGTGGAATATACTCTATAGGTGTCCAGCAGTGTTTGGATGGAGTACTCTATAGGTGTCCAGCAGTGTTTGGATGGAGAATACTCTATAGGTGTCCAGCAGTGTTTGGATGGAGTACTCTATAGGTGTCCAGCAGTGTTTGAATGGAATATACTCTATAGGTGTCCAGCAGTGTTTGGATGGAGTACTCTATAGGTGTCCAGCAGTGTTTGGATGGAATATACTCTATAGGTGTCTGGCAGTGTTTGGATGGAGTACTCTATAGTTGTCTGTTAAGTCCGTCTGATCTGTGATGTCACTTAACTGCAACATCTCCCTCTCTGGTTTGTGGGGATGACCTATTGAAGAGAGTGGGTGTGGAAATCGCCCATGACTACTGTGTTAGTGTTAAGCTGCAATTCTGTAACTACTAGTATTTATTAGGGTACTTGATATGAAACTCAGCACAGATGTGTGCGGAAAATCCTAAAGTCTTCTGGATGGCTTGTTCCCTCAATCAAAATGGAACCACTTCTTTAAAATCTCCTGACTGTGTTTTGTTTGAAGTCTTTGTCAGATACTAGACAGAGACACCTGCTTGTTTCCTTGGTTCTGTTTACTTAAAAATACCCTTTTTACCAGCACTGGAGAGGCAGAGGAAGACAGATCTCTCTGAGTTCAAGGACAGCCTGGTCTACAGAGCAAGTTCCAGGACAGCCAGGGCTATACAAAGAAACTCTGTCTCAAAAAACAAAAACAAAACAAACAAACAAAAATAAAACTAAACTCAAAGCTAGCCTGGGCTACATAGTGAGATACTTCCTTAAAAAAAAGTTTTTTAAAAGAAAAGCTTGAATGTCTATGTGAAAGAATCCACCCACCTTTCTTCTGGTGTGGAAAACTCAGTATTGCATGATGAGATAAAGCAGCCCTTGGTCCCTGTGTGAAAGGCAGACACGGGTTGGAGTCGATCCAAATCCATGCTGATCAGAAACTGCTCAGCATCCTCCAAAGGGATCTAAATAGACCCCCAGCTGCAGGTGGGCTTCCAGGGTAGATTGACACACAGCTGAGATGGGGTGAGATGGGTGTGATGAAGGCGATAGATGAGCTCAGAGAGCCCGTGCTTGTTCAGGACTCTAGCTGAAAGAGCAGGTGTGACTTCCAGGTGGACTCCAACTGCATCCAAACTGTGTGGGATCATAAGAGTGGGAGTGGGGGTGTGCGAGGTCAGAGAGTGCAGAGGGTGGACAGACAGGCAGGGCGACACTGAAGCCTCAGATCGGGGAGCACTGGTGAAGGATAAAGATAGTTCCCCTGCAGAAAAATCAAGGAAACTGGGTGTGGTGGTTGCACCCCTGGGATCCCAGTGTTCAGGAAGCTGAAGCAGGCATAATAAGAGTTCAGCCTGCCTGAGACTAGAAAACAGAAGAAAAGAGCCAGGTATGGTGGTGCTGGGGAGGCAGAGGAGAACCTGGTCTACATAGGAGTTTCAGGACAGCCAGGGTTATCTAGAGAGACTTGTTTTCTTACTCTTTGTCTCTTTGGGGGCCCGCTTCCCAGTTCCCAAATAAATCACACATGGAGGCTTATTATTAATTATAAATGCCCAGCCTTAGCTTGGCTTGTTTCTTGCCAGCTTTTCTTAACTTAAATTATCCTCTCTACCTTTTGCTGCTGGGCTTTCTTTCTTTCTTTTTTTTTTTTTTTCCTTCCTATTCCTGTATACCTTTCTTTGTTTTTTACTCTGTGACTGGCTGTGTAGCTGGGTGGCTGGCCCCTGGAGTCTTCCTCCTTCTCTGGCTACTTCTCTTTTTTTCTTCTCTGCCTGCCAGCCTCATCTCTCTCTCTCTCTCTCTCTCTCTCTCTCTCTCTCTCTCTCTCTGTCCTGCCTCGATATTGGCTGTTCAGCTCTTTATTAGACCATCAGGTGTTTTAGACAGGTACAGTAACCCAGCTTCACAGAGTTAAACAGATGCAACATAAACAAAAGTAACACACCTTAAAATAATATTCTACAACAGAGACCCTGTCTCAAAACAAACAAACAAAACTGTGGGCTAGGACCAGTGAAATGGCTCAGCAGGCAAAAGTGTTGCCACTAAGCTTGAAGACCCGAGTTAGAGCCTTGTGACCCACATGACAGGAAGAACTGACCCTCTTTAAGTTGTCCTCTGACCTCTGTAAGTGCACTGTGACACACACAATAAATAATGAGTGCTCTAATTTAACCCTACATTGCAGCCAAACCACTGTCCTCTGCTGCCATCTAGCGGAAATTGACAGGAATGTGCGCATTGCTTAAAGAGACTGACTAAATAGTAATAATTATTGGTTACGGTTTTTTAGCATTTTGGGACAAAGTCTCTTCTGTAGCCCAGGCCAGCCCAGAACTCACTATTATAGCTCAGACTGGAGTTAAACTTAATCAGTCTTCCTGCCTCAGCCTCCAGAGGGTGGAATTACAAGTATGTAGCACTATCCCCAGCTTGTAATTGGTTATTTTAAAGGTCTGAGTTGTTTCCCAATATTAATAAAACCCTGGTGCTGGAGAGATGGCTCAGTGGTTAAGAGTACTGACTGCTGTTCCAGAGGACCTGGGTTCAATTCCCAGCACCCACATAGTGACTCACATCTGTCTGTAACTCCAGTTCCAGGGGATCAGACACTCTCACACAGATATATATGGAGGCAAAAAAAAAAAAAAAAAAAACCAATGCACATAAAGTAAATAAATTTTAAAATAAAATCCTTCATTTACATATAGTATCTAGCAAAATATGCTTTTATAAGTAGTAATTTTCACTGTAGTAAGCTGTTTTGAAAAAACTATCATATAACACTATTTGATGCATAATTTCTAAAATTATCATAATAAGGCCAGATGTGGTGGTTCACACCTTTAATCCCAGCACTTGGGAGGAAGAGGCAGGTGGATCTCTAGGAGGTTGTGGGAAGCTTGGTCTAACCAAGCTAAACAAGGCTACATTGGGAGAACCTGTCTCAACAAAACAAAACCAATAAATAAATAAATATAATGACCATAATAAAAGGAGTAGACTATTCCTCTAGCAATTAAAAATGCCCAACTGCATAGGGTACAGAGGCCACATCCCATCGGCACACAAACCTTGCTGATGGCAAAATGTACTAACCTGTTGTGTCGGTTAGGGTTTCTATTAGTGTGATCAAACATCAACCACGACCAAAGAGCAAGTCAAAGAGGAGAGGGCTTATTCGGCTCACACTTCAGCATCGCTGTTCATCACTGAAGGAAGTCAGGACAGGAACTCAAACAGGGCAGGATCCCGGAAGCAGGAGCTGATGCACAGGTCATGGAGAGGTGCTGTTTACTAGCTTGCTCAGCCTTCATTCTTATAGAACCCAGGGCCAGCAGCCCAGGGATGGCACCACCTACCATGGGCTGCCCTCCATGGATCACTAATTGAGAAAATGCCTTACAGCTGGATCTCATGGAGACATTTCCTCAGCTGAGGCTCCTTCTCCGATGACTCTAGCTTGTGTCAAGTTGACACACAAAACCAGCCAGAACACCTGTCTTTTTCCATTAAAGGTATTAACCAAAGCCACAGGAGTAAAATGCCCTACATTAGATTACATCTAATCTTAGAGTTATATATGTCTCTGAAAGTGTGTGTCAACTATGCTACTAAAGAAGAAGGCTTTGGTTTGTGTAGCTGGGTCTCTGAGGGGCCCCTGGTAGTGTGATTAGGATCTGTCCCTGCTGCACGAGCTGGCTTTCTGGATCCCAATACCTATGGTCAATCACCTTGCTCACCCTTGATGCAGGGGGGAGGGGCTTGGTCCTGCCTCAACTGAATGTAGCAGGCTTTGCTGTCCCTCCATGAGAGGACTTACCCTTTCGGAGGAGGGGAAGGGGGGAAGGGGAGGAAAGGGGTGTGGGAGGAGCGATGAGAGGGGGATCTGTGGTTGGAATGTAAAATGAATAAAAAAAATTTTTTTTAAAGATTTATTTATTTATTATGTATACAGTGTTCTGCATGTATGTCTTCAGGCCAGAAGAGGGCGCCTGATCTCATTACAGATGGTTGTCAGCCACCTTGTGGTTGCTGGGAATTGAACTCAGGACCTCTGGAAGAGCAGTCAGTGTTCTTAACCTCTGAGCCATCTCTCCAGTCCGAATTAAAAAAAAAAAAAAAAATTTAATTAAAAAAAAAAAAAGAACTTTCACCACCCAAAAGCTAGGAATGTCAGCAGGAAGCATTGCAGGGATTACCCCATTTCCATCAATATTGCAAAAGCCCCTTGATTCATGGCTTTCTTTTGTATGTAACTGTAAAACTTCTATAAACAGTTCTTACATTGCACATCCTATTAAGGGTTATAGGAGTCTGTGTTCCTGAGCTATGGTCTCTCATATTTGACTGAAGAATAAACTATGGCGGGGCGGTGGTGGCGCATGCCTTTAATCCCAGCACTCGGGAGGCAGTGCATTCTGGGGACTGATCTCAGGATTGGCAGAACTCAGAGGTTGGCCCCCTCTGGTCCTCCAGTATTATTTATTCCTCATGGCATTTTCTTCCCACCCATTCCTGTTGTCCTGTCCATCTCTTGACTTTTGGCTGTCACCTCTCTATCTTGTTTAATCTGAAATGTCCACTCAACATTTTTTTTTCTTCATCCACGGCAGGAATGTTTTGAAGCATACAGCCTACGGCTGCCCTTCCTCTCGGGTTTGCCTGGTTTTTCTTCATGTGACACTTTGATTATGAAGTGTCCTCCACCAGCTCACAGACTGAATGTTTGGTCTCTAGATGCTGGCACTATTTTAGATCCTGATTTTTTTTTTTTAAATGTGATCTCAATTTGTAGCCCCAAACTGGCCTGGAACTCATGACTCTTCTGCTGAAGCCTCCTGGATGCTGGGATCACAGGCTGGCGACTCTGTTGCAGCACTGTCTGGGGAGACGGCAGCAACTCTGGGAGGCAAAGCCTTGCTGGGAGAACCTGGCCGCCGCTCGAAGTGCGCCTTTGAAGGCTGCATCCATTTCCTGTCCCCTCTCTTTCTCTGTGCTTCCTGTTCCCTGTGAAATGAACGGTCTCTGCCACACACTTGTGCTGCCTTGACCTTCTGCCCAGCATGGGCAGAACCAAGAACCGTGAAGAACTCTCTGGAACCATGTAACAAAATAAGCCATTTCCCCCCTGTCCCCTCGAGTACCCGTCTATCAGAGAGACAGGAAAAGATGATGGTCAGATTCAGGTTTAGACCTGTACTGAGCCTCCTGCACACTGCAAACCCTCTGGAGCCTGCCTGTTCCCATTTGACCTTCTAGATCCGAGGTCTGCAAACACTGTTCACAGGTTTCTCTCACAACCACTCCACGTGCCACTGCAGTATGAAGGCGGCACAGGTACCATGTGGATGAGTGAGCCTGGCTATCCCTGAAGTTTGAATATTCCTACCATTAGTTACGGTTTCTAGTGCTGTGGAGACAACATGACTATGTTTGTTTGTTTTTGTTTTCGAGACAGGGTTTCTCTGTAGCTTTGGAACCTGTCCTGGACTAGCTCTGTAGACCAGGCTGGCCTCGAACTCACAGAGATCTGTCTGGCTCTACCTCCTGAGTGCTGAAATTAAAGGCATGCACCACCACTGCCTGGCATGGCAACACTTATTTTTATTTTATTTTATTTTGGAGCTGTGGATAGAACCCAGGGCCTACCACTGAGCTAAATCCCCAACCCAATGGCAACACGTATAAAGGAGACATTTAAGTGAGGGAGCCCGTTTACAGTTTCGGAGGTTCAGTCCATTATCATCATGGCGAAGAGCATGGTGGCATGCAGGCAGACATGGTGCTGAAGAAGTAGCTGAGAGTCCTACATCTTGCTGGCAACAGGAAGTCAACTGAGACACTGGGTGGTATCCTGAGCATAGGAAACCTCAAAGCCCACTGCTGTGGAATACTCCTCTTCTACACTGTAACAATTTGTCACTAGAATTGATTTAGTAAAATGCTGATTGGCCAGTGGCCAGGCAGGGTGACCAAGCTAAGAATGCTGGGAAGAGGAAGGGTGGAGGCAGGAATCAACAGCCAGATACAGAGGAAGCAAAATGAGAGGAGTCACCAGCCAGATGTAGAGGAAGCAAGATGAGAATGTCATACTGAGAAAAGGTACCAAGCCATGTGGCGAAACATAGATAAGAATTATGGGTTAAAATGTAAGTGTAAGAGCTAGTCGGTAATAAGCCTGAGCTACTGGCCAAGCATTTATAATTAATATAAGCCTCTGTGTAGTAATTTGGGAAGCAGCTGCTGGGTATTTGGGAGTTTCTGGTGGGACAGAAACTTCCACCTACAGCCCAACCTGACACACTTCCTCCAACAAGACCATCTTAATAGTGTCACTCCCTATGAGCCTATGGGGGTCAGTCACATTCAAACTACCACACCCACACAGACTCATGGTGAATGCTGAGAGTAGGGATGCTCTCCTGCAATCCCAGTGCTTGGGAGGTGGCAGTAAAAGATCGAAGTTCCAGCTCATTCTTGGATAGCTAGAGCTCAAGGCTAGCCTGGAAGTCCAGCATGGAAACACACACATTTAATCCTGGGAGGTGGAGGCAGGTAGATCTCTGTGGGTTATAGGTCGGCCTGGTCTACCAAGTGAGTCCCAGGGTTACAAGAAGACTGTATCTTGCCGGGCGGTGGTGGCGCACACCTTTAATCCCAGCACTTGGGAGGCAGAGCCAGATGGATATCTGTGAGTTCGAGGCCAACCTGTTCTACAGAGTGAGATCCAAGATAGGCACCAAAAAAACTACACAGAGAAACCCTGTCTCGAAAAAAAAAAAAAAAAAAAAAAAAAAGGCCAGCCTGGGTTACTGAAACTCTGCATATATTTTATATATATACATTTATATATATTTTAAATAAGGGGCTGGAGAGAAGGCTCAGCAGTTAAGAATACTTGCTATACTTGCTGCTTTTTCAGAGAACCTGTCTGGTTCCCAGCATCCACATTGTTTGACTCATAATTACCTGTTACTCCAGTTCCGAGGGATCTGACGACCCCTTCTGCCCTTCCAGGGCACTGCACACATGTGGTCCACATACAGATGAGTAGGCACATGCACACACACACCAACAGAAGTGAATTTTTTTAAATGTAAAATAGTGTTGTTGACATGGTTCATAGGGTAAAGGCCCCTGATCTGACCCCGGGGACTCACAGAGTGAAGGCGAGAACTTCCTCCCACTACTTACCTCTGGCCTCCATAAGCACTCTGCGACATGAGTATACCCACACATGTGCGCATGCACACACAAATAATAACAATAAAATTAAAATGTAAAAAAAATGAAATGAAAACCTCATGCCAAAATTTAATCCCTATTATGAATTAGTAGGAGGTCAGGCCAGAAGCCGGGCATGATGGAGCATGCCATGGTGGCACATGCCTTTAATCCCAGCATAAGTGACAGAGGCACCTGATCTCTAGAGTTCAAGGCCGGACTGGCTCAAGGACAGCCTGGGCTACAGAGCTGAATGGTCTCAAAACAAAACGAAGAAACCAAGTCAGAGCCAAGTGGGGCCTTTAACAGGTGGTTTGCCTGGGAAGGCCCTGCTCCCCTGAGCACTGGAGTGCATGTGTGGGTTACAGCCTCCGGGTTACAGTGCATCTGCTGCAAACGCCATTCTGACTCAGGCTCATGCCTGCACCTGCGCTCTACGCGATGCCCTCTGCCCCGCCACGGCCCAGCAGGAAGGCCTTTCCCACATGTGAGCGCATGCCAATGCCATGGTCTTAGGCTTCTCACGCTCCAGGAATGTGAGTTAAATAAACCTGTAGTCTCTCGAGTCACCCAGCACTCAGTTACTGCAACAGAACTAGTCTGAGACCTTCTATCTGTTCCCACAGACGCGGCAGTTTTCTTCTTGTAGGATTTTGCTATACTCTTCCCTCCCTGTCACAAACATACTTGGGTCTGAAAGGGGAAGCAGGAAGGACAGAGACAGGGCCAGCTCTTCAGTGAACTCAAACAGCACATGACAATTTATAGTACAGTGTTTGTTACAGTGGAGTTTGCTGACATGATGCTTTATATATGTTTTTAATTATATACATGAGTGTTTTGCCTTCATGTGTGTCTATACATGCATTCTTGGTGCCTGTGGAGGTCAGAAGAGGGTATCAGATAGATCCCTTGGGAAATAGAGTTACAAATGGTTGGGAGCTACCATGTGGGTGCTGGGAGTTGACCCTCAGTTCTCTGGAAAAGCAGCCAGTTTTCTCAACCCCTAAGTCATCTCTCTACCCCCTACTTGTTGATTTTTGTTTCTTTGGGTGGGTTTTTTTGGGGGAGGGGTTGAGACAGAGTTTCTCTGTGTAGTTTTGGTGCTGTCTTGGATCTTGCACTGTAGACCAGGCTGGCCTCGAATTCACTGAGATCCTTCTGGCTCTGCCTCCGAGTGCTGGGATTAAAGGTGTGCACCACCACTGGACAGCAGGTGGGTTTTTTTTTTTTTTTTGGTTTTTTCGAGACAGGGTTTCTCTGTGTAGCTTTGCGCCTTTCCTGGAACTCACTTGGTAGCCCAGGCTGGCCTCGAACTCACAGAGATCCGCCTGCCTCTGCCTCCCGAGTGCTGGGATTAAAGGCGTGCGCCACCACCGCCCGGCGCGGTGGGTTTTTTTTTAAAGCGGGTTATTATTATATCGTTAAGACGGGCTGCACACCCATAATCCTCCCAAGTTTCACATCCATCCTACTGACCTCTGCCCTATCCCATGTCTGGCCACCAAAACCAAACCAACAGAATTTCATGCCTAAAGTATCAAACTCATTCTAGATCACCTGAGCCTCACCCCTGTCTTATCCTGGTGGAGACAATGTTACCACTGGAGGATGTCTTTCTCTAGGATTGAATGTCACCAGGAGATGGCTGCTTTAAGGACAGATTTGGGCACAGTGGCTGGAGGCTGGAACGTTTGTGACTGTGGGAAGAGAACAAACTCTTGGCTGTCTCCCTCGGACCTACCAAGTTCTGATGTGGAACTCAAGGGATCTGAGAAGTCTATCCAAGTCAATCTGAAGTATAGTTAACACAAGTGAAAGGAATATAACACTTTCCTTGTCAACTGATTGCTTGAGTTTTAGATAGATGCCATCTTGCTGTACTTGTTCACACAGACGTTCAGTGACAAGAATCTGCAAGCTGCCTTCTGCCTGTCCTGGCCCTGGAAGGGTCAGAAGCTTGCCTGGCAGTGCCTCCACCCTTCCCCTTGCTTGTAGCCACTCAGCTTGAAAGTACAGTCCCCTGACCCAGAACATGGCTAGAGAATGTTGTAGCCGGTTTCTATCACATGAGTATACTCTTGGTTACAACATATTCTGAGAGTCCAGGAAACCAAATAACATAGGATACCAATATCTTTCTTAAAAATTTAAAAATATTTATTTTATGTTTAATTATGTGTATATGTGTAGGTTTGTGTGGAATTCATGTTCATGTTCATGCAGTTGCTCACAAAAGGCCAAAAGAGGACACCGGATTCCCTAGAGTCCCCAGGCAGTCCCCAGCCTTCACATGTGAGTGTTGTAGCAAGAGCGTAGTAAGCCTTAATTCAGGAGTCATCTCTCCAACACAAAACTTGCCTTTTTTTTTTTTCTTTTTAAGACCTATTTATTTTTATGTGTATGGGCGTCTTGCCTGCATGTATGCATGTGTACCACGTGCATGTCTGGTGCTTGTGGAAGCCAGAAGAGTGCATCAGATCCCCTGAGACTGGAATTACAGATGGTGTGACTTGAACCTGGGTCCTCTGGAAGAGCAACCAGCATTCCTCACCAGCTCTCTCATCTTCAAATTTGTCACTTTTGATACGTTGAATCTCCTAAGACAAATTTGATGAGAGTGTTTTGCCAAAATAGTTTGATTACTCTATTGTTCTATTTGATAATAATTATGTCTATTAACATAATTTACTATTTGTGTTTTAAATAACTCAAGTCACTATCAGAACACACAATCAAGATGCTTTTTTTTTTTTTCCAAAGACCTGTCTGTGTTTCTCTGTGTAGCTTTGGTGCCTGTCCTGGATCTCACTCTGTAGCCCAGAGATTCACCTGGCTCTGTCTCCTGAGAGCTGGGATTCAAGGCGTGTGACACCACCACCTGGCTTTTTTTTTTTCTTTTTTTCTTTTTGGTTTTTTGAGGCAGGGTTTCTCCGTGTAGTTTTGGGGCCTGTCCTAGATCTCGCTCTATAGGCCAGGCTGGCCTCGAACTCAAAGAGATCCGTCCAGCAAGATTTTTTTTTTTGAGACATAGTCTCAAAAAAGAATAGCCCAGCCGGGCAGTGATGGCGCACACCTTTAATCCCAGCATTCGGCGAGGCAGAGCCAGGCAGATCTCTGTGAGTTTGAGGCCAGCCTGGGCTACAGAGTGAGATCCAGGACAGGCTCCAAAACAACACAGAGAAACCCTGTCTTGAAAACAGTAAGAGCAAAAAGAGTAGCATCTTTGTCACTGAAAGCAACCATGATCCAACCCACTGGAGGCCCACATAGAAAAGCAAGTGCCAGAGTTTGCAAGTTAAGCATCTTACAGAGGCCCATGTGGTGAAGGCTAGCTCCACCAGGAGCCATTTTTTAGAACTAGTGGAGTCTGTAGGAGGTAAGGCCCAGTGGGGAGGATTTGAGGTCATTGGAGACATGTCTTTCAAGAGGATGGTGGAACCGGGCAGTGGTGGCACACGCCTTTAATCCCAGCACTCGGGAGGCAGAGGCATGTAGATCTCTGTGAGTTCGAGGCCAGCCTGGTCTACAGAGCAAGATCCAGGAAAGGCGCAAAGCTACACAGAGAAACCCTGTCTCGAAAAAAACAAAGCAAGAGGATGGTGGAACCCTGGCCCATTTTCTTTCTCTCATTTCCTTCTTGGCCATGAAGTGACTGGTATTGCTCCACCATCCACTTATACTTTATGAGGTGCCTTGCCAGAGGCCCAGAGTAGAGGGACCAATCAGTCATTGGCTAAGATCTCTGAACTCAGGAGCCAAATCAAATGTCTTCGTAAGTTGATTTTCTCAGGTATTTTATGTGACATTTGTGTTGTTCTTTGGAGATTTTTTTTTAAAATCAATGAATAGTAATTGTGTAAAAGAATGAGTTTGGCTATGACATTTTCTTACACATATACATGGAGGTACACATTTTGGTTTTGCTTTGATTCAGGGTCTCATAGGTCTGTAGGTGGGCTGGCCTTGAATTTGAGTCTTTTCCCTCAGCCTCCAGGGCTAGGTTCACAAGCACGGTATGTGCTGTGTGACACTTTCCTCAAGAGACCTAAGAGGTAGGTCACGTCTGGACAAGTCAAAACTGGAGATTCTTTTTTTTTTTTTTTTCCCCAGAGCTGAGGACCAAACCCAGGGCCTTGTGCTTGCTAGGCAAGTGCTCTACCACTGAGCTAAATCCCCAACCTAAACCAGGAGATTCTTGAAGGTCCCTGCACAGCTTTAGAAAAGTGAACACCACTGAGGGCGGGGCGGACAGCTGAGCTGCAGAGGGAGAGTACTGAGAACTGGGAGCCACCCGTGGGCTGTTGGGTAGGCGACTCGCATTGGGGTGGGCTTCTCCTGCTGGGGTGGGCTTCTCCCTCTGGGGTGGGCTTCTCCCGCTGGGGTGGGCTTCTCCCGCTGGGGTGGGTTTCTCCCGCTGGGGTGGGCTTCTCCCGCTGAGGTGGGCTTCGCAGAGATGCAGCTGCTTTTCTGAGTCATCCACGTTCCTGTCACTAACCCTAATAACAACTCACAGGTTCACCAACTTGAACTTTGGTGTAACTATTACTTTAATATGTTGTGACTTCCATTTTGGGTAAGTAGAAGTGTGTGTTGTGTCTCCCTAGGAAAAAGTCCCTTTCACTAGCTCCTCATATTCCCTTTCCCTTCTTCTCTTCCCCTCCTCCCGCTCTGCTTCTCCACCTCCCCCATCCCCACCCCCCTGCCCATCAGGGTAAGACATCCATTTTCTCCTGTCTTCAGACTCCAGAGCTCCTGGTTCTCAGAACAGACCTGGTCTAAGTAGGTTTGACTGTCAACTTGACGCAGACTAGTCATCTCAAAGGAGAGGCTCAGATGAGAGGTGCTGCCTAGATCAGATTAGCCTATGGGGATGGTATGTCTGTAGGGAGCTGACGATTAACAGATATGCAGGAGGGCCCAGCCCATCCTAGGCATCACCATCCCTAGAAAAGTGGTCCTGTGTAAAAAGGTAGCTAACTAAACATGAACCCGAGAAGAAGCTAGCAGGCAGCATTTCTTCCCAGTTCCTTCCAGGTTCCTGCCCTGACTTCTCTCAGTGATGGATTGTGATCTGAAATGCAAGTCAAATGTGGTGGATTGAAAGAAAATGGCCCCCCAAGGGAGTGGCACTGTGGGGAGGTGTGGCCTTGTTGGGGGAAGTGTGTCACTGTGGGAGTGGGCTTTGAGGTCTTTTGCTCAAGCTTCCCTCAGTGTGACAGCCAGTCAACTTCCTGCAAGGCAAGCTGAAGGACTCTCAGCTCCAGAACCACATCTGCCTGCACACCGTCATGCTCCCTGTCATGATGATAGTGGACTGAACCTCTGAACTGTAAGGGAGCCACCCCAGTTAAACGTTTTCTTTCTAAGAGTTGCTGTGGTCATGGTGTCTCTTCCCAGCAATAGTAATCCTAACTAAGACACCAAATGAACCCTTTCCTCCTCTTGGTTACTTTCAAAGTGTTTCATCACAGAAACTAGAACAATATTCAGCCCCGGTTGCCACTCCCACACTTCCCCATCCTGAGCCCTGCAGCGCCAGGATAAATTAGACCACATGCTTTACTGGCTCTCCAGCTTTACAGACAGCAGATGGTGGGATTCCTTGGCCTCTATAATCGCGTGAGCCAATTCCTACCTAAACCTCTTCTTATAAATCTATATATATCCTATCGATGTGTTTCTCCCGAGAGCTATCACTAACACACAAATGTGCTCCGGCCTTCCCTGTCCAGGTGGCAGCGGTGTACTGGAGCAGAACTGGCTCTCCGGGGACTGTGCCCTAGGAGTGAGGACCTCCTTCGACGGTGCACATTCAGTGCTTTGTACCACACTCGCCCGCCCTCTGCCTGCCCTAGTCCCGTGCTGACAAAGCACGCAGACACAGGAGCAAACACAAATCCTTTCCAGATCAAATGTGCCCTGGTTTCTGACATTCATAACAAAGGGGTTGGCTGTCCACACTCCCCTGCACCGAGCTGTCTCCAGAGGCAGGAATCACTGTATTCTAAAGCCTGCAAGCTTCTAACCCATTTCCCATGCTGTCCCTCTCATACAGCAACCTTGTGGTAGCCTAACATGTACCCCTTGAAATTTTTCAGAGGTTCTTTCTCCCCCTCCCCACCCCACCAAAAAAACCCTGAGTGACCGGGTAAAGTGTGCGTAACTGTAATTTTATTGCTCAGAAGGCTAAGGCAGGGGGATCTCAAGTTCCAGAACAACCTGAACTACATACTGAAATCTGGTCTCAAAAAATAAAGATAGGAGGCTGGGAGTGGTGGTGCATGCCCTTAGTCCCCACACTCTGGAGGCACAGGCAGGTGGATTTCACCCAGCTTGGTCTACATAGTGAGCTCCAGGACAGCCAGGGCTACATAGAGAAATTTTAGCTCAAGAAAATAAATAAATAAACTGAAAAAACAGAAAAACAAAGAAAGACTAGAAGGCTGGAGAGATGGCTTGGCAATCGAGAGCACGCACCCGGTCAAGAGGACCTGGGCCTCAGTTCCTAGCACGAACACTGGCAGCTCAGAACCTCCTGGAACTGCAGCTCCAGGGGACCCAGTGTCCTCTTCTGGCCTCTTCAGGGATGCACACAGTGGCACCCATTAACATGGATACACACACAAATTAAAAAAAAGTGATAACTTAAAAAAAATTTAATGTCCCAACAAATTTGTCATTTGTAACATTGAAGTTCTCCAGTGAATGAACAAACACAGAACCCCTGATGAGTTATTCAGGATCTTGCTCTCATGTGTTCCAGTTTGGTCACCAGACTTGGAGAAAAGTTTTCGACATTGAAGACTTGCTCTAAGAAAAGCAAACAGAGATACTACCAGCAGCCAGACGACATCTTCTGGTTACATGACTATCACCCCAGCCAAGCCTTTCGTGGGATGTTTGTATACTGTGTAAAGATAGATTGCTGTGATTGGTTTAATAAAGAGCTGAACAGCCAATAGCTAGGGAGAGGGTATGGGCAGGACTTCCAAGCAGAGAAAGGAAGTAGGAGGAGATAATCAAGGTTCAGGGAGACGCCAAGGAGACATAGAGGGGATCAGACATACAGAATGAAAGAAAGGGAAAAAGCCACACAGTAAAACGTAGATTAATAGAAATGGGTTATAGGACAGGCATCACCTTCCGTTGCATATGGCCTGGACCTCTGGATCACACAAAGCAAATAAAAGTAACTGGAGAATGGAAAGGATTTTCACACTACGCCCTTGTAATCTTCAATTACCAGTGGAAATTAATAGTGATTGTCCATGTGGCACATACTCTAATCCCAGCTACTCAGGTGGGCAGAAACTTCAAACCTAAGGCCAGCCTGGGCTACATAGGGCATTGTTTCAAAAAAAAAAAAAAAAAAAAAAAAAAAAAAGACTGTTGAGATGACTCAGAGACTACCAGCATTTTCTTTTCTTTGTTTTTCAAGAGAGTGTTTCTCTGTGTAACCCTGGCTGTCCTGAAACTCAAGAGATCCTCCTGCCTCTGCCTCCCAAGTGCTGGGAATAAAGGCATGCGCCACAACCCAGCTTTGCTTTTCATAAAAAGAACTGCAGTTTAGTTCCCAGTACCTGCCTCGGGCAGTTCACTATGTCCTGTAATTCCAGCTCCAGGAGATCCAGTACCCTCTCTGGCCTCTTTGGGCTCCTGTGTACATGTTCAGGTGCATACACAAAAACACACATGCACATAAATAAAAGTAAGTCTTGAAAAGGTAAAGGAGCTGGTGATGTAAGCATAGTCTACATTTTAGCTAGAGAATGATAAACAGGAACAGCAGAAAGAGTTAAGCATACTTTGCCTCTGTGGGAGCACAGCTGGAGAGGCTGGGAATGGCTGCCATGTGTTATGATTGCTTCTACACGATGTGATGGTTTCATTTCATGTATGTATTAGCAGTATTTCTATTTGGAAGAAAAATGACGGCAAGTTTCTTTTTCCTTGTGTTGCATTGTTTCATTCTGGAATCTTCCAATTAAGCTTTTGGCTAAACACGTAAATATGATAATGATAATTATTCAGGAATTGAGAGGTTTGTGAAAACACTGTGTGCCATTAGAGTAATCAAGCTAAGCTCTCACACATCTTGGCTTTTCAGGATAATTACACCACACTGGAGGCCCAGACGGGGTGAATGAGAAAGCCATGGGTGTCTGCCACATAGGAACAAGAAAACACCACACAGAATTACTCAATTGGCAATTGAAATTTGCAGTTAACGTAGCACACAAGAAAGGAATTGGAATGCTTGGACTTGGGGGCAAAACATTTATTTTCAAAAACCAAACATACAACAGAAGAAATATCCCACACAACTTACCTTAATCCTTGAGTTAAGACACAAACTTTAAAGTTGGAACTAGTTCCTTTTATATAGTCTATTTTTTTAAGACTTAAAACAATTTTAGATGTATGTGTATGAGTGTTTTGCCTGCATGTACGTCTGTTTGCCACATACATACCTAGTGCCTGAGGTCAGAAGAGGGCATCAGATCCCCTGAAAGTGGAGTTACAGGACATTACTAGCCATCACCTGGGTGCTGGGAACTAAAGCTGGGTCCTCTGCAAAAACAAGTGCTCTTAACTGCTGAGCCACCTTCCCAGCCACCCACCCACCCAGATTTTACGTTTTCATTTTAGGAAGTCTCACTGTGTAGCCCAGGCTAGCAAAGGCCTCAGATTTTCTGCCTCCAAAAGCAGATTACAGGCATGCAGCACCATCTTCAGCCACCCCCTGCTCAGTTCAACTTCCAACTCAACTTCCATTGTAATAACTATTTTCTCTGTGGGAAGAGAAAGGGCTTAGCTAACCAAACGTGAATCTCAGGAAGCTCCTGAAATTTACATGATTCAGGAAGCTTGGAGAGTAAGGCCTTTCCCCAGGGTTCTACCAATATCCAATAATTGCTGAGGGGAAAGTGTTCTGAATAGCTCAAGTAGGGAGCTCCAGGGATGCAGCTTTTGAGATGGCTTGTTTCCATGATGTTGGGGCCTGTTTCCCTGTGAGTAAGCCAAATGAACATTTGCTCACCAGCTAGACTTGGGTGCAGTCATTTCTGTCTATGGATAACACCCTCCCTGGTATGAACAGGCTTTTGTTCATCTCCCCCAGGAAAAGTCACACAATAGCTCACATCTTAGTTGACTAGGAAAGGAAAAGACTTGCCCTCTCTGGGGAAAAAAACTGACTCCAGTCACCTTAGTTCTGTATCTAGCATAAGATGTAAAGGAAGGCTGGGCAGTAGTGGCACACACCTTTAATCCCAGCACTCGGGAGGCAGAGCCAGGAGGATCTCTGTGAGTTCGAGGCCAGCCTGACCTACAGAGTGAGATCCAGGACAGGCACCAAAACTACAAAGAGAAACCCTGTCTCAAAAACAACAACAAAAAAGACAGCAGTGTCTCACTTTGTAGCCCAGACCTGGAACTCACAATTCTCCTGCCTCAGCCCTCCTAAGTGCTGGAACTACAGTTGTGCAACACCATTCCTAGCTAAATTTAAATAGCTAACTGCACATTCTAGAACTGAAAAAGACTATACTTACTGTGATGACTAGCTGGTTAAGATCAGGACAAGAGGGGCTGGAGAGATGGCTTAACAGTTAAGAGCACTGGCTACTCTTCCAGAGGACCTGGGCTCGATTGCCAGCAACCACACAATGGCTCACAACTGTCTCTAATTCCAATCCCAAGGGATCTAACACCTTCTTCTGGCCTCCACAGGCACTGCACACACTTGATACACACTTGTTCTGCAGGACAAACACCCATATACATCAATTAAAAGGAAAGAAAAATATTTTTTTTAATATCAGTACCAGAAAGAATCATTGAAATCAAGGGTTTGGGGATTAGCTCAGTGGTACTTACCTGGCATGCACATCTAAGGCCCCAGGTTCAATGTCCAGCACCACACACACACACACACACACACACACACACACAAAGAGAAATATATGCTGTGTGGACATCCATGCTTTTAATCCCAGTGCTCAGGAGGCCTAGGAAGGTGGATCCCTTTGAGTCCAAGCCCAGCAAGATCTACATAGAAAATTCCAGAAGAGTCAGGGATACACAGGGAGACCGTGTAGCAAGACAACAACAAAAGATTTTGTGTGTTTCCTAGTTAGAGTCACCATGCTGTGATAAAACACTATGACCAAAAAGCAACTTGGGAAGGAAAGGGTTTATTTCACTCACACTTCTAGGTAACAGGGAAGTCAGGGCAGGAACCTGGAGGCAGGAGCTGATGCAGAGGTCATGGAGAGATTCTGCTTACTGAGAGATTCATGGCTTCCCTCAGCCTGCTTTCTTATAGCACCCAGGACCACCAGCCCAGGGGTGGCTCCACCCACAATGGGCTGAGCCCTTCCCCATCAATCACTAATTAAGAAAATGTCCTACAGAAAGATCATATGGAAGTATTTTCTCAACTGAGGCTCCCTCCTTTTACATGGTTCTAACATCTGTCTAGTTGACATAAACTAGTATTCACAGTGTGAATGCATGCTACCCCCCCATATACAAATATTGAGACAAAGGAAAGTAGAAAAGAAGGAACAAAACAGAATAAGAAGGAGAAGAAGAAGAGAAAGAAGAAGAAGGAAAAGGAGGAGGAAGAGGAGGAGCCTATATGTGAAGAGATAGAGCCTATATGTGAAGAGATAGAGCCTATATGTGAAGAGTCAGGACCAGAACTTATCTATCAACTTGAATAAAAATACAAAAGTTGGGTTCAGGCCATGACTTGGTAAACTGCTTGCCACGAAAGCATGAGGACCTGAGTTCAATTCCCAGGACCCACACCAAGAAGGAAAATTGGGTAAATCCCTATAATCCCAGTACTGGGGAGGTGGATACAGGAACAGATACATGGGATTGCTGGCCAGCAAGTTTAGTTAAACCAGCAAATTTCAGGTTGCAGTAAGAGACCCTGTTGCTGTGGGATGTTTTCTATGCTGTGAATGTGTTGTTCTGATTGGTTAATAAATAAAGTGCTGATTGGCCAAGCAGGAAGTATAGGTGGGACAAGGAGAGAAGAGAATTCTGGGAACAGGAAGGCTGAGTCAGGGACAAGCGGCCAGCTACTGCCATGAGTACCAACATGTAAGATACTGGTAAGCCACGAGCCATGTGGCACGATATAGATTTATAGAAATGGGTTAATTTAAGATATAAGAACAGTTGGCAAGAAGCCTACCATGGCCATATAGTTTATAAGTGATATAAGTCTCTGTGTGTTTACTTGGTTGGGTCTGAGAGGCTGCGGGACTGGCGGGTGAGAGAGATTTGTCCTGACCGTGGGCCAGGCAGGACTGGAGAAAAACTCTAGCTACACCCTGTCTCAAAAAATAAGGTAGAGAGCAACTTAAAAAGATACCCAGCTTTGACCTCTGGTCTCAACATACAGCATACATCCTCACATCCATGCATACGTACCTTCAAACACATGAACACACATGAACACATACATGAAAAACACAAAGCTTAATTATGTTATTACAACATAATAAAGGGTATGCAACACCTAACATTGCCACAAGAAAGCTGTTATAGCCCTCTCATGATAAGCAAAGCTGACTTCACAAAAGGATCATGAAGACCATCCATAATGATGAACTATGAATTGCAAAGCACAAAGTAGAATTAACAAGATTAATTGCTGAGTACCTAAATAAGAATCCCTGTTCTCAAAACTGGATACTGTATTGGCCAGTTTTTGCTCTTACGTTGTTTTGGTTTTAAGATGGGGTCACATGTAGCATAGCCTGGGTTCAAACTCACTATGTGGCTGAGGCTGGCCTTGAATTCTTGATCTGCCTGACTCTGCCAATAAATACTGGGTTACAGGCATGTCACCATACCGCATCATTCTGTTGCTATAACAAAATACCTGAATCTAGGTACTTTAAAAGCAAACAGGGATTTGTTTAGCTCACTGTTGAAGACTGCAAATCCAAGATCAACTGTTCATTTGATTGTGAGAGATGCCACCCCCCCAAGTGAGTCACACATGATGGCATCATAGCTGAGAGCATATAGTATGTTTAATAGGAAGAAATACAGTGAGACAGGAAGCCAGACAGCAGGTGGAGGTCAGCCTTAACATCTTGCTCTTAAAAGAACTTATTTCTCAAGACTAGCACTCATCCCCCCACGGGTGAAGCCACCAATAACCTGAGGACTTGCTGCCCAGCTCTTGGGAGGCAGAGACAGGCAGAGCTCTATGAGTTCAAGGCCAGTCTGGTCTACAGTTTTAGGACAGCCAGGGTTAGAGAGTGAGAGCCAGATGGCAAGATGGCTTGAGTGGGTAAGAGCTACCTGCTGCCAAGCTGGATGGCCTGAGTTGATTCCCAGGATCCACATGGTGAAGGAGAAAACCGATTTCCTCCAGCAAGTTGTCTTCTCACTGTACTTGGGTACAATGGCACATGTGTGCATCTACATAAACACACACACAAACACACACACACACACACACAACCATTTCTCAATATTGCCCCAGTGGGCACTCAATTTTACATGAATTATTAGGAGATCCAGTAAAACTATAGCAGACACAAACCACAGGACACTAGTCACCCTAGGAAACATGGATAACAGCAGTTTTTGTGGGGAGAAGGGAGAGGTAGATGCAGTAACGGAGAAGTTGTCAGACTGGCAATTAAATGCACTATGTGATTAGGGCAGGGGTATAGCTCTGTATTGGAGCACTTACCTAATATGCATGAGGCCCTGAGTTCTATCGCCAGCCAGCCCCATGGGAGAAAAACCAATGTAGGTGGCAGGGGTGTGGTGTGTGTGTGTGTGTGTGTGTGTGTGTTAGAAGCCGGGAGATGTAAATTTGAGTACCGCATATCATCGGTTTATAGGAACTGCCAATGGGAAAGATGTGCTCACTATGAAGCATGAGAAGGCAACTCTGGTCTGAGACCTACAATGGGAAGCAAAGCCAAGCCCAAGCTTTGCACACCCTGGTACTGACTCTGTACTGAAGCAGGGACCCTTGGAGCTATTGTGCACCAATCACACCACAGCTCATTACCCTCTCCGGCTTCCCCCACTCGAACACCCAGATAATCACTGGGCACCCTCTCAGCTCACCAGACATTCTGCTTGCTGCTCTGAGCTCTGCTTTCATCCCAGTTGTTCATTCTGGCAGCAAAAATCTACAGAGCAGCTGTCCTGTGCCAGTTGCTACACTTGGCCGCGATGACGCAAGCAGTGACCAAAAACAACATCCCTTCCTCAAAATATTTGCATTTTAGCCAAGGATGTAGACACACACCTATGATTGGACATAGTAGGAGAGATAAGTGCTGTTGGGGGAGGGCAAGCCAAGTAGGGGTGCGAAGTGAGGTCCATGACAGTATTGTGAACAAATCATCTCTTAGGGCTTGGAGCGGAGTGTAATGAATTGTGAAAGCTCTGTGTAAAGAAGGGATGCTTGGAACAGCATGGAGTTGTGTAACGAGAAGCTAAATCATCTATGTCCTTATAGGAAGTGTTGTTGACAGTTAGTGTAACATGTAATCTGTGGAGAGTATTGAGGAGAGGAGGGATGTTATCTGACTTGATTTGCTGAAGAGTCCACCATCTCTTGCTACTTGAACATGATGCCCCGGCTGCTGTGCTAAGAAAAACCTAGTAGGAGTAAGAGAAGTAGAGAATTCTTAGGAGGCTACTGCCAATAATTCTGGCCAGAGTAATTGAAGCTTCTTGTAGAACTGTGCGAATGGAGATAATCCAGACCCAGCAGACAAGATTTACAGTTATAACAGATGTGGGGGTGAAGGAGAAGTCAATCCAGGGTTAGGGTTTTGGTAGCTAAGTAAATGGTCCCGGTTCCTAGTTAACTCAGAGAACAAGCTAGAGGGACGAATTTGGGGTAAAACCGAGCACAGCTAAAGCTTTGGACGCAAGAGTATTAGGATGCTAATTTGGCACCCACACGGAGAGACGATCGTTGTTAAGACACTGGAGTTGACATAATCAAAGCTGCAGAGACACACTTGGGACTTGATGGTGTCCAGTGGCATCTTGAAAGCTACGAGCCCGGATCAAGCCGTCTGGAAAGCGTTGGACCTAGCAGGAAGGGAAAACAAGTTTTGAGGACAGTCCCAGCGCCTCCTGCAGCAGCAGCCTTGGGGTGTGTGTGTAGGAAACTCGGTGGGCGATGAGGGCTGTGCTGGCATGACAGCGAGAGCTCGGTGACCCGCGGATGACCGGCAGCTGGCCATGGGCTAGGCGGCGACCGCGTACAAAGACACTGGGCTCGTGACAAAGTACAGCCCGCCCGGAAATGGCGGAGGCCGCAGCCAGCGTCACCAGGCGGGATGAGAGCTCGCCACACGGCGTCTCGGTGCCGTGGAAAAAAACTTTCGCTTCTCCGAAACCGCCTCCGAAGCGAAAGCCAGCGAGAAGCCAGATCCACGGGACCTCCGGACGCCGCGGAAAAAAAAGCCAGCCGGGAGCGGGCCGTGGCTCGCCGAGTCTCGCGAGAGGGTGCGCGGCCTCGCCCTCCCAGCATGCTCCGCGCCGCCGCCGCTGCCGCCGCCGCCGCCGCCGCCGCGCCGCGGTTTGAGGGCGGGAGGCTGGGGGAGGGTAGCGGAGCCGGCGCGGCCGCCATGTTGGTTCTGAGGCGGCTGCTGTGAGGTGCCGAGCGAGCGAGCGAGCGGGCGGGCGGGCGTGTGGAGCGGCGAGCGCAGCGCGGGATCTGCCTGAGTGAGTGCGAGCGACGGCGGCGTCGCCATGAGCGGGGGCACTCCTTACATCGGCAGCAAGATCAGCCTCATCTCCAAGGCGGAGATCCGCTACGAGGGCATCCTCTACACCATCGACACCGAGAACTCCACCGTAGCCCTCGCCAAAGGTACGGCGGGGCGGGCCTCGGGGCTGGGGAGCGCGGCCCGGGCGCCCCGCGCGGCCTTCGCGCTCTTCTCCCTCTGCGAGCCGCAGGGGAGGCCGCTCCCGGGCCCCCGAGCAACGAGGGCCGGGGCGCGGCCTCTCCCGGCTCCCCGGGCTGCTTCCTTCCCCGGAGCTCCGCGCCTTCCATCCGGGGAACTCCGGGAACGAGTGCGCGGCGCCCGGGGCGGGGCGGTCCTGAAGTCCCGGGAACCAGCCGGAGAACACACCCAGGTTCGTGGCTTCCAAGACCGAAATTCGGTCTTTCAGTCTTCTGAACCGCCGAACAAAGCCGGAGGAGTCCAGGAATTTTTCCGCCTACCTTGACTTGGATGCGATGTGTGGATTCCCCGGCACCCTTTTTCCCCCTCTCTCAGCGTTCTTCATCTCGGTTGGTTGCGATGGTGCTCGAGTGAAGTACCAAGTAATGTGCTCAAAACTTTGGGTTTGCGCCGCAGACGTGTGATCGCGGAAGGCCATTGGTACGGTCGAGCCGATCGCATCCGGTTTGTCTCCTCCGTGATTGTTACCTGTTAAACGGGAATTCTCGTGCAACCATCTCTTTAGGGTACACGTTAAAATGCTTGCTTGCTGTCCCCACGGGCCTCTTTTCTGGAACCTTGGTAGAAAGGAAAGTTCAAGTTTGATGATCCGGGACTCTTGTGCCCAATTCAGATCGAGTATTATAGGGCGCTCACCGGCTCTGCTGTACGTGTTCCACGGGGAGGGAGTTGTGTTAAAGAAGGGGGACCACCCTACCCGATAGCCTTTAGCGTCCGGACGATCTGGGTTGTGTTTCGATACACACGTGCTGGGCCTTTGCCAAGAAAGCGGAAAGAAAATAAACTTGAATGTCTGATCTTAGAGGAAGTCCTACGACGATTTGTAATACTCGGGAGAAGTATTTTCCCACCATGAGAACTGCGTCCACTAGGATAAGAGGTCTGGGGATAGGAAGGTTCTGAATCTCAGATCGTGTCAAATCATTAGCTGAATGGGAGAGTCGTTCCACAGTACCAAACAAGTTTTAATGACCCGGTTTTTGAGATGTTTTGGTAGACCCTTTAAACAGTATTTGTTTTGGGACAAATCGACCTAGGTAAGAAAATTTTTTATGTTGTTGAACCATACCTGATAGAGATTAGGGTTCGGTCCGATTGGCAAGAGCTCTGGCCTAGAAAGTGGGAGATCTGGATTACCTCCTCAATACCATGAAAACGCTAAAAAGGTACACTATAGAGGAGTAGGGTGATATTTCCCACAATTGAATTGTAGTGATACTTGTGTAACTTTTGGCAGTTTGCTTTTAAAACATTCTTGAATCAGACACTTAAGTCTGTTTTCTAAAAAGCAGTATGAAGCCTGGTGCTGTGACACTTGGCTGTAGTCCCAGCTATTCCAAAGGCTTTGTGAACTAAGGAACTTTGGGCCTGCTTTAGCAGTACAGGCAGGTCATCTTAAAAAACAGATAAATACAGGTATCTCAGTTGATAGAGTCCTTGCTTATCATGCATAAAACCCTGGGTTCAGCCGGGCGGTGGTGGGCGGTGGTGGCGCAGGCCTTTAACCCTAGCACTTGGGAGACAGAGGCAGGCGGATCTCTGTGTGTGAGGCCCGCCTAGACTACAGAGTGATTCCAGGAAAGGTGCAAATCTAGACAGAGAACCCCTGTCTGGAAAAACCAAAATGAATGAATGAATGAATAAATAAATAAAGCAAGCCCTGGGTTCAGTCTGGAAAAAACAAAATAAATAAATAAAGCAAACAAGCCCTGGGTTAAATAAATAAATAAATAAATAAAGCAAGCAAGCAAGCCCTGGGTTCAGTCTGGAAAAACCCAAACAGATAGATAGATAGATAGATAGATAGATAGATAGATAGATAGATAGATAGATAGATAGAGCGATAGAGCCAGCCCTGGGTTCAGTCCCCAGTGAGAAAAGCTGGTTGTCGTGGGTGGTTAGTGATACATGCCTATAATTCCACTAGGGAGGTGGAGGCAGGAATTCAGACATTCAAGATTTGCCTGGTATACAGGAAACCCTCTCAGAAAAGACAACTGAAAAGCCAAGGAACACCCCAAAGCTTCCTCTTTGCTTTGTGGTGTGCTGTCACACATTGCCTGTTAAAGACCCTGCTTTCATCTTTTTAGACACTCAGTATACTTGAGGATGTATGTTTCTCTTTAGTAATTAGGACCTGACCAATGGTGTGAAGCTGGTCATAGTAGCACAGGTCTTTTTCCCAGCATTAAGAGTTAATGGCAGGTGGATTTGAGTTCCAGGCCTGCCTGGTCTATTTAGGGAGTTCTAGGCCAACAGAACTACATAGTGAGACCCTGCCTCAAAAACAAACGAGAAAGCTTGACCTAGATGCTTTTTTATCTGCTTCTTACTGATGGAGATTTTGCTTCATAGGATCGGTTTTAATGATTTTATTCAAGTGTGGGAAAAGCTCTCAAGTTCTTGGTGCTCTCACCAAGTGATCTAGATACTGGTTGAGAACAGTATTTCTCCTTAAGGTGGTTTTGTAGAGGTCTGGGAGTTTGTTTATTTGAGTCTCATGTAGTTTGGGCTGGCTTCAGACTGGACATATAGTCAAGGGTGACTTTGAAGTATTGATCAGCTTCCACACTGAACACCTAATCTTCTAGCCACCACCTAGGTGCTGGGATTGATTATAAGGGATAGTAACTTTTGTTTTGTATTTTTAGACAGGCTTTCTCTGTGTAGATTTGGTGGCTGCCCTGGATCTCGCTCTGTAGACCAGGTTGGCCTTGAACTCACAGAGATCCTCCTGGCTCTGCCTCCCAAGTGCTGGGATTAAAGGCGTGCACCGCCACCACCGCCCGATGGGATAGTAACTTTTATTATTCTTAAATAAATAAGAATATTTAATATGTGTGTGGTCTGTGTGGTGATAAGCACTTGTGAGTACAGAGACTGACAGAAGCCACAGGTGTCAGATCCATTAGCCCCATCTTGAGCTGGAATTACAGGCGGTTGGGACCCACCTGTCAGTGCTGGGAATCTAACTCAGGTCCTCTGGTGGAAGAGCAGTATGCACTTTTTTAATGGGTGAGCCAAAAAGTTTTTGAGATTTCTTTTTCCTATTTCCTCTGGGTTGGTCTGTTGGTCATTTGGTTTACCTGAGGAAATCTAGAACTCTACGTAACTCAGACTGGCCTTGAAGTATAAGTGATTCTTTGGCCCCTGCTCACCAAGTATTGGTACTGCAGGGATAAGCCCCCATGCCCAGCCCTTTTGGATGTTTTGACGTAGGGGGTCTCCAGGATTATAGACTTGAGCCATCACAGTCTATTTTTAATATTTTGAATGTATTAAATATTTCTAAATTGTAAACCTATCCTTTTATACTTTAACCTTAATAAAACCTTTAATGATCTTTTTTTTTTTTTTTTTTTTTTTTTTTTTTTTTTTTTTGGGTGTTTCGAGACAGGGTTTCTCTGTGTAGCTTTGCGCCTTTCCTGGGACTCACTTGGTAGCCCAGGCTGGCCTCGAACTCACAGAGATCCGCCTGGCTCTGCCTCCCGAGTGCTGGGATTAAAGGCGTGTGCCACCACCGCCCGGCTAATGATCCAAATTTTTAATTAAAAAAAGTGTCTCTTTAACGAAACAATTTATTAAGATAAAATATTAGGCATTTTGCCAGTTTGTAATAAATTCTGATTATTTAATTTATAACATTGTTATTTAATCTATATATTGATATATGATTTTTTCCTTAATGTCCAGTACTTAACACCTCCATTTTCAAAATGAGAAGTTGGGGGGGGGGCTAACTAAAGCCTGTGAGATGGCTGACAGCCGGAATTCAGTTCTTAGGACTCTCATGGAAGGAGAGCACCAACGCCAGCAGATTGTCCTCCATCCTCCACACGTACACACAACATAAATTTAATATGTTTAAGAGTATGGATGTTTTGCTTGCATATGTGTCTGTGCACCACATGCATGCCTGGTGGGACTGGAATTACAAGTGGTAGTGAGTTCTGAAAGAACAGCTATGCTCTTAACCCCTGAGCCATTCTCCAGCCCCCCACATAATTTTTAAAAGTTACAAGGAGCTGGAGAAATGGCTCAGCTGGTATGAGCACAGCAGTTAGAACTTTGTGTAGATAGACTCTTTTACTTTGGCTTTTAACCTTCCCACAGGTTTAGATATTTGACAGTTAACACTTAGTTTGTTTATAGCTTGGGGCTATTCAGAAAAATGCTTTTAGGAAAATTAGTGTTTAAATGCACTGATGTGTTGAAATCTTTTGGGGGACATACTTAGAATTTGAATTGCAGGAGCACAGGAAGTGTATGTCTTTACTAAGTAATGCAAAGCAGGTTTTTCTAGTAGGTGCTTACTAGTTTTTATTTCAATAGTAAGAATTCTAGTTGTTCATATGTATCACCAACAACAATACTGAATGCCATATATTTATAATTCTTGCCAGTCTGGTGGGTAGGTAGTTCAATGTGGTTTTATTTTTTTTTTTTTTTCCAGAGCTGAGGACTGAACCCAGGGCCTTGCACTTGCTAGGCAAGCGCTCTGCCACTGAGCTAAATCCCCAACCCCAATGGTTTTATTTTTGTTATTAATTAGACGAATGTGTAGGAAGTTATGTGCACGTGAATGCAGACACCCACAGAGGGCAGAAGCTGGAGTTACAGATGGTTGTAAGCTACCTCGAATGAATGCTGAGAGTCAGACATGCTCTTACCCGCTGAGCCATCCACAGCCCTTGAGTGTGGTGTTAGTCCCTATTTCTCTGGCTACTAATGAGTTTTAAAGGTCTTTCCATAGCTAAGCCATTTGATGTTTATCCTTCCTTAAGTTAAAGCCTTTGAAATTTATCACTGGAGTTAGTCTCTGGAGTGTGAGTTCTAAATATAAATCCTTTGATGGATGTACATACATATTACTAATAACTTTTCCCATGTAATGGTTTTATTGTATATATTTCCTCATTTTAATTTAGACATGTTTATCAGGCCTTTCTTTAGGGCTAGTTGGGTGGTGTTTCTTTTCTTATTTATCCATGTTAATAATGTCTTTTTCTTTAATCCAATGCTGTGGTATTTCATCTTTTTTTTTTCTCTTTACATTTAGGTCTAAAATGTACCTGATACTGATTTTGTATATAGCATAAAATGTTTAGATCTTTAACTTCAGTAAAAGAGTCACTTGACTTTTATGGTCTGTACTATAATTTAGGTCTTTTACATGGATATAATGTATAATATATGTATATACAATATATTGTATTATAATATATACATTATATTATGTATGTGTATATGATATATACATTATAATATAATGAGGTGTGTGTGTGTGTGTGTGTGTGTGAGAGAGAGAGAGAGAGAGAGAGAGAGAGAGAGAGAGAGAGAGAGAGAAACTACACAATTCTTTTGAAATGTGGCTAGTTAACATTTGGTATGGTATAGAATTAGAGTGACCAAGCCGGGCTTGGTGGCACTTGCCTTTAATCCCAATCTCCGATGAGCGATGAGTGTAGAACACTCATTAAGATTTGTGACATGGCTGGGAGGTGGTGGCGGCGGCGGCGGCGGCGGCGGCAGCAGCAGCAGCAGCAGCAGCGCACGCCTTTAATACCAGCGCTTGGGTGGCAGAGCCAGGCGGATCTCTGTGAGTTCAAAGCCAGCCTGGTCTACAGAGCAAGATCCATCCAGGACAGGCACCAAAACTATACAGAGAAACCCTGTCTCAGGGGAAAGAAAAAAAAAAAATTAGGGTGGCCATATCTGTGGCTTTGCCTGGTAGAAAGTCATCATTTATGCCTGTTTTAGTGTCATTATTAAAAGCATTTCTCTCTTAATGTTCCAGTTTTGGTAATTAGTTGTATATCCCACAATAATAAGAAAGTGAAAGCCTGATGGGGAGGAACTGGTAATGGTTGGTTTCCCTTGTGTTCTGCTAGAGATTTCATAAATTAGCTCCCTTCTAGGGATGAAGTCCAGATAAGCTTGATGGCCTTTGATCCTAACAGCCTAGGTGAATGTCAGAAAGTCTTAAAAGGTGATCTGAAATGACGTTGGCAGCTGCCTTTAAGTGTGTTTGTAAATAATCTAGGTCATGGTGGTTTCAGCAGCTCCTGCAGTTTGTAGTCCTGTGTTAACTCCTTTAAAATTAAAACATCTGGGGCTGGAGAGATGGCTTGGTGGTTAGAAGCACTGGCTGTTCTCCCGAGGACCTGAGTTCCCTTCTTAGCACTCACTTGGCAGTTACAGCCATCTGGAACTCCAGTCTCTGGAGATCTGACTCCCTCTTCTGGCTTCCAAGGGACTGCATGTGTAGGGTACACATAACACACATATATGCAGGCAAACCATCCATACACATAAAACTTTTTAAAATTAATTTAAAACCCCTAAATGGGAGTATTGAGGAATTTGCATGAGTGGGTATGTAAAAGAGGAAATTTTATAACAAGTAGACATTATTAGGGAGGTAAACTTTTACTCTGTGACTTAAGTTTTCACTTAGGAGAACCAAGCAAGGATGTTGAAGAAAACTAATAAAGCAAGTAACAGGCATACATAATTTGTGGAAAAATTCCAGTCTGTTTGCATTTCACTTGTGGATGAATACATTTAATAAACCCGGTGTGCTGAATGAGGAAATTTTTGTTATTGTTGTTTTGTTTTTTGAGACAGGGTTTCTCTTGTGTAGTTTTGGTGCCTGTCCTGGAGCTTACTCTGTAGACTAGGCTGGCCTCGAATTCACAGAGATCCTCCTGGCTCTGCCTCCCAGTGCTGGGATTAAAGGTGTGTGCCAATGCTACCCGGCTGAGGGAAATTTTTATATAAATGAAGAAATTCTTGTATGTTTAGTTAGTTATCCCTGGGGAATCATTCAGGACGCCATTGCAGAAGGAAGAGAATAGAAAATGAATGGCAAGTCAGTAGTTTTTAGATGAGTTGCCCTTAAACTTTCAAGGGATTTGGGTCATATACAAAGGTGGTAAACTGTTAACAGTCTTTCATCATCTGCGGGTCTTGTCCACTGTCTTAGTTTACCCTTCTTGATTGTTCATGGACCACATAGTCATAAACCACCATCCTAATGGAGTGAGCAGGAGCATTGGAAGTGCCGATGAGGCACCTCATTGACCTATTTTGAGATAGGGTCTTTCTATGGAGCCTGGCTGACCTGACACTTAACACTGGCCTCAAATTCATGAGCTCACCTGCCTCTGCCTCACGGGTGCTGAAATTAACAGTGTGCACCATCATGCCTGGCCACAACTTGATGGTGGAAAACAACTCACAGAGTTGCTGCCTGGAACAACAAAGATCTCATGAAATTTAAAGCCCTGATTTCTTTTGTTTGCCCTATTTAGTGAGGTTGCCTGAACTAAGGCTTAAAAAAAACATCTTTGTTGTTGCTGCTATACAAGCCACTGAAATACAGACTTCTAAGAGTCTTAACTTGCGTTTTGTTTTTGTTTTTTCTTGGAAGAGGCATAAGATGAGCCATGACTTTCTGTATTCTAATACTGAAAACAGTGTATGCCAGAAAAAAAAAATAGAGGAGGGAAATGAAATAACAGTAGAGAAACTTTACTGACTTAGGGTAACAGCAAGAGCTGTATTTAACTCAGTGCTTCAGTACGAACCACAGCAAGTACAGGTAGTTGAGCTTCATTCTTCTCCAGGAACACTTTGCCCTTATTTTCTTTCATATATTGTGTAGATAAAGTGTGAGTTGGTCAGGCTTACTCTAGTTTAGTGTGTTTTTGGAAGAACATACGACCCAACAGGTTGATTGGAGTACAGAGAGAGTACTTGACCATGGCCAAGTGTTTTTGCATTTGTACCTTTTCCTGTGAGAATGTAATGCCTACCTTTTACTCTTCCTGATAATTACATGAAGTGTTGCATAAAAGTAATCAGCTTAGAGTCAGTGCTTAATGAAGTAGCAAAGCATTTTTAAGTGCTTAGTAACTAAACCCCAACTTCTGTCATCCATTCAGCTTCCAGTTTCTTGTTGTGATAGTCTTTTGACGCCTCTCATTCTCACTCATCATTTCACTGTCTTTATCCTGTTTAAATTTCATGAGCAGTCATCACAGAGTATTGTACCCTCCTCACTCCACACCCTACATCTCTCTTGTGCTCTTGTACATAGGAGCTTGCAGAACTCACAGCCCTCATTATATAACCAGCTTCACTCTGAATTGACTTGGATTCCCTGACCTCAGCAGTCTTAGCCACTTCTCCTAGGAGTCATGCTGTATTTCTATCCTCTACTCTTTCCTGTGGGGCTCCTGTGTTCCTTCTCTTTTCTTTAGGCCTTCAACACTTTCTACCCCATTTTTACCTCCAGTCTGTTTACTTGTTTTTTGACTCAGCAAAGAGCAGCAGGCAAAATGCAGTAGATAACAGTTACCGTGTTATAAATCTCAAAGGACTAGAAGTAAGGATTTTGGAAGTTTGGCGATAAAGGAATAAAGGTAAGGGGACAAGTATGTTAAACCTGACTTAAACATTACACAGTGCAGATCCATGTAACAAAATATCACATGGCACCCCATTGATAGGTACAGTTTCTGTGTTCTTATGTATCAGCTTAAAAATAATAGAACCACTAAGGTGGGTCTATAAAAGTCACGTGCTGAAAAGTCTGATGTGATGACCTGAGTCATTTACCTATAACCTGGAACCCACAGGGCGGAAGGAGAGAACCAGCTCCTGCAGATTGTCCTCTGACTTCATGCAGTGTGTGGCACATTCGTATGCACACATAATATGCCTGCTGGTCAGTAAGAGACAAACCACCTCCACCCTTCTACTCGGGCACTTTGATCAGTTCTGCTCTCCTCGATGTTTTCTTCTCCAATTGTACTTCTATTTTTCTTGGTTGTATCATTTGGGAGATTAAAATAAAGTACCGAACAAGAAGGAATGCCCAACTGAAAGCAGCTTACAAAGTCAGTATTAGGCCAGGTGTGGTGGCCTACACCTTTAATCCCAGCACTCCGGAGGTAGAGGCAGGTGGATCTCTGTGAGTTCTAGGACTACATGGACCCTGTCTCAAAAAAAAAAAAAAGTCTAGGTTAAATGTTGACTGCTGGGGAAGGATAGCAAATTAGACCTTTTTTTTTTTTTTTTAACTTTTTCTTCCTGTTGATAATTCCTATCAAAAATGCACAAGATGAACAAAAGACCAAGTACATTTGGAAAAGAGATAATATTAAAAAAATCTTGGAGGCCGAACAGCAAGCAAATGAGTTTAAAGGACAGATTCTTAGTAGAATTGTACCTGTAAGCTAAGTCAGTGGTGGATAAAGCCAAGAAGTAATCTGATCTGTACCCTGAGCCCCTGAAAGGCTCAGAATTGGCATACAAGGAAACTAGAATACTATGAAGTCGTTGAGGGTATAGACAGAGCTAAAAACTAGAGTTTATTCAGACAGTGCTCAGACCAGCAAGTCCTTTCTTCCTTTATATGACTGGTTACTTTCTAGTTCACTGGAGATGGTAAAATAATAAAACTGGTTGCAGAGAACCTAGGCACGCTCGAGAGCAGATGGACTGTAATGAAGATAGACACACTGGATGCTGAGACAACTGTGCCTAGTGTGTTCCTCTCCTAGTAAGCTGCATTTTGATAGTAGGAATTAGTCAGTGTGTTGTTTTTGTCTTGTGGTTTTTTGTTTGTTTTGGGTTGTTTGTTTTGGGTCTCATTATATAACCCTAGCTGGGAACTTGAAGATCAGGATGGCATTGAACCTGCCTTGATCAGCTTGCTTCTTTGTGGATGCTGGGGGTTATAAGCATTTACCACCACACCCAACTACCTTAAATTGTATTAAGTACAATTCGGCAACTGTAATTTCTCTCTTCCCTTTTTAGCAGCTTCGTTGTCTATAGTTTACATGCTGTAAAATTGACCCGTTTTAAGTGTGAGGCAGTAAGAGTCACACAGCCATCACCTCTTTCCTTAGAAGGGCTTATTGGCTTACAGTTCAGGGAAAGGTGAGATAGCAGGTGTCTCCATGGTGGCAGGAATGTACAGCTGGGGCTCCTCCCATCTTAGTAAAATAGGAAACAGAACTGGAATCTGGTTTTGCAACAATTCCATCATCCTAAAGTTTCTTTGTATCTGGTTAGTCTATCCACTCTCCTTTGTTTTTAGTCTTGTATTTCCTTACAGAGCCCAAAATCAAGCCCAGGACCTTGAACTCCACCACTGAGCTACAGTCCCAATTCCCTTTGCTTTTAATATGTAAATTATACTGATTGGGTTCCTGATTCAGAACTGTATTTTAGAAAGCTACATTTCAGACAGTTATACTGGAATCCCCAGCTTATTGTCAATTTTGCTTGCATGTATCTATATGCATCACATGTGTGCCTGGTGTCAAAGTTAGAAGAAGGTCTTGGATCCTCTGGAACTGGAGTTACAGATGGTCGTGAGTCAGCCATGTGCTAGGAACCCAGGTCCTCTGCAAGAGCAACAAGTGCTCTTACCCAGTGAGCCATCTCTAGCCTAATCTAGTAGATTCTTAACATGGAGTTCATAAGTAGATTTCACAGAATCCTTGGTCCCCTGAAGTTACATATAAATGGATCTTGTCATATGTACAACATTCAGGAAGACTTCATAGATGTTAGTAGTTTTCTAAGACACTGATGGGTAAAACCGGCTTCTCTATGCCTAAGATAAAATATTAACATATTATAAAATATGACAAAACATACATATTAAGTGTGTTTGTTTTTCTTTCTTGCCTCCTTTTTCAGGTTTATATAGTTTGAAATTATAGTTACAAATTTTTCTTACATTCCATAATTATGTTCTTAGAATCCCTTAAAACGGTTTTATTAGCAATATTAATTTATAGGAGACATTTATCTCCTATGAGTCAACATGAATTTATTTAGCTGAAAATATTTCTTTTTTAAGGGGGGAGAGATTTTTTTTTGTAGACTCTGAGGTATGTCTGCCTATGTCCTAACTATTCTGCTTGTGTGGTAACTTGCCTTACTGGCTGTCTTGTCTCCTTGTCCCTACCTCCTTCCCAGTGCTCGGAACAGGATTTAGGGTCTCACACAAGTTAGGCAAGCATCATACCACCAAGGCATCTCTCTAGGACCGTCGTTCCCTCCCGCCCTACCCAGTATACTTTTTAAACATTGTCCTGTCATTTTTCTAGCTACTTTTTCACATAAGAAGTTTGGTCCCGTTCTGGTTTTCTTTTTTTATGTAGAGCACATCTTATTAGCTGGGCTCATCAGTCACTCCATCACTGGAGAAGCAAAGGCTGGAGGATCACCACAAGCTGAAGTCTAGCCAGTGGCAGACACAGTCTCAAAAAAAAAAAAAATCCATATTATTGGTAGGCTTTCTGGCCAACTTTCTGTTTGAGCTGTAGTGGGGCCTTTCTTTCAAGAATATCTTGTACTGCGGATCCATGTTGATCTAAGGAAGTTAGCCTTTCTTTAGCCCAGGAAAATGTCTGTTTCCTATTTGGTTGTTGATTTTTATTGTGGATCTGCTTTATAGATACTTAGTTTGAAATATTTCTCCTCTATGTAGTTCTGGCTGGCTTGCTGGCATAATCCAGTCTGTCCTTGAACTCAGAGAAATCTGTCTGTCTCTACTGAGTGTTGGGATTAAAGGTATGAGCATGGCTTTATAAGTAAATTCTTATTGAAGCTTATTTGGAAACAGTGTATTGAAGCTTTCTAAGAAGAGTTAGCCTTCCTGCCTTTGAGTAAACAATGAGTGCAATAAAATAGCAACTAAAATTTGCCCCTTCTCAGGAGTGTGGGAGCCAGAAGGGTCAAGGACACCATGAGAAAGCTCATGCAATCAACTGACCTGGGCTCATAGGGGCTCACAGAGACTAGACTGACAATTTTCTTATGGAACCCCTAATTGTGGAAACAGGGCTACCTCCACTCCTTCCTGGCTTTTGGGACCTACTTCTCATACAATGTTGCCTTGCCCAGCCTTAATACATAGGGAGGTGTCTTTCTGCAACTTGATATGCCATGTTTTGTTGGTACTCATGGGAGACCTGCCCTTTCCTGGATGGTTGAAGGAAATAGAGGGGAGGAAGGGGAGGAGTTGGGGATGAGGCTGTGGCCAGGATCTAAAATAAATAGATTTAAAAAAAAAAAAAAAAAACTTGCCCCTTCTCCTTAAATGTTGCATGTTAGTCAAACCTTTGTGTTTAGATTTAGAGGTCTCAGTCTGTGATCAGCTTGCCCCTTAGCTTGGACAAATGCCCCAGCACCAGGAACCTGTGGCAGACAGAAGAGACAGTGGACAAGATAGGTCTTCAGATTTCCCAATCGTGCTGTCACATTGTGACTCCATGGAGGGATTCATCCATTGTTTAGGTCAGAGCCCTCAGGATCCAGTCACTTCCCCAAATCATGTCACTCTGCGAAACAAATTCTTACTGTGATTTTTACTCTTTTTACTCACTACTTTGTTTATCCCTTCTTTCATCTCATAACATTCGTGCATCTCTGCCCCAGGGAGTTCACCAGAATCATCTTGGAATCTCAATTCAGATGTTGCACAGTAAAAGCAGCTCTTTGATCTTCATTTGATTTCCTTTAATCCTCATTTTTCTCATTTTTGTCATTCTTTATGAGAGGAATAACCATGTGCAGTACAGTCTTTGTGTAGAGTAGCTAAATTAGCACATTGCAGTTCCTGGTTTATTCCCATATTGGGGAAGGAAAGGCTCAAATCCCTGGTAGTCAGTTCTCCCTGTTAAATTATTGTAAACCCACGGCTTTCCTGGGTTTTCTTCTGATATATTTCCAAGCTCTGTTAATTCTGATTTGTCCTCATATAAGGAGAGGCCACAGCTGGATAAGGCTCAAGTTGTAGCTTACCCATTTCTCTTGGCTTCCATGGCCACATCTGCTTCATTTATCATTTGAATGGCAGGTTAATGTTTTCCTGGAGTGCTCTAGGAGCCATGAAAAGTATTCATCAGTAATGTGACTTATCAGGGCCTAACGTAGGACGTCCACACTGACAGTACTATGTAAAGCCTGGTTGTCTCAAAGGGAAGATGTGCTAGTGAGGTCAGTTGCACTGTTTTGAGAGGTTGAGGAAGAGGAAATGTAGCCTTAAACATAGTTTTGTGCTTATCAAGCTTTATTTTTCTGTTTCACTACCAGACATCTTTGTCTTTGTACGTAACATATTAGTTATTTGTTGATCACATGAAAGGTACTTTTTTCAGAAAAAAAATTGCCTGGTTGGAAAATATATGATTCAAATTTTGATAAGTATTTATTTAGAAGACAGTACAGTGGCAATGGGGGGTGCTTTTTGAGGCATGGTCTTGCTGTGTAACCCCCACTGGCCTCAAATTTACAGTTCTCTTGTCACAGCCTCCTGAGTGCTGGGATAACCATCACACCCAGCCTGAAGACAGTATGGGGATATTTTACTTTATCAGATGTGTTTATATCAGTTTCCTTTGGCCATCCTGTACTCTGTAGAAATGTGCCAGGATCTCTCTTAACTGGCAGATCCTTAGTATTTACCTTTTAATAAACGGACCAGAGGGCCATTATATTGTTATTATATCATCATGTTAAAACCTCAAAAATATTTTGGGTTTTTACATTTCTGTGTTGTTTCTCTAGAAATTTTTATCTTTAACAGAATCAGCTCAGTTATCTATCCTGCTGCATTCTCTTTTTCTCCTCACATACCTTTAGTATGTGTTGTTGCCTTCAATAAACAAGGAAAAGTTTTGGGGTTTGTTGTTGTTGTCGCTTTGGTTGTTTTTGTAATTCACTGGACTCACCTGGATACAAGTTGAGTGGTTTCTAGGCCTTGGGAAGCCAAATCGAGTGTTCTGATTTTGTAGAAGGGCCTTGACTTACCCACTCTACTTCAGAATAAGCCAATGGGCAGCTTTGAGGCCTGGGATAGTATTCATTTGTGGTGATGATGAAGATGGATTAAGATCTATGTTTATATGTAATTTTCTTAGTTCTGTTTTCTGTTCTTCGTCCTTCTGTATAGAAAAGGTTGAAGTGGGGACTGGAGAGATAGCCCAGTGGTTAAGAGCAAGTACTGCTTCTGCAGAGGACCCAAGTTTGGTATCTGCACTCCCTATCAGGTGGCTTACAACCACCTGTAACTCCATCTCCAGGGCATCTGATGCCCTCTGCTCTCCTCGATGGGCATTTGTACTCATAGGCACATAGTTATACATAAACACACACAAGTACACATCATTTAAAAATAAAGCAAATCTTTTTATCAAGAGGTCAAAGTATGAAGCTTTTTACCTTAATTTATTATTTATTTTGTGGGGGAAGTTCCTGCCTACTAACATTTCATTTGGCCATGAAAAGAAATCGGGGGAGTGCTGCTCAGCTAAAGCCTCTATATCAGTTTCTCTTAGCATACCTGTGTCTTGGCCTCCACCTACCCATTTGGGTTTGCTAGTGAGATTTTCTGTGGAGGAAGAGTGGGCAAAGGATGTTACTTATTCTGCCCCTGTTCTTTCAGTTTAGACTAAATCTGTATTCAAATGATTGTCCTTTTTAGACCAGATCTCATTCACCACTCCTGATCATAGATTATAGGAATATGGAGTATATTGCTGTGCCTGGTTGTTTAGGTGTTCAGTGTGGTTTGGTTTTTTAGTCTTTTGAGACAGGGTCTCACTCTGTTGTGCTGGCCAACCTGGAACTTGTGTATAATCCTTCTGCCTCAGCCTCCCATGCGCTGGGATTACAGACGTGAGCTGATGCTTGTTTTAGGGGTTTATTTTGTTGGTAGTTTTTTGGTTTGGTTTGGTTTTTTTTTTTTAGCTTCCCTTTGACTTTCATTTCTTTACATTTTAGGGAAGGATGTTCTGCAAACCCAATGATGATGCCATAGGCCATAGTCATTCCTAAAACTTCCTCTTAAGTATTAGGAGGAATTTTTAGAGTAAGAAAATAGGACATTATTAAACTGAGATAGCATTAGTTTTCAATCTAGCTGTGGATCAGTTTTATGAAAAATTAACTGCCAGTCAATCTCTGCCCTCTACTCATTCACTCTTGCCATGAGCAGTTTGTGATTTTGGCACTTTCTTATTTGGAACATCACATGGATGCTGATATTTTCAGTAGTTTCCTAAAACAGTAATCCTGAAACTAGTGCAAGAGACTCAAGAGTGGCTTAAAATGTTCTCAGAACATAATTCAATGGAGTTCATTTATAGCCAGCTTACATTGAATGTGATCCACAGGTTAACTTTGATTAATTCCATCATTGGTGTTAAATACTGAGAGTTAGTATATAGCAGCTACTTTAGGTGATGGACATTTTAATCTTGCCCATGGAAACTTAGCGTCTGGAAGACTTACTTTTCACCAAAGAAATGTTACCTCCATTGGCTTCTCTTTGCCTCAAAACTTAAACTTTGGATTTTGTGGACTGCAAAAATGTTGTTGCCATCCCTTCCCAACCAAGAACTTATGATGTAAGTTGTCAGATCTTTATTTGCTGAATGAAAACACTAAAAATAAAAACACTTAAAAAAAAAAAAGCAATGGGAAAAAAGACATTTTCACACCTTATCACAAACAGGCACCAAAGATAGGAGTAAAAAGAAATCCTAACACTGGGCTTTTAAATGGAATGTGTTCTGCTTTTAGCAAACTGTGTTCTATTTCCCTCTTCTAAAAATGTTTGACTATATATTAATAAGTGCTTTCTTATGAATGAATTTGAGAACGATGATTGGTGTTTGTAACAGAATCCTTAGACCCTGCCTTAATATGGTGAGTAGCAAACATTCATCTCATGTCCTCTATTTTCTCACCAGTTCGATCCTTCGGTACAGAAGACAGACCAACAGACCGTCCAATACCACCTCGAGATGAAGTCTTTGAGTATATTATATTCCGGGGGAGTGATATCAAAGACCTCACTGTTTGTGAGCCACCAAAGCCACAGTGTTCTTTGCCTCAGGACCCAGCTATTGTTCAGGTAACTTATAGTAAATTGCCTTTGAGTGGTACCGTTACACCGGGTTACCCTTGGCTTTTTCCTTTCCCGTTGAACTTTCATGTAGCTTACTAACTAGTTAGAAGTTACTTGGATAATGTTCTTCTATAGGTTTCTTTGGGTGAGGATCGGAAGTTGAAACTTATAATAGCTGAAGAATTTAAATTTCACAGTAGTTTCTAGTTTCAACATTACTACATTGTTAAGATGGCTGACATCAAAAGTTAACTGCATAAGACTTTTTTTAATACAGAGCACAGACACTGCACTTAAGTTGGTCCTCGTGGTGCTCTTTCAGCTTGATACCCATAATTTTTTTTGCTTTTTTAAGTGAGGAAATTGAAAAGGAACTGCAGTGTGAATGGATCCAGGTAATAAGACTCCAGAATCTTGGACCCAAGCCTCTACACTATTCGGATAACGGTTCATATTACAAACCAGGGTGATAATGGCTACTCTGGGATAAAGTAACTAGCTTAAATGGGGGTGCTAAATCATAGTATATATTATACAGTATGCGATGGTATATAATGGGATACCACAGCACAGAAGGATTGTAACATAAATTCTTTTAAGGCCTCAAGTTAAATGTTAGCTTTTAAATACTCTTAGAATTGAATCTTTGCATATTTTATTAAAGATGGACCCACCCACTGGGCAATATTGCCCACACCTGCAGTCCCAGCACTTCAGAGGTGGCCATGACCGTGGTGAGCACATCAGGAGATGGAGGATTTTCTCCACTGCACATGAGCTTGAAGCCAGACTAGGCTACAGATCTTACTAAAAACAAAAAATAAGCAAACAAAAGTGGGAGAGGGAGGGGGCAGAGGAGGAGGATTATAGTTTTCTAATGGTTTTTCTCTTGAATTCATCTTATTTGTAGTCTTTTTTTCCTGTCTTAAGTCTGTCATTTCAAATGTATTTGTTGGCTTTTTAACAAGTCACATATGCGAAAATTTTAGTTTTCCAGAAATTACTCTTAAAATATTTATCTTTCCTGGGCTGGAAAGATGGCTCAGAAGTTAAGAGCACTGGCTGCTCTTCCAGAGGTCCTGAGTTCAATTCCCAGCAACCACATGGTGGCTCACAGCCACCTATAGTGAGATCTGATGCCCTCTTCTGGTATGTAACACATGTAGGCAAAATGCTGTATACATAATAAATAGATCTTTTTTGGGGGGGGGGGGAACCTATCTTTCCTAAGATTTTTTTCTTCTGTTAAAGGAAAATATCAACCAAACCCATCTAAGTGAAATGAGACAAAGAACATAACTCAGTAGAGTGCTTGCCTAGCATATTACAAAGTCCTGCTTCTGATCTCCAGTGCTGGGGCAGCAAAGACAAGGCGGGGAGAAAATATGAAACATACAGTTATTAATAACTATTAAGGAAAGTACCTTGATCCTATTTTTTTCTGAATATAAAAGAAGCTTTTTGGTTAAACTGGAACTTTCATTCTTGCAGAAAAAACTAGATTTTTGTCTCCCTTTCTTAATTTTTATTTTGGGGCAACAAAGTCTGAAGTAGCCCTAAGAAAACATGTGTTGTTTAGGTTGAGAAAGCAGAGACAATGCTGTAATAGAGGTGGCTCCCCACACCAGCACTGCTGTACCTTATTTAGTGTTTTCTGCATATATCATTCAGTTACCAGTTACTTTGATTAATCAGCTTTGTGGAAACAGAAAACACAGGCGAACAAGGCAGAATGGTATGACTTCTTCTAACCATAAGCCTTCACTTTGTTTTTATTCACTCGTGCAACCATGTGTTTTGAATTCCCAGCATGTACCGATATTAGCAGAGAACAAAAGGTAAGGTCTAAACTAGCAAGATAGCTTAGTAAGAAAAGGTTCGTGGCACCGAGCCTGATGACCTGAGTTCTGCCCTCCTGACCAACAAGGTAGAAGAGAACTGACTCCCACGAGTTATCCTCTGGTCCTCTATATGCATGCCAGGCCAACCCCTTCCCTCCTACACACAATAAATGTTTTTAAAGAAATTTTAAGGTTTTGCCATAAATTAGCTTATAGCCCTGTAGTCTTCAATGCAATTCATATTTGTGTTGTAGAATGTTTTATAAGATTAGTTAACAATATATATGTATTACAGTACACATTTTCATTTAGTAAGTTAAGATAAATGTATTACCCAGAAAAATACCTTAAAAGGAGGAAAGATTTTATCTTGACTTACAATTTCAGAACCCTTAGTCCACTTTGTTAGATCTATTGTTTGGGGTCTGAGGGAAAAGACATTGTCATGGCAGCAGGAATATATGGCAAAGGCTGTTCACCTCATGGTGGCCAAGAAACAGGGAAAGCATGTCAGTAGAACAGGACATCTCTCCTTCATTCTCTTTTGTTCCATCTGGATTTGAAGCCTATGGGCAGCACCCACATTCAGGACAGTTTTCTTCCCTTAGTCATTCAGCTCTGGAGAAAGCGTTCACAGATATACCCAAAGTGTGATTTACTGATCTCCTAATCAGGTTGACTAGATAAACCATCATATTACAGTTTATTATAAAAAGTTACTTGACTTAATCTAGTAATATTAAAACATAAACAACTTGATGTAGGGTATTTGTTTCTGCATCCCTTTCTGTGAATTCAGCAGTGGGCCTCAGGTGATTGAAAATAAGATGGATCTGGAGAGATGGCCCACTTGCTAAAGACACTTAGAACCAAGTCTGATGACCTGAGTCCAATCCTCAGAACCCACAGAGTGGAGGAAAGAAGGCCCTCGGCAAGTTGTCCTCTGACCTATACCCGAATGCATGAATAATACACACTAAACGAATGATGTAAAAATAAATAAATAAAAAATTATAAATGAGAGTTCTTTTTATGTCAATATCAGACTAAAAACCCATTTACTGAAAGTGATTTTTTTTCTCTTTTTTTTTTTTTTTTTTCCCTGAGGGGTGAGGAACCCAGGTCTCTCATAGCTGTGGCTATCCTGGAATTCACTGTGTAGATCAGGCTGACCTCAAACTCGCAGATCCACCTATCTCTGCCTCCTGAGGGCATGCACCACCACACCCAGCAAGTAATTTTTCTATAAGCAGTTACTTTATAACTTATTCACTGTTACAGTTAACAGTGAACTGAAGTCACTGTTCATATATTTCCTAAATCTGTTATAAAACTAAACTCAAGAGGAATTTATCATAGAGAAAATGTTTCTAAATAGCATTAAATGTGACTGGTATGTAGACATTGGGCAGAGAGATAGCTCAGCAATTAAGAGCACTGACTGCCCTTGCAGAGGTCCCGAGTTCATTCCCAGCACCCACACGGCGGTTCACAAATAGACAAATGTGGAAATGAGGTTGTTGATTGTTGTAATATTAAGTGTATCCTGTAAGTCATTGTGATTGCCTTTTTTGTCTAACAGTTAAACTTAGCATGTTTTTAAAAAGCGTAGAAAAATCTGAGTCTCCATTATATGCATGTTGCTTAGAACTTAGAATAACCTATGGTTTTCTTTCAGTCCTCACTAGGTTCATCATCTTCTTCATTCCAGTCGGTGGGTTCCTATGGACCTTTTGGCAGGATGCCAGCATACAGTCAGTTCAGTCCAAGCACATTGGTTGGGCAGCAGTTTGGCACCGTTGGTGTTGGTATGTGGTGACTTTTTTTTTGTCTCAATTTCTTAACTATAAAGGTATAAAAACTTGCCAAAATGTTGTTTAATCTTTGTTTTATGATTATAAGTACTTATGTTGTAAGTTGGGAGTATAATCCTAGTACTTAGGAAAGGGAGGCAGGAGGATCAGAAGTTCAAGGTCATTCTCAGAAACCTAGCAAGTGTGAGGCTAGCCTAGAATACATGCAACCCTGTCTCAAAAACAACAACAACAAAAAAAAACTTACACTCTTTAACATTGGTCATAGTAAACGCTCAAAATGCATTTAAGGAGCTGGAAAGATCCTCAGCAGTTAAGAATACTTAACTGTTCTTGCACAAGATCCTGGTTCCATACCCAGCATCCTGCATAGTGGCTTACAACCTTTCTGTAGCTCCAGTTCCAGGAGATTCAGTGCTCTCTTCTGGCCTCCTAGAGTTCTTGCACACACGTGTGCACATACTCTTAGGTACATATATGTTTAATAAATAAAGGTCCTGAGTTCAATTCCCAGCAACCACATGGTGGCTCACAACCATCTGTAATGAGATCTGGCACCCTCTTCTGTATACATGATAAATAAATCTTTAAAAAAAAAAATTTAATCTAGCATTAAACCCATATTTCATGAAGTACAGAATCTCATCTATGAATACAGATGGTATTTGCAGACATGGTGGGGTGTGAAAACCCAAAGTATCCTTTTTTTTTTTAAGTCAAGATTTATTTTTATTTTATGTGTAAGTCTGTGCACCACAAAGGTGCAGTACCCAAGGAGGCCAGAAGAGGGCATCAGATTCCCCCTGGAACTGGAGTTAGAAATGGTTTTGAGTTGGGACTCAAACCCAGGTCCTCTGGAAAAACAATTTCTCTTAACCGTGGCACCATCTCCGCAACCTCAAACCCTTCCTTTATTAAACTGCTCTGGCCAGGTTATTAGTCATAGCAACAGTAAAAGTAACTAACGTAAACAGAAAGTGACAGCATGTCTCTGGTCAAACCCTAAGTCTCCAACTAAATAAGCATGGATGATATTTAGATATCACTAACCGTAATGTGTGTTAGAGTTGCAGGAGGCTATGGCTTTGGCCTAAGCTCTTGCACCAGGCCCTGCACAGGCACAGGAGAGGTCAAAGACACAGCCTGTCTGTTCTGGTAAAGAGTTAAACAAGACAAAACTTCCTTTAAAATTAAAATTGTATTTTTGGTTGTGAGCCTAGCCTTTAACGGCTGAGCCATCTGGTGGCGCACGCCTTTAATCCCAGCACTCGGGAGGCAGAGCCAGGCGGATCTCTGTGAGTTCGAGGCCAGCCTGGGCTACCAAGTGAGTCCCAGGAAAGGCCCAAAGCTACACAGAGAAACCCTGTCTCGAAAAAACCAAAAAAAAAAAAATTAAAATTGTAAAAAGGTTCCTCCAGGACCAGCACTTTAAAGTCAAATGTGTGCTCATCAACTGTGCTGCTTTAAGTCAGCCAGTCACAAAATAATGTGAGGCTAAACCAAGATGATTCAGGCACAGGATCTCTCATTGTTAGGAATAAACGGGAAGATGGGCATGCAGACTTATCCAAGCACCAAGGGAAGGTTGTACCACTGGTTCACTATAATGCAGGCACTAATATATACCACCAACCCCTCTTGCCTTTTTACAATGCCTTTTCCTTTAGGGAAGTACAGAGAATAGAGGACATAGGGAATGGTATGGAAATGGGGAATCACATTAGTCCACAGTTTAAAAAAAATTTAATCTAGCATTAAACCCACTTTTCATGAAGTACAGAATCTCATGTATGAATACAGACGGTATTTGCAGACATGGTGGGGTGTGAAAACCCGAAGTATCTTTTAAAAAAAAAAAGTTGGCCTGGCTGCACAGCACATGGTAGAATGGGGGCAGTTGGCTCCTGATCACATGGCTGACCAAGAGCTATAGCTTGCTGCTGTCCAGGATCATAGACAACTATCTTGTTTCATATTGCTAGCCTAGGAAACAATTTAAAGAATAATTTCTACTGAATAAACATGCTTTCCTATTACTGTAAAATAGTCATTGTAGTCAACCCATCTTAATTTGCTGCTGTCTATAGTAGTACTATTCCTTCATAATAGTTTTATTTGCCATTGAGTCCACTGTATTGCATTATTTAATTTCTTAAATGAGAGCTTCTAGAAATAGTGGAGAAGATGAACAGCTCAACACAATCAAGTAAGGGTTTGGAACTCATAAGAAACACAAATGTCTAGGGCTGGAAAGTTGGCTTAGCCCATAAAGACCCAAATTCAGATCCCCATTACTTATATAAAATCCAAACATAGCTGTTGATGGGTAGAGATGAGCTCGCTGGCCAGCCAGTCTGGATGAATGGTGAACTCCAGGTTCAGTGAGAGACCCTGCCTCAACAGAGATGAAGAGCAACTAAGGAAGACACCCGATGTTGACCTCTGGCCTTGACACATACTTGTATACACGTGTACAAGTGCCTCATACACCTACATATTAAAAAAACAAACAAATGCAAGCCAGGTATGGTAGCACCCACCTTTAATCCCGAAGGCAGATTTCTGAGTTCAAGGCCAGCCTGGTCTACAAAGCCAGTTCCAGGACAGCCACAGAGCTGCACAGAGGAACCTTGTTTCCAAAACATAAATACAAATGTCCCATAAACATGTGAAAAGGTGCTTTGTTCTTGCTTACAATAAAAAATGATACAAAGCAAGAGTCTCAGGATGCGGCTCTGTTAATAGAGTGCTTGCATAGTATGTAGGAGGCCCAGGGTTTGATGCTAACACCACAGTGAACTGGATGGGAGAGCCATACTTGTGTTCCCAGCACTGAGTTGGAGGCAGAGGGTCTAAATATTGATTGGTTGATTTTTAAATTTAGTGTGTGTGTGTGTGTGTGTGTGTGTGTGTGTGTGTGTGTGCGCGCGTGTGTGTGCGTGTGTGAGTGCGCGCGCGCGCGCATGTGTGCCACATGTATGCAGGAGTCCATGGCATCATGGCAAGCATCACATGGGACTGTGAGTGCTAGGAACCTAGGACCTCTGTATGAACAGTAAGTACTCTTAACTGCTGAGCAATCTCGCTAACCCAGAGGCAGAAGATCTAGATGTGGAAGGATTGAGGCTAGCTTGGGATAAATGAGACTGAGATTCTGCCTCCAAAAATAAAGCACACTGAGATACCCTTTTTTTGGTATCAGTTTGGCAGAAACTCAACGTACTTTTGCCAAAACATCAGGAAATAGATACACTGAAGACATAATATACTATAACCACTGTTTTGTAAGCTGATACTGAAATCATCTTTGCAAGATTGTTTATATAGAAGTGAAAATTATTGACCTTAATTTGTAGATCCTCAGAAAAAACTTAAGTTATCTCAGAATAAGTAAAACATCAAAACAGTATGTCCATGTTGGTATTAAAGAGTGGACAATAGGAGTGTATTGCTAGGGCAGGAAAAGGGAGTTGTAGAAAGGTGAGTAATATAAATGAACCAGCAATTCTGCCTTTACCAGGCCTCATACTTTTAGGACAAGCACTATATAATTAAGCTGCATCCCCAGTCCCTGACTGCTTATTTTAATTAATTTAATTAAATGTACAGCAAAGGTTAAAATAAAGAACATGGGCATAATTATTAGATCCCCTCCTCCCATTGTTTACACCAGTTGATGAGTTCAACAGGAGTAATTTAAGACAGGTTTGCTGGTGTGTCATGGCATGCTGATGTTCAGTACTCTTACCTGCAGAATGGCAGAATATTGACCAAATAGACAGATGCTTGCATGTTAGTTGGTTGGTCAACCAACTGTTTGATGGTTCTCTTGGGTCTCTAGAGTTAAATAGAAATAGTATTTTAAAGATTTATTCTATTTGAAAGGGGTGGAGGTGTCCAGAAAAGTACACTGAATTCCCTAGAGCTAGAATTACGGGCAGTTGTGAACCACTTGGCATGGGTGCTGGGAATTCAATTCAGGTCCTGTACAAGGGTAATGTGTACTCTTAACTGCTGAGCCATCTCTCCTTTTGCCTGTGTAGATTAATTTTTAATTACTAAGAAAGGCACCAAGACAATAAAAAAGAACTGTCATACATACTGATAACAAAGCATATAAAGGGCATATCTGCTGTCAGACTTTTCATAACGATACAGTGGTCAGTTAATTAGAATGCTATAACAATCCCAAATGTGGCCAGGCATACAATACCTTTAATCCCAGCACCTGGAAGGCAGAGACAGGCAGATACCTGTCTGTGAAATTGAGTCCAACCTGGTCTACATAGTAAGTTCCAGCACAGCCTGAGCTACACAGTTGAGACTCTGTCTCCAGCAAATAAATAAGTAAATAAACACACACACACACACACACACACTCACTCACACACACACACACACACACACACACACACACTCCTAAATGTGTGTTAGCTTTTAGAGACATAACAGTTGCAGAATGTTGATTCTCTGCAAGTAGAAATTGATTCTTCGGCGATCCTAATCAGGGGCCACAGACAAGTTACATTAATATCCAAAAGAACTGGACGCATATATGATATCTTCTTAAGCCACAAAAATGAATGTGGAATTAATAAAAATAATTTGAGAAACTACATAAATAATTTGAAATGGTGCAAAGTGGTTGATTAGTAACAGATCAAAGATGAAATCACAAAGACCGCTTGCAGAACACATTTGCTGGCACCTTATCTGAACAGAGTATTGAAATAGTAATGCAACACTACTTACAGTAATAGCACCAATAACACCTTATACCTGGGCCTGGAAAGATGGCTCAGCGGTAAAGAGCACTAGCTGCTCTTCCAGAGGACCTGGGTTCAATTCCCAGCACCCACATGGCAGCTCACAACTGTCTGTAACTCCAGGTCTAGAGGTTCCAACACCCTTACACAGATACACGTGTGCAGGCAAAACACCAATGCACGTGTATAAAAGTAAATAATTAAAAAATAATTATACCACATACCCAGAAATGAAAGATAACTTAAAACTTCTGTGGCAGTTTTTTCACTGGAGAGAAACTAAATTGCCCACATTCTCCAAGGGACATTTGGCAGTGAAGGGCTGAGTCAGTTTTGACTTTTAAAACTAGGGCTGTATTGGTATGTAGTGCATAGAGTCTGGGGTGCTGGGACAACTCCTTCTGAAACCTCTCCCGAATGGATCTCAGCTGAGCAGGTTGATCAGTAGGGCAATCTCACCAACACCTCCAAGTTGTTAGGTTTCCGGCAGGATCGGCCGCTGGGCCCTGGGTTGGCCTCAGGCAGAATGTTGGGGTCCATTCTCGGGACAACTAGTAGCAAGCATTGTCTGACCCAGAATGTAACGAATGCTGAAGTTGAGGTAACCCTGCTCTACAGAGAACCACAAAACTGCTGAGAGACTAAAGCGCTGCATAAACAGCTAATCCATGCTTATGGATTGAGAGTCAGAACATTATAGATGACATGCTCTCCTGAATTGATTCACAGATTCAAGTCAAAATCTCATCAGTCTTTTTAAAATAGAAGTTTGAGGTTTATACGACCCAATTTAAAGACTGTTTCAGAGATAGAATAATTAGAGCTTTGAATTACTGGCATAAAGATAGACAAATATGGATAAATGAAAAATAGAGAATAGAAGTAGATATACCCAAATACTGATTTTTACTTTTCCCATGAAGCTCCTAGTACTGCTCAGTGGAAAGAAAACCACCATTTTAACATATAATGTTGTAGTAGCTGAATATCTCCATAAATAATGCAAACCTTGATTGACCCTTCTTAAGCCTTGGATAAAAAGTGATTTGGGAGGCAGTTGAGTCTCATGCTTATTACCCCATGTACTGAGTGGTTTTGTGTGTCAACTTGACACAAGCTGTAGAGTCATCAGAGGAAGGAGCCTCAGCTGAGGAAATGCCTCCATGAGATCCAGCCCTAAGGCATTTTCTCATTTAGTGATCAATGGAGGGCCCAGCCCATGGTGGGTGGTGCCATCCCTGGGCTGCTGGTCCTGGGTTCTATAAGAAGGTGGGCTGAGCAAGCTGTGGGAAGCAAGCCAGTAAGCAGTTCCCTTCCATGGCCTCTGCATCAGCTCCTGCCTTTGGGATCCTGCCCTGTTTTGAGTTCCTGCCCTGACTTCCTTCAGGGAAGAACAGCATTGCTGAAGTGTGAGCCTAATAAACCCTTTCCTCCCCAACTTGCTCTTTGGTCGTGGTGTTTCATCTCAACAGTAGAAACCCTAGCTAAGGCACCCCAGTACCTAGAAAGCCGAGGCGGGAAGACTTTGAATTTGGAACTAGCCTGGCCAACATAGTAAGACTTTGTCACTAGTAATAGTGACAGTGATGATAGCATGTTTGAGGGCTGCAGACATGGACCAGTAGCAGGATGAGGTCGAGGAGCAGGGGTACGGTGACAAGAGTTGCAGGTCCAGAGCTTGCTACCATTGAATCAGCACTCCAGCAGGCCACAGGCCCGGTGAGGGGAGCGCGGCCCTCAGAGTAGCTTGTGTTTGTGGGGGTGATGTCTCATCTCTTCCAGAGCTGCCCAGATCGAAGCCTAACTGGAATGTGCCTTGGTGGGTGAGAGTACTCCATGTGTGAGGTGCTGCTGTGTTCTGGTGGCCCATTTTAAGGGGATTTGAAGAGTAGAATTCATCAAATCAGGAGTCCGGGGAGCTGTAAAGTGTCTTAAACACTATGACTAAAGTGTAGAAATATTTGAAAGGACTGAAGTGCACCCTGGAAACAAGCAGATTGCATTTTAAGAGCGATTTACAGATTACACAGGTTCAAATACACAAAGGGATGTGAGAAGTGGGGCAGGTAATAAGGGCTTTATAAACTGGTAGTAGTTAGTTGACATTGGGAAGCATTAGAAGGTTCCAAATGCTATAATGGTGTGACTATACTTGTATTAAGTACGAGCTTATTCTGACTACCATCATAGAGGTATACAAATGAGAGATGAGATAGGGATTGTTTTTGGTTCTTGTTGTTTTTTTGTTTGTTTGTTTGTTTTCACCGAGACAGGGTTTCTATGTGTAGCTTTGCACCATTGCTGGAGCTTGCTTTTTAGACCAGGCTGGCCTTGAACTCACAGAGATCCGCCTGCCTCTGCCTCCTGAGTGCTGGGATTAAAGGTGTGCGCCACCACCGCTCGGCAGTAATTTTTATAAGTATGGGTTGGGTACCCAGACAATCAGTAAAATGCTGGGTTTTTGTTTGTTTGTTTTGTTTGTTTTTCTTTTAATCTTTTCAAGCTGGGAGCTCCTTGACATCCTTTGGAACAGAAGCATCAAATAGCAGTACCTTATCCCAGAGCAGCACAGTTGGTTCTGCCTTCACACAGGATACAAGATCTGTAAAGCCACAGCTAGCCCAAGGTAAGCTGTTCTGCCTGGCGAGTACTTGCATTCTAAACTTCTCTAGCAGTTTTTGCTTTGTTCTGAAGATTTATAAACAGCATGTATTACTGGTTTTGGCTCTTTAAATTTTGTTTTTGAGACAAGGATTCCACTCCTTATCTTAGGCTAGCCTCTAATTCAGTATATTCTTTCCTTGGCCTTCTGAGTACTGGGATTATAGATGTGTGCCAACATACTTCCCTAGTTCAGGGATTTTTTTTTCTCCTAGTTACTCTATTGCAATAAATGTTTTGCTGAATGGCTTCTACTTATTTTACTTTTTAAACTTTCTACACATTGGAATTGAAATGATGAACATTCTGTGTTTGACATTAGTTTACCAAGTTTATCAGATCTGTCCTAGACTCCCCACTGACAGTTAAAACTATGCTAGGTGAATTTGAAAACCCATCCAAAGAAACTGTTGATGTGCATGCTGTTGGGTCTTGCCTAACACCTCACGCAGGTAGGCCCTTCTGTCTCTGGATCATCACAAAAGAACCATCTTGTAGTGCTTCTGAAAATGCAGGGCATAATTAAGATCTGGAAGATTAGAAACCTTGGAGCCTGGAGATTAACATTTTAATAAGCTTAAGAGATCCTGTTGTCATTTTGAAAAATTCTGTTCTTCTGCCAGATAGTCTCATAATCTGAGTCACAGAGTCCTGTGTCTGCTGTGTCCACTGCTGCAGTCAGTGTGACGGGCCATTGCTTTCCGTTCAGGAGTGCAGTGCAGGTTTCTTCATGACGGTGGAACAGTGCAGGGCAAAGCTGATGAAGATCAGAATCAAGCCAGTACTAATAAGCATGATCCTGTATGTTTGCTGTTGTGCCTTAAAGTAATTGTAGCAGTGTTGTTCATGTTGGCTGACCTAGTAAGTGTGGAGCTGGAGAGATGGCTCCAGTGAAGAGGACCTGAGTTGGGTTCAGAGCACCCACATGGGGCCAGGTCAAACCTGTCCATGACTCCAGCGGGTTCTAAGCTGTTAACCATTAGCTTCCATGGCCACTGAAAGATACTCACACATGTTGGGGGTATCTCCTGGACCTACCTTCTCCAAACCCTGCCGCTGAGAAAGCCTGCCACACAGCAGCTCTACCCCCACAGGGTATTTAAGGTCCTCCCAAAGACTTCTCCCCTCATGGTTCCCTCTCATAGCTTCTTCTCTTCCCCTGGGACCACCCAGGAATGCTCTGCTCAGATTGAACCTGGATTTGCTAATTCGGCCTGATCTGACATATTAACATCGGTAGCAGCAGTGTTACTGCCGGAGTATTTAAGCTTTTCAACACACAAACATAATTAGAAATAAAAATATAAATATATCGGTTATGTTTTAAGTTTTAAATACTTCAAAGATTTTCTGTAAATGACTTGTAAATAGAAGCATAAGGAATAAAACAAAACCATAAGCCAAGTGGCAGTGGCTCACGCCTTTAACCCCATTACTTGGGAGGCAGAGCCAGGCAGATTTCTCTGAGTTCAAGGCCACCTACAGAACGAGATCCAGGACTTTTCTAAGCTAATATAACTGTATACTTGTGACTTTGTTGTTTGCTATATTTTGTTAGAGATCTTTCTAATAAAATATAACCCTTAATTTCCTTTTGCTTGTGAAATTTTGCTGAGTATGGTGGCTAATAACTTTAATCTTAGCAGTTTGGAGGCAGAAGCAGGCAGATCCCTGTGAGTTCCAGGTAGCCAGGTCTTTAAAAAAAACAAAGAGGGGTTGGAGAGATAGCTCAAGGGTTAAGAGCACTGACTGCTCTTCCAGCTCACAACTGTCTGTAACTTCAGCCCCAGGGAATCTGACACCAATGCACATAAAATAAAGGTAAATAAACTATAAAAAGAAAGAAAGAATAAATAGCTATTAGAAAGGTAGCTCAGGGTTTAAGAGCACTTGCTGCTGTTTTCAGAGGATCCAGGTTTGATTCTCAACACCCATGTGGAGGCTCATAATCATGTGTAACTCCAATCTCAGGGATCCAACTTCCTCTTCTGGCCTCTGTGGACACTGCACATGCGTGGTACACACATGCAGGCAAAACTCCATATACATTTAAAAATAAATAAATAAATAAATTGTAAAAAATAAATGTTAAAATACACCTGGAGAGCCGGGTGGTGGTGGCACATGTCTTTAATCCCAGCACTCAGGAGGTAGAGCCAGGCAGATCTCTGTGAGTTCCAGGCTAGCCCAGTCTACAGAGCAAGATCCAGGACAGGCACCAAAACTATACAGAGAAACCCTGTCTCGAAAACACACACACACACACACACACACACACACACACACACACACACACACCTGGGTGTACAGCAAAACACACTAAAAAAATAAGAGTAGCAAGCTTAGCTACTTGGTATAATAAAACTATAAAAATAAATTTAGAGGTGAATAAAACAGTGTACAGTGTTGGAAACAGCTCCACGCTATAAATGCAAGATGTAATGGCTAATGGTATAGTTTAGAGGTAGAACATTCCCTAGCTGTGTGTGATGATCTGGGCTTGAGCCTCTGTACAGCCAGTATGGGGAAAGGGGTGTGATGAAGATTTTTAGATTAAATCGTAGTAGAAAAAGGCTGACATTGGTGCCTGATGGTTTAAGAAAAGTAGGATTGGATTCCCTCGTACTGCAGACTTGAAAACAAGTATTTTTATTAGATTTTGATGTGGATATTTATATAAATCTGTGGCATAGAAAGCCTAAGAATCCATTTAAATTTTACCAATTAAAATGTTTGGATTGCAGACGCTTGACAGGTGGCTCAGCAAGAGCTTGTGCTGCTCTTGCAAAAAGTGTGTATATCGGTATGTGTATCAGACACCTCAGCCCCCAGGGCGTCTGCTGCCCTCTCTGGCCTTCTCAGCACACACATTCAGGTGCACAGGCACGAACACATACACGGAATAAAAATAAATCTTTTTAAAAAATAATAAAGCTGGTCATGGTGGTACACACCTTTAATCCTAGCACATTGGAGGCAGAGGCTTGTGGATCTTTGTTAGTTCCAGGCCAGCCAGGGCTACAAAGTGAAGCACTGTCTCAAAAAAACTAAGTAAATAAATTTCTGAATTTCACACAAATAAATGAGATTCTCTTTTAATTCTATGATAAGAATGTGATGGTCGCTCAGGGAGGTGGTTTTGATTTTTCCTGAAGTCATTTCTGGATTTATTCCTAATCATACACACCACATTTCCTTATTTGTAAGTTAGTAAGTTGTTAGTAAAAAGAAATTTTTACACTCTGTGTGCCCCATTGGGTTCACCTCTCTACTTACTGCTTCCACATCATGGGCTTTCTTCTCAGAGGAGCAGGGAGGAAAGTGGTTTTCTGAATAGGAAAGGTCATTGATAGAGTACTATACAGTGACCTGCAGCAACAGGCAGTTCTCAGATCTTACCACTTCAGCTGCTTGTGATGGTGTCCTATGTTCAAGGCCAGCTTTGTCTACTTAGTAAGGACATGATCTAAAGGGAAGAGAAAAGGAAAACCTAACTTTGAAAACTGCATAATGGCATATGCCTGTGATCTCTGCTGCATAGGCAACTACATTGGAAGCTGAGGCAGGAGGATCACTTGAGTCCAGGTGTTGAGTGCCAGCCTGAGCAGCTTATCCATTCCCTATCTTAAACAATGCTCCTTTGTAAGTATGAAGTGAGCCAAAATATTATAACCACAAACAACAAAAACTTCGTGTTTATATTAATAGTACCTTATGTTTCCACTGTTTTACTGGTAATTAAACTTTTGACTAAAGTAACTTTGCCATAAATCTGGAAATACCGTAGACATTGTAATTACATACTTGGGGGATAGTACTGATAGTTGTCCCTGGGGTTCTGAGTACTCACAACCAGAGAGCAGTCAGCAACCACCCTCTTCCCCAGTTCCTTGAGCCTGGACAGATGTAGATCTGGGGATTTTTTTCTTATAGATAATAATATAGATAGATAATTTTTAAATAAAATTCTCTATTTTGGTACAATATCATGGAATCTAAGAGCTTCTTTAGAAGTTTAGAGCAAACATTACAGGAACAAAAAGCATGATTATTTAATAAGTCAATCCCATGATAAGCAGAGACATGACAGGAGAGCTTTTATATGACTAGGAATGAGTGACTATTCTGGAATTCTCAGAAGAGTTTGTTTTTGCTGCCTTTTTAATTTTGACATTTAATTACTCAAATATGCAAGGCTTCCAAGGACTACCACCGTGCTTTATTGTTCTTTACATTCTTGTAACAGAACTCCGTGCTTTAGTTTGCTTGGACATGCATACCTGGATCCTAGCACCTTGGTGATGGGGACAGGAGGGTCAGGAGTTTAAGGCCAGTGAGAACTATATGATATTCTGTCTCCTTTCCCACCCCCCAAAAAAGAAAGAAAGAAACTGAATGTGTCACTCCTGTGATTAGGGAAAGCCTCCATTTGCCTACAGTGTGGTCTTTGCATCCCAGCACTTGGAAGGCAGTGCTAGGTGGATCTCTGAGGCCAGCCTGCTCTACAGAGTGAGTTCCAGGACAGCCAAGGCTACATAGAGAGACCCTGTCTCGGAAAAAAAAAAAGAAGAACTAGAAGAAAGAAAGAAAGATGAATAAAGTCATAGCAGTGGTGGTGTTAATGTAGTGTGGTTTGTTTTGTTTTGTTTTGGGGTTTTTTTTTGGTTTTTTTTTTTTTTTTTTTTTTTTTTTTTGAGATTTGGGGTTTTTGTTTGTTTTGGTTTTGTTTTGTTTTCATTAGCTGAATAATTAGCCCACTAAAGATAAGTAAATTTAAACACTGGTCTAATAAAATTCAGTTTTATGCTGAGGATTTGAGTTAGCAGAATAAAATTCTAGACTTATTTTTTTACAAGGTCTAGATGATTTTGAAATCCCAGGTTAGGGTAGTTTATTATCTTTTGGTTACATTTTAGGTCGATCAAGCCCTCAGTTAGACCCTTTGAGAAAAAGTCCAACCATGGAACAAGCAGTACAGACCGCCTCGGCCCACTTACCTGCTCCAGCACCTGTTGGGAGAAGGAGCCCTGTACCAACCAGGCCTTTGCCATCTACCAGCCAGAAAGCAATAGACAACCAAGAGCACAGGCGAGGTAGAGCTGAGCTGTTTACTGTTCCTGCACTGACTGATCACTCTCCATCTCCTCATTTCACCAAGAGGGTTACTTTATATGAACGACCCTAGCAGGTTCAAGCTGAACTTGAATAGTGTTCGGACTTTGAAATTTTGATTGAAAGTGGTGGTGGGGGTGGGGGTTTTCTAGGGGGTGTTGCCATCTCCATTCTAACATCATGGAAATTTTTGGTTATATATTTTGAATTGATTTGTTACTTTGCATGTCTCTTTTTGTAGCTGAAGTACACAAAGTCCCAAGGCCAGAAAATGAGCAGCTCAGAAATGATAGCAAGAGGCAAGTAGGTAAGTTACCTGGATCTGGCTGGTTTGGGTTCATTTGATTTGAGGGTTTTTGTGGTTGGTTGGCTGACTGATTGGTTGATTAGTTGGTAGGTCGGTTGGTTGTGACAGGTCCTTACTGCATAGCCCTGGCTGGCTTGAAACTCTGCCTCTCAAGTGCAGGGATTAAAGGCATGTGCCGCCACCCCCCCCCCCCCCAGCAGCTACCTGAATCTGTGGCTCTCAATGGGGGAAAGCATCTTGGAGATGGTATAGTTGCTATAAAAAGAAAAAAAGTGGGAATTGTTAACTACAGAGGGCTGACCCCAGGGGAGTGAATCATTGTGAGTCTGTGCATGTGGCAGACTGTTGCTGACCTCTACAAAAAGACATACCTGAAGATGAATGTCAGTAATTAGTGATGTTGAGGAAGATGTAGTTTGGTTAATTACACTCTGCCAATATCTGTTTCCTAGTTTTGCTAGTATACAGTAGTTCAGATATTACTGTTGGTGAGGAAGCTGGAAAAAGGACTCAATGCCATAATGCACTTTTTTTTTTTCTGTTTTCTTAAATCTATATATAATTTTTCTGAAGTACTGTTTTTCTGGAAAAGACTTGATGGTACACAGTTGTCTTTGGGTTTGGGTTTATGTCCATGTTCTTGTGGATGTATATGCAGGCAAGTACATGATGCATATATGTACACATGGGGGTGGAGGCCAGAGAGCAATATTGGGTGTCTTTGTTGATCACTCTCCACATTATTTTTTGAGGTAAGAGTCTCTCGCTGAACCTGGAGTTCATTAACTTGACTGGGCTGGCTGGTCAGTGAGCTCCAGGAATCCACCTGTCTTCAGGACTTGGGTCCTCATGCTTATGGCAGATGGCCTCAATCGCTCTTCATCCTGTAAATTGAAGAAGGTTTGCTCACCTGAAACTTGAGCTTGCTAATTAGGGTAGTGTAGCTAGCAAGCTTGCTCCAAGGATCCCGTCTCTGCCTTCTGAGAGCTGGAATCATGGGTGCGGGCTACCGTGTCCTCCCAGCATTTATGTGGTTGCTGGGCATCTGGACTTCAGCCCTCACAGTTGTATAGCAGGAGAGCTTTACCCTCAGGAATCCCTCCTCAGCCCTTTTAATATTTCTTAATGTGTATTGAGTGTTTGCCTGCATGTATGTATGTATGGTTACCAATGTGTGCCTGGTGCCCACAGTGGGCCACCATGTGGGTGGTGGAATCTCAGGTCCTCTGCAAGAGCAGCCAGCACTCTTAACCTCTCAGCAGTTTCCAGCCCCGCAAAAAGTCAGTCAGTCTCTCTCTCTCTCTCTCTCTCTCTCTCTCTCTCTCTCTCTCTCTCTCTCTCTCTCTCTCTCTCTCTCTAAGTATTTAATGCACCAGCAAGATGGCTAGCTCTTCAGATAAAGGTGCTTCTTGCTAAATCTGATTAAAGTGAGAAAAAAGAAAAGTGTTTAAATCCAGAGTTTGGGGTTTTGTTTTGTTTTGCTTTTTTAAGACAGTCTCATGCTAGCTTGGAAATTACTGAAAAATCAGGGATGGCCTCCAACTCCTGATTCTGCCTCCCAAGTGCTGGCATTATAGGCATGTGCCAGCAGATTCAGCCCAAAGATTTTTGCTTTGTTTATTTTATGTGTATGAATATTTTACCTATATGCATATATGTGCACCACATGCCTGTTGGATCCCTGGAACTGGAGTTACATATAGTTGTGAGCCACCTATTATAGGTGCTGGGAACCAAACCTGGGTCATCTCTTAAGAGCAGTAAGGGATCTAAACCTGAGCTTTCTTTCTCTCTAGTCCCTTTTTGCTTTTTTAAATGAAGTGCTTGTATAAAGAGCTTTCCATTTTCTTTCATAATTATTGATTGAATAAGGTTTTATATTTTCTTGGCAATATTTAATATTTAAAAAGCATGTTTTGTTAATTTCCAATTAATGGAAAACAAAATTTAAAACTGTTCCAAGTTAGAACATAATGGTAACATGTAATCTCCTTCTTTTAGATGATGATTAGAAAGGAATCTTTGTATTCATTGTTAGTGTGCTGTTTTTAAGTGTATGAGCGCTCATTTCTCCTGTGCTTGTTTTGAGGTACTCTGTGTGGCCTGGGCTGGCCTGGACCTCTTGGGCTGAAGAGATCCTCCTCCTTCACCCCTTGAATGGTTGCTTATTGTGTCTGTGGTTTGCTATGTTGTGTGTGTTGTGGAGTAGTCTAAACAGGTGACTCTCAGAATAATTGCCGTATATTGAATCATTCACAGTTCTGTAATACCTCCGCAGTCAGGAGCACCTGCTGCTCTGGCAGAGAAGGGCTTGGTTCCTAGCCCCACAGCTGGCGTCTCTAACACCCCTTTCTGACTGCAGGCACACTAGAATTCTTGCTCGGTAATTGTTTCGTTATATGTAATTTTACCATGTTAAAGTTAAAACCTTTCTTTTTAAAAAAGAAAAAAGGGGAAGTGCTGTGGATATCGCTCTATATAAATAAAACACTGATGGCCAATGACCAGGCAGGAAGTAGGTTGCCAGGCAGAAAGTAGGTGGGACAAGGAGAGAGGAGAATTCTGGGAAGTGGAAGGCTGAGGGGGGAGACACTGCAGCCACCACCAGGACAAGCAGCATGTAAAGACACTGGTAAGCCACCAGCCACATGGCAAGGTATAGATTTATAAAAATGGGTTAATTTAAGATAAAAGAACAGTTAGCAAGTAGCCTGCCACGGCCATACAGTTTATAAGTGATATAAGCGTCTGAGTGATTATTTTATAAGTGGATTGTGGGACTGCGGGGCTTGGGGAACCTGGAGAGAAGCCCTCCAGCAACACCTACATGTGGATGCACATAAATAAAAACAATAAATCTTTTAAATAATATTATGTGAAGTAATAAGGAAATTAGTCTTAAGAGTGTCCCTAAACTCACTACCTGTGTTGGAGATAGCACTCAATGCTTGCCTAGCCTCCAAGAGGCCTTAGGTCCAGTATCTAGTATCACAAAAACAAACAAAAGATAACTAAAAAGTTTCACTACCCTTATCCACCACTAAGGGTCACTAACAGAACAGTGAATGTTCTTGCAGTTTCTCCTTGGATTTTACACAAATAGGTGTTCTTTTTTTTTTTTTTTAGATTTATTAATTTATTATGTATACAGTATTCTGTCTGCATGTGTCCCTGCAGGCCTGAAGAGGGCACCAGATCTCATTACAAGTAGTTGTGAGCCACCATGTGGTTGCTGGGAATTGAACTCAGGACCTCTGGAAGAGCAGTTGGTGCTCTTAACCACTGAGCCATCTCCCCAGCCCAAATAGGTGTTCTTTATGCAGAACTTTAAGGTGAATCATGCCCTGTTTCCTGGCATGTAAATTAGTTGCTTTTTTAATTTTTGGAGACAGGGTTTCTCTGTGTAGCTTTGCGCCTTTCCTGGGACTCACTTGGTAGCCCAGGCTGGCCTGAACTCACAGAGATCTGCCTGCCTCTGCCTCCCGAGTGCTGGGATTAAAGGAAGTTGCTTTTAATAATAAAATTGAATATGTTAAAATACCTGCTTCTCTAGACCTAATGAAACTATTGGGTTTGTACTTCATTAAAGTCATCCTGCTTTGTGTTCTGCATTTTTTTAAAGTTCAACTCACACCAAGTACTATTCCATATTCTGTTTTGTTTTGTTTTTTTCTTAGTCACACATGTGTTGGATATTTGGGTTCCCAAGTTTTCACTATGAATTATGCTACTTTGTATTGCTTTACCGTATCTCAGATGATTGATTGAGATCCTGTAGCAGTGTTATAGAAAGAGAATACATAGATCCAGAAGACTTGAATAAGTGGAGCCACTTAAAGGGAAAAACGTGAAAGCAGGAAGTGCTTGGAGCCATTAAAAATGGGTGCTTCTCTTGTCTGTTGTTTTATCTGAGTTTTGAGAAAAACATTTCCTACCTTACAGTCTGTGCTAAGTAGTGTTCATATATATTCTTATTATACATCTTGTTTCCTGTTATGCTTTCCACAAAGGACCTGACACTTTGGGTATGGTACGAGGGACATGGCAGAAAGAACAGAGCTTCTTCTATGTTAATATAGTGAAGAAGGCTCCAGATCTGTCTGTCGATTATACACCTCTTTGTTGTGGTCTTCATAGATACAACTATATAAAAATTACATAAAAAAACTTTTATGTTTTATTTTTTAATATACACACTAACTTTAAGCAACTTAATTTTTTTGTGTCTTGACGTCTGTTTGTTTGTTTGTTTGTTTGTTTGTTTGTTTTTCTCTGGGCATGTCTGTGCCACAGTGCACCTATAGAGGTCGTCAAAGGTCAACTTGCAGGAGTTGGTTTTGTTTGTTTCATTTTTTATTTGGTAGTTTGTTTGTTTGTTTGTGGATGTGTGCCACTGTGCAGGTGTCACAGTACAGATGTGGAGGTCAGAGGACAACTGTGGAAGTCAGTCCTCTTCTCCTACCACATGAGTCTCAGAGATTGAACTCAGGTCATCAGACTTGACAACAAGCTCCTTTACCACTGAGCCATCTCTACAGCCCCAATTTCAGCGGGTTTTGTTGTTGTTTTAAGATGTTTATTACCTGTGTATGTATGCTTTATCTGCATGTATGTCTGTGTGCAGTGTGTGTACCTAGTCCTGCAGAAGTCAGAAGAAGGCACCAGTCACTTCCTGGAACTGGAGTTTTGAGTGGTTGTGAACCACCATGTGAACACTACGAATCAAACCCAGCTTCTCTGTGTTTTTAATCATTGAACCATCTCTCCACTCCACCCCTCATTTCTTATTTATATAAAAATACATATATACTATCTGTATAGAGACCTTTAAACATTTATTTTGCAGATTGTTTCATTCAAAGACCATATACTGTTCTAAACCAGCTGCTACATACTGAATGTCTGTTATAAATACTCTTTCTTACCATAGTTCCAGGTGTTCCTTCTGCTCCAAGGAGAGGACGTGGGGGTCATCGAGGTGGCAGGGGAAGATTTGGTATCCGTCGAGATGGTCCAATGAAATTTGAGAAAGACTTTGACTTTGAAAGTGCAAATGCACAATTTAACAAGGAGGAAATCGACAGAGAGTTTCATAATAAACTTAAATTAAAAGGTAAGTTTTTATTTTTTACTCATAAAATAATTTGGTTGGTGAGGTAAAAATGTTTTACAGCTTAGATGTTTATGATTGTAACTTGCATGTTTTCTGTTAGAAGATAAACTTGAGAAACAGGAGAAACCTGTAAATGGTGAAGACAAAGGAGACTCCGGAGTTGATACTCAAAACAGTGAAGGGAATGCTGATGAGGAAGATCCTCTCGGACCCAACTGCTATTACGACAAAACTAAATCCTTCTTTGACAATATTTCTTGTGATGACAATAGGTACTGTCTTTTAATGTGCTCTCGGGGTATTGGTGTGTAAAATTTTTATATGGATTCACAAGTCTTAGTGAATACCTAGAAAAACCTAATGACCACAGTGAATTTTTATGAGGTTTATTCATTTCTATTTTGTGTATATTGTAATGGCCTTTTGCCTGCATGTGTGTCCTGTCTGTACACCATGTGCGTGCCTTGCCCACAGAGGCTGGAAGAGGGTATCAGATCTCTTGGAATTGTAGTTGGAAAAGGTTGTGAGCTACTTATGTGGGAGCTTGGGATTGAACCTAGGTCTTCTAGAAGAGTAGCCAGTGCTCTTAACTATTGAGCCATTTTTCCAGCCCCCACAATTGGTTTTTTGTTTTGTTTTGTTTTTTAAGTGGTGTTTTCTTTTCCTAAAAGAAATTACTATTGAAAGGTTTGGTTTGGTTTGGTTTGTGTGTGCACATTCTATGGAGTGGGTGTGGTGGTCAGTTCTCTCCTACTGCCATGTGGTTTTCCAGGAATGGAACCCAGATGTCAAGCTTGCTAAGCAAGCACCTTTATCAGCTAGGCCATCTCACCAGCCCAGAAGTTTTTTTGTTTTGTTTTGTTTTTTTTAAGATTTATTTATTTATTATGTATACAGTGTTCTGTTTGTATGTATGCACACCAGAAGAGGGCGCCAGATCTCATTATAGATGGTTGTGAGCCACCATGTGGTTGCTGGGAATTGAACTTAGGACCTCTGGAAGAGCAGTCAGTGCTCTTAACCTCTGAGCCATCTCTCCAGCCCCCAGCCCAGAAGTTTTAAATAATATTCTTTCTAAAAAAGTAAATGCTGAGGATGTAGCTCAGTGGAGGAATACTTGCCTAGCATATGCAAGGCCCTAGGATTTATCCTAGTAACACAAAAAAAAAAAAAAAAAAGAGGCTGGACGGTGGTGGCATATGCATGCCATGAAGGCTAGGGAGAATTTAGATTAACTGCTTTTTTTTTTTTTTTTTTTTTTTTTTTAATTGATTTTGAGAACTCAATTAAATTTATCCAGAATTGGGGAATTAGGGCTACATGCATAGATTTGCTGAGAGATGAACTTTTTTGAGTTGACACACTGATGTTCATCTGCTCTTGTATAACAGAGAAAGGAGACCAACTTGGGCTGAAGAAAGAAGGCTAAATGCTGAAACATTTGGAATCCCGCTTCGTCCAAATCGCGGCCGTGGGGGCTACCGAGGCAGAGGAAGCCTTGGCTTCCGTGGTGGCAGAGGACGTGGCAGTGGCCGAGGAGGGACTTTCACTGCCCCTCGAGGATTTCGTGGTGGATTCAGAGGTGGTCGTGGGGGCAGGGAGTTTGCAGATTTTGAATATAGGGTAAGTATAGCTGCATGCTGTGGGATTGGCCTTCAGAACATTTTGCTTATATCTGTTTTGGCAGAATTATTTTTCACTTTAACTTCTTGGAGACTATACATGGTTGGAATATTTATTTTAACAGTAATTTCTTGACTGATGAATAAAGAGAGCCGGGCGTGGTATATGCCTTTAATCTCAGCACTAGGGAAGCAAAAGCAGGTGATGTACATACATAGTACCTGAACTTAGCAGCATCAGGCTGAGCAGCAGCTAGAGTGCTGCCTGTAGCTAAACTGCGCTTTCAGCGGAAGGAGACCAGGAAGACTGGTGACTTTTGAGTTCTTAGACACCGCCCCCAACTCCCCCCCTAAAAAAAATAGGAATGTTCTGCTAGCAGCTGAGTTAGTGTTACCTTTTCTGTCTTTAAAGAAAGTTTTTAAGGAAAACACACTAAGGAGCACTAAAGCTGTACATTAGAAAAACTGTAATATCACCTTTATTTCATATTACTAGATTTTTACACGTTAACACCAAAAGACCCTAGGAAGCAAAGCAAACCTGTACATCTGAAAGCATTGGCCTTCACATAGTTAGTGAGTGGCAGGTATAGTGCTGAACGGTTCTCACACACTAACTTAAGCTCTGTGAGACGGGTTCTATTATTATCTAAGTTTTACAAAGGAGACAGATACAGAGATATTAAATAACTTATCCAAGGTCACAGAACCCGAGAGGGAGGATGCTGAATGTTGGGCCTAGCAGGTTGGCTCTTGAGTCACTGCTCTTAATATAGGTTTGTAGAGAACTCACTCGGCTCTTGTTTTCTTATTATGGCATGCTCTTGTGAGCCCTCTCGTATATTGGCATTCACCAACAGTTGGGGAAGAATTCAGTAGCTCTATGTAGTATGCTTTTGTGTATAATTTATCTAATGAAAGAGGCCTGTCAATTAAGGCAGTATTGTAACTGTCTTATTGAAGTATCTTAGTTTTTTGACAAAGAAAGAAAATAAAGAGCAAAATCCTGTTATACAGAGATCCACTAGTAACAGCAAAAGACAGTTGCAAAGATTTGCTGGCTTGAGTTTTGTTGTCCGGTTTTTATAACTAGCTATTATTGAGAGTCTCTGTGGAAGGAGATCAGTATTGAAGGGTTTGGGACCAGTTATGTTAATTTTATGTCTTGGATATTGTGCCAGACTGCTCAGAATTAGCTTCAAGTCATTTGCTCCTGTTACCAACAAGGTCCTTCAGCTCAGTTTCTCACTCTCTAGACTGCTCTTGCTTATCTGATTTGTCTTAGAGTTGCCAGCTACTCCGTACACAACTCAGTACTTTGAGCACTGGCATGGGTATTAGTTTGGGGAAGAAGGTAAACAAACATGATTTAACAGAAACAGAAGTAAAGATAGGACCATAGAGAATCAGCCACACTAGATCCTCTCTTCCACCCCCTCCCGGGGGTGGGGTGTGGTTAAGAAGAATGGTGGACACATGGGCTTTGTGTCCTGCGCTCTTTAGCTTTTTCTTTTTCTTTTTGGAGAAGGGGATGTCTGGGTTGCGGTATGGGTGTAGTCAGCTTCTGTCTCATGCTCCTGTAAGTAAATTGAGTCACCATGGTGGGTGAGTCTTCTGTTTCTTCAGAGAGGGCACTGAGACAATGAAGACTCCGAAATGGGGGCTAAAGGTACTTGCTGCACTTAGAGAGGACCAAGTTTGGTTACCAGCACCCATGCCAGGCAGCTCAGACCTGCCTGTGACTGCAGCCCAGCCCCAGAAGTCTCCTGACTTCCACAGGCATACACACACACAGACAGTAATTTTTTAAACTGGGATTGGGGAGGAAGAATCTGAAATGACTCCATCTCTTTCCTTCCCCTTTTATTTTCTCCTCCCTCCCCTTGCCCCTTTCTCTCCCTCTCTTTCGCCTCTCTTTTTTTTTAACCTTTCAGAAAACCACGGCTTTTGGACCCTAAAAGGTCTGGATTGGTCATACTGCTTTCTGAAAGGTAAAAAAAGAAAAGAAAGAAGTTGGGAGGTGTGAAGGTTGGTTTGATGGGGGACAGGGTTCATCTTTAGTTCATTTGTTTCTGTGCCAACTTGTACTTTGCGGTATGTGCTTCAGTTTATTAGTAACTGTACAGATTGTTTGTATTGTACCCTCAGATGAAGTCAAGTCTTTCAACTAGGAAGTACTTGTCCTGCCGTTGGGGTGTGCATCACTAAAAATGAGGTGTGGTGCAGGGCATGATGGCGCACACCTTTAATCCCAGCCCTTGGGAGGCCCGGTCAGAAGGATCTCTGTGAGTTCTAAGACAGCCAAGGCTGTTACACAGAGAAACCTTGTCTCAAGAAACAACAACAACAAAGTACGGCCGTAAGGGGGCTTGGCTCCCAAACCCATGGATGCTTAAATCCCTTATAAAACAGCATTGCATTTACATAGACTCCATCATATCCTCTTATCTGTTTGTGGGTTCTGAGGGTTGAACACGGGCCTTCGCCCATGCTGCGCAGGTGCTGTATGCTGGGCTTCACTGCCAACTGCCTGTATTTTCACTAACCTGCAGACCCTTCTAATACGGTCATGCAGGGTGACTGGGATGCAAACGGTTGTTAGACTCTGTTGTATAGGCCCTACAGGGAAGGGACAGACCAAAAGAGATTGCTGCATGTTTCCACAACTGCAGAAACAAAAACACACATCTGCTCCTGAGACCCGTGCAGATCCCAAGGACACAGAGAGTGGACTATGTGGTGGCTTCTGGTCGGAGGGCAAGCCCTGGCTCTGTACTGAGTATAAACCTGAGTTTAGGGTCAGTCTCACTGGGATCTCCTTCATAGCCAGCTGCTCTTCTTACTGGTGATAGTTTGTAGTTTTCCCAGTCAAGTTTGTTTTCAAACTTACTTCAAATTTAAGAGTTGGCCAGGCGGTGGTGGCGCACGCCTTTAATCCCAAGAGGCAGAGGCAGGCAGATCTCTGAGTTCCAGGCCAGCCTGGGCTACAAAGCGAGTTCCAGTGCATGCTCCAAAGCTACAGAGAAAACCCTGTCCAAAAAAATAATAATAATTTTTTTTTGTTTTGTTTGTTTTCTAAGGCCTGGTTGTATGTGGCTTAAACTGGCCTTGAGCCTCACTGTATAACCAAGGACGACTGATTGTTTGTCTTGCCTCCATCTCCATAGTGCTGTTATTAGAGGCTTGTGCCACTGCCATGGCTAGTTTGCATAGTGGTGGGGATAAAGCCCAGGCTCCGTGTGTGGTAGGCAAGGACTCTGCTAGCCAAGGTGCTTCTTCACCCTGCCTAGAGACAGCTGAACAGATAAGAGTGCTTGCTGCTCTCTTAACACAGAGCTCAAGTGTGGATGGATTCCAGGACCCATACTGGGGTTCACAACTCTCAGAACCCCGTAGCTGCTGCTCCAGGGACCCAGTACCCTCTGCTGGCCTCTGTTTGAAAACACAGGCACACTCGTGCGCACACGTACACAGATAATAAAAGTAAAAATAAGTACATTTTAAAGTTACTTTTAAAAAGTAGATTTCAAAATCCAATACTATTTTCTCCTAGCATGCAGTTTAAGAGAGAAATGTTATGTTACCTTCTGGATTATTGTATTGCTTGGTAAAATATGTCAAAACTTAGGGATTTTATGATGCTTGTTTCAAAAGAGTTGTAAGAGTGACTAAATGAAGGTTCACCTAACTGTTGTGTTTAAATTGTTGGGGCAACCAAAGGTGGTGAGGTCCCTCCATGTTGCAGAGTGGCCACAGCCTCTGCTGACTGGAAAGCAGTGAGCAGATAGCAGAGCCACTCGCTGTCAGATGTAGAGCTTCAAGCACTGTCTCCCAGAGCCCAGGGATACGGGGTTTTTCTGTGAGAATAAGAGGAGGGTGTATTTAAGGTCCTCTGAATAAACTTCAGCAAACTAAGAAAAAAGTGTTCCTAATGAGCGTGGCTTAGGACATGAACTGATACTTCTTTTTCCTTTTTAGAAAGACAACAGAGTTGCTGCATAGTCTACAAACAAGTCTTTGAAAATAGGTGACTCCTAGCTCTTCGTGGTCCTGGAAAGTGGTTTCGGTCTTTGTGAAGAATGAAGAAGTCAAGTTGCTGTCTGTCTGTCACCAGCACTGGGTTTTGTCTGTCTGTTTTTCTGCTTCATTTCAAAGCAACACTCAGTTGCTTTGGGGCAGGAAGGCTTGTCTTAAAACATGAGCATAAGTGTATGTGGAGTAGCAGAAGGTTGTAATCCTTGCTTAGAGTCGAACGAACTACAGTGAGCTGAATGGAACTGCTAAGTATTTTTTCATCACTGAAAGGATTTTTCTTATCACTAATTAATTGTATTTGGTGATTACTTCCAGTTGCCTGCAGATAGGCCGTGATACTGTGTTTTGAGCCACAGAAGGTTTTGTGTTTGTGTGTGGTGTGTGTGTGTGTGTGTGTGTGTGTGTGTGTGTGTGTGTGTGTGTGTGTATCTTTTTCTTTTTGGAGATCCTATAATATGAGGTAGCTTATTTCGACACTTAATTAGGGTGCTGGATGGTAGAGAATTTTGTCAGTCAACTATGTACACACAGGTAAATACTGTTTCTTAGGCAAAGGTAACTTTTTTATATAGTTGTAAAATTCCATTATATTCCATTGCCAAAGAAACATTTAAGAACTTTGTATAGCTGTATAAAAAGCAACTAATTTTTTAAAGAATAAACGTTTAAAGTCAGCAAACATAACGTGTCCTTGCTGAAGTCGGTGTGCTGAGGAACAGGGCTATGGGTGGGTCCTTTCCGCTTGCTTTTCAGGCTGAAGGTTTTTGATTTCTTTTTTAATGTTTGGAACACAAATGAAGATTTGATAACTTTATTCCATTATCTAAAAAGGATAAATTATTCATGCATAGTATATGGACTTCATTTTGTAGCAGATCACAGGATTTGTCCAAATAAACAGATATTTTCAGTGTATGAATGTAAATAATCATAGACGAGAATGTACCTCGCTGTATTTTCAATAAGTAACCCTCCCCCTTTTTAAGACATGAAAACTAGGCATCAGTGGACCTGTTCCTCCTGCCGTGCCTGGAACTCTGTTGTGCTGACACTGACTCGTGTTTTCCTTCAAGAAGATGGAGTTTTCAGAATCGTCCGGCACCTGTAAAACATCACTAACACAGTCTGGGCCCGTGACCCACTGACGACTCCGTGTACACGTTTGTTGCTAACTGTAAATTACTAATAAATCTTTTTTGATATTTAAGCTATAGTGAAAAAGATCTGGCCACTTTGTGTTTTTAACGAAGGCCATGGAATAAAGGGATCCAAAGATTTAACTATTTTTATCTATTTTGATTTTTATTACCTTTCTCATTAACATTCCGTAGTGGGAAAGTGCACTGTAGGAGAATCGGACTATTTAAGGATGGTTGATTACTTTTTAATTTTATATCTTTTGTATAGATTAACGCGGGAATGTTTTGTAATTTGGTTTCATTGTTGAGATCTAGTACTTGGCAGCCATAGTTTACTGTGTTCCTGCATGTGAACAACTTACCCTTTAGCAGGACCCCCAGATCATGTTACTGACCACATTTTTAATCACTCTGAGCATCAAAGCATGTACTGTGGCAATACTTCTATACTGAGATGTCCCAGGCCAATTCCAGAACTATCAGGGCCCAATCCCCATGCTCACGCAGCACGAGCTTGCACTTCTTCACAGCCCCTGGTCACTGACGGGGTGCTCATTGTCCACAGTGTACCTCCCAATAGCAAGGCTTTTATCCCAAAACAATAAAACTGTTCAGTGAACATGTTCTCAAAATTCTATCTCATGAGTAATGACCTTCTGTTTCCATAGGAAGATTAATAGGAGGCATCTTGAGTGCAGGATGCAGCGGTGATAATGTTTGCCTGGAGTAACTAAGTCATGTCTAACTACTTCCAACATTTATTTGTTGTTGTAGATAGTCAAGGAAAGCTAGAAATCCCTTTCTCCACGGAGCATAAAACACTCATTAAGATTGGTGACATGGCTGGGAGGTGGCGGTGGTGGCAGTGCACACCTTTAATCCCAGTGCTCAGGAGGCAGAGGCAGGTGGATCTCTGTGAGTTCGAGGCCATCCTGGTCTACAGCGAGTTCCAGGAGAGCCAGGGCTACACAGAGAAGCCCTGTCTTGAAAAAACAAGCAAACAAAAGATCTGTGACATGAGAGTAGGACAGTCACACATAGCAGCACTGTCCAGAGTGCACCTCTGCTGTAGATGTGGCACAAGGGAGTGTAGAGCTTGCCCAGCAGCGTGAGGCCCTGGGTTCAATCCTCAGCACCACAGAAGTGATGAAGATGAAAACCTTCTGTTTCTCCCTCCTTGGGAGGGCTTGATGTTAATCCAGCCTGGTGCTTCTGAGGCAGACTTGGATTGACCTCCGCAGGGACTAAGCAGTATGAGAAGTGGTGTTTGGCTCTGGATAACCAGGGTGCATCATTGGTATTTAAGATTATGGGGCCAGTCGGGCCAGTGGTGGCGCATGTCATTAATCCCAGCACTCCAAGAGGCAGGCAGGCAGGTCTCTGAGTTTGAGGCCAGCCTGGTCTACAAAGTGAGTTCCAAGACAGCCAAGGCTGTTAACACAAAGAAACCCTGTCTTGAAAAACCAAAAAAAATTTTTTTTTGCAGAGCCATTGCCCAGCATGGTGTACACAGCTTTAATCCCAGCACACGGGAGACAGGAAGGCAAAAGAAAGGGAAAGGGTGCGGCCGGGTAAATGTCAGTCAGTCCCACAGCTCAGTGTACAGCGTATTTGACCTTGGGCGTGGTTCCCAGGTGTTTGGAAGGCTCTACACTGAGCTGTGCAGTGTGCTTTGATCTAGCCAGGGGGAGGTCTTTTGTTCTGCCCCTTGGTATTGTTATTAAAAAGCCCTTTTGAAGAGGCAGAAGGGGCCGTTGGGTTTTGACCCAGGTCCTTCCAAAGCTATCCTGTTTCTGTCTTCTATCTTTCTATTTAATATTTTCTTATCCCTCTCTCCTCCTTCTAAGAACCCTGGAAAAGGTGGGAGCTGGCTTCCCACAATTGAGTGAGAGATTTACTTTTCCTGACAACTAGAAAGTATTTGCTACTTAAGTTTTTCTGTGGGCCATGGCAGCACAAGGGATATAGGTAGCCTTAGATGGAAGAACTACCCATTTTGTCCTGCTGTCTGTGATCCGAAAGTCTTGGATGAGAACCTGCTAATGAGTGGTTTTTCCTCTTTGTACATGTCTAATAGCTACAAAGTTGTGGATTTGATCCCAACACCCCAAAAAAGGTAGCAATCAAAATCATGAAAATAACACTGTTTACCCCTGAATCAGGGTGGTAAAGGGGGACTGGCCACATAGCCTCCAGAAACTTCCTGGAGGAGGTTTCTGAGTAGATGTCAACACAGGAAGTCCCAGTCCTGAGTGGCCAGGTGGCCAGCTGCTGTTGTGCTCACCTGACCGTGAGAGAAGCTCCCATGGGAGCAGCCCTCGGGGAAGAGCAAGCAGAGGTGCTAGTCGTTCGTGTGTGCCAGTTAGGAGAAGGAAGGGCTTGTGGTTGAGGCTCCACCAGACCATGTCTAAAGCGGCTTCTGTTGTCTGCTACAGACCTGTGAGCCGGTGTCCTCAGTCCCAGCTCAGTTCATATTTAATAAACTTGGCTTACTGATAAAACTACTTCCAGACTTAAGCTATAAATCTGTCAAAATAGACCCAAATCTAACTCCAGGGCATAATGGGGTTGATTTTTAAGGAAATGCCTTAAAATGTGCTGATGCCATGTTACAGCTTATAAGTCCCAGGGTTTCGGAGAAACCAAACAGCTGTGTGAGGTGAGTCAAGAATGAGGCTTTCCTGGAGTGACTCATAGTCACCAGTGCTTTAAGGCGTCTAAATTGCTGAGAGCCACTCAGCCAGAAAGGTACCTCTCCTCTAGACTCCAGCAGTCTGAAAGCCAAGAATGCCAAGCCTGAAGGGTTGTGTGGAGCCTGGGCCTGGGCAGGGTATAATGAGTTCCAGCTGGTGGCTTTTGTAGATGTTCTAGAACCAAGGACAGGAGCATGTTTACTAGGTGTCTGGAGGGCACCTATCCAATTAGAGAGATGTGCTTCTCTCTCTAATCCAGGTAATCCTGGGCCTGCTAGCTTCCTGGACCTGCTGGTCAGAGTGCAGATCCCAGCCATGGTGTGGGAGTCTGCTGAAGACACTGCAAACTTCATTAGCTGCACAGTGGCTCCCCTCACCCCATCCCCCTAGATTTAACAACACGTTCTTGTCCCAAGTACAGGGAGCATTGCAAGCTATAGTTTTTTGTTTTGTTTTTTGTTTTGTTTTGTTTTTCAAGACAGGGTTTCTCTGTGTAGCTTTGTTCCTTTCCTGGGACTCACTTGGTAGCCCAGGCTGGCCTCGAACTCACAGAGATCCACCTGCCTCTGCCTCCCGAGTGCTGGGATTAAAGGCGTGCGCCACCACCGCCCGGCGCAAGCTATAGTTTTATCGGGTGGAATTAGTAGGCTTTCTTTTCATGAAGGCATCACATGTAAAAGATGTGCAAACTATAGAAGGGGTGGAGATTTTGTTTTGGAGACAAGATCTCTCTGTGTCCAGGCTGGCCTCCAACATGCCATCCTCGTGCATTAGCATGGCAGTACTGGAAGGCATGTGAACTGTGTAGCCAGGGCTGACACTGGGGTTTGAAAACCCTGCCTCAATCGGTGGTGTTGCATGCCTTTAGTGTCCTAGTACTTAGGAGGCAGAGGCAGGCAGATCTAAGAGTTTGATGCCAGCCTATTCTACAGAGTTCCAGGATAGCCGGGGCTACGCAGAGAAACTGTTGTGCCCAGATCGTGACCCCCAGAGAGACCACCAAAGACGAGCATGCCGGAATGCAAAAGCAAGGTTTAATTCTGGATATCCAAAAGCAATACAAGCCTAGGCAGGGACTTCGTCCAATACATCCAACACAGTGGAGGCTGGAGGAAGCGCCCACCTGTCTGCAAGCTCAGTTTTTAAAGGGAAAAGTCACAAGGTTACATCATTTAGGGGTGCTAGTACAGGTACAATTCTGATTGGCTCGCTTCTAGGGACTTCTAGAAATTACTTCTAAGGGAGTGGTTGCCCGCCACCATTTCTCATTGGCTGCCCTCAGGTGGAGGCATTTCTGTGATCAGTTACCCTGGAAACCAGGGAGAGGACATTCCATAGTCTGGCAGGCATTACCTCGTGACTATCTTGTGGCTCTGTACTTTTACACTTCCTGGTTTCTGGAATCTGAACTGACTGGTCTCAGTAACTTCTGGCCTGTTCCAGTAACTTATGGCCTGTAGCTAAAAGAAGCAGTCTTAGGCCTTTAGTTTTGGGGTGAGAGCATTTCTAAGATAGCTCATTTTGGTCTCACATTTCCCCCTTCTCATGTGCCTAATGGAACCCAATCATGGGTTTTGGACAGTTAGCTCCTAAGTATCCCTCTCTAATAATGGCCATGTATAGTTAGCCATCTTGTCTCTATGCCAGGGAGTTTTCTTTTGACCCAGCATTTCAGCCTTTCCTGAACAGGGAATATGGGTGATGTATTCTCTTCTGGAACTGCTTCGAGCTGGCATTGGGGCGCCGGTGTCAGGGGGCCCCAAAAGGCTGAAAAGCTAGTCAAAGACTGGGCAAGGGGGCATTTGTCAGAAGCATGTAGCTGCCTGACCCCATAGGGACAGACAGGGAAGAACCATGTTAGCTGGGCTGGTCCACGTCAGCTTTTAGCAAGTTTGGAGCTCACAGTCATCTGGAGCAGTGGAGTCAGCAACTGAAACCTGGAGGTGACTGTCAGCCAAATGGAAATCTGTTGAGACAAATTTAAACTAGGGACAGAAGTTAAAATTTATGAACTTATTTGGAACCCTTAGGTCCATACCCTTAGTAATGGGAAAAGTATTCCCAAGACCAGGAGAGAGGAAAAATACCATCTTTAGGAATACTTATCTGGGGTCCTTTTGATCTCTGCGAAGTGGGTCTAGGTTTTTATGGCTCTTTTGATCCTTTGAGGCCTACTTACAAAATGACATAAAAGTTTTAGATACATTAGTATTACCAATCTGTACTGAAATCCATATTGTAGACAAAGCAGGTAATGGGTATCTTGTAAAACAGCAGAAGTGAACTCATACCTTTGAGTCCCAACAAGAACTACAGATTTGGGTTAAAAGCTTGTGCATTTTCCTTCTGTCCAGAAAGCCAGGTATAAATTGGACAGAGATTTTTGACCTGATGAGAAGCACTTTTAGGTTTACATTTAGACATATTTAGATGACATCTAAAACAAATCCAAAATGTTGAGCTTGTGACTGAATAGTAAGTAGTCATTGCTCTACCAGCTCATCAAGGCTCCTAAATGTTAAGCTCTGAACCACAGAACAGGAGAGTAATCTGAAACATATCTCATTTTAGACTCATATCTGAACCTTTATGACTTAGAACATTTTCCTAAAAGTGAGCTAACAAGATAGCTATAGCCTTGCACAAGGATCTGGTTGATGCTGCCATGCTGACAAAGTTAGAGATAGCCTGGCCATCAGTACTGTCAGAGATCTGAGAAGGATAAACTATATCTAAGTGCAGACCAAGAAGCTTCCAATCCTGTAAATTACAGGGACCAATCCCTACCCAGGTCTCCATACCGTTGGAGGCACCAGTCAGAACAGCATCAATCTTCTTCCGCCATCAGGTCCATAAGGCAGAGTATTTTTCCTGTGGAATAGGGACATGGAAGACTGACCTTGGTCATGCAAAAGGGTGCAATCAATTCCAGTGTCCTACTGCTTGTCCACAGTCTGGGCTGGGTCCTGGCGGCAGGCGTTGTACTGGGGCATCTTGCCCTGTGGTCAGCGTTGTCATATTTCAGGCAGAGACGTTGTGGTGCCTCGTACGTAATCTTCTTTGGAGACCTTGGGTCACTGCTAGGATCTGGAAGCCTGTCTGATATAGTAAGCTTTTAGATCAACATTTAAATGCCATATTCTGCAGATCTCTGAAGTATGAGGGCTGTCCAGGTATATCTGAATAGACAAACTTTGTTTCTAATTACTTGTTTCAAGCTCAACCCTAAAAACATATGCAAGAGACTGAGTAGATGAGTAAACTTACATCAGTACTTACTTACTCTGACTACAATTAAAAAACTTGATTACTTATGACTGACTATTTATGTTCTCTAACAGCCTACAAAAGTAGCCTAAAAACAATGCTTTACCTTGGGTAAGAAGAAACATTTTTTTAAGCCATTGGTTTTTAACTATAAAAACTGTTCTTAAAAGACTGAGATCTCTCAAATGTCTTCCACCACTGCAACTAGACTCTTTTTGGAACTCTAGTCCTGCCATACATTTACAAACCTCAGCTGTTTCCTATGATTCCTTTATGTTACAAAGTTTAGCTGCCAGAGCAAGGTATATTTCTGTGTATAAAAGCATTGATGTGCAGCTTTAATATTAATCAAATACCTTATTTATTAAACATATGTTGCCATCTATTTAAATTCTCTAGAAACTTGCTGTTGAACACTTGGTAAAGACATAAGTATTAGGTGTTAACCCGAGTAGATCTTTATAACCTTAGTAAAAGATGGCTACCAGCCACATGGCTGCCCATGAGGTCACCAGCCAAGATGGAGGGAGCCACGTGGTTGCTGTTCAATGCTCGTTTTTCTAAACAATAATTACTTGCACACATACACACAGTTGGATCCAAGTTACACACATACATACATACAGTTAAAGCTTGCTTACATTTTCAAGTCACATGCCTGTATACATACACACATAAGCAGTTTGCAGAATCATTAGCCATTCTTAAGATGAAAACCAACCAGAATCAACTTTTAAATTCAGTATTTGCAGGTATAAGAAACCTTAACAAACAGTTTACATCACATCCCCTCTGACCTTCTACAACCTTCCATGTACCCTCAGTCCGTTCCTTTGATCCCTCAGACATTTACTCCAGACAAATTGCGCTTTTTCTTTTCCTTTAAAACAGAAACTCTTACCAAAGTCTTTCTTGTGATTTCTCTCAGCACTCTAGAATATATTGTAAAGTTACAAATATTTTAAACAAGAACAGAAATACATGCATACACCATAACCAGAATAACTCTCAATTTGCATCAGCACTGTACCGCAGACAAGAAACTGTTGGTGACATTCCATTCTTGGAGCCAGACCTTGATCAGATTTTAGCCTCAGGGCAGGTCTTGGGAGCCCCACCCAACAGCATGGAAGAGAACGGGGAAAGTGTGCACCATGGAGACAAAAGATTGCTGTTAACCTCAGACCCTCAAGTACACGAGAATGGCAGACTGAAAGTGACTCCATGCCCTGGCTGGGCCCACAGACCTGTAGGCCACTCCTCAGCTGTGACCCTGGAGGGGCAGTTAGTTCTCCACCAGCCCCCACACTGAGCTCCTTGAGGCTCCTGCTGGCTCCTGCCAGCTCTGCCCCATGTCCACACAGGAGCCCAGCCAGAACCTGCCGGCCATATCTGGGCCCCACCGTGCTCACAGCCCGCTCTAGCACAAAGCCATGCCTAGTTCCCATGCAGCCAAGCCTCTACTCCACAGCTTTTTGAGCGAGCTGGGGCCCGAACCCGCTGCATCTAGGCCCCGTGATGCTCACGGGCCGCCTAGCCCTCTCAGCAGCGCCCTGGGTCCCCGAAGTAGCAGCTGTGCAGCCGCAAGCTTTCTGCTGCCTGCTGCCTGTGCTCTGGTCAGAGAGAGCAAGGAAGCAATGTTAGGTTAGTCTGTGCCAGTTCGACCACCGAAGGGGTCTCCATCCCTTCGGCTGGCAATCCGGCCCACAAGTCCCAATGCACACACAAGCTCAGGCATAAAACACTCACACATGTGGCCACAGTTCTCACACATTTATACATTTATGAAGGTATAACAAATAACACTGACGAACAAGATAGGCAGACAAAAAGGAAGAACAAGGGCCCTACAGATGGTCCAGGCAGACAGACGAGAGTCCGGAGAGGGAGCCTCAATAATGCCAAAGACCTACGGATGGGACAGGGAGAATTCAACAGAGTCTCCCGATCCCCAGATGGATCCAAACAGACGGACCCCTCACGGGCATCTCCCGATCCCCAGACGGATCCAAAAAGACGGACCCCTCACGGGCATCCTAACAGACGGACCCCTCTCGGGCGTCCTATGACGGGGGGACCTGTGAGGACCCCCGCGTCCTGATGAGGGGTTGGAACGTCTTCCAACTCCTCCAGCGTCACCTTACAGGCGCGTCCGCCAAGGTGAGCCTGTCAGATTCAACCGCCGGCTTCGGATAAGAAAATGAAAGTAAAAGGAAAGCAAAGACAAGAAAATTGAGCGCTCTTACCGATCGGTGCAGATGAACCTCCGGAGCTCTTAGGGATCCCGGCAGGGGTCTCTGGGGATCCCGGAGAGCCCCCAAATGTTGTGCCCAGATCGTGACCCCCAGAGAGACCACCAAAGACGAGCATGCCGGAATGCAAAAGCAAGGTTTAATTCTGGATATCCAAAAGCAATACAAGCCTAGGCAGGGACTTCGTCCAATACATCCAACACAGTGGAGGCTGGAGGAAGCGCCCACCTGTCTGCAAGCTCAGTTTTTAAAGGGAAAAGTCACAAGGTTACATCATTTAGGGGTGCTAGTACAGGTACAATTCTGATTGGCTCGCTTCTAGGGACTTCTAGAAATTACTTCTAAGGGAGTGGTTGCCCGCCACCATTTCTCATTGGCTGCCCTCAGGTGGAGGCATTTCTGTGATCAGTTACCCTGGAAACCAGGGAGAGGACATTCCATAGTCTGGCAGGCATTACCTCGTGACTATCTTGTGGCTCTGTACTTTTACACTTCCTGGTTTCTGGAATCTGAACTGACTGGTCTCAGTAACTTCTGGCCTGTTCCAGTAACTTATGGCCTGTAGCTAAAAGAAGCAGTCTTAGGCCTTTAGTTTTGGGGTGAGAGCATTTCTAAGATAGCTCATTTTGGTCTCACAAAACCTTGTCTCGAAAAACAAACCAAAAAATCCTCTGGCTTCTACCTCTTAAACCCTAGAATTACAGGCATGCACCAGCCATAGAGACCTGGTTTTGTTTTTTGAGGCAGGGTCTCACTGGGTGGACTTGGCTGGCCTGGAACTTGTAGCAATAGCCCTACCTCGGCTTCCCACGTTGCTGGGATTGCAAGCGTGTGCCACCACACCTAGCTAGAAGACATGTTTATAGAAAGGAGGGGGAGGGAAATGGAATGCAATGTCATCACCTAGAGCCGTGTTAGCTGTGAAAACTGAAGCTGGTGTGTTGTTTTTGTTTGGGGTTTTGTTGGGGGGAGGGGTAATGCAGCTGTTGAAAGCATGTATGCCCTAATTAACCCATGGAATCCAGGTCAGAAATCAGCACGCCTTTAATCCCAGCACCCGGGAGGCAGAGGCAGGTGGATCTCTGTGAGTTCGAGGCCAGCCTGGGCTACAGAGCGAGTTCCAGGAAAGGTGCAAAGCTACACAGAGAAATCCTGTCTCAAAAAACCAAAAAAAAGAAAGAAAGAAGAAAAGAAATCAGCACTGGCAGAATCCCAGCCTGCCACACCCCCAGGAGCCCTCCTACCCCTTTGAGACTCACTCCTAACACTTCTCAATGAAGATCGCTTCTTGCTTGTTCCTATCGAAATAATTGGGGGTGTGCCGTAGGGTGTTTTTGTTTGTTTTTGTTTTTCATTTCTGTGCATGGGTAATGGAGGTAGACACGTGGACCCAGAGGACAACTTGCAGGGTTCACTTTTCTTCTTCCACCGTGTTGGTCCTGGAGGTCAAACTCAGGTCAGCAGGCTTGGAGGCAAGTGCCTTTTCCCACTGAGCCATTTGCCGCCCTCACTCTGTGCTCTCATGCATGTATGTGTCTGACTGGCTCCCCCCACACACACACACTGTTTAGCCCTGGCTGGCCTAGAACTCACTGTGTAGACAGGCAAGCTGCCTCCCAAGTGCTGAGGTTAGTGTGGGGCTCACCTCTGTTGTCACCATCTGGCTTGCGGGCACTTGACTGTCATTACAGTGGAGTAGATGTGTAAACAGGCCAGTTCATCTACCCTACCGATAATGCCACATGGGCAATTCCTAGCTTCTAGTAATTAAAATGTTGCCGGCACTGTTCCTAAACTGGAGGCTGGATGGAAAGAGAAACACTGGCTTAGGGCTCCTGAGGACTTGAGAAGTCTAGCTGTGTCCAGTCCTCTTTCGTTATCTACTTCAGTAATTTGTTTCTAACCCTGTGGATGCAGGTCCAGGATTAATTCTCTGTGTCTAGCCTTATCCCATAAGAGCATTACTGCACCTGTCTCTTGTGGCATTTGTCGCAGTGAGCTACATCTTGCCCTGGGTGTTCTTGTGCCCTCCTCTCCTTCAAAAAACAAAAAATCGTGGATCGGGCATGGTGGCACACGCCTTTAATCCCAGCACTCAGGAGGCAGGGTCAGGCGGATCTCTGTGAGTTCGAAGCCAGCCTGGTCTACAGAGTGAGTTCCAGGCCAGCCTGGAGTACACAGTAAGACCACTCTATTGAATGACATGCAATCTTTTCACTCTTGGTCATGACTGCCCACCCGGTTACCACCCTCCTCTTGTGAATGCCGGTGTTCTCTGCCCCCTTCTTTTATTAGTATGTGTTTATTTTTATTTTCTGAGACAGACTCAGGCCGGCATTGAACTTGAGAACCTCTTGCCTCCCCCTTCTAAGTACTGAGCTCACAGGTATGTGCCAACCACACCCAGCTCTTTTCTGTCTTTCTGTCCTTTGGGATGTCTTGCTTCCAGCTGGGGGTCGGGGGGCAGGGTAGATAGGGTTCCATCCACACGATCATCCTTGTGGCTGTGATGTGTTACTGTGAAAGAATTCAAAGCACATTAGCAGAGTGCAAGAAACCAGGCCCAAGCCTTAAAGGGGACTTGGGAAGCGGAGCTTCTCAGATGTGCTCAGTCCTCAGGCATGAAGTGTAACAAGATGGAAGGAAGGTTGTCTGCCGAGGCTTAAGTCTCAGTGCCCACAGCTTTGGGCTGAGGTGGGGCGGACTGGCTGTGGAAGCAGCCTGTGCCTGACTGACACCCAAACTCCACACTTCCAGAAGGAACCACAAGTAAACCGCACTATTTGTGCAGACAGTTGAGAGACAGTGAGCCTTTCTTAGCAGCTCTGGAACTGGGTGGGAGCGGCTGTCTTGGAGTCCACATTTCCAGATGCCGGGCAGGAAGCAGGCCTGTGACCGTCTTTGTAAAGTGTCAGCAGTCGGACCGGCTGTGTTACCCTGACCAGCCCCCCCATCGTCCAGTGACCTTTTCCTCTCCCCCCTTCCCACACAACGCCGTGGACACACCTGTCCATCCACCCCAACTGCAGTAAGTCTAAATCAGCTGTCGGATGCTTTGGTCTTCAGCTGGCTGGAGGGGTGGAGGGGAGGGGAAGCACAGCCCTATCTCCAGCCTGGGATCTCTCTTTCTCAGCTTCATGAGCTTCCTCCTTTCTGTTCCCCGCCACCCCATCTCTAGCCAGCCTAGATACATAATCCAACATTTATCTTGCAAATATCCTCAAGTCCCTGGCTCCTCTTGTGAGCTTCATGTGCTTTTGCCTGGCAGAAATTTCATTTCTGGAAGGATCCTCTTGTCCATAGTCACTCTTCACCCAGAAGAGAATCGTAGTTGAAGGGCTGGGGGTGTAGTTTCATGTTAGAGCACTTGCTTGGTGTACACAAGGCCCTGGGTTCAATTCCCATACAAACAGTTGGGAAATGAATACTGTTGTGATGTGCGTCTTCCTCTCCTGGGCCCTGGGCATGGCCAGCAAGGTGTATTTGTGTAATCACTTCTGTAAACAGCAGGTGGTCTAACCAGCTACTTCAAAGGCACCTGGAAACTGATGGGCGAGACTGCCACCAGGGTCTAAGCCACCCCTGTCTGCTTCCAGCCATCCCTGGGGACCCTATATAAAAAGACCTGTCAACAGTTTTGCCTGGGCTCTGGTACCCTACTCCCACCTCCCAGCCTTAAATTACAGACTCAGCTTCCGTGAGAGCCCTTTCCCATTATCATTTAATTACTGTGCTAGTGTACTGTTTGATGCTGTATACATAATTACATTTATACTGTAGTAGGTACATGACACATTTTTGCTTTATGCTTTTTTGTGGGTACTGGGGATCGACATCAGCCTTTCACACAGTAGACAGGCCCTCCACCACTGAGCTTCATTCCCAGACTGTTTTAGAAAAGGTTCTACTATGTAGCCTTATTTGGCCTTAAACTCACAGAGATCCACCTGCCTCTGCCTCCTGAGTGAGTACTGGGATAAAAGGGACTGTGCCACCCACACCTGGCCCTGTTTTCCTTTATTTTTTTATTTTTATTTTATTTTTTTGAAAAAGGGTCTTGGGCCGGGGTGGTGGCAGTGCACACCTTTAATCCCAGCACTCGGGAGGCAGAGGCAAGAAGAGGATCTTTGTGAGTTCAAGGCCAGCCTGGGAGTCCTGGGAGAGGTCTCAGATATATCAAGGTCACCTGAAACTAGTTATGTAGCCATGAGTAGACTTGCGCTCCTCATTCCTTACCACCCAAGGGCTGGGGTTACTGTGTGTGTCCCCACACCAGCCCTCAAAAAACACGTTGAAGGGCCTGAGAGATGGCTCAGCAGTTAGAGAGCTTACTGCTCTTCCGAAGGATCTGAGTTTGGTTCCCAGCACATATATGGGGTAGCACACCACCATCTGTAACTATAGGCCCAGAGCCAGGCGGATCTCTGAGTTCGAGGCCAGCCCGGTCTACAAAGTGAGTTCCACGACAGGCACCAAAATTACACAGAGAAACCCTGTCTCGAAAAATAAATAAACAAACAAATAATTTCTTTTGTGACTGGGCATGGTGGTGCATGTTTTTGGTTAGGAGGCAGAGGCCGGTGGATATCTGTGAGCTGGAAGCCAGTTTGGCCTACAGAGGAAGTACCAGGCCAACCGCAGGTGCATAGTGAGACCCTGTCTCAAAAAAGAAAAAGAGAGAGAAAGGAGGGAGACTTTTATTATTTATTTATTTATTTATTTTTGATTTTTCGAAACAGGGTTTCTCTGTGTAGCTTTGCACCTTTCCTGGAACTCACTTGGTAGCCGAGGCTGGCCTCGAACTCACAAAGATCTGCCTGGCTCTGCCTCCTGAGTGCTGGGATTAAAGGCGTGCGCCACCACCTCCCGGCAGGAGAGAGACTTTTGAGCTATTCTGATAGGGAAGGTGGGTGGTTCATGCGTCTAATTTACATCTTTTAGAAGGTCTTGTACCATCACTTGGGAAGCTAAAGCAGGGGAATAGTGAACTTGAGGCCAGCTTGGGCCACATGACAGGAGCCTGTATCAAGCATCCTGTGATGTGCGGAATGGGGAAAAGGGAAGAGAAGCAGCATGCAAGCAGCTGGTGTTACCCCACCCCTGCCTTCTGCTTCGGGTTTTGGTCTGTTGTTGATTTCCTTCCTATGAAAGAGGAAAAGCTTTTATTCAGCAGACTAAGTTCTTACTGTACAGCAGCCCTAGTTCTTATTGCAGAGAAAGCAGCGACAAGTAAAACCAAGCTCTCACTGGTGCCTGTGTCCTGCGAGGTGGAGCCTGAGTAAGAAGAGCTTACTACCCCAGATGCTGAAGAGATGGAGAAAGCAGGGAGTGGGCAAGAGAGTGGGCATAGGGCAGCTGCCGCCTCCAGCTTTAAATAGGTGAGGGATATGTGCATTTATAAAGTACCCTCACCGGGTATGGTGGCGCACGCCTTTGATCCCAGCACAGGGGAGGCAGAGGCAGGTGGATCTCCGTGTGTTGGAGGCCAGCCTGGGCTACACAGTGAGTTTCAGGACAGTGAGGGCTACGTAGTGAGACTGTCTCAAAAGACAGGTGAGCTCAAGGACTGGAGAGATGGCTGTATTCCAAAGGACCTGGGTTAGCGTCCCAGCATCCGCGAGGAAAGCTAACTCTTACTCGGGGGATCTGAGGTCCTCTTCTGTCCTCACAACAATGCACACACAGGGTGCACAGACATATGCAGGCAAAACACCCCACACATGAATTGTTGTTAAGTGTTCAAGGGGAAGCAAGAGCAGCTGCGAGGCCCTGCGGCAGGGGTGACCCGAGCAGCTGTCCTGCAGTGAGGATGGAGAGCAGTATGTCTGAAAGTAGGAGTGGAGCAGTGAGGGGGCCCCGCCCCCATGATTGGCACGTAGGCTGAACTCAGTCTAGAGTAAGCTAGCCAGCCAAGAAGCAAGATGGCCCCTATAGCAACCCCAGGTGTCCCTGCTCCCTGGCAGCTGCAACACATGGCTTGGATCTTGAGTGCTCACTCTGCGTTGCAATGGTCTTTGTCACAGACCCCTCGAGTGGAGGCCTGGTGACACCCTTAGCAAATTGTCCCTCTCTCTTTGATGTATGTATTTACCCAGCTGAGCTAACCTAACAGGGTTTAGAATGAGACCTATGGGGCTGGAGAGATGGCTCAGTGGTTAGGAGCACTGGCCACTCTTCCAGAGGACACGGGTTCAACTCCTAGCACCCACGTGGCAGCTTACAACTGTCTGTAACTCCAGTTCCAGGGGATCGGACACCCTCACATGGACATGAAGGAAAAACATCAATGCACATAAAAATAAAGTTTAAAAAAATAGCCGGGCGGTGGTGGCGCATGCCTTTAATCCCAGCACTCGGGAGGCAGAGGCAGGCGGATCTCTGTGAGTTCGAGGCCAGCCTGGTCTACCAAGTGAGTTCCAGGAAAGGCGCAAAGCTACACGGAGAAACCCTGTCTCGAAAAACCAAAAAAATAAATAAATAAAGAAAAGAAAAGAATCAGACCTATGGTTACAGGCAGCTAAGTTGTCTGCCAGGTATTTTTTGTAGTCCAAGCAACACTAGTGAAAGGCCTTCATTATCACTTCATGTATGGGTTTATCTGAAAGAGGAATTCTAAGAACTGGAAATGCCTGTGAACAACACGGCTTTGTACTTCCAATAAACACCTGCTCTGTCATCCTCACTGTAGCAGTTCCTTCCTCAATTAGTAGTCCGTCAGGGTGGGATTGCAACATATGGTCAACAGTACTGTGTCAAGCAGTTTTGGAAGTCTGTGCCGTGCTGGGCATGATGGCGCACACACCTTTAATAGCAGCACTTGGGATGAAGAGGCAGGCAGATCTCTGTGAGTCAGAGTTCCAGGACAGTCTCTACATAGAGAGATCCTGTCTCAAAAGGCAAAGCAAACCAAAAGGCTGTGGCAGTGAGTTATGTGGGAAACGACATCCGGAGCTAGAAAGGCAGCTGAGCAGTAAAATACTGCCTAGCATGTGATGTGTGCGAGCCTGGGGTCAGCCACCACTACCACACACTGCAGTGCAAGCACACCCACACACACAAATGGCAGGCATTTGTCTTCATGAGCATTGGGATTGTTTTATCATGTAAGATGTTTGTACTTCCCATTCTGTGGGTTATTTATAAATACTCTGTTAGAGAAAACCTTTTTTAAAAAAATATATGAGCATGGTTAACACAAATGGAGAAAAACAGGATATTCCAAGTCTAGTTCCTCGCTGCATATGTGGCTGCATGCCTGAGATCCAGCATGGAGAGGCTCAGGGAGGGTTGCAAGTTCAAGGCCATCCAGGGCAAAAGTGGTAAGAGCCTGTCTCAGAAAGCAATGTGGCTGGAGAGATGGTTCAGCAGTTAGAAGAGTACTTGGTGCTCTCCTGAAGGACCTCAGTTCCGATCCCAGCACCCATGTCTTTCGGCTCACAGCTGTCAGTAACACCAGGGGGAGCTGATGTCCTCTTCTCACCCCCTTCAGCACATGCATGCACATGGTGTACACTCACACAGCCTCGTGAATTAAAACTAAATCTTTAAAAACTGTAAAAATGGGCTGGGTGGCAGTGGTGCACGCCTTTAATCCCAGCACTCGGGAGGCAGAGCAGACACGGGTCTCTGTGAGTTCAAGGCCAGCCTGGGCTACAGAGTGAGATCCAGGACAGGCACCAAAACTACACAGAGAAAACCTGTCTCAAAAAAATGGAGCTGAAGAGAAGACTCCGAAATTAAGAATGCCTGCTGGTCTTCTAGAAGGCCAGAGTTCAGTTCCTAGCATCCATACCAGGTGGCTCACAACCATCAGTAACTCCAGTTCCAAGGGATCCAACACCTCTGGCCTCCTCAGGCACCTGTGTACACATGCAAATAATTTTAAATAGTGAAAATAAATAAAAACATAAAGGGACCAGGAATAGTGGCACACACCTTTAATCCCAGCACTGAGGAGGCAGAGGCAGGCAGATCTCTGAGTTCAAGGCCAGCCTGCTCTACATAGTGAGTTCCGTGACAGCCAGGGCTACATAGAGAGACCCTGTCTCAAAAGTAGGTGGCAGTCAGACTAGGAGACGGCTCAACAGCTGAGAATGGCTGCTGCTCTTAGGACTTGAGTTCAGCTCCCAGCACCCCATGAGATGATTCACAACAGCCTGTAACTCCAGCTCTAAGGATCCAAACGCCTTCTGGTTTCCAAGAGCACCTGCACTCATATGGCATACACTCACAAATACAAACAGGTGAACAAAATCTTAAAACCGGCAGCAGCAACAGTGTCAGGGACTGAGAGAACACAGTTCAGCCTGTCAAGTGCCGGCAGCATGGGCGAAGAGACCTGAGTTGAACCCCAGCACCCCCGTGAAAAGGTGAGGCTCGCGGCTCATGCCTGCAACCCGGGTGCTGGGAGGCCGAGGCTGGAGGAACCCTGGGCTGGGCTCCAGGTCCACTGAGGGACCTGTCTCAGATGAGGTGGAGAGCAACTGGAAAAGACACCTGATGCTGACCTCTGCCCTTAGTGTGCACAAACATGCAAACACCTTCCTGAGTGTATACATCCCCCACCACATACACACATACACAAGGCGATGGAGAGCAACTCATCATACATCTAGTTCTTTCCTCTTTTCAGACACACTGCTTTTTGTTTTTAATTTATTACCAATGGCTGCATTTACCTCTCATAGGAGCACACAGGGAGGCCATGAAGTTCTGGCGGTAAGTGGGAAGTGTCCGGTCTTCTCTGGAGGAGTTATTCCCACATGACTTCAAAGCAGGCCTGCCTCAGACTGTTACAGTGCCCGTGGGCTAGGATGGAGGCTCAAAGAGGAGTTAGCATGAATCTTGGTGACACAGGGAATTGGTGTCCATCAATAAGTGTAGTTCGAAGATCTTGGGTCCCAATGGAGGACATTCCATTTTGAAAGATCATGGCATCACCATGGACAAGTCCAGCAGCAGTGAGGAGAAGCAGGAGAGCCAGTCTTGGTTCCTCACTAGCTCAGACCAGAGTCTGCTCCTGCACTTCTGCAAGCCTGGGCACAGTTCAGGACCCATGCCTAGCGGGGCCATCATCCTTATAAGAGCTTTGGTCAGGCTAGAAAGTCTGTAGCTAAGAAGTCCTTCCCAGACTCTCCCTGATCCATTCGTCTCAAAAATGTCACTTCCTCAGGGTAGAGATGGTGTGTGTGTGTGTGTGTGTGTGTGTGTGTGTGTGTGTGTGTGTGTGTTTACTTGAGAGGATGTAACAGGAAAATCTCAAAGGCCAGCCCCTAGCAATTTCCAAGCCAGCCTGAACTACACAGTGAGACTGTCGGAAAAAAAAATGAGAGAGAGAGAGAGAGAGAGAGAGAGAGAGAGAGAGAAGATTCTGTTGCCGCAGCTGCCTCTTGGTCCTATGAATGCCACTGCTGTGTGAAAGTGGAGGTGCCCATGGAGCCAGCTCTCAGCCAGACAAGACGGCAATCCCAGGGCTTAGACGGCAGAGGCAGGGGGGCCTCTGTGAGTCCCAGGCCAGCCTGCTCACACAGCAGGAAAGCCAGGGCTAGTGGTAAAACTCTTTCTTAAAACAAAGGAAACAAACAGGCAAACAGGCAAAACCAGTTCCCAGGCACTCCTGCTGGTCTGAGCCTCGGAGTCACAGACCTAAAAATACCCCACAGGGCTGTGACCCAAGCGGCTCCTCTGCTTCTGTGGCTAGCCTGTGGTCAGCACTGGGAGCCCACACCAGCACCGCCGCTGCCACTGGCTCTGAGGGCTCCTTTTCATTCATTCATTTTTCAACATTTTTATTTATTTTCCTTAATTAATTGATTTATTATATGTGTATGGGTGTTTTGCCTACATGTATGTATGTGTACCACATGTGTGCTTGGTGCCCCTGGAGGCCAGAAAAGGACATCCCCTGGGAGTGAAGATGTGCAAACTAGGAATCAAACACGGGTTCTATGGAAGAACCCCGGATCTTAACCACGGAGCCATCTCTCTAGCCCTTGTCATTAAATCTTGAGATGGAGTCTCACTGTGTGGCCCAGGTTGACTTACAACTCTTTATGAAATCAAGGCTGACCTGGAACTTGTAATCCTCCTGCCTCAGCTTCTGGAGTTGGGACATTATAGGCATTCATTACCAAACCCAGCTCTTTCATTCATTCATTCGTTCGTTCGTTCATTATTGGGACAAATCTCACTGTATAGGCCAGACTGGAACTGCACACCCCTCTGCCTCACCCTCTCGAGTGTTGGGGTTACAGGTGTGCCACTACGCCTAGCTCATCCTGACAGATAGCACAAGCCTGCGCCTGGGCCAACCTCTCCTTGGGTCAAATGCCTCAAGTTGGTCTTCCAGATTGTCACAGGACCTGTTCTGCAACTTTTGTCAACCCAGACCATGACTTGTGCTGAGATCTACCCAGTGCTGGGAACAGCGGTACATACCTATAATCCCAAACTAGGAGGCTGAGGTAGGGAGATCGCAAGTTTGAAGGCAGCATCCAACTTGATGGGAGCTTGGGTCACATATGGTGTTTCATGCCTTTAATTCCAGCATGTGGGAGGCAGGGGTAGCTGGATCTCTGTAAATGTAGGTCAGCCTAGTCTACATAGCAAATTCCAGGACACCCAGGGCTATGTGGAGAGACTTTGTAGATAGATAGATAGATAGATAGATAGATAGATAGATAGATAGATTTTTTTTTTAAAAAAAAAAAAACTCTGTTGTAGACCAAAACAAACGAATCTTCCAAACCATCCCTGGTGTCTAGACCAATTTACTTCCTCTTCTAGCTATGACCTGTTTTCAACCTGGAAACTCTGGACTGCTCAGAGCTCAGCTGAACTGAGCTGGGCCACCGCCCCATGATGTTGTCTCCAGCAGTGAGAACGTTGCTGTCCTTGCTCTTGTCGGGAAGGAAAGTACCTCCCAGACACATCCACTGTTGACTTATCCCAACTTGAACTTGCCATGTGCTCACCTAACTTAAGGAGGGGTGGAAAGTTAGAAGCAAATATTGATGGACACAACCAACATCTGTCACAGCCAACTGCTAGGAAGGACAGCCAACTAGAGACCTGGCAGAGCTGGGCTGGCTGTTGGGGGTAAGGCAGGCAGTTCACTAACAGTGGCAGCATGAGCCCCAGGGTGCCTTCTAGAGCAGGCTAACAGCTCCCCACTGCATTCTCCCATGCATAAACTAGGTGGAGGGGAACAGCTACCAGAATCTCAGAGTTCCTCTCTCTCTGCCTGCTGCCTGTGGATAAGATGTGAGCTCTCGGCCACTGCTCCAACGCTATGCCCGCTTCTCTGCCTCCATGCTCCATGCCATAGTGGTTATGGACTTATCCTCTGAAACTGTAAAAAGCTCCCAATTTAATGCTTTCTAAAAAAAGAAAGGAAAGAAGGAAGGGAGGGAGGGAGGGAGGAAGGAAAGGAAAGAAAAAGAACCTTAGAGCCAGGTGGTGGCCAAATGCATAGTCCTAGCACTTGGTGGGGGGAGGGTCATGCAGGAAGACTCCAAGTCCAAGGGTAGCCTGGGCTATAGAAACCCTGTTTCATAAACAAACAGAAACCTTAGAACATTTTGTTTCATGATGAGACATAGAATTCTTTAACCTTGACATTGGAAACAAGCCACACATATCAACTATCATGCCTTCAATTCCATGCTGTATTGGAAGCTACCTGCTGCAGTTGGGCACGAAAACTAGACAATTTTATGATCTTTAGTACAACAGAAAAAGACAGAAAGGGGTGGGGAGGCTGTATGCGATGTCCTTCAGAAGGAGAGGCAGGAGGATCGAGGCCAGCCTGGGCTATTTATGAATTCTGGGCTATCCTGGGGTATATGAGACCCTGTCTTTGGGGAGAATGATGACTTAACCAAGTATAAAACCCAAACCCGGGGCTGGAGAGATGGCTCCCTGTTACTGCTTGCTGCTTTTCTGGCTGCTGAGTTCAGCTCAGGACCACCTGTCACTCCAGCTCCAGGGAATCTGACGGCCTCCTCTGGCTCCAAGGGTGCCCGCATGCATGAGCATGCACAAAAACAGAGACACACAGACACAAAAAATAATAAGTACATCTTTAAACAAAACAAAACCTATTCCCAACGAGTATAATTTAAGTGAATTATTAAAATACACTGGGGGGGGGGGGCTAGAGAGATCAGTACTTAAGAGCACTTACTGCTCTTTCCAAGGACCTCAGTTCCCAGCACCCACATCCACAAGTTTATAACAATCTGTTACTCTTGATCAACAGGGACCTGACACCTCTGGCTTCTGCAAGCTCCTTCACTTTCATGCACATACCTGCCTGAAGACACAAACACATATACTTGTGGTTAAGGATTAAAAAAAAAAAAAAAAAAAAAGGTGGGCAGTGGTGGTGCATGCCTTTAATCCCAGCACTCAGAAGGCAGAGGAAGACAGATCTCTGTAAGTTCGAGGCTATCCTGGTCTACAGAGTGAGTTCCAGGACAGCTAGAGCTACACAGTGAAAACCTGTCTTGAAAAACCAAAATAATAATAATAATAATAATAATAATAATAATAATAATAAATAACCCTTAAGAAAAGAGAAGCAGAGCGACGGCAGAGGCGCAGTCGTGATAAAGACCAGAAGCTGAGCTTTTTTTTTTTTTTTTGGTTTTTCGAGACAGGGTTTCTCTGTGTAGCTTTGCGCCTTTCCTGGAACTCGCTTTGGAGACCAGGCTAGCCTCGAACTCACAGAGATCCGCCTGCCTCTGCCTGCCGAGTACTGGGATTAAAGGTGTGTGCCACCACCGCCAGCCTAGAAGCTGAGATTTTATTTGCTGAGGAGTTGGTGAAAACATGGAGATTAAGAGTTTAGAACAGGGACACCTTTAATCCCAGTACTTGGGGATGGAGCCATCTCCGTGGGACGACACCAGAAGAGACCCGAACATTTTGCCTGAGGCCAACCCAGGGCCCAGCTGCCGATCCTGCGAAAACCAACTCCTGGAGGTGTTGGTGAGATTGCCCTACTAAACAACCTACTCAGCTGAGATCTATTCGGGAGAGGATTCAGAACCCTACAGTCTGCAGTCTGAGGAAACCAGATCAGCTGAGGGGTTGACGAATGAGCAAAGTGCGACCTGAGAACACAAAAGAAGGCGCTGCCCAGCCACCGAACCAGATCACCAGAATTATAACACCCCCCCACACCCCCCACCCCTGCTACACCGTCTGGGAACAGGTAAGCCCCCATCTACTGAGGGCAGATCAGGTCTCTAGTCCCTAGGCCCCACCCATCGGAGTCCCAGGAACCAGACAGCTACCTTTCCCTGCTCCCCCACCAAAAACAAAACAAAACAAGCAAACAAACAAAAAACAACCCCCTACGAACCCAACAACCACTGGAGCCATAAGCCCACCCTACACCAACTGGGAACAACTGCTCCCTGAGACAGAACTCACTAACACTGATTGGACTAAGCTGCTCCTGGAGAAACAGAGCCCAACAGCACCGATTCGACCAAGAACTCTGAGTGGACCAAGACTATCAATTAGAACAAGAGAGGCACCTTCAGACACAGACACCACCTGCGCCAATCGGAAGAAGAGATTAGTAGATGCCAGTGCAAAAATACAGGCAACAACATACAGACCTATATGACAACATCAGAACCTAGTGATTCTACATCTGCAAGACCTGAACATACCAATGCAGAAGAAGCAGAAGAAATCAATCCTAAAAGTGACTTTAAGAAGATGATAGAGGCCCTTAAAGAGGAAATGAAAAACTCCCTTAAAGAAGAAATAAAAAATTCTCTTAAAGAAATGGAAGAAAGCCAAGGAGGTGGTGGTGGTGGCGGCGGCGGTGGCGGCGGCGGTGGCAGCAGCACACGCCTTTAATCCCAGCACTCGGGAGGCAGAGGCAGGCGGACCTCTGTGAGTTCGAGGCCAGCCTGGGCTACCAAGTGAGTTCCAGGAAAGGCACAAAGCTACACAGAGAAACCCTGTCTGGAAAAACCAAAAAAAAAAAAAAAAGGAAGAAAAAACAAACAAAAAATTGGAAGAAATCAAAGAAAGCCAAGAAAAAGTAATTAAACAGATGAAGGAAACAGTTCAAGATTTGAAAATTGAAATTGAGACAATAAAGAAAACACAAACTGAGGGAATGCTTGAAATAGAAATTCTGACTAAATGAACAGGAACTACAGATGTAAGCATGACCAACCAAATGCAAGAGATGGAACAGAGAATCTCTGACACTGAAGACACAATAGAGAAAACAGATTCGTCAATCAAAGAAAACACTAAAGCCAAAAAAGTTGTAACACAAAACGTCCAAGAAATTTGGGACACCATGAAAAGAAAAGAGAAGCACACATGAGCTGGCGAGGAGGACCAGAGAGTTATCGAGGCTGCTGTCAAGTCTGAGGACCTGAGCTGGGTCCCTGGAGTCCACATGGTGGGAAGAGAGAGGCCAGTTCACACAAGTTGTTCTCTGACCTGCACACTCACCTGCCCTATCCCTGACATACACACATACAAATAAAAAAGTGTAAACAGAAACACATGCTGCGTGATTCCATTTACAGAAACTCAGAACAGGAAAAACTCATCTATAGCAACAGAGAATGGAATACTAATCACTGAGCCTGTGAGACGGCTCTGCGGCTTAGGTCAGCTGCTCATAACCCTGGTGCCCTGAGTTCAATCCTCAGGACCAGCATGGTCAAAGGAGAGAGCTAACTCTAACAAGTTTTCCTCTGACTTCCACAGGAGCACACACAAAATAGATAAATCGGAACTGGAGAGGTGGCTTAGCAGTTAAGAGCACTGCCTGCTCTTCCAGAAGGCAGGAGCTCAGTTCCCAGCACTCACATGACTGCTGACCACGGTCTGCAACTCCGGCTCCGAGGAATCTGACGCCCTCTTCTGGCCCTTTCAAGCACTACATGCACATACATACATGCAGGCAAACACCCATACACATGAAATAAATATTAAAAATAAATAAATAAGCCAGGTGGTGATGGCACATGCCTTTAATCCCAGCACTCAGGAGGCAGAGGCAGGTGGATATCTTGAGTTTGAGGCCAGCTTGGTCTATGGAGTGAGTTCTAGAACAGCCAACACTATACAGAGAAAGCCTGTATAAAAAAAAAAAAAAAAAAAAAAAACCAAAATTATATATACATATACTTAAAAAAAAAAGAAGTAGCAATTATGGGCCATGAATTCAATGACCTTGCATTCTCTCCATTGCTCTGCCCCTCTGATAACATACAGAGAGTTCTTTATGCCCTGCTAACTCCCTGGGCCTCCATGCTCTCTGCTCCATCTAACTCTCCACGGAATTCTTGTTTCTCTTCAAACTGTTCTTCCCAGCCTGCCAAGTATGATATGGTCCCAGGAGAACTCCCCAGGCCTCTCCTCACATTCTAACAGGAGCCAAATTCCCTGCTTAAGATGCTCTGTGCAGGCAGCCCCTTCTGCCTGGAAGCCTCCTTCCTCCTCAAGCAATTTCTTCTCCCTTTTCCAACGTATATTTAAACATTGAACTTCCAGTGTGCCTTCAGAACTTTCCAGAATGCTTTATGATTTCCTTGCAATAGACTTCCAGCACACATTTTTTTTGTTTGTTTTATGGCATCATGTCCTAATTGTGCTTACAAATTTAGGTTGTACATTGTGTGCAATCTATTTTCTTCACCATGTGAGTGTAAATACCAACTTTGCCAGACATGATGGCAGCCACCTGAATCCCTGGCACTTGGGAGGCTGATGCAGGAGAATTAATAATTCAAGGCTACCCTGAGCTAAAAGTAAAAGCCTACCAGGGGATGGTAGCACATGCCTTTAATCTCAGCTCTTGGCAGAGGCAGGTAGAGCTCTGTGAGTTCAAGGCCAGCTTGGTTTATATAGCAAGTTTCAGGGCAGCCAGGGATACATAGTGAGATCTTGTCTCAAAACGAAACAAAACACCCAAAAGACAAGCTATTCTCTTATGGGGGGTGGGGTGTTGTTTGTTTGGTTGGTTTTGGTTTTTTCGAGACAGGGTTTCTCTGTGTAGCCCTGGCTGTCCTGGAACTCATCCTGTAGACCAGGCTGGCCTCAAACTCACAGAGATCCACCTACCTCTTCTTCCTGAGTGCTGGGATTAAAGGGGTGCGCCACCACTACCTGGTAACAACCTTTTATCTTTAACATTAGTTAATTAAAAATGTTATTGTTATTGAATGAGTACACATGTAAGTGCAGGCATGCTCTCACCATAGCACATGTGTGAAGGTCAGAGGACAACATTATGGAGTCAGTTCTCTTCCTGCACAGTTATTTAGGTTCTGGGACTCAAACTCAGATCTTCAGACTTGTGCAGCAAGTGCCGTTACCTACCGAGTCATCTTGCCAGCACTTATCTTTTTGTTATTCACCACTTTTTCTCCAATTCCTAACACAGTACCCAGGTGCTCAGAGATGTGCTGAATGAATTCACACATCTTGGTGAACTCCTGTGGCTTGCCGGGTGCAGCACCAGATTCTAGAGACCCAGTGGAGTATGCAGTGAATATTACCTGTGCTCATGGGTCACAGGGGCCATACAACCAGAGTTCAGAAGTGAGATAATACTATGATGGAAAACTTAGAGTGGGGGATTTGGGGAAGCCCTTCTACAAGGGGAGGCCCATGAAAGCATGCTTTCAAAGAGGCCCATGGCCAGAAACTTTTTTTTTGGGGGGGGGGCAGGCAAATTATGACAACTTTCTAGACTCAGGTCTGTGTGTGTGTCTCTCTTAGATGTTTGTTTGTTTGTTTGTTTGTTTGTTTGTTTGTGGCAGGGTTTCTCTGTGTAACTGTCCTGGCTGTCCCAGAACTCCCTCTGTAGACCAGGATGGCCTCAAACTCACAGAGGTCTGCCTGTCTCTGCCTCCCTAGTGCTGGGATAAAAAGGCATTAACCACCGACACCCAATCTCTCAGATGTTTTATTGCACTTATTTGTGTGTGTGTGTGTGTGTGTGTGTGTGTGTGTGTGTGTGTGTGTCTAGCTCAAAGGACAACTTGCAGGGGTTGGTTTTCTCCTTCCACCATGTGGGTCCTAGGGATCGAACTCAGGTCACCAGGCTTGGTGGCAAGCTCCTTTACTCTCTGAGCCATCTCACTGGCTCTCCTTCCTGTAAGCATTAGTTGGAAGGACACTCAGCGAGACAGGGATTCAAAGGTTCTTTAAGCTTCACTAGTTCACTCTGAGCCCTCATGGAGCTAAATGGTGTCACATGGGCTCATTCTTACAGTGTAGAGACTGACTGTGGTTCACCATTCTGTATGTTAACAGCAAAATGAACCCATTGCAGGCCGAGTCGATTGTTTACAAACTTAGCCTTTCCCCAGATATTTCTAACAACTTGGCTGTGACTATTAGGTTGTACTCAGCGTTGCCCCAAATCCAGAGCATGGTCCCCTAGCAGCCATGTAGGTTAGAGTTAAGGTTAGGTCAAGCCTTGCCAGGCACTGTGAGGACCTGGAGCTTCAGGCCCTGAGTGGGTCTCTGCAAAGCTTTGGAGGTAGGGAGGAGAAAGCCCTTCCCTTTCCCACTCACTCTGCTGCCAGGACGGATACAGGACCTGCTTTCTATGCTCTATGTGGGTGGCAGCCAGCTGTCCAGTGCAGGGGCTCTGCTGTGCATACCCCTTCCCTCTAGTACCTACTTCAAACCCGAACTGAGCTGGATGGAACTGGGAATGTGGCTCAGTTAGTTGAGTACTTGCTAACATGCATGAGGCCCTAGGTTCAATCTCTAGTACCAAAAGAAAAAAGCAAGGAAGGAAGGGTGTGTAGGACCCTGTAATTCCTGCCCTTGCAAGGTGGATGCAGGAGAGTCTCGAGTTCAAGGCTATCCTCTGCTACATAGTAATTCAAGGTCAGCATGGGTTACTTGATACCCTATCTCAGAAAAGGAGGTAGGCCTTGGTTTGGGTGTCCCAGGCCACCTTGGGAAGGAGTCCAAGGTTCAAGCCCAGGCTTTGTAACCAGTACTCAGGTTATGTAACCAGGTCACAGCTAGTCACATTGCCACCAGACACTCAGCCAGTGGCAACTTTCCTAACCCTTGTTTGGGATTGAAGTTTCAACTGACATGTGTAGACTGGCTGTGTTGAGAGCTAATTCGTGTTCCTAAGGTGGGTAGATCAGAGGTAAAACATTTGCCTAGCACATCCAAGGCTCTGGGTTCCATTTTTCACACATGTGCATGCATGCATGCATGCATGCATGCGTGTACACACACACACACACACACACACACACACACACACACACACACACACACATTGACTGGAGCCACATAGTAACGTCAGAGTTGGTTTGGTTGGTTGTATGTGGAAAGGATGAAGACTGACCCCTTGGGGCTTCCTTCCCGCTCTGCCCAGAGGGAACTGATACGCTGCAGAGTGCCCAAGTGTGAGCTACCCCCAGGCAGCAGGGCTGTTGCCAAGGACAGTTGTTCCGGTGGCCACAAGTGCCTTTTTGTTCGCGCTAATGAATCCCCTCTTGTTCCAGTGACAAGGAGGTGGGGTTATTACATTTTAACAACCAAAATGAAAGTCCACCCACACCCAGGGAAGGGATGGGGGCATGCACGGCCACAGAGTCTAGCTATACAACCCGATGGATTTTGTATTCCTCATCCTTGGCCTCTAGGTGGGAAGCTCCAGAAAGTGTTTGACCAAGAACTCTTTTTCATTCTGTTTTGTTTGAGATAAGGTCTTCATATGTGACTTGGGATGGCTTTGAACTTGATAGCCTCTTGCCTCTACTTCCCACATTCTGGGACTGTAGGTGACTGCCTCCATGCTCAATTTCCACTCTGAACTTTTTTTTTTTTTTTTTTTGAGACAGGGTTTCTCTGTGTAGCCCTGATCATCCTGGATCTTGCTCTGCAGACCAGGCTGGCCTCAATCTCAGAGATCCACCTGCCTCTGCCTCCTGAGTGCTGGGATTACAGGTGTTCGCCATCACCGATTGGCTCCATCCTGAACTCTTTCAAGGCCCTGTCTTGTAGGACCAAAGGCCCTTTCAAGTTCTTGGTGGTGTCATTGGCCAGGGCCACACACCACAGGATCTGGGCTCTGTTCGCTGTAAAACAGATGAACTGGAGCCACCCTTGGCTTTCAGGGGAGCCTCACCCAAGACCAGAGCCCCCAACACATTTCATTCCTTTTCCTGGACCTCTGGCGGTTTGTGGGGTTTGTGAAAAAAAAAAAAAAAAAAAAAAAGTCTCCTTGCTTACTGTTTACCCCTCACAGCAGGTAATTGGTTGGGTGTATCTTCTACATGCTTCCTGGTGAGGTGGGCCTTCCTTCCTTCCTTCCTCCCTTCCTCCCTTCCTTCCTTCCTCCCTCCCTCCCTACCTCCCTCCCTTCCCTTCTTCCTTCCTTCCTTCCTTCCTTCCTTCCTTCCTTCCTTCTTTCCTTTCTTTCCCTCTTTCTTTTTATTTTTGAGGCAAGGCAAGGTCTTACTGTGTCCCCTGGCTGCACTAGAATTCTGTACATAAACAGGGCTAGCCTTGAACTCACAGAGATTACCACACATGGCTTTTATTTCTCTTGTGGGACCTAGTCTCCCTTCTACAGCCTGGCTTGTACTAAACAAGCATGCTATTACTGAGCTGCATCCTCAGCCCTCTTTTTACTTTTTATTTTAAGACTGGTCTTACTAAGCCCAAGCTCAGGCTGACTTTGAACTCTCTCGACAGTCCATGTTGGCTTTGAACTTGTGGTCCTCCTGGCTCAGCATCCAGGGTAGCTAGAATTTAGACATAGCATCAGATTTTCCTTTTGATTAGGCCTCCTGTCTTGGCGTCAGCCCAAGGTGCTTGGATTCCTGGGGTGAGCCCAAACATTAGGAAGTTCCTAGCCCCAGCTCCTCACCACAATAAAGCCATCGGGACCTTAGAAGTGAGGATGACAGGAGGGTCATGTGACCGGGTGTGGTGAGACACATGTGACCCCAACACTCAGGAGGTTGAGGCAAGAATCTGGAGTTCAAGGGCAGCTTGACCAACATAGTAAAGGTGCCTCAAAACAGCTGAAATCCGAGGTTGCAGAGGTGGCTCCAAGGTTAAGAGCACTTTCCGCTACTGAAGAGGACCCAGATTCTGTTCCCAGTACCCACGTGCAGCTCACAACCATCTGTAACTCCGGTGCTAGGGGACCTGGTGCCCTCCTCTGCAGCCACTAGGCATGCACAAAGCACACATATGTACATACATGCAGGCAAAACACCTACATGCATTGAATAAATAAATCTTCATTTTAAAGAAGGCAAGATCTGGGAGGGTGTAGCTCAGTGGTAGAGCATTTCCCCAATCATGGACCAGGCTCTGAGTTCAATCCCTACCAACACACACACACACACACACACACACACACACACACACACACACGACTGCTTGGCTTGAGTCTCTCGGCCACAACACAGCCGTTTCAAGCCTGTGGAGGTGGTCAGGGTTGGGGCGGAAGGGCTGCTCAGATGGGAGAAAGGAAGCAAAAGAGAACCTTCTTTAGGGGAGCAATCTGGAGCCTGGGGGAGAGGCTTTCCCATTTGCACACAGCTCACATTGATCTCAACTCCATTCCTGCCTGTTAGGCCGCCTGAGCCATTGGCTTGGCCTGGCCCCAGCCTCAGTCCATACCCAGCAGATGTAGCCAGTTGCTCTGTACCCAGAATGTCTGGCCAGCCCACTCCAGACTGGCTCCCAAGTCCTGTGGCCTCTGGAATGCAGCAACTCACCCAGGAGGGAGCTCCCAGCCCATCATGCAGCTTTCACATCCTGCCCAAGGGAGGCCCCCCAAATGTTTCCCTCTCCAGATTCACTCCATCGCTCCCCAGCCCCACCAAGAAGGCTTGGCTGTGAAAAGCCCTTCCCTGAAGGCTCTCTTTTCAGATGTTCTCACTAAAGCTAACATGGAAGAGGCCAGCCTGGAAGCCTGGCTCCTGCTGTCTCGAACAAGCACAGCCAACAGTAATAACCTCGACTGCTTAGGAAAATTATTTCCATAATCCCCCTGGAGCCCTGGATGTGGGATGTTCTCCTTCTGCAGCTTTTCTGACACGAGGAATGCGAAGCCCTCATAAAAGCAAGCAAACCTGCTTTTGCTCTCTGCAAGGAGGGCCAGCTGCAGCCAAGGTCAAGGTGCACCTCTGTGGTCCTTCTCACTGAAGGCATAAGGCAGGTCTGGTGCTGTTTGGCCTGTTCACTGTAGAAGAGCTTCTGAGTCCTGCTCACTTCTCACAGGCAAGGCAATAACTTCAGAGATTGCAGCCCCATCACATCTGGCTCAAACTGTCTTCATATAGACACACAGTGGGCAGCCTGGGTGACACAGTGAGACAATGAATATTAGTTAGTTGGTTAGGTTTAAGGACAGAGGGAATGTTACACACTTATATTCTTAGAGATGGAGGCGAGATGATAAATTCAAGGTCATCCTTGGCTATATGGCAATTTGAGGCCAGCCTAGGCTTCTTGAGACGCTATGTCAAGAAACCAAAATGGCCGAGGGATGGCAGCACACGCCTGTAATCCCAGCACTTGGGAGACAGAGGCAGGCAGATCTCTTGAGTTCGAGGCCAGCCTGGTCTACAAATCAAGTTCCAGGACAGCCAGGGCTACACAGAGAAACTATGTCTTGAAAAAACAAAACAACAACAAAAAGGAAATCAAAAATGAATAAATAAATGTAAAAGCTGGAACTGTCTCTAAGATGTGTGGTAATTGGTTTGCCTCAAAATTTCTGAATGGCAAAGTGAGGCTATTGGGATGGTAGTCTGTGAGGTGTGTGTGAGGTGTGTGTGTGTGTGTGTGTGTGTGTGTGTGTGTGTGTGTGTGTGTATGTGCGCACGCGTGCTGATCTGCGGAGCTGGAGGGTCAAAGTTGTGAGCTTCAACTTTTTTCTTTTTCTTTTTCTTTTTTTTTTTTTAAAGATTTATTTATTTATTATGTATACAGAAGAGGGCGCCAGATCTCATTACAGATGGTTTTGTGAGCCACCATGTGGTTGCCGGGAATTGAACTCAGGACCTCTGGAAGAGCAGTCGGAGCTCTTAACCTCTGAGCCATCTCTCCAGCCCTTCAACTTTTTTCTTAATATCTTGGTGCAACAGAGATTAGAATAGATAGATAATGAGGAGATGAGGGGTGAGTGAAGCAGTCTCTGGTGGCACATGCACAGGGAGAAGGGTGATGAGTTCAGGGCTAGCCTAGACTACAGGACATGACTCTGTCTCAGAAAACAAAACAAAACAAAAACATTTGCTCTAGGTGGTGGTGACGCACACCTTTAATCACAGCACTGGGAAGGCAGAGGCAGGCGAATCTCTGAGTTTGAGGTCAGCCTGGACTACAGAGTGAATTTCAGGCCAGCCAGGACCACACAGAGAAACTGCTGTCTCAAAAAATCCAAACAAACAAAAAACAAAAACAAAACAACAACAACAAATATCATTTGCATAGGTGGCCTTGGGTGGGTTTCCAAGCCCTGGACTGAAGCAGTTTCCAGCACATTTCTCTGCAGCTATTGCTTGGAGTCAAGTTGAGTGGCAGTGATTTCAAAGACAGCTCAGAGTGGCCACAAGGGGAAAGGCTACTTTTCGGCCGGGGTCACGGAGTGGGCTCAATGATAAAGTATGCTTACTATGTGTGCGTTTGGTCATGGCTTCCTTCTCCAGCACTAAAATTTGAAATAAACCACTGGCGGTACGGCTCAGTAGAGATCGACCAGCATGCCTGGGGTGGGAGGCATACAGCTCAGCAGTAGAGAGATTGACCAGCATGCCTGGGGTGGGGGGAGCATACAGCTCAGCAGCAGAGAGCTTGGCTGGCATGCCTGGGCGGGGGGCATACAGCTCAGCAGCAGAGAGCTTGGCTGGCATGCCTGGGGTGGGGGGGCATACAGCTCAGCAGCAGAGAGCTTGGCTGGCATGCACGAGGTCCTGGGCTCAACCTCCAGTAGGAGGAAAAGAGTAAAAGTTCTAACTGCGTATCGAGCGGTAACTGGAGGATTCTGAGGCAAGGTCTGATAACCCTTGGGGCCAATAGCAATAGCTGAGAGAGCCTGTGAGTAAGAGGTGGTTTAACCCAGGCCTGCAGGCACAGGCCTAAATCTCAACTATTCAGGAAGCTGAGGCAGGAGGATCATAAGCTCAAGTCCTTCCTGGGTAACTTAGTGAGACCGTCTCAAAATGCAAAGTTTAAAAAAAAAAAAAAGGAGCTGGAGAAACAGCTCAGTGGTACAGGCTTGTTAACATGTGGATGAAGCCCCTAGTACCAGAGAAAGACAGACAGACAGAGACAGAGTCCGCAGGAGCCAAAGTGACCCACAAAGCCTGCTGCCCTCATCCTCAGTGCATTTCCAGGGTGCACTACCTCGAGGACATCAGCATCCAGCAACAGCACACAGCCCTCCTGTAAGCTAGCTGCCCACCACTTGCTCTTGGAGCTCAGGCTCTACGGCCCATCCTATCTGTCACACAATCACCCGCTCCCAGTCGCTCAGCCCAGCCCCCAAGGGGCCCTGGCTTCACCTCTGCTTTACCAGAAAAGCTGCTCTCATAGCCACTGAGGAGGAAGGAAGGCTCCATTCTGAAGCGCTGGCTATCAGCCTGCCATGGAATCCCAGGCCACTGCTCCATTTCTCCTGTCTGTTTACCTTCCTGCATAAGCACCTTTACCATCTGAGACATCACAGAACGTCTTAGAGACCCTGCTTCTAACCTTTATGATTATTTATTCATTTTTGGTTTCTTGACAAAGGGTCTCATGAAACCTAGGCTAACCTCAAATTGCTGTATAGTCTAAGATGGCCTTTAATTTTTTAAAAAAATTTTATTCATGTCTATGGGTGTTTATGGCCTATAAATAAGTCTGTATACCGTGTGTGCAGGGCCCTCGGAGGGCAGAAGAGGATGGATCCCCTGACATTGTAATTATACACAGTTGTTGGCAGATGTAAGAGCTGGGAACTGAGCCCCCATCCTCTGGAAGGGCAGCCAGTGTTTTTAGCCACTGAACACCTCTCCAGCCCCAGTGACCTTGAATTTATGATCCTGCTGCCACCTCTGAAATGTTGAGAATATAATCATGTGACACTTCTGGTCTTTAAAAAACCTGATCAATTAACCTCCTCCAGGCTTCCCCTTGGATATCGAGGTCATGTTGGAATTTGTGGCCACTGCCACCCGCCACTCCCTTCTTCTTTCTTTGCTTTTTAGAGACAGGTTTTGCTATGTAGCCCTGGCTGGATTGGTACTTGGTATGCAGCTCAGGTTGGCCTTGAGGCAACCATCCTGGTTCAGCCTCCCGAGTGTTGGGATTATAGGGGTACAGGAGCACAGCCAGATCACAGTCATTGTCATTGTCGTCTTCTCCACCTCCTCCTCCTTCTGTTTTCCAAGACAGGGTTTCTCTGTGTGGCCCTGGCTGTCCTGGAACTCACAGAGATCTGCCTGCCTCTACCTCCTGAGTGCTGGGATTAAAGATGTGTACTGTGTAACCACCACTGCCTGGCTCATGGTCTTCTTTTCGGTTTTTCTGAGTCAGGGTTTCTCTGTGTTCGTGGTCTGCTTATTTGCAATGCTCTCCCTACGAGTCCTGTTCAGCCCTCCCACAACTAAGCCACCATCTCGATGGTCATCCAGAGACAGGAGTCAGTCCTCCTCCTGACCTCCTGCAGCCGGCACCAACCGCATCAATTCTCTTCTAGTCTTCCGCAAATGTGACCAGCTTTCTCCATCTCCACTGTCACTACCTTGGTCTATGAGGGTCACATACCTTAGAGCCCAAGAAGACAATATATAGGGTATAAGACGAAGGTCTGAGAACTTCAGTGTGTATTGTTTCTTTTGTCTTTCCCCTACTTCAGGTACAGAGCTAGAGCCCGAGGCTTCGTACACACCAGACAAGTGTGTAAGCTACACTTCACTAGGCGACGCCCTTAGCCCTGGTTTCTATCTATACAAAGTCCTTTTCGGGGCCTGGAGAGACGGCTCAGCAGTTAAGAGCACTGGCTGCTCTTCCCGAGGACCCAGATTTGATTCCTAGAACCTCCATGGCAGCTCACACTTCTGTAAGATCTGATGCCCTTTCCGGCCTCTGCAGGCACCAAACACACATGTGGTACACACATGCAGGCAAAACACTTAAACACATAAAATAAAATTAAAAATTGAAAAAGAGAATCAAGGTTCATCCATTCATATTGTGGGCCAGAATTTCCTTTTTCCTTTTTTGATTTTTTGAGATAGGGTTTCTTTGTCCAGCCCCGGCTGTCCCAGAACTTGTTCTGTAGACCAGGCTGGTCTGAAACTCAGAGATCCGCCTGTCTCTGCCTCTCGACTGCTGGGATTAAAGGTGTGCGCCACCACTGCCCGGCTAATCACCCCTTTCCTTATGAGACAAGGATTCATGCAGCCAAGCCTGGCCCACTTGCTATGTGTAAAGGATGAACTGATCTGCCTCCTGAGTGCTCCACCACCACCTCCTAGCACCATCCCTTCTTATGAGACAAGGATTCATGCAGCCAAGCCTGGCCCACTTGCTATGTGTAAAGGATGAACTGATCTGCCTCCTGAGTGCTCCACCACCACCTCCTAGCACCATCCCTTCTTATGAGACAAGGATTCACGCAGCCAAGCCTGGCCCACTTGCTATGTGTAAAGGATGAACTGATCTGCCTCCTGAGTGCTCCACCACCACCTCCTAGCACCATCCCTTCTTATGAGACAAGGGTTCACGCAGCCAAGCCTGGCCCACTTGCTATGTGTAAAGGATGAACTGATCTGCCTCCTGAGTGCTCCACCACCACCTCCTAGCACCATTCCTTCTCTTTCCCTCTTTGTACCTTCACACTTCCTTTTGTGGTACTAGGAATTCAACCCAGGCCTTTGCACGTGCCGAGCGAGCCACCCCAGCCCGTCTCCTCTCTTTTAGGGTTGAATGGTAGTCTATGTGTCCACCACTCTTGTTGATACACTTGTCCGCAGGTGGACATTGGCTGGTTCCTGCCCTTTGACTATTACATGTGATCCTGCCGTGAACACAGTACGAACTGATACAGGATTTAGGTGGTGTGGGACGAGGCCCATGGTGAAAACTACAAGAGGCTCACGTGTGTTACGGTGAGAACGACTTCAGGGTTAAAAGGAACGGTAAGGGTTAAAACAGTAAGGCCCAGAACACTAGGGATGAGAAACTGAGGCCTGCGGCTGGGTATGAGGTAGCCAAGCAGACCTGATAAGAGCCAGCCAGCCATGATCTGAGAAGCGAGGCTATGCGAGCAGGCTAGATTCTAGGAGAGCTCACCCCTGGGGAAACACGTGCTAAGCACTACTGCTTTTTTACATAGTCCTGCTTCTAATGCAGCCAAGCGTTAACAGCTGGTTTCCAAGAAAACCTCCACCTAGTTCAGGAATGAGACCCCAGTTTCTCCATAGACAAGGAGCTATGAGAAGGAATAGCCTGGTGTAGTTGGTAGACTTGATGGCAAATGGGGGTTTCAACCACTTCTGACTGGGTGGACACCATGCAAACAAAGTGTGAGCCTCCTGATGGCTGGACAGTAATAGCACACATTATTATGTTGTAATATGTAATAACATGTAATATGAATATGGCCGTACTTTTTTAATAGATTTATTTTCTTTTATGTGTATGGGTGCTTTGTATGTGCGCCATATGAGTGCCTGGTGCCTAAGGAGGTCAGAAGAGGGTGTCAGATCTCCTGAAACTGGAGTTACAGATGGTTGTGGACCGCCATGTGGGTTCTGGGAAGCAAATCCAGGTCCTTTGCAAGAGTACCAGTGTTCTTAATCACTGAGCCATTGCCTGGGCCCCAGAATATGGTATCTTCTGATTAGCCAGCCAAGAACATTACCACGGTCTTCAGCCATAGCCTCACAAGAAGCCCCAGAACCAATTTGTGTGACAAATTTGTGACCAGCTGGGTTGCACTTTCCCAGGCCGGGCCTCACTTTCCTTTCACACTAAATGTTTATATGTTGGGAGTCTCCCTCACCCTTCCTTATTTGCTTTTCTTTTTTTCTCTTTAATAAAGATTACCTCCACCTCAGTTACTCCTACAAGTGTTTATGTCTTGAATCTTTATTAGTGGGAGACAGCCAACTTTGTAGCCACTGTCCCACGTGGATCTTTGGTGATCACTGAGTGTTTAGCATCCTAGGTCCTTGGGCCAAGCACAACCCGGTCCTGAAGGGTCTTGTTGCTTTCAAAGACTGCATTAAAACCTACATCCATGCCGGGCGGTGGTGGCGCACGCCTTTAATCCCAGCACTTGGGAGACAGAGCCAGGCGGATCTTTTTGAGTTCGAGGCCAGCCTGGGCTACCAAGTGAGTTCCAGGAAAGGCGCAAAGCTACACAGAGAAACCCTGTCTCGAAAAAACCAAAAAAAAAAAACAAAAAAAAAAAACAAAAAAAAAAAAACTACATCCATTCATTTCCCCAATGCTGAGGATGAACCCAAGGCCTCCTCTGTGCTAAACTGAACCTCAGCTCCCACACATCCATTCTTGCCTTCCCTTCCCAGTCCTTCATACTACAGCCAGAGCAATCCTGAGAGCTCCCCAAGTGTGGTCAAAAGGTTCCCTGTTTAAAACTGGGGTTTTGCAACATTATCAAAAAAACCCTAACTTCTCTGGTTTGTTGAAGATGAAACATTTGAAAACATCTTTCTTTTTTGAGACAGTGTCTTACTATGTAGCCCTGGCTGGCCCTGAATTTGCTATGTAGACCAGGCTGGGCTCAAATTCATAGAGATCTGCCTGCTCCTGTCTCCCGAATGCTGGGATTAAAAGAATACATCACCACTCCCAGCCTAAAACACTTGTTTCTTAATCTCTCAACATTCTTTGCAAAGCCTGGGGCTTTTAAATGTGCCTGAGCTACATCCTGGGTCCCTTTCGCCTGTATGCTGTCATGTCCTGCTCCTCCTCCACCTCCAGGTGTTTGTTTTTAAATTCTTTTTTTTTTTCCTTTTTAGGATCTCAGCTCCTGATCTTTCCCTAGGGTTAATTCCCTCGTCACCCACTAGGTCAGGGTACTCTCTCCGTCCCTCTTCCACTTTCCCCTCCTCCCATCTGCCACAAATGGCACTACATCATCCTCACACGGATCTGTGACACTAGTATTCTCTTGCCACCATTCGCGAAGCCAACTCCTGAGGGTACGATTCCCGCTTCTACACAGCCCGTCAGGTACTGTGTCTAGCGATCAACGTTTCAGTCATTAATTTCAATGACAAATCCGTGAGGACGCAACCGAGCCCTCCTGCAGGGCGCCGGCTGGGTCTGGAAGCCCCGGGGGAGACGCTGAGCTGGGCCGCTGCCCAGCGAGCACGAGGGGAGGGTGGGCTCTGGCCGGGGAACCGCAGCGGCCGCCTGGGGCGGGGGCGGGGCCGGCCGCGGACGTCACTTCCGGTGTACACAGCCGGTCCGGGCGGTACGCTGGGAGCCGGGGCGCGTCGCAGGTGAGGTGCGGGCACCGGTGGGCGCGGGTCGGCGGGGGTTGGCTGTGGGTGGCGGGCGGCGGGTCGCAACGGCGGCTGGCATCGAGGCGAGCTCGCGGAGCTCCGCTTCCCTCGGGCGCCGTCCCTCGCCCGCCTGCTGTGGAGGACGCGGGGCTCGGCGGGCGCTGGCCGGGCGGACGGAAGCCCGGAGGGGCCTCTCCGCGCGCGCCCGGGACTGAGACCCCTGGGGGCGCGTCGGCGCTGAAGGACGCCGCTGCCTGGGGCCGCCTCGGGGAATCCGCTCCCGGAAGCTCGCTGCGCCTTGCGCGGAGGGCTGGCGGCCTGAGGGCGACCTAGGTCCACGGGCACGGGCGTGCGCCGCTGTCCTCAGGCCGCCCCGCGGCTGCCCGGCCGTCCTCGCGCCCCTTCCTGGCTCCCGGCTGAGCCCGTGGGTGCGGCGGGGGTCAGGGGAGGGCCAAGGCTGGGCTAGGACTAGGAAGGACCCACGCCCGTGGGGCGAACGCTGGGGTCAGGGGTGTGTCTTCCTGCCCCGCGTGGAGCAGGGGAAAAAGAGCATGCCTGCTTGGCATGATAAGAATTTTGTTTATACTTTAACCAAATTTGCCTGGGAAACGCTCAGCCTGGGGAGCCCCCAATTTGAAAATAGCTCGTCCGTGTCCTTCCTCACCCACTGCCATTATGAAAGCGATTCATTCTTCTGTCCTTGTAAAAACATTCTCGACGGTACGCAGTGTCGGGAGAAAATGACCACGGCCTCACAACCTGTGACTCGTTGACAACCACTGCTAACGTTTGGGTGACATCAGTAAATGCATACATACGTGTCACTTTTAGAGGCTTTGTTGTAGACCATCGGGTACCAAGATTTATCCAAGCCCTGATGAATATTTGATTGTTTTCCTCATTGTCACAAGATTTATCTGATTATTGTCTTCTTGGGATAAATTTACAAATGGGGGTTAAAGGTAACATTCTGTTTTTCTTCTTGTTGATATGTTTGGAAATCTCAAACCCAGTGTTGTCCATCTATGTTTGCTTCTCATAACTGCTTAAAAATTTTTAACCTTCCTTTGTTGTTTATTTTCTCATTTATTTATTTGAGACAGGATCTCACTGTGTAGACCAGGCTGGTCTTAAACTCACAGAGATCTCTCTATTTCTGCTTCCTTAGTGCTGGAATTAAAGCCATAGGCCAAGAGGCCCTGCCTTTTTGTTTTTATTTTTAAGATGTGTTTCCAAACTGGCAGGGTAGTAACCATTAGTAAACTATAACTTCCTCAACAAATCTTATTTTAGGCTTAAAGTTCTAAGAATGTGTTTGCAAAGGGCTACTTACAAATTTGATTTGGTGTGTGTTTGGATGTTTTTATGTGCCTTAAAAATAATACTTTTTTTTTTTTTGCAATCTTTAAAAAAATCGTTTCCTTTGCAAGTTGAGGGAATACTTTACATTTGACATAAATATGATATGTATGCATGTGAAATATATATTAAAAGGTTTCACTGCTGTTTTCACTTGCTTTCTTGCTAACATATGAACAGACTCCATATGAAGAGTACAAGTTTGTTGTGGCGACTTTTCAGCCTGGCATTTGAGATTCTAATCTTCCTCTATTTTTGCACACGAATACGTAGGTTAGCATTGGAGACCAAGATAGAAAAGTTCTCAGATTCCCTTGGCAAGCCTAGATTTTTTTCAATCTAAAATTATCTCTGGATTTTTGGAAGACAGCATGCTTTAAGCATCCTTTAAAAAAACAAAAACAAGATCCTAAGTACTTGTTCTGTCTCGAACTTGAAGCCTACTACACCAGGAGCTGCGTCTCGCCTGCAGATCTACTCTCTGGGGAAGTCACTATTGAGCTAGCAGGCTAGAACCCGTGGGCTGTGTGTCCACTCTGTCCCTTCTCCTGTGAGACTTTGTCCTCAGTGGAAAATAATGACCTTCCTAGATGGACAAAGAATGTTGGTTAGAACAAGGAATTGCTTTGTTTGGAGTGAGAAGAGCACTTTGCTGGGTTCTTTCAGTATTAATTCAAAAAGTGTCAAGAGTTAAGCTCTAAATGTTTTCTCTGATACTGTCCATGTGAGGGTTCCCTAGTTGGTTGACCTTGTTGGTCATTGCTTATTCTTTTCTTTTTCCTTTTCATTTTGTTTAGTTGTATTTCCTCTCTGCCATGCTTTAGGATTCAACTTAGGACTTTCAGATTTTATTTATTTTTGTTTTATGTGTATGGGTGTTTTGCCTAAATGTATGGCTGTACCATGGGTGTACAGTGTCCACTGAAACCAGAAGAGGACTTCCAGTCCTCTGGGTCTGATATCACCGATAATTGTGAGCTGCCATGTGGGTGATGAGAATTAAACCCAGGCCCTTTGCAAGAGCAGCCAGTGTTCTCAACCTCTGAGCCATTTCTTCATCCCCTGATCTCAGAAGTTTGAGCATGCTAGGTGTGCACTGTATCACTGAGCTGTCTCCACAGATCGTGTGACTGTAAATACTTGGTGTGGGCAGCCCTTCTTGTTGTTAGGAACCAGCCTTGCTCTTGGCTGGCCTCTTTGGAGCAGTGGTGTCCATTTTCTTACCTTGTCTTTATTGCTCCACTTTGCCTTGCCTGTCTGGTGCCATTTTCTGAGGCCTAATCTCATGTTTCCTTCCCTCCCCTTGATACGTGTTCCTCCCCTCACATCTTTACTTCATTGCCCTTGGGTCCTTGGAGTGACATTTTCACCCCCACTTGGGCTTGGCTTTGGGCGCGCGCTCTCTCTCTCTCTCTGTATTTCTGTTTTTGTTTTTTTGAGACGGAGTCTTGTTATGTACCCAAGCTGGCCTCCAACTTGAGATCCTCCTGTATCAACCTCCCAAGTGCTGGGCCTCTAGGCATACGTGGTTTCAGTTCTGGTTTCTGTACATTCATTCTTCATTTCCTTCTAAATGGCCCCTAGACTTGGAATCTCTCATGACTTCCTAGGGTGACCTGTCCTTGATGACATCCCACAATCTCGTTTTCCTTAGTGACTTAGGTTGCTCTTGTGATTTGCATTGTTCCCTACCCCTTTGTTGTTTTTATCTTGTTTTGAGACAGTTTTTTTTTTTTTAATGTAGTCCTAGAACTTACTGTGTAGATCAGGCTGGCCTCAAACTCAGAGCTCTGCCTGCTTTCCCCTCCTGAGTTCTGGGGTTAAAGGCATGTTCCATCACACCTGGCCTCCCCTATACCTTGATTCAGATTTTGCATCTTTTTTCTTAGGGGCTGCTCTAAAGTAACTCAGTGAATTTAGCCAGTTCACAGTCACCTACAGTATGGGCCATTATTTTATTGGGAAATCAGAATATAGAGCTAAAAGACACAGCCTGGAGATGTCAGAACAGCCATTGTTCTGAAGTGTCTAAAGTACCTAGAAGGGAGATACCGAAAAGGTGTGCCAGGTTTCAGGAATCTTGCCCGTTTTTTTCTTATAATTTATTTTTATTTTACGTTCATTGGTGTTCTATCTGCATGTACATCTGTGTGAGGGTGTCAGAAACCGGGAAAATGGAGTTACAGACAAGTGTGAGCTGCCATGCGGTTGCTGGGAATTGAACCTGAGTCCTCCGGAAGAGCAGCCAGTGCTTTTAACCTCTGAGGCATCTCTCCAGCTCCAGGAATCTTGCCTGCTTGTTCTCTGCATTTATCACCAGAGTCTAGACACACTGTTCTGGAAACAATTAAGAATTTGTTGAACAGATGACCATTAGAGAAAAAAAATATACAAATTTGATATCTATAGAAAAGATACAAGCATAGGCCAAGAGACATTTTGTAAGTAGAGTTTGACGAATTTCAGGGAAAACTTTAAATTCAACCCAAACTGACCGAGCTATAACCCCATGAAAGGCATGTTTGGAATGTGTTTGTGGCCAGAAAGCTTAAACTTAATTTTGTATCCCCCAAGAAAGACTGTGTTTCTAGGAGAGGTTTGGGATGGTGTCTGTGGAAGTTAGGTGCCAGCTTAGGTGGTGTGTGGGTCCTCTGGAGTCCTGACCAGGAGTGCTACATAGTCTTTGCAGTAACAGAGAGAGAGGCCACCTCCTTATGCCCTTCATAGTTACTTCTGGTAATTTCTTGCCAAAGAGAGATGGTCAGAGCTCTATCTAGAGTGCTGTAGTAGATCCTGGTCTTGGGATGCTGTGTAATTTGTAGAATGTGGACAGTGTTGCACCTTTCTGAGTCTGGTAAAATCCCAGCGAGGTTAGCTCTTTTGGTATGTATATACACTTAGTAATTGGCCTTCTGGTTAATGCATCACTCATCTTTGAACCTAACTAGCCCCCCCCCCCAACTGTTCCTGGGCTCACTGACAAAGCTGATAACCAGACAGTGGGAAGTGATGACAGACAGGCTCTTCCCAAACTGCTCAGGCAGGAAAGCCAACCTGAATGTGTCAAGGGAAACTTGCCGAAGAAGGCTGAACTTAGCTGAATAGCGTGGGGGAGAGTTAGTGACTCCAGCTCCATTGTAAGAGCAGAGGCTGCTTAGGCAGAGCAGGGTGATGACATGAATGAAGGTGTAGCGGTAAGGAAGCCTGAAGTGCGTGGTTAATAATGATATCTGCGTTACTGTGGTATCACTGTTCTAGTCAGGTTTGACGCTAAGTGTTTTGTGTCTATTCCTTTCTGTAGTCTTCACAGCCCTGTGATACATAGAGAACTGACATGTTCTGTGTCTGTCACCTCCAGTTAGCCGACACACTGCTTCAAGGGCAATTCTAAATGTCTTTGTACGTTTAAGAGCTTCTTAACAGCTTCTGTAGATGCTGTTCCCAGTGGAGTCTATACCCTTTCCCAAGTCCTCTGTTTCGTGAGACCTCTTAGGTTAAGATGAAAAGTAGTATGACTTAGAGTGAGGGTTAGCTCAGTGCTTGCACAGCATCACAGTGAGGGCCCTGGTGGTGATTCTCAGTGGCCTCAGATCAAGTTAATCACTCCAGAAGAGCAAGTTGCAGGACAGTGTACTTATAGGCCTGTTTGAGTTAGAGAAAGAAATAGATTCCTGAGTGCAGGAAAAAAAAAGCCGGGGGCGGGTGATAGAAAAAGAATTGGTTGCCTTTGGGATGAGGCTCCAGGAAAAGAAACTCAGGTTGTTAAGTAGTCCAGTCTTCTGCCTCGGCCTCCTGAGTGCTTGTATTACAAGTGGGTGTCCCCAATGGGCCAGAAACGGCCTCAAATCTGAAATGTATCCACATCTCTTTTTAGGAAGAACTAAGTTTGTCTTACCTAGGTTTAATTTTTGGATGGATGCTCTCCCCCCCCCCAGGTTAATTTAAAACAGGTTCGGTAGCACAACTTAAGAATGAGTAGCAGTTGGGACTGAAGAGATAGCCCAGTGGTTAAGAACATGTATTGTTCTTGCAGAGGACATGAGTTCGATTCCCAGCACCCATATCAGGCAGCTTACAATTGCTTGTAATTCCAGCTCCAGGGGATGGCCCTAACCTCAGGTTCATGCACATATACAGATATATACACATGTACACATAAATAATAATTAAAAAAAAGAATGAGTAGCAGCATAAAACTTGTAATTTTCTTTCTTTCTTTCCTTTTTTTTTTTTTTGGTTTTTCGAAACAGGATTTGTCTGTATAATCCTGGCTGTCCTGGAACTCGCTTTGTAGACCAGGCTTCAAACTCACAGAGATCCACCTGCCTCCCTATTGCTGGAATTAAAGGTGTGTGTCACCACTGCCTGACAGGACTTGTAATTTTCTCAAAGCATTTTTTTAATGTAAGCAGTAAATGTTTAACTACTCCAACATTTTTTTAAAAAAATTAGTTTTTTTTTTTTTTTTTTTTTTTTTTTAAGATTTATTTATTATGTATACAGTATTCTGTCTGCACATATCCCTGCAGGCCAGAAGAGGGCACCAGATCTCATTACAGATGGTTGTGAGCCACCATGTGGTTGCTGGGGATTGAACTCAGGACCTTTGGAAGAGCAAGCAGTGCTCTTAACCTCTGAGCCATCTCTCCAGCCCTATAATTAGTTTTTGAGACAGGGTTTTGCCGAGTAGCCAAAGCTAGCCTCAAACTCAAGATCTTCTTACTTTAGCTTCCCAAGTCCTGGGATTGCTGGTTTATGCCCCCATGCCTTACCTGATTTCATGTTGTCTTCAGCATCATTTTGTATGTCATGCTTTTTTCCTGTTTATTATTTCAATTTAAAAATGAATAAATTTGGCCGGACGGTGGTGGCGCACGCCTTTAATCCCAGCACTCGGGAGGCAGAGGCAGGCGGATCTTTGTGAGTTCAAGGCCAGCCTGGGCTACCAAGTGAGTTCCAGGAAAAGGCGCAAAGCTACACAGAGAAACCCTGTCTCGAAAAACCAAAAAAAAAAAAAAAAAAAAAAAAAAAAAAATGAATAAATTTAAAACAAATGTCTGTGATGTCCAGTCATATCAGAGGGAACAAAGAGCAAGTATTAGTCAGACTGGAGTCTCCCTTCCTCTTACTAGTCCCTAACCCCAGTCACTTGACTTTCTTCATCTTGGTTTACCTAGTTTGAAAATAGGAGAGATAAGAATGTCTAGGGGTATAGTGTGGTTTTTCTTCTTCTCTTTGAGACTTGGTCTCTTTAGTCCAAACTAGCTGGCGTGGAACTGGCCTCAAACTCTTTAACAGTTCTCATGCCTCAACTTCTAGGTGCTGGTATTATAGGCACTGGCTACCACACAAGCTTACAGTGAGGCTTTAATGTGTTACTATAAAGCCCGTAGAACAGATCCTGGCAGGAATGTGGTTTTCGGTATTGTCCACACTGTGCATTACAGTAAAGTGAACATGTAGCTTATACCCATCGTGGTGTTTGCAGTTCCTTTGGTGGGACAGGTATAAATAGCTGTCGAGAGGCAGTGGCAGCAGAGGCAGCCAGAGCTCCCGAAAAGCTTCATGGGAGTTAAAGTAGCCCAGCCAACATGGCTTCATTGAGACAGTGAAAGTTTGTTTCTTGGCAGGGTTTTACTATGTAGCCCACACTGGCCAGGTATTCACTGTGTAGCCCAGGGTGGCCTTGAGCTCATGGTAGTCCTCCTGTCTTAGCATCCCAAATATTGGGACAATAGCATATACTAGCACTACCATTCACAGCTGAGCTGATGGATCTTGAATATGGGTAGTGTTTAGAAATAGTAAAGGCTGGGGAGATGGCTCAGCAGTTAAGAGCACTGGCTGCTCTTCCAGAGGACCGGGATTCAATTCCCAGCATCCACACGGTAGCTCATAACTGTCTGTAACTCCAGTTCCAGAGGACCCATGACAAAACACCAATGCACATTAAAAAAAAAGAAAGAAAGAAAGAAAGGAAATTGTAAAATGAAGGCAAGGGTCTTTTTTTTGCGACAGGATCTGGCTTTGTAGCCTGACTAGCCTGGAACTCTATTTTCCGCTCTGCCTCTTTAGTGCTGGGATTATGAGTGTGTGTGCCCCCCCCCCCCCCCCAGCTCACCACAGGTCTTGTTCCAAGGGTGATGTGTGTCTCAGACAACAAAGGATTGAGAAACAGGAAAGAGATTAGAGGGGTCTGGAATTGGGTTATTTTGGTGATGGCATTCAGTGGTATATGGCAGCTTTTCTTTGGCATCTGTGTGCTAATGTTAACCATTTATAGAATGATAGCATGTTACTCTGCCTTTGTCTTTGAACTCTCATGTCTAGTTTAGGTAATGAACCTCTTAATACAATACATGTGGGCCGCTTCCAAGTTGATCCTTGTAACTCATGCTGTCGTTGGCTTGCTTTTCTTTGTGGAACAGGGTCTCACTTTGCATCCTGGCTAGTCCATTTATTTTCTTGACAAAAGCCTGTGTACTTACTGTGAGTTTTAAGATTCATCCCATGAGCCAGGTAATGGTGGTGCACACCTTTAATCTCAGCGCTCAAGCCAGAGACAGGTGGATCTCTGAGTTTGAGACCAGTTTGGTCTACAGCGCAAGTTCCAGGAAGGCCAGGGCTACACTGAGAAACTCTATGTCAAAAAACCAAAAGAAAAAAGAAAAAAAAAATTCATCCCTTGATATGACATTCCTTTTAAAATTTTTTATCACATTTCAAAATTTGTGTGTATGTGTAGGCATGAATACCATGGCATACATGTGGGATATCAGAGGATAATTTGTGGGAATTGGATTTTAGCTTCTACATTGTGGGTCCTGGGATGGAAATTGGACCATCAGGCTTGGCAGCAAGCAGCTTTACCCACTGACCCATTGAGCCATTTAACTGGCCCTACTTTTTTAAACCTTTCTCTTCTTTTTTGAGGGGGAAGGGGGTGCTGGGTCAGGGTCTCACAGTTTAGACCAAACTGTCCTGGAACTCACAGAGCTCTGCTAGCAATGGGAAGGTTTGAATGTAGAATTAGAGCTAAATACTACCAGAAAAACAATCACATTTTCTTCCTAAAACTGACTTGAGAATTAGATACTGATGAGATTCAATTATGGTTAAGGAACCTGGGAACAGCTCAGTCTTCCCTACCCTGTCACTCTGGTCCCAGCAGAGGAAAGCTGGCTTGGCTCCCAGACTCCGATGCCCCAGGCTTCAGTGACCTAGGCAAGGAGAGGTGAACGTGGGCCCTCTCTGCAGCTCCCAAGGACTTGAGCTCCCTGAGTCTCAGGGGAGGGGAGGATGCTGTGCTTAAGTAACTGGCCTGTGCTTTGTAATTTGAGGTGGTAATGCCCCCTCCTCAGCTGTGTCCACCACTTCCTAGAGCTTGGGGCTGAAGTGGGAGGGGGTGGTGGGCAGAGGGGGTGGTGGGCAGAGCTGTGACCTCCTTTAGCTCTGGGGCTCTCTGGGTGGCAAACTCTTCTAGTTTGTTGCCCGGGCTTTGAGCGTTGGGGTCCACAGCTGCAGGAAGGTAGGTTCTGTTTCTGTAAGTTGTTAACTTCAGTGGGGTTGGGTGGGTTTCACCATAATGAGGAGTTGCCAGAGATACTCTGTGCTAGCCCAAGGCCTCGGGAAGAGTGGCCGTTTCCACTTCCTGAGACTGGAGATGTGCCAAGTCCTGTGCTCCATGGAGTTCAGCTATGCTGTTCTAAAGAAACTGACGCACAAGATTTCAGCTGACTTGCTTAAGGTCATAGAGTTGCTAAGTGCCTTTCATTCGGCTGATATTTTACTGAGCAGAAATTCACATCTAGGTGAATCAGACTTCTCAAGCCGTAGCAATAGCCATTGCATCTTGACAGCATCTGGCTTCCATGAAGATTTCTTTGTATTGGAGCATCTTTTACCTAGCAGCAGCCTGACAAACCCATTGAACTCAGCAGCACTTCTGTGTCTCTGATATCTGGAGCATTAGGACCTCAGTAATTGAGTGTGTGAAGGCTTATGGCCTGGGAAAGTACTAGAGTAGGAAACCAGCATGAGCCTTCCCTGGCTAGGGAGCCCATGGTGAGGAGATGCCATAGAATTTCTACATTTCTGGCCTTGGGATGTAACAGTGCAAGAATATTTGTTTAGCATGAGCAGAACACTGAGTTTGATACACACACACACACACACACACACACACACACACACACGGAGTTCCACATTTCTGATTGTATGACCTGCTGAAATATATATGGGGAAAACAGGCTTTGTCTCTGACTTGCTGGTCTTCTTGACAGATGATGGAGATTACATGGTATATAAACTTAGAGTCAGCGTTTCCAGCTTGGAAGAGAGAGAGACTGTAATTATCATAGTAAAAAATCATTTATGGGTACCTTACATTTTTGTTTGTTTGATTTTGTTTTTAAGACTAGAACCTTACTGTGTAGCCCAGGTTACTCTTAAATTCTCTCTCTTTGTCTGTCTGTCTGTCTGTCTGTCTGTCTGTCTCTCTCTCTCTCTCTCTCTGTCTCTTTTTGAGACAGGGCCTCTCTATGTAGTCCTAGAACTCACTCTGTAAACCAGGCTGGCCTCAAACTCAGAGATCCACCTGCCTCTGCCTCCCAAGTGCTGGGATTACCAACCAGCCTAAATTCTTGATCTTCCTCCCCAAGTAGAGACTTGTGATACTAGGTCTGGCCAGAAATTATCTTAAATTTGGAATGTATCTAAATTTACATAACACTCCTTCATAGTAAGAAAAGTAGTTTCTAAGTTATATTTTGACAAGTAGCAGTGTAGAATTTTAAGTTTTCTTAAATAATGTTCTGTTTTTAAAGATTTATTTTTATTTTTGGTATATAAATGTCTTGAATGCATGCATGTATGTACACCATGTGCATGCCTGGTACCTGTGGAGGTCAGAAGAGGGTGTCAGATTCCCTGGAACTGGAATTATAGACAATTATGAGCTGCCATATGGATGCAGAGAATGGAACCCAGTCCTCTGGAAGGACCAAACCCAGGGCCTTGTGCTTGCTATGCAAGTGCTCTACCACTGAGCTAAATCCCCAACCCCCAGCCAGTGCTCTTAACTGCTGAACCATCTCTCCAGCCTCTTAAATAGTTTTCTAAAGGACACAATAATAAGTTTGTACTAGTTCAACTTGTTTTGCAAATTTTCTAACAATTTTTTTCTTTTTTCAGACAGTGTCTTCCTGTGCTTAGGTTGTCCTAGAACTGCCTGTGCTCTGGCCTCAGTTTTCAGAATGCTGGGTTACATGTGCATGCCACCATCCCTGACTTGAACAATGTTTTGATGTGATAGTTAAGAAATACCTATTTGCTGGGCGCCGGTGGCACACACCTTTAATCCCAGCACTCAGGAAGTGGAGCCAGGCAGATCTCTGTGAGTTCCAGGCCAGTCTGGTCTACAGAGCGAGGTCCCGGACAGGCACCAAAACTACATGGAGAAACTCTGTCTGGAAAACCATTCCCCCCCCAAAAAAAAAAAAAAGAAAAGAAAAAAAGAAATACCTATTTGATTTTCTTCCATCTTGGCAGCAACCCCTGAAATTTGTGGGATCTCTGAACTAGTAAATATGTTTTTGTATACTAATGAGGTCACTGGTGGCTGGCAACCCCTGAAGAGCTTTAGGCTGGTGCTGATCACCTGAACAAACTTAGGTGACATTTGAGAATTGGGACTTACAGGTCCACCCAGGCCTCTAGAACAGAGAAGGATTGAGTGGCTGGGGTTTCATGTCCTGCCTAAGTAATGAGGCCTCCATATATGTCAAAGGACACGGCTCATAGAGCTTCTGGAGGTTTCTAGAGGGTGGCATGCCTGGAGAGGGCTTTGATGCTGTGTACCCCTTCCCAAGTACTCTGTTCTGTACATCTCTTCATCTTTGTCCTTTGCGGTATCCTTTACAATAAACTAGTAAATTATTTTGGTAAGTCCTGTGAGATACGTTAGGAGATGAACTGAACTCAAGGAAAAGGTTGGAGGAATCTCCACAAACCTGGGTGTAGTGGTACAAGCCTGTAATGACAACACTCGGAAGGTAAAGGAGTACCGTGAGTTTAAGACCAGCAGTATAAAGGAACCTGGGCAGTCGCTTGGGACAGAGATATCAGACAGATAATTACCCATCGGATGGATAATTAAATATTTATCCGGATAGATAATTAGAGCCACCTCTTCAGCCCTAGTTAAGACCATCTTAGTTTATAAATGAAAACTTGATTTTTTTCTGAGCAAACATTTCAGAATTGTAAGAGACAGCTTTCCCAGATGTGGTAGTGCACACCTGTGATCCTGCACTCAGGAGGCTAAGACAGGATAATCATGCCCTTAAGGTCAGCCTTGGCTACCCAGTGAGACTGCCCCTCCACAACCCAGCATAATATCAGTCTTTGCTGATATTATAGTTTGATGTCTGTAGATAAAACTGCCCCCAAGATTCTGCTCTTGATCCTGAGGCTGGCCTTGAACTCATGATCCTAGTGCCTGTTGCTTCCCAAGTGATGAGATGTCAGGCTTGTGCTGTCATGTCCAATTCTCCTTTTGAAGATCTGTTTGACAGATTTGTGTTATGATGTTTGGTTTGTATTGTTTCTGTGGTAAAGTTACTTTGTAAGTTACAGCACTTTGCTCAATAGCATCAAGTTCTGAGAGTTTATAGTTTTGTGAAAAGAGTAAATACTCATTTAAAACACAGAGTAATGTAAGTCCTCCAGTCACTAGAAAAATCAGAGTGATGACTAGGCCTGTCTGCAGCAGGACCAAGAAATACTTAAATCTTTTTTTGTTAGTTACAAAGCTTATCCCGTCTATACTTCCTGCCTGGTTACTGGCCAATCAGCATTTTATTTATCAACCAATTAGAGCAACACATTCACAGCATGCAGAGCACCATCACCCGTCAGTAGGCGTCCTTTGTGTTATAGTATGTGCTGATTGCCATCTGACACATTTACTTTTCTACTATTGGTGTAGTAACTCTTTAAAAAAAAACAGCTGGGTGGTGGTGGCGCTCACCACCTTTAATTCTGGCACTGGGGAGGTACAGGCAGGAGGATCTCTCTCTGTGAATTGGAGGTTAACCTGGTCTACAGAGTGAGTTTCAGGAAAGGCTCCAAAGATACATAGAGAAACCCTGTCTCAAAAATAAATAAATAAATAAATAAATACCCTCCCCCAAAGAAACCACCCCAGCACTCAACAAAAACAAACAAAAAACTAGGCTTTGATTTTTCTCCCACCTTAAAAAACACAAAACTAAAACACAATGAACCCTCTATAATTTTTTAAAGATTTTTTTTATTCATATGTATGCATGGATGTATGTGTGTCTATTTGTTTATGTGTACCATGTGTATGCAGGTGCCCTCGGAAGCCAGAGTCCCTCAAACTGGAGTTATAGGCAGTTAGTTGTGAACTCTCTGATTTGGGTGCTGGGGACCAAACTTGGCTCCTGTGAGACCACTCATCCATTTCTCTAGCCCCACTAACCCTCAATTTAAACAAAATCAAAATGACTATTTAACACATTTGGCTTTTTTTTTTTTCAAACCTCTCATTTTAGAGTAAATTGCAACTATGTTGACTTTGTGGTTAGAACAGTTTTTCTTCTTAAATGATCATTTGTTTGTAGATCACCAGATATAAAATGCCTTAGAACCACTAATGATAACCTGCTTTGGTTGTGTGGAGAAATGCTATGTTTTGTGGTAAAGTCTTCTCGAGCAACTATCAGCTGAGGGGCTCTTCCATCCCATGTCTCTTCCTACTGTAGACTGAGAGCTGCTGGAAAGCAGAAGCCGTGTGTCTCTTTTGTCCATGTCTGGTGGCTGGGCAGATTCTATAGGTGGGTGGAGAAGCTTATCCATCTGCCTGTTGGACATGGTGGAGATGGAACCTGAGGCCTTATGCGTGCTAGGCAAGTACTCTACCACCAAGCTCTGGTCCCAACTTCTGCCACTGTTACTGTTAGTGCTGCTGCTGCTCCTGCTCCTACCTTTTAAATGACAAACTACTACTTTTTAAAGATTTATTTTATTTTTGTGTGTGTGTGTGTGTGTGTGTGTGTGTGTGTGTGTGTGTGTATGCCACCTGTGTGGGGGTACTCTCTGAGGCCAGAGAACGTGTGGAATTCCCTGGAATTGCAGGAGGTTGTGAAGCTGCCTGACATGGTCGCTAGGAACAGAACCCTGGTCATCTATAAGAGCATCAAGTGCTTTTAACTGCTGAGCCGTCTCTCCAGCCCTTCCCTCATGGCTAAGTAGAAAAAAAAGAACTTAGTCTTTACCTCTCTAGATTTTTTTCATGGACTGAATGTATACTGATAGGACTTACATTTCAGCAGTCTGTGTGAGTCTTTGAATTACATGCTTTACATTCGTTTCCATGTAATAGCTGGCATCCAGCATTGTCCAGTTTTTCTGTTAAGACAGTCTCTGTTGCACAGAAAATAGTATGGGCTTGCCGGACACAGAAGAGTCATTTCCTTTCCTCTGGCCTTGGCTCTCACTGCCTGCCTTTCAGTGATTGTGTTCAGGAAGCTGGGTCATGATTACTTTTGTTGCTGCTTTGTGAACTTCCTTCCCCACTTCCTATTTTTACTGGGCTTGCACAGGAAATGAGGCGGCTCCTGACTTACTGCTGCTGAACACTGATTTGAGGTGGCATAGGATGAGGCCTTAGGGTCTGAGGCGTGCAGTCCTTTCCACCTTTGGGCCTCCTTCCTCTGGGAGTCACAGGGACATTGTGATAGGGTAGAGATGATGTCATGTCCTCCTTTGGCCTGGGAGTTGGGGAGGATTGCTGCTCAGTCTTCTGAGGCTTTGGACCTTGATTCAGCCTGAACAGCTTAGGTGGGTGTCCTGGCTTGGAGCACCAAGGGTCAGTCAGTTGAAGGGATGGGTCTGCTGGAGGTAAGAATGGGAATGGGGTTGGGGAGGTGGCGCAGTGGGTAAAGTATCCGCAACATACACATGAAGTCCTGAGTTAGGATCCCCTGCAGCTGTGTGAAAAAGCATCTGGGGGCACCAGCCAGCCTGTCTAGCTGAGTTAGAGAGAGACTGTCATAGAGAGAAGGTGGAGAGCAGTTCAAGAAGACACCCCTGTTGACCTCTGGCCCCCACAGCATGTGCATTCACAAACACAGATCTGGGAGTGTGGATTCTGAGTGCTTGAAGTGGCCTTGCTGGCAGGTAGGAAATAGACTGAGGAATCCTGGCCAGTATTAAGATCTATACCCCAGAGCCTTGGGCTCTGGGACCCCCTTCTTGGAACTCACAGAATTGTTTTTAAACTACAAAATTAGCATTTACTCGTCATCTCTTTTCCATTGATACCTCTCGGTGTCTTAGGTGCTTGTGGCTTAATTCATAGGAGAAATTTGTAGCATCTCTCGAGAAAAAGTAACTTTACTGGTCTTATTTTGAGACAAGACTGTGCTTTGTAGTTCAGACTATCCTTGAATTCTCATGATCCCCTTGCCTCAGCCTTCTGAATGTTGAGATTACAGATGTTGTATACTACCACATGGGGCCAAGAATTAATTCTATAATACATTAGGTAACTTGGAAGTCTCAGAGCATTTGTTGATCAGGGTTTCTCATGCACTGTTGGCATGTTGTGGTGGAAGATCCCTGCTGTGAGGGCTGCTGTGTATTTTAGAGGATGTGTAACAGAATATCAGGCTTCTACCCACTACATGCTTCTAGCATTTCCCCAGTTGTGACAACTGATGGATGTTAGAGTCCAGGAAAGCAAAACTACTTTCCCTACTGCCTGGTAGCAGACCCCCAATTCGGCCACGGTGAGAACCACTGTGTTAAAGGATTGAACGCTGAGTTACAAACTGTAAGGTGGAGTCAAGTAGAATGCTTAGCTCTGTGACCTCATACTCTTTGGTTTGTTTTTTGAAACAGCCTCACAGTGTAGCTCTGGGTGGCCTTGAACTCTATATGTAGACCAGGCTGGCTTTAAACTCAAAAAGATCCACCTGCCTCTGCCTCCAGACTGGTGGCATTAAAGGCATGCACCGTCACACTTGGAATTCGTATACATTAAGTCCTGCTTGGGTTTTGTATTTCTCTCTCAGCCAGCATTCAGGTACCCTTTTCTGTGTGCTTTCATGTGCAATGGAGCCTGACCACTAGCGTTCTGCTTCTGATGCTCACAGGAGCCTTTCTGTCAGTGGATGAGCCTTAAGTTGGATCATAGCTCAGAAATAGCATGCACGAGGCTAGCCCTCCCTCTTTCTCTCTGACCTTCCCTCTTCTTTTTCTCCTTCCTTTCCAGTCTCCTTGGTCTTGCCATATAGCTCAGGTTGCCCTCAGACTCACCATCATTCTTCTGCTATCTCCCAAGTGACTCTTGAATATCTTCTGTATGCATGTGTTTCTATGAGTGTGTATTGGCCACGGGCATGTGCAGGTGCCCATGTACATTGTGTGTATGTCTGGGGACCAGAGGTCAACCTTGAGTATTGCTTTTCAAGAGTTCTTTACTCTGGGCCTGTTTTAGTTTTTGAGACAGTCTCTCCCTGGGACCTGGTATTTTTTTTCCCCTCGAGACAGGGTTTCTCTGTATAGTTTTGGTGCCTGTCCTGGATCTCACTCTGTAGCCCAGGCTGTCCTCGAACTCACAGAGATCTGCCTGGCTCTGTCTCTCAAGTGCTGGGATTAAAGGCGTGCGCCACCACCGCCCGACGGGACCTAGTATTTTATGATTGGTGTAGGCTGGCTGGCCAGTGGCCAGGAACTCTCCTGCCTCTGCTTCCCCAGCACTAGGATTGAACGTGTGCACTCCACACTCCCCTTTTTACATGGGCATTGGGAAATCAAACTCCCGTCTTTGCTTTCATGGCAAGTACTTTACCTACTGAGCTGTTGCCTCAGCCCTTGATTCTTGAATGTCTTGAATGAACCCTGAGATCCTGTCCCTTGGAGACAGAAGGACATACTGGGGAGATTTGGTAAACTGTGTTTTAGGACAGTAATGCTAATGTAGAGTCTGAATCAGGCAGAACACAACATGGCCCTTAACTCAGTCTTTATTAAAACTGCTCCAAGACATCCCAAGAGGTGTAAGCATAAGCCCAGAGTGCCTTCCAGGTGCTGGGAGGGAACATGTAGACTGGTTGTTGTAAGCAGATTGCGGTCCTGACGAAAAACTTGCCCAACTGGTTGTGACAGGGAAGATAGGTCATGAAAGAAGTAGATGGTATTGGGTGAGGGATGAGGGTGTGGTATGCCTGGGAAGGACAGTATGCTGGCGACTGAGCCATAGCACTTGAGGATGGCTGCAAGGGCAACAGAGAACAGTCAGAGTGTAGGAGGAGAACCAGGAGGACATGCCACCAGAGAGCTTCTCCTTTGGATGTGGTCACAGGTAAGAGGAGCCAAGAGAGCTGGGACCTCAGAAGGCACAGATTGAGGACTGAATCTTCTAAGGCATTTTTCTTGCCTGGATGGATATTTTAAATTTATGACTATTGAGAGTAAAATTCTTCAAAGCATTTTTCTGGAGCTCATTTCTAAATATGGTTTGTGTCAGTCTGAACTAAAAACATGGAAATGGTTGGGCTTTGAACTTCATAGACAATGACTTAACTAATATGCCTAAAGAATTTCCTGCACTGTCTCCATATTATCCAGGGGAGATGTTTGGGTTTGCTCTTGGGAGTTGGACAGGAGAGAACATTGTGGTGTCCTTACAAGTTATTTTCTCTCTTTCAGAAAAGGAACTGTCTATGGCAGTGGTTCTCAGCCTGTGACTTGTGACCCCTTTATTTATCGAAAACCAGATACCCTGCATATCAAATATGTACATTACTATTCATAACAGTAGCAAAATTACAGTTATGAAGTAGCAGCAAAATAATTTTATGGTTGGGGATCACCACTGCATGAGGAATTGTATTAAAGGGACGCAGGATTTAGTATTTATAATACATTTATTGAAAAACAATTCACATACCATATATTACACTCGTCATTTATAATTCAGTGGTTTCGGGGTTATTTACAAGGTCATGCAGCTATTAATTATAATAATTTTAGAGTATTTTTGAAGCCAGGCATGGTAGAATAAACCTGTATTCCCAACACCAGGGAGGCCGAGAGGAGGATTAGTTTTTCATCATTCCCCAGAACATCACTTCTTTTCTGCCTCCTCTGATCCTCTCATCCTTCCCCTCATCCTTACACACCCATCAATCTATTGTTTCAGTGAATTACCTAAGGTGGACATTTTGTGATCACAAACTATGTGTGCATACATTCCATTGTGTGTAACGGAGGTCAGAGGTCTATGTTGGGTGTGTCCCTTACAACAGCTCACTCTGTATTTCTTTTGTTTTGTTTTTTGTTTTTGCAGAGTGTTTCTCTGTGTAGCCCTATCTGTCCTGGAACTCAACTCTGTAGACCAGAATGGCCTTGAACTTAGACCCACCTGCCTCTGCCTCCCGAGTGAGTGCTGGGATTAAAGATGTGTGCCACTATTGCCTGGCTATCTGTATATCCTTTAAAAAAGATTTTAAAAGATTTATGGGAGTTTCACCTGTAGTATGTATGTGCACCATGTGCATGCCTGGTACCCAAAGAGGTCAGAAGAGGGCATCATATTCCTAGTCTGGACTTGCAGATGGTTATGAGCCCCTGTGTAAGTGCTGGAAATCAAATTGGGGTCCCTTACAAGCACAGTGAATGCTCTTCATTAAAATTACTGAGGTATCTCTTCAGCCCCCGTTCAAGCTTTTATATTAAAGGCTGAATAATTTTCTACTGTTTGGTTGTGCCACATTTGCTTATCTATTTGTCAGCTGATAAGATGGTTGACTCTGCAATTTCGGGTTGTTAGAAATAATACTTGGAACATTTATGTGCTGTTTTTGGTATAAATGTAATTTCATTTTTCTTGGTATGTACACAGGAGTAGAGTGCCTTGGCCGTGTGGCAGTTCTGTGTTTAACTATTTAAGGAAGTGTCAGATGGTTTTCCAGAGTGCCTATACTATTTTCCTTTCTGGTGAGCGATATATGAAGATTGTAGTCTCTTGACTTCCTTTCCAACATTGCTACTGTCTGTCATTTTCATTATTGCCAAGCTGGTGGTTATGAAGTGGTATCTTGTGGTTTTGATTTGTGTTTTCCTTACAGTGAATGATTCTAAGCATCCTTTTATATGCTTTATGCATGACTCTGGAGAGTTCATCTATGTGTGAGCATCAGTTTGGGAACTGTAAAGAAACCGGGGTGTCTATTTGACTACAGAAACAAGGAGGGAAGTTTAGGTGTACATACATACTCACGAATGTGTGTGTGTGTGTAAACAGAAAAATGCCATAAGCAGATTTGTGTATGGTAGAGAACAGGCCTCCCAGAGAAACAGCTGGACTTCTTTAGCCACATTTAGCCTGGCCTTGGGTCTGGGGGAGGGGGGTCCCTAATGATCCTGAAATCTGGCCGTGCCTTTGGAAATGGAAACTTTAATATCTGCCTGCCTTCTCCATATTACTGGGGTGGTGGTGGTGACAGACCCCAGGGCTTTTCGTAAAGCACGCAAGTGTTTCCACTGAGTTGCATCTCCAGACTGTATCACCCATCTTTTTTCCCCTCTTTGATTTTTAGAGACAGGGTTTCTCTGCCTCCCGATTGCTAGGATTAAAGCCTGTGCCACCACTGCCTACCTGACTGCGTCGCTCATCTTAAAGTCACAGATACGCATCCAGTGCCAGGTTTCCGAGACCTGTCACTTTTCAGGTAGAGAGAGGTAACTTGACATAGGAGCCAGTTTCTTGGATTTGCAAAACTGTAACGCTGGGAAACAATCAGTGACTCACTGATGTCAGGTTTCCAGATAGTCTGCCAGCAAACTTGTTGACTGTGGGGACCTGGCAGTCACAAAGCAATGCTGTTCTTCTGTGCCAGCTACTGAGGTATGAAAGCAAATGAAACGGCAAGATAATTGCAGGGTGTCAGTATGAAAAGACCTCGTTGTGGGGTAGGTGACCCTGATGTCTACAGGTTGACCGATGAAGGAGTGGCACTCACTACAGACAGGGTGGGGAGGAGCCCTGAGAGTAGGGGTCAGAAGGGCACAGCTTCCCAGAGGAGTCACCAGTTGTGCAAAGCACTTGGTGCTCTGAAGGACTGGGCATGTGGCTAGAGAGTGCTGAGTGGAGGCACAGGTTCTTGAGGCTGGAAAGTAGCCGACTGTGTATGGGTCATGTGTGGAGTTTGATTTTGCTAGACGTGTCAGTGGACAGGAGTGCATGGAAATCCTATGAAAATTACATACAAAAAAGAGATTAAAAAAAAAGTTGGTAGAAGCTGGTTGTGGTGGCACACGTCTTTAATCTCAGCACTCGGTTGACAGAAGCAGATGGATCTTTGTGAGTTTGAGGCCAGCCTGGTCTACAAAGCAAGTTCCAGGACAGGCAGGGCTACACAGAGAAACCTTGTCTTGGAAAACAAACACACAAACAAAAGTTGGTAGGAAAGAATAAAAATGAAACTGAGGACCAAGCTGGTAAAAATTGCTCTGAGACAGCTGTTAGAATAGCTTACGCAGGCTGTAAGGCTGTAAGGTGTAAGTGGTTGTTAATGAACAATAAGCTTGAAAAGACCACGGAAAAGACTAGTTTGCTGGTTATCTTTCATGCTTTCTTGCTAGATAGATAGGCTTGATTAGATTTTGATTGAATATTTCAGACAGAAACACTAAATGGGAGATACTGGTATTTTGTTTTATGACAGGCATTTCCTACTTGAAATTTGTTTAGATATTTCTTATTTTATGTATATGAATGTTTTGCCTGGATATATGTCTTTGTACCATGAGCATGCCTGGTGCCTGCAGAGGCCAGAAGAGGGTATCCAGTCTCCTGAAACTGGAGTACAGATGGTTGTGAGCTGCCATGTGGGTGCTGGGAACCAAACCCAGGTCCTCTGTAAGAACAGCCAGTAATCTCAATGGATGAGCTATCTCTCCAGCCCCTCCCAGTTTTTATGAGGCTAGAATTAATCAGTGGGTTTGGGTATAATCAGGCTTGAGTCCTTCATATAAATTTCCTCCTCAAATTATCATCTTGTGGTTTAGACACTGACTGATAAGCATTGGCTAAGTCCACTATTTCATCGCAGTTGCAAAACGTTGGTTTTCTTAGTGTTTTATACATACTGGCTAGATTTGTTATTTTTTCTAAATAATTTATATATTTTTAATGTGCATTGGTGTTTTGCCTGCATGTCTATCTGTGTGAGGGTGCCAGACCTCCTAGATCTGGAGTTACAGACAGTTGTGAGCTGCCATGTGAGTGCTGAGAATTGAACCTGGGTCTTCTGGAAGAGCAGCTAGTGCTCTTAACTACTGAGCCATCTCTCCAGCCCTAGATTTATGTATTTATTTGTTTGTTTGTTTGTTTTTTTAGTGTTCCATTTGGGTAAAATTTATTGCAGTATTTAAGACCCCTCCATCCCATGTTAAACTCCAAGCCTTCTCCAAACACTTCAGTACTCCTCTAGTGTTTGAATATGGAGCCCTAGATTTATTTATTAATCATCATTTTTTTTTTAAGATTTATTTTAGAGGAGAGGAGAGGAGGGGAGGGGAGGGGAGGGAAGGCGGTGGCGGTGGCGGTGGCGCAGGCGCACGCCTTTAATCACAGCATTCGAGAGTTCAAGGCCAGCCTGGGCTACAGAGTGAGTTCCAGGAAAGGCACAAAGCTACTCAGAGTAACTCTGTCTCTCAAAACCAAACAAACAAACAAATAAAAATACTGAATTTTTGTTGTTGAGTTCTGGGAATCTCTTTGTTTAAAATTTAAACTGTATGTGCTTGTGTGTACACTCACATGCCTCGAATGCAGGTGCATGCATGTGGAGGTCAGAGAACAACTTTGGGGAGAAGGTTTTTCTCTTTGCATCTTTTGTTTGTTTGTTTGTTTGTTTGAGACAGGGTCTCCCTATGTAGCTTTGGCTGTTCTGTAATTCACTGTGTAGACCAGGCTGGTCTTGAACTCAAAGAGATCCTTCTGCCTTTGTCTCTCTGAGCACTGAGATTAAAGGCATGTGCCTGGCCTTCTTTTTTTTTTTTTTTTTTTTTTTTTTTTAATGTATATGTGTGTGCCTGTGTGGATGTGGGTGGTTGTGCATGCCTTTGGATGGAGCTCACCAGTTTGTCTAGAATAGCTGGATCAGCAAGCCCTGAGGATTCTTCTGTTACAAGCGTGAGCTTCTATGCATGGGGCTTTCACATAGGCTCTGGGGAAGGAACTCAGGCCTTCATAGTTACAAAGCAAACACGTTAACAACTGAGACATCCTCAGCCCTAGAATCAGCCATTCTTTTTGTTTTGTTTTGTTTTTTGAGACAGGGTTTCTTTGTGTAGCTGTGAATGAATGTCCTAGAACTCATTCTGTAGACTAGGCTGGCCTCAAAACTCACAGAGATCCACCTGCCTTTGCCTCCAGAGTGCTGGGATTAAAGGTGTGCGCCACCACTACCAGGCAAAACTGATATTTTCAATTCAAATGGATGAAAGGATTTTTATTTGATTTTATATTTGTCAACAGTAACACTAGAAAGGTACAGCCAAACATGAGATAACTAAAGCTGGCTGTGGTAGTTCACACATACAATCCTAGCACTTGGGAGGATGAGGACCATGAGTTTGAGACCAGCCTGGGCTACATAGTGAGTTCTAGGCCAGTCTTATAGAGTGAGAACCTGTCTCACAAACAAACCAGCACCACCAACAGAAAAGAGCGGGACATGGTGGTTCACTCCTACAATCCCAGCATTTAGGAGGCCAGGGCAGGAGGACCACTGTAAATCTGAAGTCAGCCAGGGCTACATAGTGAGACCCTATCTCAAGGGGGAAAAAGGGCAACAAGCAACAAAGGAGATAGTTATGATTAATTATATACCACTAAATGTTTGAAAATGGCGGGGCTGGCAGATAGCTTAGTGGATAAAGGGCTTGCTGTGTAAATGTGAGGACTTGGGTTTGGATCTCTAGCACCCACATAAAAGCCAGGCAAGGTGGTGTGTACCTGCAGTCTAATTGCTGGAGCAGAGACAGGAGAGCTCAAGGGTTTGCTGGCCAGTTGTGCTCTAGACTCAGAGAGGAGTCATATCTTTCTATAAAGATAAAGCTAAAACACATTTCAGATCGAAAGAAATATTGCTTGCATCCTCGCTTTTGTTTTTCTGTGTACCTTATATATAAGCATTTTCATTGGTTTTGGTGTTTTTTTTTTTTTTTTTTTTTCCCTTGGTTTTTGTTTGACTACGTGCCCAGGCTCAACACTTTGTAAAAATGTGTGTATATTATGTACAGAGAGATGGCTCAGTGGGCAAGATTATTTCCTGTGTAAGTGTAGAGACCTAAGCGTAAAAGGCAGGGTGTGCATGCGCCTGTAACCCCAGACAGTGAGGGTAGATGCAGGAAGATTCCAGGCTTGTTGGCTGCCAGCCTAGCTGCAGGCTCAGTGAGACTGTGTTTCAAAGGAGTAAGGAAGGTCGTACATACAACACCGACACACCGCACTCACACCCATGTGCCTATGTCTTTGTTCCTTTCTATACCTTACTCCTCTTTCAGTTTTCCCTGTCTTTCACCGTGGTAGTAAATAGTTCTTATTTCCTGGTTCTCAACTTTCGAATAAGATACCATTCAGAAACTTTCAGGCGTTTTCCCTCTTCTCTCTTTTTTCGTTTATTTATTTGTTTGTTTGTTATTATATTATTTGAATCAGTGTTTTGCTTTGTAGCTCACACTAGCCTCAAACTCACTATGTAGCGCAGGCCTTGCTTTGTACTCAGGATCCTTCTGCCTCGGTCACCTAAGTTCTAGATTTCAGGTGTGCTTTGCCAAGCACAGGTGTTTTTGTAGGGTCTAAAATACATATTTCTTGGCTGGGGAGTGTAGTTCAGTTGGGGGAATGCTTGTCAAGCATGCTCACCTCTCTGGGTTCACGCCTCAAGGCTATGTAAAAGCAGGCCAGGTGGAACCCCGACCCCAGCGAGGTCCACGTCACCCATGGAGGTGGAGTGTCTGGAGGCCGAGCTGGTGGAGACTGTCAGTAGAGACCTTTTCGGCACTGGGAAGCTCTTGCAGCCCGGGGACCTCACCCTTGGCTCAGAAAGCTGTTGGCCCCTGGTTTTTCGTGGATACCGATGTGGTCAGGTTCAAGGCCCAGCTGCATGAATGCAGCAGCAGGGTGCAGGTAACAGACGATGCCCTGGTGTGCAGCACCTTCCTGTTCCATGACCCCCCGCCCTGTGGACGGCCTGTCCATCCTGAGGACTAACGGTTGTACACTGTGGCCTCTGACTCCAGCACTTGAGAGGTGACTAGAGAAGGATCTGAGTGGAAAACACTCCTCAGCTGTACAGTGAGGTCGTTTGTTTTTTGTGGCTTTTGTTTTGGTTTTAGTTTTTTCAAGACGGGGGTTTCTCTGTGTAACCCAGACTGTCCTGGAACTCACTCTGTAGACCAGGCTGTCCTTGAACTCACAGAGATCTGCCTTGCCTCTGCCTAAGTGCTGGGATTAAAGGCTTGCACCATCACCCCTGGCATTATATAGTGAGTTTGAAGCCAGCCCTGTCTGTCTGTCTGTCTGTCTGTCTCTCTCTGTCTGTCTCACACAGCCACACCCACACACAGAGAAAATATAGTAAATGTAATTTTTAAAAAACGAACTTGTTTGTTGATCTGAGGTGTAGCTCAGTGGTAGCACATTCATCTAGTCCTAGCATAAGCTTAGCCCTTGGTGCCATCCCTAAACCAACCAACCAACCAACCAACCAACCAACCAACCAACCAACCAACCACCCAAACACCCTTGCGTCTTGAAGGTAATTGGCAGGAGGTTCCTCTTCCCAGCAGTCCTCTTCTTTGTGGGAGCTGGCTGACTCGGTGATCAAGCTGATGAGATTGTTCCCACTCCCCATCTCTGCAGCTGTCCATCGAAAGCTGGGCACTTAGCCAGCTCCTCCAGGAAGCCTTGCTCACCTTATTGTACCCCCTTGGCTCTGTGGGATCTAGGAAGTGGCCAGCTCTGCTGTGCTAGATCTTAGAACACAGCACATTTCCTGAGCTCTCTGTCTTCTCAGAAGTGACTTACATTTAGACCATGGCTCAGACCTTCCTGTGAGGCTGTTATTCTCTTGTGAAGAGCTTTACCTTTATGCCACAGGGATTGGGGAGAATGCTGAAGTGAGTTCATGTGTTTCTTAGCCTGTGGTCCTTCAGTGAATCTCCTTTGTGTTAGTCTATTGCTGACAGCTCTGTTTTCTCAATTGCCTGAATGACTGAAAAGTATTCTCTAGCTGAGGCTGAAGATGTAGTGTGTAGAGCAGTGATTTTTAGAGCACTTGCCCGCCACGGTGAGCTCCTGGAGTTGATTGATCCCTAGCAACACACACACACACACACACACACACACACACACACACACACACACACACACTCATTTCTCTTTGTTTACTCTGTTTAAGTAGAAATTAGTGTTCATAAAGCATGTGATACCTCCCATCCTAGGGTAGGTAAGGTAGGTTTCTGTTTGGTTTAGGCATTGGGTAACTCAATAAAACCTTTCTTGTTTGTCAGTAGTGTGTTTCCAGACAAGCAGAGATAATGAGGCCTGCTTACCTTCTCTTGTCTTGTGTGACATCATCAAAAGTTTATAATAAATGCTTAGTATGTGCCAGACATTATTCTGTTTTTGATATGTATAGCCCCTTTAACTCAGTAACAGTAGATACCGTTTATATCTCTGTTTATAGATGATGACACTGAGCAGAGAGGCTAAAGAACTTACTCAGGGTCACATTGCTGGTCAGTGCAGAACCAGGACCTGACCCAAACAGTCAGACCTACAAGGCCACTCTTGCTGACCTCAGTACCACTGACCTTGGTGGTGCCTCCCACCACTTTCCTGAACAAATAGCACTTCAAATTTTCCTGCTGGGGGCCCAAAGATGCTCTCATGCTGGCTCTCCATCTAGTTTTGAGAATGTTTTCTGTTGTTTGAAATAGAACTTGTTGGTTAGTTTGAAGAAATGGATGTTGTAAATGATGTAATTGGGTCTGAGTTGGTTTAAATCTATTGAGAACCTTTGAAGGTTACTGTTGTGTTGAAAAAGTGTCATTTAGCCTACTAAAATGTCATTTTCTGCTGTGTTTGAGAATTGTAAGTAGCATTAGAATTGATGAGTATATTACCAGATGGCCACACTAACTTGTGTAGCCTTTCACAGTACATATTTATGTCCATACTGCATGTGGCTTCTTAAATTGTGAATGTTGTCTTGGTGATGATTCTTTTAAGAGAGTATGAAAGAAAAATGTCCTTCACTGGATTGAGCATAGTTTTTTTTCTTTTCTTTTCTTTTTTTTTTTCCTTTTGGTTTTTTCGAGATAGGGTTTCCTCTGTGTAGCCCTGGCTGTCCTAGAACTCATAGAGATCCACTTGCCTCTGCCTCCTGAGTGCTGGGATTAAAGGCATGCACTACCACCGCCAGGCTGAGCATAGTTTAAGTTTTAGGAAGATATATGTGGAGGAAATGCATTTGCCAAACACTGAGACAGATTCAGGGAGAATTTTCTTTTAAAAAAGATTATGAAAGTGTAAGGGCTGGAGAGGTGGCTTGGCGGTTAAGAGAACTGGCTGCTCTTCCAGAGGACCTGGCTTCAATTCCTAGCACCCACATAGGTGCCATCCATAACTCTAGTCTCAAGAGATCCAAGGCCCTCCTATGATCTCCATATGCATCAGGCACACCGTACATATATATACATGACGTAAAACACTCATACATACAAAATAAAAATTAAAAAATCTCTAAAACATTAAAAAAGTTATCAAAGTAATATACCCAGATGCTGGTGTTCATGTATGTGTATGTACATTCATTTGAAAAAAAAGTATCTTTTACTTTATTATTTTATGTGTATAGGTACATGCTTGCACATCTATGCACCACTGTGCTGGTCATGAAACCTAACTGCATTTAGCATATTAGTCACAATTCTTACCATCCACAATCTCAGAAGTTCATTATGGTTTTTTAACCTTGTGCTAATTTAGAAGCATATTGTTTATGAAGTTTAGAGGAATTGTAATGTGATTTTTTCAGTCTCCCTGACTTCATCTTCTTTCTTTCCCCTTGCAGGAAATGACTTAGAGGCCTTATGAATACATCTGTGCTTTCTTGCTTCAGACATTACAACTGCAGGCCAACCCAGTCTGGAAGCACTTCTTATTAATGTTACAAGGAAACCACTACCTCAGCAAACAAAAGAAAGAAGACACACAGTAACAATGCCATGCTTAAAGAAAACTTGTTTCCAGAAACCGTTACAGGAGATTTGGAAGTTTTTAGCACTGAAAAGCAGCTTTCCAGGTAAATGGATTTGACAGGCAGGTTCTGTCGATTCTGCAGAGGTGTGCTCTTCCTTAAGGACTTCTTGTGAAGTAACCCCTCCGCCTAAATGCTGTTGACCAGCGTAAGGTTCTTTTTGGTATATAGAAGATACATTATATTACATTTTAAAAGTTAAGTTATTTTTCTGCTGTTGTAAATGTAAGTATCAAAATATTCTTGCAAAGCAATTATAAGTAAACATTTTCCTCAGCAATTATTTCTTTATTGGGAGTAGGATGCTGAACAGTTATACAGCATTTCAGACACGCTTATTTTTTGTCAGAATTCCTACCTACACTGAAAATACTAATTATATAAGCCTGTTATTTTTCTCACCTTTATGTTGGATCATATGGTCACCTGCCTCATGGAAATGCCTTTTTTAAAACGTAGATTTGCAGAACTCCACTATTTTTATACCTAGCTGCAGTTTTGGAAAAAAAGGACTCAGAACCCTGACCGGCCAGTGGTCCCTGGAACAGTTCCCCACCCGCATGTATTGCTGCAGTGCCCAGGACAGTAAGATGGACTACAAGCGGCGCTTCCTGCTTGGCGGGTCCAAGCAGAAGGTGCAGCAGCACCAGCAGTACCCGATGCCTGAGCTGGGCCGAGCACTGAACGCTCCCCTGGCCTCCACGGCCCCCTCTGCCCCACTGGGCAGTCTGACAGCTGCAGGCAGCTGCCACCATGCCATGCCCCACTCCACTCCCATTGCTGACATCCAGCAGGGCATCTCCAAGTACCTGGATGCCCTCAATGTCTTTTGCCGTGCTAGCACGTTCCTCACAGATCTCTTCAGCACCGTGTTCAGGAACTCACACTACTCGAAGGCCGCCATGCAGCTCAAAGATGTGCAGGAGCATGTGATGGAGGCTGCCAGCCGATTGACCTCAGCCATAAAGCCCGAGATCGCCAAGATGCTCATGGAACTCAGTGCTGGGGCTGCAAACTTCACAGATCAGAAGGAATTCAGTCTCCAGGACATTGAGGTAGAGTACCATTCCCATAGGAAAATGTATTGCAGAGGTCAGTGAGCACCCTCAGTTTCCCCAAACTGCAGCAGTGATGGCCTTTGTCCTCTTTTTGTTGGTATGATCTTCTTGTGAAAAGTTTGGTGCCTGCCAAGTTGTGATGCTTTCAAGTAGGTTAAAAGGTCACTGAGCAGGGTTAGAAAGACGGGCTCAGTGCTGAAGTCAGGGTTCAGGGGTGTGAGGTGTCAGGTCCAGTCCCGGCACACACAGAAGGAAAAGTTAAATTGATTTGTCTTATTTGATATTTCTGTCCTTAATTTTTTTCAAATTGGAAACTAATATCTAAATAATATACTATTAAAAGCACTTAGTGAGAGGCTGGAGTCACATTTCACTAGTAATGTACTTACCAAGTGTGTCTAAGGCCCTAGGCTCAATCTCTAATACTGCACAAACAAACAAGTGCTTAGAATTCTAAGTATGGTCATGGGCTATATTTTTTATTTTATGTTTGTTTGTTTATTTGTTTTTGAAGACAGGGTTTCTCTGTGTAGCTCTGGCTGGGCTGGAACTCCCTCTGTAGCCCAGGCTGGCCTGGAACTCACAGAAGTCCGCCTGCCTCTGCCTCCTGAGTGCTGGGATTAAAGGTGTGCACCACTGCCTGGCTTGAGTTTTCAATCTATGGAATCCCTGGTTTTCATGAAAGTTCCATGTGTTTATAGAATAAATTAAGTTTCTGGCTCTAAATTCAAAGCTGTTTTCATTTAAATGCATTTGAATCTTTGTTTTTGTGTGTGGGGGTTGTATTGAAAGGAAACACTCTTCTTCAGGACTCACTGGAATCAAGTTTTATTCAGAATAAAGCTAGCTTTTTTTTTTGACTCTGTTGAGGAAATACTTTTTGCACTGTTCTTTTTTATGTAGTGGTGGGGATGGAACCCAGAACTGTATGCATTCTCAGCAAATCTGTGCCACTGAACTGCAATAAGGGGCTTTTAAACTTTGATTCTGATTTAACATTTTTTCTTTTTTCTTTCTATTTATTTATTTATTTATTTATTTATTTATTTATTTATTTATTTATTTATTATGTATACAGTGTTCTGTCTGCACACACCCCTGCAGGCCAGAAGAGGGCACCAGATCTCACTACAGATGGTTGTGAGCTACCATGTGGTTGCTGGGAATTGAACTCAGGACCTTTGGAGTTCAATTAACCTCTGAGCCATCTCTCCAGCCCCCTTGATTCTGATTTAAAACATAAATTTTAGTACATTTATGTTTATTTTTTGTGTGTGGATATTTTGCCTGCACATATGTCTGCACCACTTGTGTGACTGGTGCCTGCAAAGGCCAGAAGAGGGCATCAGACTCCTTAGGGACTGGAGTTGTAGATGACCATAGCTGTTATGTGAGTGCTGGGAATCAAACCTGGGTCCTCTTGTTTGTCTTCTAGGTAGGGTCTCACTGTGTCGCCATGGCTGACCTGGAATGTGATATGTAAACTAGGCTTGACTTGAACTCACTGAGTGCCTCTGCCTCCTGAGTCCTGGAATAAAAGGCTTGTGCCATACCCAGCTCCAAGTCTTTAAAAATGTGAAAACCTAGGGTCTGGAGAATGTATACTACTCTTCCTGAGGACCCAAGTTCAAGTTTGGTTCTCTGAACCCTCTGAAGAGCAGTTCACAACCACCTGTAATTTCCAGCTCCAGGAAATCCAAGGTCTTGATCTGTCCTCTGCAGGCACACATAGACACATGTGCACATACCCACACACATAATTTAAAATCTTTATAAACCCAAATTCATTTTATCCCAGGACTGTGTGTTCAGTGCACTGGATTTGGTCCAGGAGCCATAGTTTGCTGCCTTTGTTATCACAAATATATAATACTGGGTCATTCTTACTGTTATTTAAATATGGGACATTTCATGAATCTGTGTATCACTCTTGTGAAGCCATTTTACTCATTTCTGTAATATCCCAAGTTTGGGGTGTGTGTGTGTATTTTCAGTGTAGGTCTTAAACCCAGGTTCTTGCACACATCAGGCCTATACTTTACCATAGATCTACATATGCCCTAGGTTCATTCTACCTTGACTCTCTATTCAGGTCTATTTGTAATTATGATTATTCTTATGATTACATTTTTATAAAATGGCTCATCATAGTTTAAAGTATTTTTTTAAATTATACTCATAGGCTGAGAATATAGCTCAATGGTAGAGTTCTTGCCTTGCATATGTATTGGCCCTGGATAAATAAATAAAACACATTAAAAATATGTGTAATTCTCCAAATAATTGAAACAATGAAATGTAAAACTTAGCTAGGTGTGGTAGCACATGCTTATAGTCCCAATGATCCAGAGGCAGAGGTGGAAGGATTGAGACTTTAAGACAGTTCTGGGCTATACAGCTATATTACCTGTTGTAAAAAAATAGCAAAGGCTGAAGATGCCATTGGGTGGTAGACTACTTGCCCAGTGTCCATGAGGCTTTATCCTTAGCTCTATGATAGAAATGTAGAGCTTTGTGCTTTTCTTTCCCATCCTATTTTTTCCGTCCCCCAGAATGTCTTTGTACCTGGTATGTGCCATTCCAGACTGTCTTTGCACAAGTACATAGTGGTGCACCCACACATTTACCACTTTGTTTTTATTGTTGTTATTTGTTCTCCCTCCGGCTGGCCTGAACTTACTATGAGACCAGTCTGGACTGGAACTCAAACCATGTTTTCAGCTACAGTGTGCTTGGTTATTTCTTGACAGAGATGTGACATTTTGTAAGCACATAGTTGTGTCTCCCATCCTCGCCAGGAAATACAGAGCAGTGTTAAGCGCACATTGTTAGGGCTGCCATCCTAAGATGATGGAACAGTTGGAGGTTTATGTAGGAGTCCATGTTAGAGTGAGTGGTTTATGTGAGCCTTACCTCTTTATGTTGGTAACCTGTATTACTTCGTTCTTCAGGTCACACCTCTGAGGTCTGAGAAGACAGAGCTAGACCCACATGGCTTGGTCAGGACAATTAGAGAACTATGAGACATAGGAGCTTAGCGACTCACTGAGGCATGTGTTGTTACCTACATTGGGGTTTTGTTTGTTTTTTTGTGTGTGGGTTTTCTTTTGTTTTTGAGATAGGGTCTCAATATATAGCCCTGGTTGACCTACAACTCACTATGTAGAACAGTCTTCATCCAACTTTGAGGAGTCCTCCTGTCTTTACCTCCTGAGTGCTGGGATTATGTGCTACCAGGTCTGTCTTGTTCTCTGTTTGCTAATCCAGGCTGTTCTTAAACTCACAGTGCTCTTGCCTCAGCCTCCCAGCTGTTGAGATTGCTACCATATACTACCATACTGGGCTGGGAAATGCTTCTGATTGTTTCAGTTTAGAATTTTGGCTTGGCTTTCCTCATTGAAATTCTGATTAAGATAGTTGGACTGTTACCATGGCTTTTGTACATAATAGACTAAACAGGCTTTCTGTTTCCATTGCTAGTCTGGAAACTGCTTGCTGTTGATGAGTTTTGGAATCTGTGGGTCTGTTCTATGTGGAAAAACTGACTTACCGATTAGTTTTCAAATGTGTCTGTCAAGCAGACCCATAGATGTAACATATCTGAAAGCTTTTTATTGCATTTACTCACTTATTCATGTATTGTGGCGGTGTGTGTGTGTGTGTGTGTGTGTGTGTGTGTGTGTGTGTGTGTGTGACTCTTCTTGCCTGTGAAGGTCAGAGGAGTGTACTCTCCGTCTACCATGTCACTTGGAAATAGAACTTAGTTATTTAGGTTTGGCAGGAAATACCATCACCCATTGAGCATCTTACCAGCCCAGCGTTATACTTTTCCCTTAGAGCAGTATTGGCTGTTCTAGAATTCTTTTTTCTTAAGGTTTTTATTTTTAATAATTTACTTATTTTCATTTTATGTACATTGGTATTTTGCCTACATGCATGTCTGTGTGAGGGTGTCAGATCCCCTGGAACTGGAGGAACAGACAGATGTAAGCTGCCATTTGGGTGCTGGGAATTGAACCTGGGTCCTGTGGAGGAAGAGCAGCCAGTGCTCTTAATTGCTGAGCCATCTCTCCAGCCCATTTTTCATATGTAGTATATTATACTACCAGGGTAGTTAGGCCAGTAGGGGTTCTCCTCTACTGTTAACCAAACTCAGATGAAAAAGCTAAGCATTTGGATTTTTCCTGTTGGTGTTTTGTTGCTCCCTACCTCCCCCCTCCCCCATTTTATAATCAAAGCCCTAAGAGGCTCTTTAACGTTCATTCTGGGAAAAGGAGTCTGAAGCCTGGCATTGCATAACATGACTTGCTGTAGTTTGGATGGACTTCGTTCCCAGCAAAATTTATTTCTCATGTATAATAGTGGGGAAGAATATGGCCTTTAGAGTTGTTATGCTGGTAAGGGTGATCAGCGCTCTCCTTGAGTGAGTTGTAGTTCTAGAAGGATTGGGTTAGTTATCTCCAGAGTCCTTTTGCTTTCTACCAGGAGATGCAGGAGTGCATTGCCCTTGATGGGACCATGCTGTTGGCTTCCTGGCCTCCAGAAATGCCAGCTAACTTCACCTTTGCATTCAGACATTCTGTCCCAGCAGCAGGAAACAGACTACGATACCTCCAACAGGAGCCAGGATTGCGTATAAAGGAAGCCCTTTAGGAGTATTCAGATGCTTCCACAAAGTGTGATGTGTCACCCTCACCCCCATGTGTGTTCTTAATAGACAAATAGTGGTGCCTGGCTCCAGGAGCTCCAGGGGCTGAGTGCTGTCCTATTTATGCCTTCCAGTGACTTAGCCCTTACCCTAAATGTTACTGTTGGAGCATGATTTGTGACTGTCGTGTTTCCTAGCTGAGTAGTGCCCGTGACACTGGCATGCCTGCCCAGGAAGTGAGCTATGAGCATAAGTCAGAAGATCTGCATAGCTCTGATTTTCAGTGCTCATACAGCTTGAGCCTCAGTTTGCCTGTCACTATAATGGAATTGCCACCTACCTTCCAGATCTTCAGTGTTCTGCTGAAGACCAGAAGCAGTGAATAGTCTCATCAGCATCACTACTTCTGACATGGCTTGGCAGGTGCTGGCAGGCCTTCTCTGAAGAGTGGAGCACCATTCTGTGTGAAAGCGGGGGAAGAGAGAAGTGCGGCAAGATGTCCTCTAATTGTCCACTTGGCAGTGGGGCCGGTTGCTGCGGCAGAACGCCTGGCTCCCAAGGCAGCGGCTTCCTTTTCCTTTGGTGTCTTGTGCTGCTTTTCCTCGTGTGGTCCTGCTGCTGGAACTGCTGGGACGGTGACATTGTGTTTTGAGGCAGGGTGTCTTCATGGCACAGGTGATCTTTTGTCTCAGACCCCCTAGGGCTGGGAATACAGGTGAGAGCCACCAAGTCAGGCTTCTGGCCGGCCCTTTTTTGTATAAAAGCTCAAGAAACCCTCTTTCATCGATAATCACTATTCCATTTGCCTTGCACTTAGAATGGGGCTTAGAAAAAGAAGTGGAGGGGCAGCATGTTCTCTGAACATGCCTGTAAGTAGCCAAGAAGCATTGGATAAGCCCCTGATAGATTTGATAGGACTCTTCCTCATAGAGTCTCAAAGCTGTCCGTAAAATCAAAATGTGAATTTAGGAAAAATACATTTTCCCATATTGAACTTGTTAGTTGTCCAAAGCTTTGGTAGCCCACCTGGACTTTTTTTTTTTTTTTTAAGAGTGGACTCCACTGGACCTCTTGGGTCCTAGGGAAGTCCACTTGAGTGCCTTCTGTAATTGTGTTAATTTCAGTGTTCTTTTTTTTTTTTTTTTTTTTTTGGTTTTTCGAGACAGGGTTTCTCTGTGTAGCTTTGCGCCTTTCCTGGGACTCACTTGGTAGCCCAGGCTGGCCTCGAACTCACAGAGATCCGCCTGGCTCTGCCTCCCGAGTGCTGGGATTAAAGGTGTGCGCCACCAACGCCCGGCAATTTAAGTGTTCTTTAAAAATGCCATACTAGCTGAGTTGAGTTGACTGACTTCTCTTTGATTTTGAATCGGTTTTGAACCTCATACTAAGAAAATACAGATGGTCCTGTGTCTTAGGTTTGTATTTATTAGAAAGTCCCATAATATAATGTTAGTAAATCACACTTACTTGTGATTTACGCATCAATTCTGCATGTATTAATTGCAGACTTTATTGATGTCAGATGCTGTTGCAGTCATGAGATGTAGCAGTGAAAAGGCTGGAGTCTCCCTTTGTGTAGCTGGAGCATGGTTGTGCTCTTAGAAGGGTTTGGAAGGAGATTCACTGAGAAGTTCCCTGTGAGTAACGAGTAGAAGGTGGTGGAGAAGCAAACCCAAGAGAACGAGGCGAGGGAGGAGGCGGTGCCAAGCCTCCGAGGCAGGAGTCAGCCAGAGCGCTGCAAGAACAGGGGGGCCCTCCTGTGGGGACACAGTGAACAGACGTGAGAGCATTAGGGTAAGGTGGTTTTTAGTGTATGGTATTTATTTGTGTATGTGTACACATGTGTGGGTCACTGGACACACGTGGAGTTCAGAAGACAACTTGGGGAGTGGTTTCTCTCCTCCCACAGGAATCCCAGGGATTCATTTCATGTTGTCTGGCTCGGAAGCAAGCATCTTTACTTTCTGAGCCGTCTCAGTCCTAAGGACAGTTAGAAAGGTAGAAAGTGCTTCTCTGGTTTTTTTTTTTTTTTTTTTTTCCTCTTAGAGAGGTCAGAAATGGGACAGGGTGAGGCGAGTGTCCAAAGGGAAAGGAAGGGAGGGCACCAGGGCGGGCTCTTCAGTCCTCGTGGAGTGAAGGGATGCTGCTTACCCACTGGTGTTCATCACAGTGACAGCTGAGGGTTCTGGTTTCACTCTGGGTCCTCAGCTAAGTAGATAGCCCGGAATCCCAGGATAGCTGCGGGACTCTCAGGATTCCCCCACTTTGAGGGGACTGTGTATTTTTTTTACTGGCTTCTCAAGTCTGACAGGCAGACATGAAATCACATCTTTACCTCATCGAACTCTGGCTTCTAGTTTGACATACTGACAGGCCTCCTTGGAGTTCTGTAATTGCCCATGTATGTGTTTGAAGTAACTTCTGTACTGACTCACTCTTAAGGGCCTTAGTTCAGGTATGTTACCATTTGATTTGGATAGGTGTAAGCCAAAAATACTACATAGTAGTAGTAATGGAAAATATTAGAAGTTGTTTAAAAATGTGATTTTCATTAACCTTAGTGGAATTAAGTGTGCACAGGCTGTTGCTTTTTCCCCCCTAACGGTAAAAATTCATTGTTTATGTTTTTGTTTGGACTAGTAGATCTTTTTACTTTTTATTTTTTGGAGGAAAGGTTTCTTTATGTAACCTTGACTGGCCTGGAACTCACTGTGTAGTTGAAACTAGCCTCAACTTCACAGATCTGCATGCCTCTGTCCCCTGAGTGCTGAGATTAAAGGTATGTACTACCATGACTGCTTTTGACTAGTAAATCTTCTATAACAAATTATACTATTTTCTAACTATATATGCCAAAGCCAAATGAAAATCCAAATTGTTACTGTTAATCAGAAAATTAAGTTCATGTCATAAAAGGCTTATATGGAGTTGGGTGTGATGGCATATACTTTTATTCCCAGCACTCAGGAGTCAGGAGCAGGTGGATATATGTGAGTTCCAGACTAGCCTGGTCTACATAGTGACATACAGGCCAGCCAGGGTTATAGAATAAGACCAAAAAATAAAAGTGTGTAGCTATGGTGGTTTGAAAGAAAATGCCCCCTATAGGGAGTGACACTATTAGGTATAGCCTTTTTGGGGCAGGTGTGTCACTGTGGGAGTGGGCTTTGAGGTCGCCTGTACTCAAGCCATGCCCAGTGTGACAATTGCTTCTGCTTCCTGTGGATCAAGATGTAGAACTCTCAGCTTCTTCTCCAGTACTGTGTCTGCCTGCATGCTGCCATGCTTCTCACCATGACGATAATGAACTAAACCTCTGAAACTGTAAGTCAGCCCCAGTTAAATGTTTTCCTTTACGAGAGTTGCCATGGTCATGGTGTCTCTTCACAGCAGTAGAAACCCTAACTAAGACAGTAACTCATTCCCACCCCTTTCCCTGAGATAGGGTCTCTCTGTGTAGCTCTGACTGTCCTCGAACTCACGGTGTAGACCAGGCTGACCTCAAATTCACATAGATCTACTTGCCTCTAACTCCCACCCAGCATTTTACTTTGTTTTGTTTTGTTTGTTTGTTTTGAGACAGGGTTTCTTTGTGTAGCCCTGGCTGTCCTGGATCTTGCTCTGTAGACCAGGCTGACTTCAAACTCACAGAGATCCACCTGCCTCTGCCTCCTGAGTGCTGAGATTAAAGGCAAGCACCACCACCACCCAGCTCCAAATCAATTTTTAAAAGTAACTTTAAGATTTTTGGAGATTAAAATTATATTGCATCCATCTTCCCTTTTCTCCCATACACACACACACACCCTTTGCTGTCTTTCACATTTGTGGCCTCTGTTTCTTAAATTGTTATGTGTATAACATAACAATTTATGTGCATTTATTTTCTTCCTAAATATGTATACTTACAACTTGCTCAGTCTGTATGTTACTTGTATGTATGTTTTCAGGGCCGATCATTTGATAGTGGATAATGGATTAGCGTGCTCTTCTTGAGGCCTGGGGGCAGGTATCACCTTAGCATATCTGTTGTGCTGTTCTTGTTCAGGTCTTTTTAAGGCAGCCATGTTGGTGAGGCTTTATGGTGCAGCCCTGACATTTGCAGTGGCCCAGTCTCAGCCATCTTCCTGTTCTTCTGGCTTTCTACCTGTCATCTGCAGTGGTCCCTGAGCCTTGGGTGCAGGAGCTGTGTTGTAGCTGTGTCAGTTGGTCTGGACAACACAGATGTGCATTTTGTTTGCTTCTGGTTTTCTGTAATCCTCTCCTCCTGTTGCCAATAGAAGTTTCCTTGGTGAGGCATGAGGACTACACTTACGTGTGGGTATGAGGATGAGTATTTAGAACATAGTGATTATACTGCATTAGTAAAATGGTGGTTGTGGTTCTCCTCCAAGATCTATGACTTCTCTAGCCCTGAGTAGTTGGCTAAGTTTCCAGTACCAAGAATGATTTTCCTTTTGCTGAATAGGCCTTAAGTTTAATTAGAGAACTGTGGTTGCTCTCAAGATATGTTTGCCACTATTGCACTGTTAGGATTCTTGTGCATCTGGTCATTGTGGTCCATAGCATCATAGGTAGGTAAGACTGTTGGTAACTTCCCTCCTTTGGTATGCTTGGGTGCTGTGAAAGCTAGTCCTCAGGGAGGAGGCTTTCAGGTCAGAGCTGGGTCAGGCCAGGTCTCTTGGCTCTGGGTTCAAAGTGTATGGTGTCTTCAGCAACAGAGACTTACCTTCTACCTGTGGGACAACTGAGGGAAATAGCAAGCCTCTGATGTTCTGAGTGTCTTAGGCTTTCCTGACCAGCTCAAAAGAGGGCTTCTCCTGCCTGGTGTTGGGGGCTTTGTTAGATAGTCTGGGACCCTTGTGGGGAGCGTTGCCAGCCCAGATTGGAACATTTCACCAACTTATATGTGGTGTGGATATGTGTAGGTAGATAGCTAATATATGGTTCCTTAGGACTTTTTCAGATGTTCTGTTGTGCTGTACCCTCCGTCCCTCCTCCCTCGCTAACCAAAGCCCCCGCCATTTCCCCCCTGTTCCCCTCAGATCCCTTGAACCTGCCATCCCCTCTCGATGGCTCCTTCCCTCACTTCCACAGCCGTCCCTTTTTATGTTCCTAGTTTCCTCAGTTAATCCAGATCAGCTCTGCAGATTGCTAATGAAAAGGTGAAAAGAGGCCAGCCAGTCCTGCTGGCAGTGCACGCCTTTAATCTCAGCACTCAGGAGGATCTCTGTGAGTTCGAGTCCAGACTAACCTTCATAGCAAGTCCCAGCCCAAACCAAGGCCTGTCTCAAAACAAAACAAAACAAAACAAAACACCAGTAACAATAATAAGTAAAAAGAGAAAAGTAAGGAATTAAGCAGATTTTTGCTTTTCTGGCGTGTTAGTTAACTAATAACTGAGTAGCTTGGTTGGGTTAAAGAAACTTCTCTATGAAAGAATTCCACACCCTTCTGTGATCACACAGTTAGAAAAGTCATTTTGTTGACCATGAGGAATTCAGTTACTCAAACAGTGGCCAGTAATAGAGAGTAAAGCCGTTTGGTGAAAGGTTGCTGGGGAGTTGCATAAAGGAGGGATTAGGCCTTCTGTGTCCAAATCCCAGTGATCAGTCTCAGTGGTCTGTGTCACCAGATGTCAAGGCAGGTGATGTTTCCCAGTGCAATATAGTAAAAACTGCACAGGACAGCTCCACGTCTTTTTTTTTTTTTTTTTTTTGGTGCTGGAATCCAACCCAGGGCCAGGGCCAGATGAGTTTGATTGACAAGTACACCCGGTCTGTATTTTCCTGCTGAGTTACCTTTAGTTCCCTCATCATACAGTCTTTTACTTCTTCCTCTTGTTATAAAACATACAAGCAAAGGCCAGGAAAACCTCTAGAATAATCTCATCAAGCTTCTAGAATGAACTTTGAGTCCAGGGGCAATCGGGGTGTATATAGTACATTGAGTCACACAATCCCAAGACAGTAATCTGACAGAAGGTGGAATATTCCGTAGTCAGTTGACGTGGTCTGTCCAGATCAGTTACATGGAAATAGGTAAAAGGGTACCATTCTAGATTAAAAGAGAATTAAGAGAGATACAACAACAAAATAACCTTTGGGGATCAAGACTCAGACACTGATTAAATTCATTTGAGTTGGCCGGGTGGTAGTGACAAACGCTTTTAATCCAGTGCTGGCAGACAGAGGCAGGTCAATCTCTTTGAGGCCAGCCTGGTCTACAGAGCAAGTCTAGGACAGCCAGGGCCACCCAGGGAAACTCATACCATGAAAAACAGTTAATTTGAGTTGAGTTTGAACATCTGTTGGCTCTTGGTTGATTGGATTTTACTTTAAAACAAAAGGGGTGGTGGGCAAGGGGAAATAGATGGCAGTAATGTGTCACAGTGCAGGATGGAAGCCTCTGGGTGGTGCATAGCCCGGTTCTCTGCTTTGCCTCCAAGTGTGACAGAAGGGAGACATTCACACAGGCCCCTTGACAGGCGTGCAGAGGACAGTGAATGGTTAGTGCCTGTGGATGGCTTTCTAACAGCCCAGGCCATGAGCAAGTAGTTTAGGAAACCCAGGCGAGTCAAGCATGGTCCTGCACACCTGCGTTCCCAGCACTCGGGAGACTGAGGGAAGGAGGAGGATGGTGAGCTGCAGGCCAGCCTAGACTACACAGGGAGGCCCTGTTGAAGGAAAGGGGGAAGGAGGGATGAAGAGAAAAGGAAGGAAGAAGAAAAACCCAAGGGAAAATTAGATTTCATGGGAAAATAATAAGGAATCGGAAATAAAGAGTTTGGAGAATATAATTTTAGGTAGGGCTAGCTTTCCTGAATTAATGCTTATGGCTGCTGGTCCGTGTAGATTTCATAGGATTGAATAATGTCATGTTCTTTCAACCTCTCTTATCTTTAAAATCAGACTGTCTGTGAAATAGTTGCCTAACATTCTTCTGGGCAGGGATGGGGGTTTAGCCCAGTGGTGGAATGCTTGTTTAGCATGCACAAGGTCCTGAGTTCTATATCCTGCACCCCAAAATCCGTCAGTCTTAGAATCAGCACACACAGGGGTTAAGTGTCCCTCTCCAGTGCCTCAGGCCATTGTATACATGCAGAGCACATCCCTTCATGAGACCAGGTTTCCTGCCACCCAGGCTAATGGGAGAATGTTCAGAACCAGCAAAGTGCAAGTAGCTGGATGTAGACTATGAACACTTGTAGACTGTAGAAGTCCTGAGCAGGTCCCAGCCATCTGGTCTGCTTTGCTTTTTGCTCTCTGTAACAGTCACCCTCTTGATAAACAACAGAGGAAGTAGCTGCCAGCCTCCAGAGATGGGTAAGGACAGAAAGTGCTCCAGGCCTGGTAGCCCAGACAGATGAAAAGGTTGTAGCACTAGGTATGAAAAGTGTTGTAATGCAAATGAAAAATGTCCTCAAACTTGACTGTTTGCAGTTCAACTTTCAGACATCCTCCACACCACTCTCCACCCCACCCCACCCCACTCTCATACAGAACCTCTCCTTCCCACCTAACCTGAAGAGGAGTGAGGGGAGGGCAGGGCAGAGAGCAAGAAGGAGAGGCTGTTCATTGTTTCCTGGTGCCCAGTCTCCCTTCTTCCTTAATAGGAAGCTCTTTGTTTTTCAGGCGTGTTGTGCCTAGGGTAAGGGTTTCCCTTTCTAGTCTCTCTGACAGCTGACAGTGATACTTGCTAAGGTCTGGCCCAGGAAGATGTGTGAGGAAGTGCTAGATGAGAAAGTGTGCTCCTTCATCTCCATGTGGTACATGTTCTGGATGCAGGCAGAACAGCTGAAGGTCAAGCCCCGTATGGTTTAGAGGCCATCACAGTAATCCAAGCAAGAGATTGTAGTAGCTTGGAATGGAACACTTACACACTTGGGTTTTTTGTTTGTTTGTTTTTGAGGGTAGGGAATAATTGGTTTTTTGTTTTTCTTTTGTTTCTTTCTTTTTTCTTTTTGAGACAGGGTCTTCTGTAAGCTCAGGCTGACCTTGAACTCACTAAATACCTGAGGATGACTTTGAATCCTTCCTGCTTCCACCTTCCAAGGTAGGAATTACAGGATCATACCACTGTGCCTGGCTTAGAACTAGTTTCTTTCTTTCTTTCTTTCTTTTTTTTTTTTAATTTTTCGAGACAGGGTTTCTCTGTGTAGCTTTGCGCCTTTCCTGGAACTCGCTTTGTAGCCCAGGCTGGCCTTGAACTCAGAGATCCGCATGGCTCTGCCTCCCAAGTGCTGGGATTAAAGGCGTGCGCCACCACTGCCCGGCTAGTTTCTTTATTTTATTTTATTAAGTTTTATAGACCTAGTTTCTTAATGAGGTAAAATATATGTAATGTAGAGTTTGCTGTTTTAACCATTTACAAGTGTTCAATTCAAAACATTCATATGATATACAGCCACCACCATCCATCTGGAACTTACCTTACTAAACTCTGAAAACTGGTGAGTGGGTGGTCTGTATGTAATGACTTGTTTTGTGTGGGCATGCACATGACACTGTGCACATGTGAAGGGCGGGTCAACTTTCTGCTACTGCTCCATATACTCTAGGCTCGCTGACTTTGAACGTCTGTCTCCCCTCTCATCTCACCATAGGAGTGTGGGATTACAGATGGGTATTACCACATCTGGATTTTTGCATGGGTTTTGGGGATCAGGTTTTCATACTTGGGCTGCTAGGACTTTTTTCCAAATGAGCCATCTGCCAGCCCTGACGAGGGTTTTAGCAGTCTTGTGTGTTTGGGTTTTGTTGTGTTTTTGTTGTGTTTGTTTTGAGATAGCTGTAGATCACTAGCCTTGTACTCATGGACTTAACAAAGATTAGCCTGCTTCTGCCTCCCAATTGCTGGAATTATATGTAATGCTGTGTGCGTGCGTGCGTGCGTGCGTGCGTGCGTGTAAATCAAAGATGCCTCCAGGATTTCTTTCTGTATCTGGGTCACTTCCTGGTACTGCTGTTTACCAAGATAAGAGCAGTAAGGAAGGAGACTCCTAGAATAATAGGTCTGGGATAACTATTAGACACCCAAGGTGTGATTTCCAGTAGGTAGGTGGACACACATTGAGAGAACAGAGCTGAGGTCCACAGTACAAAATGTGGGAACTGTTGGTTAGTAGATGGTATTTAAAGATAGAATACTGGATGCGGTCATCAAGTGCATGCTGCTGGAGAACCAGTAGCCTACCAGCATGGAGAGGTCGAAGATGACTGGGAAGCAGCCAGCAGGGATTGAGGCCAGTGTAGTAGTGTCTTGGATGTTGGATGCCAAGCAAAGCAAATGGGTCAACGCAGACGGGGAGGCTCACCCTCTTAGCATTGCTGAGCAGACAGGCCAGACTTCCTCTCTGACCCATTCGTTCCAAGACCTGCCACAGAAATCGCCAGTTAGAACACCATGGAGGTAAATGGCTGGGAGTGTCCCTGCCAGATGGGCATGGAGCTCATAGTCTCAGTGAGGCAGTGGTTCAAGTCACACTGTTTTGTGTTGTTGAAATAGCCTCGTGTTGCCCAGGCTGACTTTAAACTCCTGCTTTTGAGTGGTTCTTCTGTCTCAGCCTCCTGAAAACTGAGGCTGCAGGTGTGTTACTGTGCTCAGTTTTGAAATATTCCTAAGGGCAGTGACAACTTTTAACAAAAAATACACTCAGATCAACAGAAAGAATTTCCAGAATTCTAATGGGATTCTAGGTCATATGATATGTGGTGACTTGGATATATTTTTATTTCTACCCCATATAAACATACAATATGAATTTGCTTATGGAGAAAACTTGTATCTGGAGTGGGAAAAGTGCTTAAAGTAGATAAGTAGATGTTGTCTTTGATCTCCCATAATTAATGTGGATTTAGTTACTTACCTTTAGTAGCCTTTCCCTGGTTAATCTTTTTCTTTTCTTTTCTTTTTTTGTTAAGGCAGGGTCTCTTAAAGCCAAGGATGACTTTGAACTCTTGATTATCTTGCCTCACCTCCCAAATGCCAGGATTACAATCATGCACCACTACAGTGGCTGGCTCTTCCTTGGATGAGTTTTTATAATTACCATTAGTTGTGTTAAGATTTATAGCAATGTAGCTGAAACATTGCTTCTTGTGAGGCTGGAAAGATGGCTCTGAGGTAAAGAGCAAGTGCTATTCTTGCAGAGATCTGAGTTGGCTTTCTGCATCTATGTTGGGTGGCTCACAACCACCTGTATGTAACTGTAGCTCGAGGACCTAATACCATCTTTTGGACTCTGTGCTCACCTATACTCACATGGACACACAACAAATACACATAGTTTAAAAATAACTTAAAAATCTTGAAAAAAATGGCTGGGTGTGCTGCAACAAACCTTTAATCCCAGCATTTGGGAAGCAGAGGCAGACTGGTCTTTGTATGTATGAGTATGAGGCCAGCCTGGTCTACATAAGAATTTGTAGACCAGCCAGGGTTAGATAGTGAGACCCTGTCTCAAAAATAAGAACAAGAAAGACTTCTTACATATTCAGCACATATTACATGATAATAAACTCAGGACTCTGTGCATGCTAAGGCAGCTGCTCTATTATTGACCCCTAACCCTAGTTCAGCAATATATTTTTGGTATAATTTATTTAAAAAATGAACCACAAAACCAACATACACCATCTAGATTTTACTAAGATACCCAGTGCACAAGTCTGGGATATAAGAAATGCTATAGTAGTTGCTGACTTTGTTCATTATTTTCTTTCTTTCTTTCTATCTATCTATCTATCTAGGTTTTTTGAGATAAGATTTCTCTATGTAGCTTTCGAGCCTATCCTGGAACTCACTCTGGCCTCAAACTCACAGAGATCCTCCTGCCTCTGCCTCCAGAGCCACCACTGCCCGCTGTTGGCTATATTTATTTGGGAATAGTTGGTACTATTTATTTTTAGCAGACTCCCCCCGCCTCCCCAATCCCAATCCAGTTAAAAGTGAATATGTATCACTGTTAGAAGTTTTGCCCATTTGACAGGAGCTCAGAAACCACCTCCTCTATTTTTACTAGCAATAGAGCAGCTTGTCCAGGTCAGAATGTAATTTTGTCTGAGTTGGTAGCATTTGGTATTGGTGTTGCTGTGGAGCATATGCTGACTTTAATTGCATTCCCTGGTTCCTTCTCCTTACATACAGTGTGGCTTCTCTCTGATGGAAAACGCTGACTGCAGAAAGGTTTACAGATTTTTTGTTAATCAGAAGGAATCCTGCCCAGGGGATGGAAATCTGAGTCTTACTCGAGCAGCAAGCATTCCACCATAGTACAGCACCAGCAGTCCTTGTCAGTAGTTTGCATGCCATTTTCAGTAAGCTTGTTGTTTTCCATTTTTAACCTATAGTACAGTTTTCATGAGGACTTTCCACAGTCCACAGGAGTCTGTTGCATTCTCTGTTTCTCTCAAGATGCATTTAGATATGTCAGTATCACATTCTGGTTTGTGGGTTAGGTCATTAGGTAATGATTCTGGAATTATCATAAAAAAACAAAAGGATGTATTCAAAACAAGGCCGAAGACACTGGAAACCAAATGGAATCTGTAAGGTATGTATGAGTACTGGAGAAAAGAGAAATGATGGAATGGCTTTGGAATTTCTTTCTTTCTTTCTTTTTTTTTTTTTTTTTTTTGGTTTTTCCATACAGGGTTTCTCTGTGTAGCTTTGCACTTTTTCCTGGAACTCACTCTAGACCAGGCTGGCCTCGAACTCACAGAGATCCACCTGGCTCTGCCTCCCAGGTGCTGGGATTAAAGGTATGCGCCACCACTGCGGGGGAACAAGTTTATCTTTTGAAGACTGTTTTTTCATCTGTAAAATGGGCAAATTGCTCACAATCCACAGGTTTTTTTTTTTTTTTTTTTTTTTTTTTTTTTACCATCTGTGGTACTCCTGGTATGGTGACGGTGGTAGCTGTTGGTGGGGCTTCAGTGCTATTTAAATGTCAGTGCCTGTCCTTGACTGTTTCACTCACCCTTTCTCCAGCGTACTCAGTCTGTTCTGCAACCCCGGGTGCCCTGAGTCTAAGAAACTTTCTCTTTGTGAACTAAGGGAGCTAGCTGTCTGTAACCTTGGGACACACACTCTTCCAAACCTGTGTGATGACAGTCTCCCCAGGCACCGGCAAATCGCTGAGTCAAGGAGGGTGAGGTCTATTATGGGGGCTGGAGACTGGGCCAAGAAGTGAGATAAAGAGAAAGGGTGGGCAGAGACAGGAGTCCCGGCCTCTCTGAAGGTGATGTTTATGTGTCTTACTTAAGGTGCCATTTTAGAATAAGTGGTCACTAAAACCAGTTTCCAATGCTCAGGGTTGGGTTGGCCTTTAATTAATAATTTACAACATGTTTTGTCACAATCATAATTTAGGTTGCTGCTTTCCACATCATGGGAAGGAGGAAGGCATTTGTTACAGAGAAGCTGTAGATTGAATGACTCATCTGAGGTCAAGCACATAATAAGCAGAGAGAGCAGACTGACTGACAGACTGGTATCTCCTCCCCCGCTGCATCCTGCAGCAGGGGGACCCACCCCAGTCCCAAACTTCTGTGATTCAGACACCAGGCTTCACCACCAATTCTCAGAATATTCCTTTCAGAGTCGGAGACATAGCTTTCTTCCTTGGCTCTAACCTCAGAGAGCCTTTTCCTCACCACCTGCCAGGCAGTTTCGATCTCCAGCTGCACCTGACCTGTGTGTCTATTTATAGCTTTGTTGTCTCTCCTAGCCCTGTTAGTATGTATGTAACCCACACGGCACAGGGGCTTTCTCACTCTCCTTCCTGTGTACCATCACGGGTTTTGAGCTCCGTACATACTAGGCATTTGCATGTTGTATATTTATTATTAGAATGAGCAAGTCCTTTTCATTGGTCAGAAGCTGTGAGAATGTGACCTCAGCATGGTGGCATCTTCACTTCTCCTCCTTTCCCTCCTCCCATAGCCTGTCAAGAGGCCAAGGGAAGAGGAGAGAGAGAATGTCCTGGAGGACTGTGGGGAGCTCCCTGGAGCCCTCAGCCAGTAGTTAAGACTGAGTTTCTGTTGTGTGCCTAGTCTCTGCCTAGCTGGATATTGAGAGTGTTGAAGGCAGTGGGGCACACTGGCTAAAAGCTTAGACACCGAACACTGAATGAAGAGACTTCTCTGCCTCATCTGTTTTGTGTCGTAACCTCGATATCTAGTTTCCTAGCTTTCCTAGCCTCAGTCTCCTCTCTGTAAAATGGAGATGACTTCATGGGGTGTATTGGGAATGCACTACAACCCATATGAAATCTGTAGTGTAGACCAAGCGCATGCTGAGTGCTCAGTTTAAGCTCACTGGTAGTGTGTAATTCATGTCAGGTGTCTAGCTGGATCTTAGGTCTGCTACCTCCGTGTCCCTCATGCTCCCCTTCAGAGACAGAGCCTTGATGGGGAGGAGCTCTGAGGAAAGGGCCAGTGGAAAGCCAGGAGGTCTGGGTGGAGTTCAGCAATGATTTAGCTGTTCACTACAGAGGGCAGACACTTTGGTGTGAGCTTTTTGTTTGATTGCTTTGGTTTTGGATGAAGTTTTTCTTTGGCTTGTTTGCTCTGGTGATTTCCACTGGGAAAATCATTCAGAGGGAGTAGGTGTTACATTGGGAGCTGGCCCATTCCAGTTTCTTCAGCAAAATAGCTCTGATGTGTGAGGCTAGATTGGGTTTGTGGTAAAGAGCAGCATCTCACTGGGGATGTGGCTGAGTCTTTCAGGCTGATCCAAGGAATTAGAACAAGGGGACTCTCTGATGTTAGATCTTTGTAGAAAGCAATATAGACAGTTGGAATTTTTTAGTATTTTGAGATGGGGTCTCACCAAATTGCCCAGTCTGGCCTTGAACTTGCAGTTCTCCAACCTCAGTATCTTTGCAGCTAGCAGTTTCTCCCTCTGCTTTAAAGAGAGAAACGTGGGAAATCATAACAAATATATCACAGCTGTGGTCAAGTAAAAAAAACTAGACTACGAGGTGTACAACTCCTGAAATCCAAGAGACCCAGGAGACTGAGGCAGGAGGATTGTAAGTTCAAAGCCAGCCTGGGCCATTTAGTGAGACCTTGTCTTAAAGTACAAAGATAAAAAGGGCTGAGGATGTAAGCTATGGCTTGTTCTGCTCCAGGCCCTGGAATCAATTCTCTTAAGTGCCACCAAAAACATAAAAGGATCCGGGTAGTGGTGGCGTACACCTTTAATCCCAGCACTCAGAGGCAGGCGGATCTCTGTGAGTTCGAGTTCCAGGATAGATTCCAAAGCTACACAGAGAAACCCTGTCTCAAAAAACAAACAACCAACCAAACAAAAAACCATAAAAGGAAGTCAAGTCTCCAGCAGTGAGAAAGAGAATGGTTGCCCTGGTCTCCAGGTAAATGCTCTTTCATGGCTTAAAATGTTCATAGGGCTAACAATTTGGAACATTTGTCTATTAACATAGGATTTTGGCTTCTATTATTGAAGCTCTAGAGAAGCGATTATTAATAGTGTTCTGTTATTAAGTAAAACTCAGTAGTCAGATATTCGAGTAAAAACCTGATAGATGAAACGAGCAATGGAGGACTAATCAGCTGACCCTACCTCTCCACACTTCCAAATCAAAAAGACCCTTGTGTAGCTAGAGTTTTCCTGCCTTGCCCACAGTCAGGACAAATCTTTGTCACCCGCCAGTCCCACAGCCGCTCAGACCCAACCAAGTAAACACAGAGACTTATATTGCATACAAACTGTATGGCCGTGGCAGGCTTCTTGCTAACTGTTCTTATAGCTTAAATTAATACATTTCCATAAGACTATACCTTGCCACGTGGCTGGTGGCTTACCGGCATCTTCACATGCTGCTGGTCATGGCGGTGGCTGCAGTGTCTCTCTGCCTCAGCCTTCTGCTTCCCACAATTCTCCTCTCTCCTTGTCCCACCTACTTCCTGCCTGGCCACTGGCCAACCAGTGTTTTATTTATTGACCAATCAGAGCAATTTGACATATAGACCGTCCCACAGCACCCTTGAATATTTCTAAGCCCCTCTATTCCTGTCTGTCTGTCTGTCTGTCTGTCTCTCTCTCTCTCCTAATCTGGGTCTGCCAAAAACTCTATGGTTAATTCTGGCCTTCTGATTCAAGGTTTAACTTTATTGTCAGTCTCAGGAATGTCACTGTGATGAAAATATCCCACAACATATTATTATTGTTTTGAAGTAGGGGCTTACTCCATAGCCAAGGCTAGCTTCTAATTCTTTTTGTAGACCATGCTGTAGACCATGAACTCATGATGCACCTAAATAGCCTCCCAAGTGCTAGAATTACATGTATGCATCATCATCATCAGGCAAATTTATTGTTTGAAAGAAATGAATTTCCATCTGGACATGGTGGTACACACCTTTAATCCCAGCACTTGGGAAACAGAGGCAGGCGGGTCTCTTTGAGTTTGAGGCCAGCCTGGTATACATAGTGTATTCCAGGACAGCCAGAGCTATGTAGTGAGACCCTATGTGAATTATTAACCATCCAACCAGCCACTGATGTGTGTAGGGTTAGTGGTTTCCTGCCCTGCTGATGGAATTGTCTCCTCTGTTTTGCTGACTCCTAGAAGACTTTTCTGTCGGCTTTGTTTTGTAAGGCTATGGACCGACAGACACTCTTTTCAAAACGATATTAGCACAGCACGAAAACAACCAGTCTCTTTGGGTCCATTTCCAGTGCAGTGTTTGCTTCTAGGTGAAACCAACCTTGCAGATTTTCAGTCACATGCCATGATTATTCCTTTGCATTCTGAACCCTCTGTGGCCATAATTGAGATTATGGATGGCTCTGGCCCAGCAGGAACTCAGAAGACAGAGTCTAGACAGAAGTGAGGATAGGTGGCAGGAAGTTGGAAGACCCATTTGTGCCTGGGCCTACTGCTTGCTTTGAAATGTTTTGACTTTAAACTTCTAGTACCAAGGCCCAAGAGGCAGGGAGACTTTTTAGCATTGCATGCTCTTATGAGTCCAAATCTGTTGACAGTTGAGAATTTATTGCACTAATCCATGAACAACCCACAACCTAAAATCTCCCGGCTCTTTTTGTTTTCACAGGTGTTGGGGCGATGCTTTTTGACAGTGGTGCAAGTCCATTTCCAGTTTTTGACTCATGCCTTGCAGAAAGTCCAGCCCGTGGCTCACTCTTGCTTTGCCGAGGTAGTTGTGCCAGAAAAAAAGAACAGCAGCAGTCTGTCTGGCGTGGGCCACACACCCGAACTGGAGGAAGCTGTGCGATCCTGGCGGGGGGCTGCTGAGGTAACTGACCTGGGAGATCTGGCTGGGTTCCAGTGGAAGAGGCTACAGGGCTTCTTGTCTGTTGGCTCCCAGGGGAGCAGAGCCACTTGCTTTAGACATTGAATTAGAAACATCCCTCGCTTGCTTATTCCTGTGATAGCAGATGTCTTTAAGAGTGTCTATTTTGAGCTGGTGGTGGTGTACACCTATAATCCCAGCACTCAGGAGGCTGAAGCAGGTGGATCTCTGTGAGACCACCAGCCTGGTTCTATAGAGTGAGCTCCAGGACAGCTAGAGCTGTTACACAGAGAAACTCATCTAAAAAAAACCCCAAAAATGAATGTCTGCTTTGTGTCAGGACTCTGCTGGGCACTAAAACAATACCTACAGAGAAAGACTTACAAAAACAGGGTACAGAGGGTGTAGAGTTGTCCAGACCAAGAGGAAAAGCCCTGCTTCTGAGTGGGAGTGGTACAGGAAACTCCGGAGATGTGAGCCAGGGGAGAAGGCTGGCACCTCAGTCAGAAACGACACAGTGGACCTAGCTGGGTAGGCAGGCAGGTAGGCAGAGGAACAGGATTGTCTGGCAAGGTGACCCTCACAAACACTGGGGTGCAGGAATGTGCCACCACAGCTGGCTAGTGTGGTGCTAGGGTTGGAACCTAGGGCTTCCCGCATGCTAGGTAAGTACTCCACAAATGGAACTACTTCCTCAGCACTGTTGGGGTGTTTGTTGTTTGTTTGTTTGAGAGAAGGTTTCTCTGTGTTGCCCTGGATGTCCTGGAACTTGCTCTGTAGATCATGTAGTTGCTCTTCTTCATCAGCCGGATCCCAGGCTTCATACAGACCCGGTCTGGGCTGCAGACTCCTTGAAATCAGGCCCACAGCTCACAGTGGTGTTGACACAGCAGGAGTCGGCCTCAGCCCTTGACCTCACACTCTTTCAATCTGGGCTGTTAGTAGGTAGCCCCCACACTTAGAACTATCTTGCATCCCATCCAGGCTTTAGGCCATTTGGTGGTTTTTTAGAGTAATTCTGTAACTGTTTCTGAAGTTCTTATTAAGCTGATAATGCCTTATCTCTAAACATCTTTAACTTATAAAAGGCCACAGCCCTGTATAAGCGGGAGAGACAGGAAGATGGCAATTGTGGTCCCAAGACAGGAGTTCTCTTGCAGGCTCCTAGCAGCCCACAAAGGCCGCACTGAGCAGAGGGAGGCACGCACTGCAGTGCCGACTGTAGGAGCAGCACACCAGGAGCGGGCCCACGGTTGTGATCTGACCACACAAGCTGGACTGTGACGGTCAGCACCACGGCAGAAGTCCAAGGCCATCGTAGGAGCGGGGAACAAAGCCTCGAAGCTGGGTGCTCCTTTGCTGCTACATTTCAGCAGTTCTCTTTCATGTTGACACCCCTTTTTCTAGTGAGAGAAAGGAAAAGCAAACCCTCAAAGTCACTGTTCTATTTTGTAGAATACAAGATCACTTATGGTTAAGGAATAGTGTGTTGATTTCTTAAATGATGTCTAATTTGTATCACCCCACAGTTAAGTTGCGGTGTACTACATTTTGTTATAGGATTTTTTTTTTCTTTCTAGTTTTTCAAGACAGGGCTCCTCTGTGTAGCCCTGGCTGTCCTGGAACTCGCTCTGTAGACTAGACTGGCCTTGAACTCACAGAGATCCACCTGCCTCTGCCTCCCGAGTGCTGGGATTAAAGGCATGCACGACCGCTGCCCCAGCTTGTTACAGGATCTTACAGGACCTGTAGCCAGGCGTGGTGGCAAACACCTGTATCACAGCACTTGGGAGCTGAAGCAGGATTAGGAACTTGAGGTCATCCTTGCTTACATAGTGAATTCAAGGCCATCTTGGGGTATGTGAGGGTACCCTGTCTCAAGACCAAACCGAACTGAACTGATCTTCTGTCTTCCATTGAGTCACACCGGGCTGGTTCGTAGCACTGTGCTGTCTCTGATGTTGTAATGCTTGGTGTGCCATCATCTGCTCTCTTCCTGCTTTTGGTTGATTTCCTCCGTCATGTCACAGGCTTTCCCAGGGGGACCCTCAGTGCCAGCTCTCTCTCCACTGCTGGTCGGTCTCTCTCTCTCTCTCTCTCTCTCTCTCTCTCTCTCTCTCTCTCTACTGCTGATCTCTCTCTCTCTCTCCACTGCTGGTCTCTCTCTCTCTCTCTCTCTCTCTCTCTCTCTCTCTCTCTCTCTCTCTCTCTCCACTGCTGATCTCTCTTTCTCTCTCCACTGCTGGTCTCTCTCTCTCTCTCCACTGCTGGTCTCTCTCTCTCTCTCTACTGCTGATCTCTCTCTCTCTCTCCACTGCTGGTCTCTCTCTCTCTCTCTCTCTCTCTCTCTCTCTCTCTCTCTCTCTCTCTCTTGCTGGTCTCTCTCTCTCCACTGCTGATCTCTCTCTCTCTCTCCACTGCTGGTGTGGGTTCAGATCTTTGTCTGTCATCTGGCTTCACAGCCTTCTGTCCTTAGAGTGTCTAGGCTCCAGCCTCCTGAATATTCCTTTTACATCCTAAAACCTCAGCACCACCTCACTGATCTCCCTGCCTGCTTCCTGCTGGTGCCCCTTAGCCACACTGCCCAGTGAAAATGGAACCCCCGATGCAGTCTTTCTTCTTGCATGGCCAGAACAGTACCGCTCCTCCAGCTCACCTCCATCTATTTCCTTCCCTTTCACGACAACAGAGGAGGTGCCCTGTTCTCAGGTTCAGGGCTTGCTTTGGCAGCACCTTATTCTTATCCTCAAGGACCTGGCTTTTGCCGTGGGACCCAAAGTTTTCTCTCAACACTAATGTGCTTCCAACACAAAAGCCTACCTGTTCCTCTACCCCTTTGACAGCCCAACTTTTTGGAGGAGGTGTCTTTTCCTCACCTTTCTCGTTCACTCTGAAAACCATATATTCTCTGGTTTCTTCTCAACCACATAATCATGAAGGACTGTAAGCACATAAAACATGATACGTGTTATTAGCAAGATGGCACAGCAAGTAGAAGCGGTTGCCACAGAAACCTGAGAGCCTAAGTTCTGTCCCTTGGAATGCAGTGTCAAAGGAGAGAACCGATGCCCAAAAAGTTGCCCTCCAGTCTCTGCATACACAGCGTGGCACACGTGTGCCCAGTCCTAGACACACACTAAATAAATATATGGAAGCATTTGGAATTCATGTTCAGGAAAAGGTTACCTGCTTTGTTTGCTCTGAGCTGTCCTTCCTTCATCTGCTTTGCTAGCCTCTCTGCAGTACAGCTTCTGAGGGTGAGTTTCTAAGGTTCGGTGTTAGGTTTCTTTTTCCCTGGGGGGTCTCTACCCAGTGTTGGGACTTAGATCACTCCTGTGCAGAGGAATGCTTCAAATGTACTTGGTCAACCCACTTTCCATGGCCTCCAGGGCCCTGAATTAAACAGCTGCCTATCTTAAGTTGGACAGGTGGCTCGGCTCTGGCTTCTCACCATGTTTCTCTCTATACCATCCTCACGCTGGTCAGTGGTGCCGTCTGACACTAGACTGCATCTGAGACCTGAGACTGACCTTTCAGTGTTCCCATCATGTCTGCACCCAGGCAGATCCTTAGGAGAGCCCTGCAGGCTCACCTCCAGATACTCTTAGGGCTGTCCCCTCTTCTGCGCCCCCCCATACCTAGTTTTGGGAGGGTGGGTCATACTTTCCTGAACTGTTTTCTCCCATTTCTGCCTCGCCTTTCTGATTTTTAAGTCGGACATCTGTGCTTCTCGTGTTGTTAGGGTCTGATATGGACATCTCACTCTGGCACACTGAGTCCTACCGTATCGTTCTGCTCTATAGAGTTCCTTGGAGTGTTTTGGATCCCTGGTGGATATTAGGAATTGTTAGTACCTTGACATACCCTCGCCCTACCCTGAGCACATGCAGTTCCAACTCCCTACCTAAACTGCTGTTTTCTGAGACAGGCTATTGTTTTGTAGCCCAGTTTGGTCTGGAACTTGTAATCCTTTGCTTCCGCCTTAGAGTCCTGGGGTTCCAGGATTCCTGAAGATGGCTTCTCCACACCACGTTCAGTGCCTGCTGTGCCCCCTCCTCCAGTTCTCATTGTTTACCTTTTTGGCTGGTGAGGCCATTATCTCCAGGAAGGCAGGGACCAGGCTTTATGTTCTAGGGTCAGGGCTAGTGTCTGTCAGCAGCTAGCACAACCCCCGGAGGCTAAACATTTCACTGGAAGATTCTTAGAAAGAGTCAAATGGTTTAAATCTGAAGACTGTTAGGTTTCAGGGCTGGGTTAGTCTACAGGCTCGTGTGTACACATGACTTATGAAACTGAAAGCCTTGAACTTGACAGCGTTGAAGCTGCTAGTTTCCTTCCCTGTAGTTCTGTGAGGTTTGTAAATGTTAATATTCTATCCTGACCTAGAAGAACAGGGACTCACTCCTAGTAATGTTATTTGGCCAGGCATGGTGGTACAGGCTTATAATCCTATCACTCAGAAGGCTGAGGCATGCCAGTTGTAAGCTTGAAGCCACCCTGCGTTACATGGCAAGACTGTCTCCAAAAAGACCAGTAAGCCTGCAAAATTTCAGACTACCGACTTTGTAGTGTGAACAGTCCAGAACTCCAGGTGTATATCCAGCTCACATACTTCATTTATGGTGTAGGATTTGTTGCTGGTGGTACTGTTTGAATTTTGCTAGCAACTGTAGTGCCCTTCTTTACCTATTGGTTACTGTTTATGTCATAGGCAACATCTAGATTAAGAGAGAGAGGCTGTGACGGACGCCTGGCAGGAATCGAAGTCCAACAACTCTTTTGTTCTCAAAGTGCAGCAATTCCTGAGCACCAGCTCAAAGAGCTGAACATGAAAATTGACAGTGCTTTGCAGGTAAGTGTTTCAGTACTGGCAGATGCATAGAGAAATGACTGCTTAAAAAGGCAACAAAATAATAATAACTAGAAAAATTTAAACATAATATTTTTATTCTTTGAGAATTTCATGTATGCATGTAGTGTATTTTGGTCATATTCACCCACCTATCCTTCCCTAACCCCTTCCACAACTGTAGAAATTTTAAGTTCTTATTTTGGTTGGACTTGATTGTATTCTAATCTGCTGCATTAACCCTGATTCTTGCAGGCATATAAAATAGCATTAGAAAGCTTAGGCCACTGTGAATATGCAATGAAAGCTGGCTTCCACCTGAACCCGAAGGCCATTGAAGCAAGTTTGCAGGTACACTTTTCTCTCTGGTGGCTCTGGGAGTTGTCTATCAGTCCTGTGGGAACCAAATGCTTTGCCGTGTGAGCTGTGAGTCACCTCCGCTCTCCTCTCCAAACCCTTTCCAGGGCTGCTGCAGTGAGGTGGAAGCTCAGCAGACGGGGCGAAGGCAGACACCCCCACAGCCCATGCAGTGTGAGCTTCCCATCGTCCCTGTGCAGATAGGACCGCACTTCCTGAAGGGGGTCTCCTTTAATGAGTCGGCTGCTGACAATCTGAAGCTTAAAACGGTAGCTTTCCCTGGACTCCCTGGGTTCCAGCACCTGAGCGTGAACTTGGAAAGAGAACTGTTTTGGGAAACTTGTGGGCTTTTGAAGAATGTAGATTACACAGTGGAGATCAAGGACGGAGGCTCTAACTTTTCTGAGTACAGTGACGGCCAAATGCAGCCTGTGATGTCCTGCTTTGTGTGTGTGGTGCTAGGGGTTGAACCCAGGGCCTCACACGTGCATAACAAACACTAAGTCACACCCAGCCCTGGGTACCCTAATAAGACATTTGCTAAGAAAGTTGTATTAGCAATTTAAATGAATAATTAAAATAACAAACATTTGTTCAAATGTTTAACAGAGATTGAGAGTACACCATGAACTCCTGTTGATTAATGTTTTCGGGTGTGATTTTGAGAATTAAGTAACAGAAATCTTAGTACAATTATAATAATCATTTGTGAAGCATCATTGGTGCAGGAATTACAGCAAAGTGCTTCTCATGCATTGTTTTATTGAATTCGTGTCTCACTGAGTTGAGGCATGGCTCTTCCACCTGTTCCCATGGGACAGAGGAACTGAGACCAAAGTAACATGCCTAGCAATTAGGAGAGCTGGAACTTGGGCTCATTCGGTCTGTTCTAGAGCCTCTCTGCACTGACTTTGTTATTGTTTAAAAAAAAGTTGAGGTTGGGCCAGGCTTGGTGGCACATACCTGTAACTCTACCATTCAGGGAGGCAGAGAAAGGTAGCTTTCTGAGTTTGAGGCCAGCCTGGTCTACATAGAGTTCTAGGCCCATCAGGGACACACAGTGAGACCCTGCCTGCAAAATCTGTGTTTTGTTTTTTCTACCTGGCATGGTCTGGGTGTTGTCAGAATGCTTCTCTGGAGGATGGTTGTGTAAATGCACTCCTACAGGTTTTGGAGTCTTGCCAATGTCTTGAGATGTGCACTCTCCCCTCTCTGTCGATCTGTAGCATACCATGTTACAGCTCATCAAGGAAGCGGGCTGCTACAATGGAGTCACACCTAGGGATGACCTTCCTGTGACAGAAGTACTGAACCAGGTGTGCCCGTCCACGTGGCGGGGCGCCTGTAAGACTGCTGTGCAGCTGCTGTTTGGCCAGGCGGGACTGGTGAGTGTGTGAAGGGACAAGAGAAGCTTGTGGGGTGGCATATGTGCAGATACACCACATTCAGGAGGCTGAGGCAAAGGGGGAGCGTGAGGCCAGCCTGAGGGACATAGGAAGACCCTGCTCTCCCCATAAAACCAAAAGTTTTGTTGTTTGTGTGGTTTTTTTTTTTTAGACAAGACAGGGTTTCTCTGTGTAGCCCTGGCTGTCCTGGATCTCATTCTGTAGACCAGGCTGGCCTTGAACTCAGAGATCCACCTGTCTCTGCCTGCCACTCTGGGATTAAAGGCGTGCGCCACCACCACTAGCTGTTTATTTTTAACACATTGATAACCTGTATTTGCTGGGACTCTAGTTGCAGAATGGTGCTGTTGCAGGCTTTCCTCGTCTTAAGGAAACAAGTGAATTAGTTCTGCTTGGGCGGGCCTTGACCGCTCTGCAGCCACTCTGGAGCCAGGCGGGTGGCCTCTGCACTCAGCCTGTTCTCTCTGTCTTCATGTGGCCCACTCTCATCTGTCATGGCAGCCCTACATTCACCTCCAAGAGTCTACTTGTGACTGGTGCTGGTATCAGCGGGACCCCCAACCTAATCATTTCCTACCCTCCCTCTCTGCCCATTGCCTTTTGAACAAAAAAATTACAGTGTCCACTTCAAGACAGTGGTTTAATCTTTTTACCTGTCAGAGAAGAAGGAAAAGGAAACAAAAAGCAAAAGAAACAATGGGTGGGGTCCAGAGCTCAGCATCTGTAATCACTTAGTTTTTTGTCTGGCACATCCACCCATGTAGCTTGCACGCGCTTGATTCCACCTTGTAGTCATGGCTCCTTTTGAAAGATTGAGGATTTGCATCCAAGGTTAGAAGCAGCTAATCTGAGAGTTCAAAAATTAAAGAACTTGCTGAGCACAGCATACACACAGCACTCTGGAGGTGTTTGAGGTCAGCCTGGTCTACAGAGAGAGTTCCAGGCTAGCTAGGGCTACATAATGACACCCTGTCTCAAACAAACAAATGTAGTCTAATTTCTGCTCGTCATGAAAGGAGAGCTTGGAATGCTGCTTGTCCCTGTTGGGTGCAGGTCGGTCTTAGGCGGCCTGGGTGAGGGCAGTGTTGCCTTGTGATGGAAGAGGACCTGCTCACAGAGCTGGGCTCCATTCACTTGAAGATCTGTGGAGGAAGAGAAGCAAGAAACAGGAGTCACCCTACTAACCTGGAAAAGAGAGGCTGAGCCATATTCTCCAAGACCCTCTAGCCGAAGCTGGGGCTCTGGCAACACAGTAAACCTTAGGAGAAGGCTGTTTTGAGAAAACACTGTAAGCTAAAGGGGAAGTCTAGCCCTACTCAGAACCCACTGATGGCAGGGCTCCTTTGTGTAGCTGACAAAGAACCTTTAGGACCATCGTCATAGGAGTGGGGGGAGAGAGGAAACACCTGTCGGGGCCCACAAAGGCTGTTCCTTGGACAGGAAATGTTTCCCAAGGTCCAGCTGTGAGAGCCCGTTGATAGCGGTGGAAATCAGCACCACTAGACACTGTGTTTGGAATCCTAAGGAGTACCTATGAGTAGCTTGACCTTCTAAAATGGAGCTGTGGTTTTCTGCTAGTGAGCTGCAGCCTCAGCCTTGCAAGTACCTTAGATTATAGGCCTGTATCACCAGGCCCAGCTTGGGTCAACTTCTCAAATTTTTCTTTCAATTATATAAAAATTTAAAACTACTAAAATAAAGGATGCGCAGTCCATCCTCCCTCTCCTTCTCTTTTTTTCTCTTCCTTTTCCAGTCCTTTCCTTCATTTCTTTCTTCCAGTTAAACATTTATTTTAGGACTTTATTTTTAAGTTGTGTGTGTGTGTGTGTGTGTGTGTGTGTGTGTGTGTGTGTGTGTGTGTGTGTGTGTGTGAGTGAATGAATGTGGAGGCCAAAAGAGGCCATTGGACCTGCTGGAGCTGGAGTTGAGGTGGCAGTGAGCGGCTTGATGTGGGTGCTGGGTCTCAGAACTTCTGGAAGAGCATGGAGTACTCCCAACTTCTAAGCCTGCTCTTCAGCCCTATTGATCTCTTCTTTTTGAGACAAGGTCTCATACTGCACAGGCTGACCTCAAAGGGTTGGGATGACAGGCATATACAATCCACTCATCTGGAGGGATTTGTAATTCTAACAGCTACCGTTGAGTGGACCCCAGAGTCAGAATTTGGTTTCTGTGTGTTCAGACACCATTACTTGCTGTTGTCTCTGGGACCTGACTGGTCTCAGTACAGATGTGCGGTGGACAGTTCTGCTGGTCACTGAGCATCTAAACCGGGTACGCACTGGGATGTCTGATACCTGAAGCTCTCTGAACCTGGTGGTTACCTTTGTTTCTCTCCCAGGTGGTTGTCGACACAGCACAGATTGAAAATAAAGAAGCCTACGCACCCCAGATCAGTCTAGAAGGTTCCAGAATTGTGGTTCAAGTTCCATCCACATGGTAATTTGAATATTTTTATTTTATTTATTTATTTTGGTTTCTCGAGATAGGATTTCTCTGTATAACAACCCTGGATGTCCTGGAATGCTCTTCGTAGACCAGGCTGAGTACTGGGACTAAAGGCGTGTGTCACTGCTGCCTGGCCCAATTTGACTTTTATTAACAGAAGACTAAAGTCTGAAGGCTGGGTATCTTTTGCTGCTTTGGAACCTGACCATAATGAGCAGTGTTACCTTGTTACTGAAGCCACAGTGTCTTCTCTTCCCATTGAGTCACCATTCTTTTTCCAAAGCCGAGTAGAAACTGTAGAGTTCCTTCTTCACTCTGTTCCAGTCACAGCCCTGCTGACCTTGAACTCATACCATTATATGCCAAGTGTTACTGTAAGTCTGGGGACAGATAAGGCCCTTTTTAGTACACTTCAAAAGATAAAGGGTAATTCATAGTCTGTTTTTTGAGGAAAATAGGCTTCTATAAACAAATAAGGAAGCAGGCCAGCAATGTGATCCCATACGCCGGAAAAGGAGGCATGATGCACAAGGAGATAAAGAAAACGCACAGCCTCACTCAGTGATCACAGCAAGTGAGGGAGAAGATCATAGATGCATTCTGCCCAAAAATAGTAGCTTGACTTAGAATAACAATAAGAAATACTGAGGAAGTACTGGTTTAAGCTAGACTGCAGAAACAGGCCAAGTGGTTGTTGGATCGAGAAGAAATCACACAGGCCTTTTTTTGGAGAAAAGTTTATGGAGTATCTGAAGCTGAGGGCATGCCCTGGGTAGGTCCACATTGCATCTCTAGGGGTTTGTCCTTGATATGTGACAAGAATGGCCACTGTTGTGCTGGGATGTAGCTCAGTTGTAGAGTACTGGCCCAGAATGCATGACTCCCTGGGTTTGGTCCCCAGCATCCCATAAAACTGAGCTTGGTAGTGCACACCTGTAATCCCAGCACCCGGGAGGTGGAAGCAGGGGGATCAGAAGTTCAAGGGCATCCTCAGCTACAAGGTTGTCCTCCACTACAAAAGAAGTTTAGACCAGCCCAGAATACGTGAGACACCATCTCAGATTAAATAAACAAACAAATAACTAAATAAAGGGAGAAAGAATGATTAGCTGGTTAGAGAGATGGCTCACCCAGGAAAGGCCCTTGCCACCAAACCCAAGTTCAAGCCCCAGAACCTACACAGGTGGAAGGAGAGAATGGCCTCCTCCTGCAAGTTGTCCACCGACCTCCACATAAATATAAAAACAATAATTTGGGGGACTGAAGAGTGGATAAGAGCACTTTCTGCTCTTCCAGAGGACCCGGGTTCACTTCTCAGCACCCACCTGGTGGCTCACAACTGTCTGTAATTCCAGCTCAGAAATTTAAAAGCATTAGTATGACGGTTGAAGTGGTATAGTATGTAGTGGTATTTGCTCCGCCCATGACCTTGGGCTATAGGCCCGAAGAAGGTGGTGCTTCTTACCATTGTCCATGACCTCTTAAGAGGAAAGGGAGGGGGGCCCTTCTCCCTGCTGCCTGCTTCCTGGTCGGATCCAACTACCAGATGGATTCTCTCCCAGTCAGAACAGAGGACGACTTCAGCTGTTTACTCTGTTCTGTATTTGTGAGTGTAGTTCTTCAATTTTTAATATCTTAATAAATCCCTATTACCCTTAAATGGACTCGTGGATTGATCTTAACAATAGTGTCCTGAAATCAGTGGTCATCGAGGTAGGAAGGTTGATAAAAGAGATCTTTTTAAAAACACTCATTTACTTTTATTTTATATGTATAAGTACCTCCATGTATGTATGTGTACCACATGCATACCTTGTGCCTTCAGAGGTCAGAAGAGAATGTTGCATCCCCTGGGACTGGGATTATAGAGCTGTTGTATGGGTGCTGGGAACTGAACCTGGGTCTTCAACAAGAACAACAAGTGCTCTTAACCAGCCCTGTATATATATCATTCTTATGAAACAGTAATTTAAAAGGTTCAGTTTTCTGTAAGATTTTGCAATTTCTGAATTCCTAATTAAAATTTCCAATTCAAATTCTCATTTTAAAAGTTTTTTGAGGGTTGGGGATTTAGCTCAGTGGTAGAGCACTTGCAAGGCCCTGGGTTCGGTCCTCAGCTCCGGAAAAAAGAAAAAAAAAAGTTTTTGGTTTTTTTTTTTTTAGACAGGTTCTTCTGTAACACAGGGCGGCCTGAAACTCACTGTGTATCTGAGAACGACTTTGAACTCCTGAGCCTCTTGCCTCCACCTCCTGAAGTAGGATTACCCATGTATGGCACCATGCATAGCTCATTGAAAAATACTAAATTTTATAAGGATTCTCATTTTGAGAAAAACAGATAAAACTTTTATATAGTTGGGTGAATGTAAACAGGTATTGCTAAGTAGTGTTTTCTACCAAAACCCTGCCTGTGTGGTTCACTTCCTGTGGTTCATTCACTGGACCTCCTGGAGTGGCCTTGTAGGCAGCGGCGGCGGCTCCTTGCAAGGGCTCCCTCTGCTGTCTAGTTCTGGTAATGATGAAAATATAAGGTGTGTTTGGTTGGGGTTTGGTTTTTTTCTTTTGGAAGCTAAGATCAAGAGTCTCTTCTATGAGATGAATATGAAGTATTTCAGACCCCAACTGTGGTGTGGTGTGGTTTTGTTTTTAGAGTGTTTGCATGTGGATAGGATGAGGGGTGTGGGAATGAGACTGAGGTCTAAGCACAGAGTTCTCTGTTCCCTCCAGGCCAGCACTGGCTTCATGCGGTGTTTGTGGTTCTCCTGAATTTTCACTATGGCCTTGCACTTGAGATCAGTTGTGGAATTTTCCACTTCTATTGTCTTTGCTAGCATTTTTTATTTGGATTTTGAGCATTTCAAGTTAGAGATGTTTGGCCTGTTCAAGTCTATGCTTATTGGAAAGACTGAAGCAAGACCACGCTACTTCATTCTTGGGAAAATGATGGTCAGCAAACTAATCAAGAATTTATTCCGCCAGCCGTAATGGTACAGACCCGTCTTCCTGTCACTGAGGAGGCTGACAGAAGGACCGCCACACTGAAGCCATTACGGGCTATGTAAACAACACACCTCCTCTGTGTCTGTCTGCCCCACACAGATGTGTCTATATTATATAATATATAATATATACATCATATTCCCCACACATACCGGTACAGGACAGACAGCAGGACAATGACTATTAGGATGATGAGGGTGGGGAGTTAAGGAGGCAAACAGAGTGAGGAAAATGCAGTGGTAGGAGCGGAGTGGATGAAGTGTCGTGATGAAACATGGCCAGCAAATTAGATCAGTGGGTAGAGCGCCTAATGAGCAAGGGTGACGGCCTGACTCTGATCCCTGAGCCCATGTAAACGTGACCAAGAACCAACTCCAAAGTTGTTAACCTCCACGGGAACACATGAACACATACACACTGGTGAAAAATAGAAAACTTTTTTTTTTTAAAATGAAACATGGCTGGCAAAATGGCTCAGCTATTAAAACCACTTACTGCAGAAAACCTGAGTTCAGTTCCCAGCATCCACATTGAGTAGTTCAGAGCCATTTATAATTCTAGTTCCAGAGGATTTAATGCCTTTGACCTCCTTAGAAACTGGCAGTCACCTGCACAGACTCACACACATATTCATAATTAAAAATAATAATGCCAGGTGTAGTGGTTCACACCTTTAATCTTAGTACTCAGGAAGTAGGCACAGGAGGACACTGTGAATTTGAGGTCAGCCTGGTCTACATAGCAAGTTCAGGTCAGCCAGGATTATGTAATGAGATCTTACCACAAGTAATAATAATAAATAAATAAAATAAACCTTACAAGAAATACATTATTTTGTATGAAAGTTGATTTTTAAAAGTTAATCCGAGTACTTAGGAATCAGAGGCAGGAGGATCAGGAATTCAAGGCAGTTGTATAGCAAGTTTAAGGCCTGCCTGGGCTACATGAGCTTCTAACAGAAGAAACAAAATGAGGCCTGTGAGATGGCTCAATATGCTCTTGCCAGCAAGCCTGATAACCTGAGTGTATGGGATCCACATGGTGGAAGGGGAAAACCAGCTCCTACAAATTGTCCTCACATGCCTCTTTGTACTCGTGTATTCATACACATACACATATACATACACATAATAAATAAATAAAACGTAATAATAAAATTGTATAACCTTAATCCTGACAGCCTCATTCAGTCCCTAGGACTCAATGGAAGAAGGGAAGAGCCAGCTCCTGAAAGTTGCCCTCTGACCTCTGTGTTCCGGCACAAACACCTACATACACAAAATAAATAATGTAAATTTAAAATTTATTCTAAAGCCAGTCATGATGAAGCACACCTTTAACCTCAGCACTCAGGAGGCAGAAGCTGGCAAATCTCTTGAGTTTTAGGCCAGCCTGGTCTAGAGTTAGTTCCAGGACAGTCAGGGCACACAGAGAAACCCTATCTTGGGGGAAACCCTAGGCAGTCTTAAAGGTGTTTTATTGGTCAGCTTTCAAGGCTGTATAACTTATAACAAGACTGTATAATGTATAACTAAAACTTATTAACTTTGTTATAATATATATTTGTTATATATAATAAATATACAATATATATTTGTTATATATATGTAATAATAACAAAGTTAAAAATTAACTTTGTTAATTTCTCAGAAAAATAAATTACTAAGAATTATAGTGTTCTTTTTTTTTTTTTTTTTTTTTTTTTTGTCTGAGCAACAAATGATCTCTTAGTTGGTAAAACCACAGTGCCAAGCCCAGACTCAATCAGAAGTGGGCCGAGGGACCTGGAGCAGGTGGTGTGTCCTGGTAGTCAGTTGTTGCAGACCGGAGAATTGGGTGTCCAGATCTTGGTCTGTTTGGGTAAACAAGCTCTCCTAGGAGTCCAGTGCCAGGCTTCCTTTGTTGGCCAGTTCTATCCTCATACTTAAGTGTCTTCCCTAGCCAAGTCACGTTGGGAGTACTGCTGTCTCTTGTCAGGGGCTGCAAAATGCCCAGGAACCGGCAGGAGGCCTGTTTCTCGAACAGTATGCTCTCCGATTCAGAAGAGGCTTGTTGTAGAAAGACTGTAGTGGACAGTGGCTGTTCTGAGAACTGTCCAGGCAAAGGCAACAGCCGAGCAAAGGCCCTCAGGTGTGGCAAACCTAGTCAGAACAGGGGGAGACCTCAGGGGCAAGGTGACAGCCGCCCTTGAGGCCGTAGTGAGAGGGAGAGTAATTTGGAGCTAGATAAAGAGCCTTAGCTTGGGCTGTGTCTGAGTTTACTAAGAAGCTATCTTAAGCCAGGTGTTGTAGCCCACACTTCTTATCCTAGCACTTGGAAGGCTGAGGTAGAAAGAGTATAAATTTGAAGATAGCCTGTGTTACATAGCAAGACTCTTTTTAAAAATAATAATTCATTTATTTTATGTGCATTGAATGTATGTCTGTCTTAAGGTGTTGGATCCCCTGGAACTGGAGTTACAGTTGTGAGCTGCCATGTGGGTGCTGGGAATCCAACCCGGGTCCTCTGAAAGGACAGCAAGAGCTCTTAACTGTTGAGCCATCTCTCCAGCACCCACATAGCAAGACTCTTATTTTAAAAGTTTAAAATGGAGGTTGGGGTAGGGGGAGGCTGGAGTGGTAGCTCAGCAGTTAAAAGCACCGCCTATTCTTACAGAGGATTCTGTTCCCAGCACCCACATAGTGGTTCATAACCATCTATAACTCTAGTTCCAGGAGTTCCAATATCCTCCCTGAACTCCATGGACACCAGGCATGCACATGGTACATAGAAATGTAGGCAACACTCATACACATAAAATAATTTAAAAAAAAAACATAAAAACTAACCACATTAGCCTTTTCCTGGTAGACAGACTAGACAGAGAAATCCATGGAGGCCTATAGACAGAGTCCCATATTCACACAACACTTAGCAAACACTGGACTTCCCACACCAATCAGTTCTCGTGATTTTCTGTAGACAGTGGTACCCTATACTTGAATTTGATGCAAACCACCCAAAGTTAACACAAAGCCCAGTAGTAGGTTAATGGCTCAGTCCCACAAGTCTGCTTCCCACTTCATACCCAAGCCCAGGATGTTATTGTCCTTTCTAACCAATCTCCTGTAATTGGGAGTTCCCATAAGCTCTTCCTCAAGTTTGATAATTTCTTGTAGTGACTACTAGAACTCAGGAACATACAAGTATGGGCTAATTATAAAGGATACTTCAGCAGAGACAGGTGAACAGCCAAATGGAGGGGGACATGGGAAAGCTATTGGGAAGGGCATGAAACCCCATCCTCTCCAAGCATATCCCCTACTAGCACCTTGAGTGGAAGTTCTCCCATCTTAGTGATTTTTATCATGTAGGTGTGGTTGATTATAACTTTCTCTGGGGCTCCTCCCTCTGCCTCCAGAGGTTAGCAAAATGGTGTTGAAGGTCTTCCCAAGCTTCTAGTAATGGTCTGGTCTTTCTAAGTGATCATCCCCCAATCTGCTGCTACCCAGGAGTCCATCAACAGGTAATCTCAGTAGAATGAAAGGCAGTTTGGAGCTAGGGTTATAGCTCAGTCACAGATGTGTGTCCAGCATCTGTGCTCTCCTTTATTCCATTGCCAAAACACTCATATCACCTTGGAAATTCCAAGTGATTTAAAAGCTCTGCGTCACCAGCAGTGGTGGTGCAGGCCTTTAATCCCAGCACTCGTGAGGCAGAGACAGGCAGATCTCTGTGAGTTCGAGGCCAACCTGGTCTACAAAGTGAGTTCCAGGACAGGCTCCAAAGCTACAGAGAAACCCTATCTTGAAAAAAACCCAAAAACAACAACAAAAAGATACCTAGTTTCAGGCTAATGTTCACATTCTGAGAGTTAAGTGAATCAAATTCAGCTAAGATTTTCTTTAGTTAAACGTGTACTAGATGCTTTGAAGAACATTTCGATTTACAATGTTTTCCTCCTGCAATGGAAAGTTTAGCTCACTTTAATATATGCTCTTCTACAGCCACGCTGCTCTGCTTGTGTTGTACTTTGTCTGAGTGTGCTCTCTACTCGAGCATGCTCCCATTGAGAGACCCGTGGTGTCAGTGTTTTCTCTCCTTTTGCACAGGAGTTCTAGTGTCAGACTTACTGTTTCTCTACTCCCTAGGTTGGATGGGGTTTTTTTGGGGGGATGGGGGAAGTTTCTCTCTGTTGCCTTGGCTCTCCTAGAAGATCCTATGTATACCAGGCTGGCCTTAAACTCACAGCCATCCGTCTTCTGAGATTAAAAGGCATGCACTACCACACCTGTTTTTTTTTTTTTTTTTTTTAATGCTAAAATTATGTAAGTTGTAGTCTTTTCTATAATGCTTTCTCTGAACACCTTTACAGAGAAGACTAATGTGACCTGGTTTGTACCTAGGTGCCTGAAGGAAGACCCTGCAACAATGTCCCTGCTGCAGAGAAGCCTGGATCCTGAGAAGACCCTGGGTCTGGTGGATGTGCTGTACACAGCCGTGTTGGACCTAAACCGCTGGAGAGTGGGAAGGTTGGTGTCCCTCTACTCACTTGAAGTAGCTGTACATGTGTTTTGCATTTTAGATCCACAGCCAGGAGCAATCCATGTGTGCTCGTGCCACAGAGTATGTGGTAAGTGAATAAGAAAGAAAGCTGAGCCGGGCAGTGGTGCCACTCACCTTTAATCCCGAGGATTAAAGACCGAGGTGAGGCAGGGAGATCTCTGTGAGTTCGAGGCCAGTCTGGTCTCTGAAGTGAGTTCCAGGACAGTCAAGCTACACATAGAGAAACCCTGTCTTGAAACACAAAACAACAACAAAAAAGGAAAGCCAGGCAGTAGTGGCACATGTTTTAAACCCAGCACTCAGGAAGCAGAGGCAAGGGGATCTCTGTGAGTTCGAGGCCAGCCTGGTGTACAAAGCAAGTTTCAGGACAGCCAGAGCTGTTACACAAACAAACGCTATTCCCACCCACTCATCCCACCCTCCAAAAAAAACAAGAAAGGGCACTTTCTGGTAACTTTATTTCAAGATGGGTCAAACATGTAGAAAAGATGCAAGAAAAGAGCAAAGCTTTATTCTTTCTCCATTACCCATATTTCTTAATCTGTTAACATTTCATTCTTTTAATCAGAAAGGAAGGTCATGGAGAGAACTTTTGACCCAGTTACCATCCTCATAAACAAAAGCAGAGAAACATTTAGAAAATGTACTTGTATCCTTCATGAAGCTTATTTGAACTTGGAAGGAGTCAGAAAGTTAGAAGATCCACTCTGAGTTGTCCATGTTTGTGCTGGTGGATACCTTAAACGTACAGCCGTGCCTGAAGGGGGGAGCAGCTGAGCACAGCAGACATGGCGGCGCTGGCAGGCCTTGCCCTCCCGCTTCCCTCTCCCTTGTAACTTTAGATTATGTCCCTAAAGCTAGCCACCATGGTCTAGTCCCTTTGGACACTTTCGTATGCCAGACTTATTCCTAAGACTGATCACCAAGGTCCAGCTACCAAAGTTTTGAAGTCCAGCAATAAAAAGTCCCCTTTTGGCCAGACGGTGGGAGCACCCACCTTTAATCCCAGCACTCGGGAGGCAGAGGCAGGGGATCTCCCAGTTCAAGCCCAGCCTGGTTTACAAAAGAGTTCCAGGACAGCCAAGGAGAAACCCTGTCTTGAAAAACCACAAACCAAAAACAAAACCAAAAAAAGTGTCCGTCCCGTTGGGCTACCCTAATTTACATGCCCAATCTAAACAAACAACGCATCCTAACACTGTTCCCTCTAACAACTGTCCTTTGCCTGTGGGTCTGTCTCCTCTATCCAGAGGCAGTCCTTTGTCCCTCAGGGGCAAATACCCTTCCTCCTCTCCTCTGCCTCTTTTCTTCCCTCTCCCTGTCTGTCTCTCCGAGGAGATGAATCTCTGTGCTGAGAACTTGGTCTTGGTGTGCCCTGTGCCGACCCCCGTTCTTTCCATTCTCTCATCTCTTTTCCCTTCCTCTCTTGACACTCCATTTGGACCTCAGGCTGGCCTCAGATTTACTATGTAGTCCAAATTGGCCTTGAATTGTTGAAATCATCTTCCTGTGACTCCTAGGGATACAAGCCACCACACCCAGCTTTCTCCTCTTAACACATGATGAGTTCAGTGAAATGTCAAGGGTCATAGCAGCCATCAGCCTTTCCCCCTGCCTCATGTCCTATTTATCTACAGTATTCTCCTGCAGTAGAGAGAGTACTCAGGTCAGGCATCGTCACACACGCCTTTAATCCCAGTACTTGCACTCAGGGGGCAGAGGCAGGAGGATCTCTGAGTTTGAGGCCAGCCTAGCCTGGTCTACAGAATGAGTTCCAGGACAGGCAGGGCTACACAGAGAAATCCTGTCTTGAAAAACCAAAAGGAAAAAGAAAAAAAGAATACTCAAAAATTCTTGGAAGTAACAGCATCAATACATAGTGACCCTAACACCTTTCCCCCCACCCCCACCCCCACCTCCTACTGTTTGCATTTGTCCATTGTTTTTCTGCTGAATCTGCCAGTTGTGCCTCCACACTAGCCAGGCCCTGCTCTTGTATGCTACACATAGGTTTCACTCCAGCCACAGCCACATATTATATATGGCCTTCTGTTAAACACTGGTGGTCACTTTCTTATGTGTAAAGCAATGAACCCAATAACCACCCGCCCTAGTTCACCTGCTATTGTTGTGGTAAGACCAGGGCCAGAAGCAACCAGGGGAGGAAAGGGTTGATTTGGTTCACAGATTACACAGTCCTTCATCTAGAGAAGCCAAGGCAGGAACCTGGAGGCAGGAGGTAAGCAGAGACCGAGAAGAAATGCTGCTTACTGGCTTGCTTTATATGGCTTGCAAAGTCTGTTTTCTTATACAATCCAGGACCACGTGCCTGGGGTGGCACTGCCCATAGTGGGCTGGGCCCTCCCTCATCAATCATTGATCAAGAAAATTCTTTGGTGGGGCTGAAGAGCTGGCTCAACGGTTAATAGCACTGACTGCTCTTTCAGAGGTCCTGAGTTCAATTCCCAGCACCATATAGTGCCTCACAACCATCTGTAATGAGATCTGGTGCCCTCTTGTGGCATGCAGGCATACATGCAGACAGAACACCGTATACATAATAAATAAATAAATCTTTTTAAAAGAAAGAAAGAGCCGGGCGGTGGTGGCGCACACCTTTAATCCCAGCACTCGGGAGGCAGAGCCAGGCAGATCTCTGTGAGTTTGAGGCCAGCCTGGGCTACCAAGTGAGTTCCAGGAAAGGCACAAAGCTACACAGAGAAACCCTGTCTCAAAAAACCAAAAAAAAAAAAAAAGAGAGAGAGAGAGAGAGAGAGAGAGAAAGAAAATGCCCATGCCAGGCAATGGTGTCCCATGCCTTTAATTCCAGCACTCAGGAGGCAGAGGCAGGCAGATCTCTGTGAGTTCGAGGTAACCCTGGTCTACAGAGTGAGTTCCAGGACAGCCAAGGTTACACAGAGAAACCCTGTCTCAAAAAACAAAACAAGGAAAGAAAAGAAAATGCCCAGTCTTACCTATAGCATTGCCTGTCAGTGGAGGTTCCAATTCCCAGATAACTAGCTTATGTCAGGTTGATTTAAAAAAAAAAAAAAAAAAATCAACCAGGACACCACCAGAAAGGTCCTTTTCTCAAAGTCAGGTAAGTTCTTGTCCCTTCTTTCCTCCTTCTCCCTGTAGCTTACTTGCTCACTTTGTAGTGCTGAGGCTTAAAACATCATCATGCTAGTTAGTAATCCACACCAAAAAAGGCTTTCGTTCTCCAACTTGGGATGTCCTCTTTTCCTCTTTTCTTTTCCTCCTATTCAAATAGGGAACAAGCTCTGCCCTGTATACAGATCCAGCTACAAAGGGACATCTGTGATTTTGGGAACCAGGCTGACCTGCCCTCTGGAAATGGAAGCAAATCCTCAGGCCTGCAGAAGACCTTCTCCAAATTAACATCTCGGTTCACCAAGAAGGTGTCATGCACCAGCTCCAGCAGCACACACTATTCCAAAACCGTCTTCACAGCTGGGTGTTCAGAGGAGAAGGCCAAGATGCCAGGCAATATTGATACACGGTTACAGAGCATTTTGAACATTGGTAACTTCCCTAGGACTACAGACCCTTCCCAGTCGGCTCAGAATTCCAGTAATCCAATGGTCAATGGTTTTCTCCTGGAGAGTCATGAGAACTTCCTGCATGGGGATGATAGCAAGGACGAGAAGGGCATGAACTTACCCACTGATCAGGAAATGCAGGAAGTGATAGATTTTCTCTCAGGCTTTACCATGGGCCAGTCCCATCAGGGGTCCCCACTAGTGACAAGGCGTAATTCTACTGCCACTGCCATGGTGACTGAACAGAAGGCAGGCGCCTTTCCAGCACAGCAGCCATCACTGCCAGTGGCCCCTCCACTACGGCCACCCCAGGCTGGAGCACACACGCCTCTGGCACCCCAGCAAGGTCTGGCACCTCAGCAGCAGTCTCCAAAGCAACAACAGCCCCAGGTCCAGTACTACCAGCACCTGCTCCAACCCATTGGATCACAGCAGACTCCACCCCAGCCTCGGGCACCTGGGAAATGGGTACATGGCTCATCTCAGCAGCCAGCACCGCCCATGGCAGCGGGTCTGTCTCCTCTTGGTCAGTGGCCTGGCATATCTGATCTCAGCTCTGACTTGTACAGCTTGGGCCTAGTGAGCAGCTATATGGACAATATGATGTCAGAAGTTTTGGGACAGAAGCCACAGGGACCTAGGAATAACACCTGGCCAAACCGTGACCAAAGTGATGGAGTCTTTGGAATGCTGGGAGAGATTTTGCCTTTTGATCCTGCAGGTAGGTGAGGCCTTCCCACTGCTCACCCCATTTAAAAATACAACACAGTCACTGATGAATTCTGAGAGGCTTATCTGCTACAAGCCTTAGGAAGGTACAGTACATGTGTGTACTAGTGTGTTCTACTAGTAAGCACCGCCCCTGCCCCTTAGCTGTCTTTAGGACCTTCTGTCTGTCTGCTGTCAAGTGCAGGGAGATGTAGCAAGAGTGAGAAGCAGACTAGGGAGGTGGCTGAGAAGGTAAGACCCTATGTAGCCTTGGCTGCTGTGGAACTCACTCTGTAGACCAGGCTGGCCTCGAATTCACAGAGATCACTTTGAAATCACTTGCCTCTGCCTCCCGAGTGCTGGGATTAAAGGTTCACCACCACTGCATGGCAAGAGCCCCAATTTTGTAATCCTATTTTTTTATCTTATTTTTTACTTTTTCTGGTACTGGGTGGGGATTGAACCCAGGTCCTCTCACATGGTAAGCAAGAACTCCACCACTGAGCCATGTACCCAGCCTGTCTTTCATTTTTTAAATTTTGAAACAGAGTCTCACTAATTTGCCAGGTTGACCTCAGATTTACTCTGTAGCCATGATAGGTTTTCAATTTGGGACCTTGGGGCTGGAAAGATGGCTTAGTGGTTAAGAGCACCAGCTACTCTTGCAGAGGACCCGGGTTCACTTCCTCTTCTGGTCTGAGTGGGTGTTGTGTGCATGTGCACAGACACACATGCAGGTGAAGCAAATACACAACACTTTAAAAAGAGAAATTAAGGCAGGTGTGATGGCGCACACCTTTAATCCAAGCATTGGGGAGGCAGAGACAGGTCTCTGAGTTGAGGCCATCCTGGGCTATAGTGAGAACCTATCAAAAAAAGAAATAAAGAAAAGAAAAAAATGAAATTTGATGGAAGATACTAGCATTTCTTTTCTTCTTCTTCTTCTTCTTCTTCTTCTTCTTCTTCTTCTTCTTCTTCTCCTTCTTCTTCTTCTTCTCCTCCTCCTTCTTTTTTCTCTCTCTCTCCTTCTTTTTTCTTTCTTTCTTTCTTTGACAGAATTTCTCTGTGTAGTAGACCAGGCTAGCCTTAAACTCACAGAGATCTGCCTGCCTCCGCCTCCCAAATGCTAGGATTAAAGGCATTTGCCAACACTAACATTTCTTTTGTTTTTGTTTTTTCTGAGACAGGGTTTCTCTGTGTAGCTTTGGTGGCTGTCCTGGAACTTGCTTTATAGACTAGGCTGGCCTCAAACTCACAGAGATCCACCTGCCTCTGTCTCCTGAGTGCTGGGATTAAAGGCGTGCGCCACCATGCCTGGCACACTAACATTTCTTAAACACCTCGATATAAAAGTATCAATAGAATTTTTTTCCTTTTCAAATTTTATTAATTTTCTTTTTCGGGACCTGTGTGTTTCTCTGTGTGGCCCTGGCTGTCCCAGAACTCAGTCGTAGACCAGGCTAGCCTTGAACTCAGAGAACCACTTGCTTCTGCCTTCTAAGTGCTAGGGTTAAAAGTATGCCCCACATCCACTTGGCTCATTATGCATTTTCAAAGGTGTGTCCTTGAGCATTTTGCTCACAGCTACCTCTTTTGTCCCCTCCTTCACACTGGTCCTTTGCTTCTCCCAAACAGGCATCTTTTTTTTTTTTTTTTTTTAATTTATTTAACTTTATTTTATGAGCATTGGTGTAAAGGTGTCAGATCCTGGAGTTAAAATGACAGTTGTGAGCCACCATGTGGGTGCTGGGAATTGAACCCAGGTCCTCTGGAAGAGCAGCCAGTGCTCTTAACCGCTGAGCCATCTACCCAGCCCTCAAACAGGCATCTTAACAGTCTCTGTCAACCTGAAGGTTCACAGTATGCAGGTGGGTTCACATTTCATTTAGTATTCCTATCTTTCGGGTTGTTGTTTTGTTTTTTTTTTCCTTCTGTTCTGGAGAGGCAGCCCAGGTCCTCGTGCATGTTAGGCAGACCTCTCTACCCCTGGACCATATCCCTGGCCCCACCTGTTACCTTCTTCTTGGCACGTCTCCAAATGCCTCTGTTCTGGTTTGGGTTTGGGTTGGTTTGCTGCCCTGCACATCACTGTTCAGCCCTGTGCAGTGTTCGGCTGTATCTTAATGCATTCTGAAATTGGTCTTTGTCACACTGAACAGACAAGTCTGCTGCCCAGTACTCAAGAAAATAATCTACTATGTGGCTTTGTTAAATTCCATGATGTAATTGGTCAAAAATCATGTGATTCTCTTAAGTTGTTAAATACTGCAAATTCACAGTAGTGAGACATTGGAAATTTTAAGTCACTTCATAGAGATGGCTCAGCTGTTATGAGCATCTTTTGCTCTTCCAGAAGACCTGAGTTTAGTTTCCAGAATTCATGTCTGGCAGTTCTACACCTCTGTAACTCTAGCTCCTGAGGATACATTGCCATTGGCTAGCTTCCAGACACCCACAAGGACACACACACACACACACACACACACACACACACACACACACTAAAACATTTTCCAGTTTTTATATGTATGAATGGTCTGCCTATATATATGGGTGTGTACCGTGTGCATGCCTGGTGCCTGAGAAAGTCAGAAGAGGGCTTCGGGTTCCCTGGAACTGGAGTTATAGATGGCTGTGGGCCACCTACATGTGGGTGCCTGGAAGCGAATCCAGGTCCTCTACAAAAGCAACAAATGTTCTTAACCATGAGCTATGGCTCCAGTCTCATACTCACACAAATTTTTGAAAAGTAAATTTTAGATTTATTTTTTGTTTTGTTTTAAGAAGGGTCTCAATATGTAGCCTTGGCTGGTTTGAAACTCACTTTGTAGACCAGGCTGGCCTTCTGGTTGCTGGGATTAAAGGCGTGCGCCACCATGTCTGGTGTAGATTTTTTATGTATATGAATGTGCACATGAGCATCTGGGAATTATGGATGGTTGTGAGCCATCATGTGGGTATTGGGAATTGAACCAAGGCCTTCTGCAAGAGCAACAAGTACTCCTCCTTGCTCAGCCATCTTTACAGCCCCTGAAATTTTTTAATCAATTTCTATTTGTGTTAAAAAAAAATTTAGCTTTGGAGCTGGGCTGAGTGGCGCACACCTTTAATCCCAATACCCAAGAGGCAGAGGCAGGTGGATCTCTCTGTGAGTTCAAGGCCAGCCTGGTCCAGAGAGCAAGTGCCAGGACAGCCAGAACTGTTACACAGCGAAACCGTGCCTTGAAAAACCAAAAAAAACAAAAACCAGTTAGCTTTGGGAGACTGAGTCAGGGGTTCACTGGGAGTGCCAGCCTGGTCTGTGCTATGTAGTCCTTTGTGGGCACAGAGCAATATCTTTTCTCAAGAAGCAAAACCAAAAGTAGCTGTGGATAGTTCAGAGCTTCGTCCTTTGTCCTCTCTTCACATCCAGCCTCGCATAGCCCTTGCTGACAGCCCACACATGCCAACCCCAGCCTCAGACCTGTGTGCTCTAAGCTCCATCTTGTGCAGGGAGTAGCCATAGCCTGCAGCCAACTTTACTGTATGTTCAGCTCGTCCTCGGAGGGGAAGAAAGGAAGAGGCCAGTTTGGCCTTAAACCCCGACTTTTTCTGTCTCTACACAGTGGGCTCAGACCCCGAGTTTGCACGCTACGTGGCCGGAGTGAGCCAGGCAATGCAGCAGAAGCGGCAAGCCCAGCATGGCCGCCGGCCGGGCAATCCCCGGGGCAACTGGCCGCCCATGGACGATGCCCATCGGACCTGGCCTTTGCCAGAGTTCTTCACAGAAGGGTGAGTTCTGCCTACAGGAAGGAAGCCAACTTTGGATCTGGATGCCCCAGACAGCCTCAGTTAAAGGGGAGGCCCAATGGCTTTTTGTTCATGTTCACCAGGTAGTGAAAGTGTGAAATGGCTAAATCTTCATGGGGTCAGGTCCTAATATAGGATGCTAGGGGTATGATGTATCCACATAGATACACCTCTGCTATGAATGAGTACCTGAAGATAGCCTTTTGTAAATGCAGTACACATATATGAGGTTTTAAAATACTTTTAAATTAAATTATTTTATCTCTTAAAATGTAAAGACTGTGGGGGGGGGCTAAAAGAAAAAATTAAAAATATATAAATACTAACTAGTAAAGCAAGAGAAAACAAACAAGCCTTTTCCTTGTAGAGTAGGGATCTTATTTAACAGTGTTTCATGTGGTCTTTCTGGTGAAAGGAGCCTGGGTATGAAACCCAAAAACTTGTAGAATGCTGTTGTTACAGCCCACAGAAGGCAAAGTAGGCCTGGGGTAGGTGGCTCTGCGGTAGAGTGCTTACCTAGCATGTGCAAGGCCCTGCGCTCAGTCCCCAGCCCAGCAAAAACCAAGGTGCATGTATGCTCCAGTTCTAGTGCATTGGAAAGTATTGGGGGTGGGACACGGTGCTACACACCTGTAATCCTAGCGTGTGGGAGGTGGATACAGCTGTCGTGAATTCAAGGTAGCATGAGCTACATAGCAAGTTGTAGGCCAGCCTGAGTTACATAGAGAAGCCTTACTTCAGAGGGAAAAAAATAACCCAGTTGGAGAGATGGCTCAGTGACTCAGAACCTACATGGTGCCTCACGACCATTTGTAACTTCAGTTCAGGGGAGTCGACCCTCCTCTTCTGGCCTCTGAGGGCACTGCACATAGGTGGTGCACATACACTTCCTTTAAGAGAATGTGAATGTGTGTTTCATAGTGCTTCTTGGTTAATAAGTCTGGGTGGTGAGAGAGCATCCTCACTTTACTCTTCTCTAAAACCAACTGCAGACCACCCACAGGCTTCTGAGGAATAAAAGTAAAGACGCTTTTGAAGAGAAGGAAGAAATGTCAAGTTTTGCAGGGAGTGACAGCAGAGTCTAGTTGGTCTAGGAGTTGTGGTCAGGCTGTGGGAGGTCCATGACCAGTTTCTCTCCACTCTCAGGGACAGCCTGCACAGCGCCTGGTCAGGTGCTCAGGGGGACTCCGCCAGCTCCAGTGATGAGACCTCTTCAGCCAATGGGGATAGCCTCTTCTCCATGTTTTCCGGGCCTGACCTTGTGGCTGCTGTCAAACAGAGAAGGTAAGGAGATTGCTGAGCCAAGGACTGGAGAGTGGGACAGCCAGAACGTTGTTCCTGCCAGCTTGCCCTGTGACGGGGGGACAGAGGCCTTGGAGGCACCTCCATGATGTATCTTCCACGAGGAAGGTGCTGGCCTGGGGTTGCAAGATCTGTGAGGGCTGGTGGGACACTGGCAGTGTTCTGTGAGAGAAGGAGGTCACCCCTGTGGGGTCTGTACCTGTCTAGAGGAACTCTGGCACAGATAGGCTGTATCTTGCACCTTTAACTCAGCAATGTCAAACTAGCATGCTTTTATTTTTCTAGAATATTTTAATCTTTGACAGTTTTATGCATGTAAACAATGTATATTGGTCATACTCATCACAAAGTATTTTTTTTTTAAGTCCCAAACATACCCAGTGCATGTTAAAGATTTTCAGTAACTATTGAGTAAATTCATGAGAAGCCAAAGCGGGATACCTCAGAGAGCTGTGAAAACAGCCAGTGCTGTCTCCATGCTGGCTGCTACTCCTGCCCACTTCCTGTAAGGGCTTTATAGGCATGCTGGCTCCTCCCATGTCACACTGACCTTGGTGGACCCAAGGCCTCCTCACCTAGACTGGGGACCTAGAGACCAAGAGCAAGCACTTAGTCTGTCTGTGTCCCAACAATGAAGCCAAGTGGTCATTGCTCTGAACTCTTGATTCTTTCAGGAAACACAGCAGCGGAGAGCAGGAGACCAGCACACTGCCCTCACCACCTCTTCTTACCACAGTGGAGGATGTGAACCAGGTACCGTAAGCTGGCTCATGCTAAAGACCTTGAGCCTCAAAGTCTTAAGGGGTCTTCTCTTGGTGGTAAATTATTTTCTCATAAATGGCTAGATATGATCACCTCAGCTGGTACAGTCTTTTGTAGAGGAAGCTCTGCTGTTTGTCTCATGTGAGAGCCACATGCCACACTCCCTGTTCAGATCAGTTAAATATAAGTAAGGGCTGTGGTGCATGAGTGGTGGGAGGCCTATAAATACATACCCCAGCACTGTGGAAGTTGTACACATATCTAAGTGTTTCTGTGCAGATAACGAATGCACTCCACAGTTGGGCTACGAGACTGTTGTGTGGGTTGTACAGGCATTGAGTGCTGATGTCACTGTAAGAACTTCCCTTGCACCAGGCTGTGGGGGGCTGGTGCTCTCACCCTGTCCACTAGATAGAAAGAAGGGTAGGGTGGGACACAATGACAACTCACCACAAATGGCACTAAGAACTCTCTTCTGTTCCCCAGGATAACAAAACCAAAACATGGCCACCCAAAGCACCGTGGCAGCACCCTTCCCCGCTGCCCAGCACGCTGCCCAGCCCTGCTGCACCTCTCTATGGAGTCTCCAGTCCCGGCAGCCAGTGGAACGATACCATGCAGATGCTGCAGTCCCCTGTGTGGGCTGCAACCAGTGACTGCAATACCACCTCCTTCACCTATGTGCAGACGCCACCCCAGCCCCCACCTCCACCAGCACACAAGGCGGCACCCAAGGGCTTCAAGGCCTTCCCTGGGAAGGCTGAGCGCAGGCCAGCCTATCTGCCCCAATACTGACCACAGCTAGCTTGTTGCCCATCAAAGCTGTTGGGGCAACTGTCCCCAGGGCTGAGTAGCTGATACCAGCCCCCAGAGGACCAGTGTACCCCTGTCCCAGGGACGGAAATGTTCCTTGGGTCAGAGGTGATTGGCAGCTCCAAGTCTTTAAAGCCTGATTTCTCAAACTTTGAAGGTAGCAGACCCCTGGGAGACAGCTGAAGATGGAGATTTCTGGCACTCGGGGATGCTGGCAATCTGCATGCTTAATAAGCACCTCAGGTAATCCTGGTGCAGGTGGCCAGAGGCCACGCTTGGAAAACACAATGCGAAGGTTGTCAGTCCTGCATGTGGGAAAGGCATGAGGCCTGCAGGCTGAGAACAAAGCTGACCATTCTTTGAAACTCTCTTCTTGAACACTGAGTGGGACCCACACCCATCACTGATTTTATAGATACTTCTCACGTAGGTTTTCAGTTACAAATGTCTCCTGCCTAAACACAGTGGCTATCTTAAGACCCAGGTACACTGGCTGGAGGCTAGCTCAGTGCTGGTTTCATTTAAGCTTATACAAGACACTGGTGATGAGAAGCAGCCACCTGGCCTCCCCTGGGTTGGTAGCTCCTCTGCTCAGACGCGCCCAGGGGTGTAGGCTCACGTAATTACAAGAGCAGGACTGGGAGCTGCTCTCGGGCATGCTCCTGGCCACGCCGTGGAGCCAGTCGGCCCGCGCCGAGAGCAGTGTAAAGCTGCATCTGCTGCCCTCAGCTCCTTCACCATGACCAAGGCAGCACCCACACTCCCTGAAGGAAGGAGCTGTGGCGAGGGTTGCACCCCCACACTCAGAGCCACAGTGACATCTGCGAGCTGGCTCAAAAGGCAAAGGATTATGATGCAGACAGGAATTCAGAGTCTCCGTTTAGTCAGCAACAACAAAAAACCACCTCACTTTTAGTTAACATGTGCCATTAAACAGATTTGGGGATATTTTCCAGCCAGAATGGATCCAGAAGAATTGAATGGTGCTTCAATTGAGAAATAAATAATAATAAATATATCTATATAGAGTAGACATTTCCCACTATATATTAATTGAGGTTGCAGAAAGTTCTTTATATAAAACTTATTTAAAATTTTCATATTTCATCTTTGAAAATGTCTAATTGAGAAAAATCCATGATATTTTCTGGTATGAAAGTTTGACAGTATTAATTTTTTTTATATTTTCTTAAATCATTAAACCATTTTAATATATGTTAACTACTAATAAATGGTTTATTCTTTCTAACTCCATGTAAGCTTTTCCAACAAAGATTGTAATAACACATTTATGTTCTCATTTTTCTACAGATAAATTTATATTTAAAAATACCAAAAAGAATCTATGTACACACACACCATACACACGCACACACAGTTCACACACGAGAATACTGTTGAGGACCTGTCGGGTGTCTGAGCCCAGCCACCTGTGTTTCAGTACTGTGTCTCCAAGCTGCTGGAGGCCCTGGCTGTTGTCATTTGTGCTGTGTGGGGGTGCCACTTCTGCCTGTACTGACGATCTTCACCTCACCATGTTTACAGAGAACTACTTTGTACATAGTTTCCCAGGCACGTACTGGACGCCAGCCCCGTGTGGCTGCTGTCTGTCAGCTGTCACAGTGTGCACACTGATCTGTTCAGAGTTCCTTGTGGCTGTTTTACGTGTAAAGACTTTGTACTTCCTTCAGTAATGTGTCCACAGTGCCCTGTGTTTCGAGTTCTAGTCCCCTGCAGTACTCATTTTCATAGTGCCTCCCTGAAGACCTCACCCTGGGCCCAGGTCGCTCCTTGGTGCCCCAGCACAGGTGACACTCACTGTCATCTCTGGTCTGTTTTTCTCTGTTAAGGAAGACATTCTGTCTCCATGGCTGTGAGACCGTGTGAAGCAGTTTGTGTCGTCTCCACATAGGTGCTGTTGCCAGCACCGCCTTGCCCTGAACACTGGTAATCCCAGGTGCTGCGCTTGGCAGAGGCGTCTCGCCAAAGCGCATGTATGTGCGAGTGCGTGCGTGTGTCCTCAGCACGGCCAACGCATGGCTGCCTTGCTCGGCATCAGCAGGACATCATGTGAATAGTTGTGACCTTCCAAACTGGAACTCGACATTTTGTATCTTTTAAAGCTCCTATAAGTAAAATAACTATTGGCTTTATTAAAATATACATTTAATAATACTCTGTATCTTATTTAAAATGAACTGCAGCGGACACGTGTCAGAAGCAATAGCTCACTTGGCAGAGCTGTGCAGGAACCGGTTCCAGGTCAGCTTGTCCTCTGAGTCTCAGACCTGTCAAGGGACGGGATCGGACAGGCAGGGAGCAGGTCAGCCAGTTGCAGCCCCTAAGGTCATTGGCCTCTCTAAGGTCAACTGGCTGAAGCCTCTGCCGGGACAGGTGACGACTAGAAGAATGTGGACTCTTTCTGGAGTTGGTCATAGCACCCTCCTCAAGCAGGATGCTGTGACCTATCCCAACAACCTGTCTAAGGAGCAAACCCAGGAATGATGGGTTTTCTGCCCTGTGCCTCTCAGTAAACTCATCTGTAATCCTTGCCTTTTAGAGGTAGATACAAGAGGCTCAGTGCAAGGCCGGCCTGGGATACATAAGACCCTGTCTGAGACAAAAACAACATAGAGGTAATTGGGTTGTACTCCAGTGGTGGAACACAGCTTAGCGAGCCCAAGGCCCTGAGTTGAGTCCCCAGTGCCAGTAAGTAAACAGCCAGCAGGAAAGACAGACGACTTACTGTACTCCTGTTTGGCTTCTGTGCCCAGTACTGTTAGCTACTTCCGTTTATATCAGTGGCTAAGAAAGAAAGGAGCATGGTAGCCCTACCATGACCTGGATGGGCTGGGACGGAAGCAGAGATGTTATTCCCTGACCTCCTGGAGGACTTGGGTGGCCTCAGCCAGTATGAGGAATGGAGGAGCACACCAGCAGTTGAGATCCTTAGGCTTGGGAGCTTCCTTTCCCTCGGTGGGAATTCCTGCATCTTATCAGCCATGGGTTTAGCCTGCTCTGCTGTGTGGGTCACTCCTGCCATCTACCTGATCTGGAACAAAGGAGAAGTAACCTGGTGGTTCAGCTCCATGACTGTCAAGAGGCCATAGAGATGGGCAGCATGATCGGAGCCCAGGGAACAAGCCTGTCTGACTTGGGCCCTGGATTTGACCTTACAGCTGGACTTAAAATTCAATCACAGCTCCAGGGGGAGTGTGTGTGCTCTTGTGCTGGTTACTAGGTTGGGAATGTAGGCCTAGGTGACGGGAAAGACTGTCTCAGCTGTGTCAAGCTCATTTCCCAAGGGGTCAGGCCCTTGCTAGAAGGCCACATTGCATGCAGATTTGTGCAGTTCTTATTTTTGTCCTACAGGGGAGACAACGCAAATTTTCTCATCCTTGGTAAGAGTACCAACAACCAATCTAGAAACTTCATGAAGTAAATCATCACATCCTCTTAAGAGTATCCTCAGGTGCCCTTTATGTCACAGCCATTAGCCCTCTTCCCAGACAGCATCAGGCTTCCCGGGGCACCCATCCCTCCTCACTTGCCCATGCTATCTTACCCTGTGGCTCTAATGAAGTGGTTCTCAGACTGTGGGTCGTGACCTCCTTGTGGAGCCAATGACCTTTTCACAAGGGTCACCTAAGACCATGGGAAAACAATATTTACAATTCATAGCAGTAACAGAACTACAATTATGAAGTAGCAAAGAAAATAGGGCTGGAGAGATGGCTCAGAGGTTAAGAGCACTAACTGCTCTTCCAGAGGTCCTGAGTTCAATTCCCAACACCCACATGGCAGCTAACAACTGTCTGTAACTCCAAGATCTGACACCCTCACACAGACATACATACAGGCAAAACACTAGTGTATATAAAAGAATAATAAATAAATTTTTAAAAAAAGAAAAAAATAATTGTAGGGTGTGGGGGGTCACGATAACACGAAGATCTGTGTTGGGGGTTGCAGCATCAGGAAGGTGGAGAACCACTGGTCTGAGGGCTGCTTAAGTCTCAGTCTTTGCTTACCTTTACAGCGTGCAGCAAGCAGTGCTGCCCAGGAATTTGGGGTTTCCATTTACCCTCTGAGAGACCCCACCCCAGTTCCCCATTCCCAGACAGGGTGAAGTCAGAAGTTTTAAAAGTCCAAAATCAGACTGTCTGGTGGTAGCTAACCACGAGACGCCCCCCTCCCCTGAGATAATATGACCAAATTTTGGAGATGGGCTGTAAAACTCCTGACAGAGCAAAAAATAAGATGAAAGTCCAAACTCAGGAAAACTGGACCAATCAAGGGTGGACCCGTACTAACCCCCTCCTCTCTGAAGAATTTTGTGGGTTTTGCCTTCAAAAGCTGATCTCCCCAAAAAAGAGGAACTCTCCTCCCTGCCTCGCTGCGCCGGGCACTGCGGACGAGGGTTCCTTGCTAGCTCGTATTGCGAAGTAAACCTTGCTATTGCATTCTGGATATATCTGGTCTTCTGGTGGTCTCTTTGGGGGTCCTTATCTGGGCATAACACTCTCCAGTAGAAGGCCCCAGGAGAGCTAAGACTGATCCTATTAGGACCACAATTCCAGGCCCTTGTCAGGCAATGTGTGGCAGACGAAAGGTTGCTGGAGCCAGGATTTGCTAATTCTAATGTAGAGTGGAAAATCACACCTGACATAAGGCTCTCAAGAATTGTTCACCGGAATTCTATCAGAACTGGAAGAGGAATTATCATTGGGAGCGTCCCGTCAGAATTATGTACCCTGTTTTATGTTTGTTTTTAATGAGTGGGGCTCACACTGTAGCCCAGGCTAGACTAGATACCCACTATGTAGCCCAGGCTGGCATCGAACACGTCTGCCTCAGCCTCACTGAGACCACAGGCGTTAGCCCGCCACGCCCTCTTGCCTCACGCATTATTCCTGGAGAGCGCGTGTGCACATCCTCCTCACCCGGGGCATGCGCACGCAGTGTATTTCAACCATCCCAGACGTGCAAATGCAGCCGTTTTCTAAGTCTCTCACCACGCAGCTGCGACCCTGGGCCCGCACATGCGCACATGCGCTCGCCCTGCCCCCTCCCTGGACGTGCAAGCCTACACGCAGCTAGCCTAGGTACTGCGTGTGCTCGCGACCTCCAAGCGCACGGCCTCGCGCCCGCCCGCCCCGCGGAATGTGCGTGCGCGTGCCCGGAGCTCCGCCCAGCCCAGGGAGGCGCGCTCCCCAGCCTTCGCGGCCCGGTGACTCAGCATCTCTGGCGGCTCGGCAGCTCGGAACCGCTCGCTGACCCGTAGTGGTGCGCTCCTGGCTTCCCGGCTTCCCGGCTTCCCGGCCTCCCGCCTCCCGCCGGCGTCTTCCACTCAGCCCCTACTCCACTGTTAACCCTCGTCGGGCAGACTCTGATCAAGCATGATCTGGCCAGATGCCCTTGCCTTAGTTTCCCCATCTTTAGGACGCGGCTCTTTGCTTCCCACCAAAGGCTGGGAAGTGCCAGCTTCACAGAGTTCAAGGGCTTTTCCCAGGGCTGCGTTGTTGAGAATTTCGACCCTCCCTGGACTTACTAAACCTGTCTCTACTGTCAAATCCTCTTATGATCCGGTCATCGTGCTGAAGGCACTTGAGACTGGTTTGAGCAGGCTCTCATGCATTTTCTGGGCCAGGTTTTCTACAGATTGTGCTTAATCCCTGTTGTGTGGGCATGATCCCAAGAACTTTCTCTGGCCCAGAGTCCTGTCGCTCCTGACTGACGTCTTTACTCTGGTTTGCAGTGCTTGGCATAAAATACCCTGGCAGTTACGATGGGAATAGAAAACTGGATTTACCTTACACACACACACACACACACACACACACACACACACACACCGTTTAATTTTTGAGACAGGTCCTTATGTAGCCCTGGCTGTCCTGAATTTGCAGTATAACCAGACTGTCCTTAAACTCTTAGAGTGCTGGGATTTTGGGCTGCACCACCATGTGGGGTTCCTATCAGATCTTTTTTAAAAGGTTTAAGTGTGGTGAGGAGCAAGTAGGTGAAACACCCCTAAAATCTTTGGAGAGATTTGTGCTTGTTACCCACATGTAATAATTCACACCTACAACTCCAGCGTTCTGAAAGCTCAGGCTGCATCTTTTTCCTTTTTCTTTATTTTTTTTTTTGGGGGGGGGGGCGTGGGGTTTAGAGACAGGGTGTAACTCTGGCTGTCCTGAACTCACTTGGTAGACCAGGCTACAAACTCACTACATCGTAAAAAAAAAAAAAAGTTGTAAATGACAACTCAAAACAACATAAAGACCAAAGAGAGCCTATCTCTAGGGGTCATTCTCTTTTTTCTCTTAAAACTGATAATCAGAGCAGGAGATGGCTCAGCAGGGAAGCCAGTTGGTCCTGAGCACATCGCCTCCCATTATTCCTTGGAACAGGAAGAGAAAGGAAGGAAAGCCTCAGCAGCTGTCATCAAAAATGCCTCCTACAGGGTTGGAGAGACAGCTCAGAGGTTAAGAGCACTGGCTGCTCTTCCAGAGGTCCTGAGTTCAATTCCCAGCAACCACATGGTGGCTCACAAGCATCTGTAATGAGATCTGGTGCCCTCTCTGGCCTGCAGTCATACATGCTGTATACATAATAAATAAATAAATCTAAAAAATAAAAAAAAGTGCCTCCTACAAAAGGGGAGCCTTTGGACACCGCTGGGCCAGAGTCGGAGGACCCCGGGACCCTGGGACAGCCACAGCCGAGACTGGCGTTCTTGTTAGCTGAGGTTCAGGGTGGGAGTGATTGCTGTTGCAGTGTGTGCACATGGAGGCTAGAGGACAACGTTGAGTACTGTTGCTTAGGTCTGCTGCCCACCGTTTTATTTCTAATTACACTTGTTTATTTGAAGGGGTGTGCCACAGTGTGCCTGTGGCCAAAGGACAGGGAGTTAGTTCTTTTCTATTATGTGAGTTCCAGGGATCAAACTCAGGTTATTAGCCTTGGCCTTGGCTGACGAGCTATCTTGCCAGCTTACCGCCCCCCCCCCCTTTTTTTTCTTCAGGTTAGGCTCATGCTATGTGGCTCTGGCAGTCCTGGAACTCAGTATGTAGTAGTAGTTATGGCTGGCCTCAAACTCAGATCTGCCTGCCTCTGTCTCCTGAGTGCTGAATTAAAGGTGTGCCACCACTGCCCAGCTTAGTAATATATTTTATTCATTTTCTTTTTTTAAAAAAAAAAAAGATGTATTTCTTTATTATGTAGTGTTCTGCCTGCATATATGCCTGCATTCCAGAAGAGGGCGCCAGATTTCATTACAGATGGTTGTGAGCCACCATGTGGTTGTTGGGAATTGAACTCATGACCTTTGGAAGAGGTCTGAGCCATCTCTCCAGCCCCCATTTTATTAATTTTCAGCTTCTTTTTTGAGGCAGGGTCTATCGGTGAGACCTGGGGATTACCACTGAGGCTGGCTGGTCATTGGACCTTAGGATCCTCCTGTCCCTGCATCCCTGGCACTGAGACCACAAGAGGCCACCATGTGCAGCTTTTTACACAGGCTCTGGTGAGTAAATATGTCCTCATCTCTGAGGCAAGTGCTTTACCAAACTCTCTCCTGAGTTCCTGTTTTTTGTCTTTTAGACATGCTGACTTCAAACATGTTGCTGATACTGGCTTTGAACTCTTGATCTTTCTGCCTCTCCTCCCCCAGTGTTGGGATTGTACTGCCACCCCAGTGCTAAGATGTCCAGCACTGTCTTGGAAATGATCCCCCTGACACTTGCACCTTCCCCCTTCTCCCTCATTAGGAGTCTCCCTTGTTCTTAGTCAGAATTGGAGGTGAGAACTCCATTTTCTCCAGGAAGTTGGATCCCAAACTGGGTATCTTGACCTTTCTCGCCAGGAAATTGTGGATTCTTCATTCATTCAGTCATCCATGTCCATCTCCTCCTCCCTTGACCAAAGCTGCCTGCTTCCGGACCTGGTTTATTTTACTGACCTGTATCACTCTGATGAAGTCCCAGCTCTGTTTAGTCTGTCAGTGGCTTCTCATCTCTAAACGAAAGTCGATCCTCAATGCTTTGCAAGCCCCTGAGTGAACGCTCTTTTCTCTGATGTCACCCTCTAAGGTTTTCCCCTCTCCGGCCACATGCGCCTTCCATTTGTGGGACACCCGTGGCTCTCTCAGATTTTGCGATTTCTATTCCCTTTGACAGAACTTTCCTTCCAGGTAGCCAACTGGCTCATTTCTTCTCCTTCATGCTTTTACTCAAATATAATAAAGAGCAAGTTTTTTTCTTAATCATCTATTTAAAATTACAGTGCTTATTTCCAATAGGCCTTTAAATATATGTGTATAATTTTATTATTAACTATGTGTGCGGGGTGGGTATGTGCAGGAGAATGCAAATGCCTTTGGAATTCAAAGGCACCTGCAGCAGGAGTTACCGGCAGTTGTTAGCCACCCTATGTGCACGCTGGGAACTCAGTTCAGGTCCTCTGCAAGAGATGTACTAATGTGCTCTTAACCACTGAACCATCTCTGCTGCTCAATCCAGTTTGCCTCTTTTCAGGAGCACTCACTGCCAGCTATGAAATTCCATAAATTCTATTTGCTTATTTGGTTTGTGTACCCATAATCCTTGCAGTAATACCTCTAACCAAGAGTTAGAGGTAGAATCCTCTAGAGTTTTATTCCATAGTGTTTTGCTGAATTAAATAAATGAAGGAAGGAAGCAAGCGGACCGGGCATGGGAAGCTCCGCCTCTGCCCTTCAAGTCACTTCCGGGCAGAAGTCATCCAAGGGACATAGCAAATGGCCACACTAGTATTACAGAGAGGGCCAGCAGAGGCCCCCAGATCTGCAGCCACTGGCAAGGTCGCGTAGCGGGCGCGGACAGGGGCGGGGCCGGGCCGAGGCGGCCGGAGGCGGGGCCGGGAGGGGCGGGGCCAGACGCCTGCGCCATAAAGACCGCTGCGCGCACGGACGCGGAGCTTGCTGCGCGCTGCTGCTGCTGCTTCTTCCTCTTCCGCGCACGTCCAGCTCCGTGTAACTCTCCGGTCCCGCCATGGCCGCGCTCACCCGGAACCCGGTGTTCCAGAAGCTGCAGGAATGGCACCGTGCGAACCGCGCCGATCTCAATCTGCGGAACCTTTTTGAGAAGGATCCGGAGCGCTTCAACCACTTCAGGTGGGCGCGCAGGGTCGGGGCCAAGGAGCCCCGGGAACCTCCAGCCGCCCCCCGGGGGCCCAGGCCGGGGCCGCATTTTGTCCTTGACTCCTCCTTGGAGTGGGACTTGGGACCCGCGTGCTCACTAGAGGGCCAGGGCTGCTTAGTCATGAGGAGGAGTGCCCCTCACCCCCACGAGGACCCCTCTGCCCCTTCGCCCCCGCCTTCCAGTCTCAGCCATTCAAGAAGTGATTTCTAACCACCCAGGAGGAGGAGGAGGAGGAGGAGCCCTTGCTGACGCGACAGACAGGAGAGAGCTGTCCCCTCCCACCTGTTTCTCGTGGGCTTGGGTGGGGAAGGGTGGGTCGGCTGAGATTTACTGGGAGCCACGGGGTAAAAATAGAGCCGTGGAGGCACGATGCAGAGGCCAGAGAGACCGGTGGAAGGCTGCTAAATGGAAGGGAGGGTGGAGGAAATCGTGCATGTGATGCATCCGGGCATTCCTTGTCACTGATGCTGGAAGGCTAGGGACATGAGAGGACCACCTGTGGCTCCTCACTGGAAGTCCCTATACTAATGCATTGGTCTTCCCTAGTAAGTTTGAGACAAGGACATGGGAGGTGGGGGTGGTTCCGCAGGGCAGCTGCACCCTTCTCCGGCTAAACCGTGCTCCTGGCTCAGGATCTGTCTGCATCCTTTTTGTGCCACGGCTTTTTCCACTATACTGCTCGCAGGTCAGGCTATGTGGCCGTGCAACAGGCACTGCCACTGGGGTTGTGGCACAGAGAGGGAGGGCTTGGGTGTGGCCAGCAGCTTCTGCATCTTCCTGCAGCTTGAACCTCAACACCAACCATGGCAATATTCTGGTGGATTACTCCAAGAACCTCGTGAACAAGGAGGTGATGGAGATGCTGGTGGACCTGGTAATGTTCTGATTGGGGAACTGTGCTCTGTGGCTTGGATGTGGGGACGTGGGGGGGAGGTGTCTTGGGTTCCAGGTTCAGGTTTGGAGTGGTATCCCAGGGATCTCCAGGGCCTGCTATTTGAGCAGACTCTTGGAAGGCGATGGGAAAGGAAAACCGGCCGAGCATCTGTCAGCCTCACTGGGGGTTTGGACTTGGGGTGGCCGGTGGGGATGGGACACTAGGCCTTAGTGTCTTCTCCTCCTAGGCTAAGTCCAGGGGCGTGGAGGCTGCACGGGACAAAATGTTCAGTGGCGAGAAGATCAACTACACGGAGGTGAGCAGTAGTAGTGGTCACCAGGTTCAGCATCACCACCCCGGGCCTCTTCCTTCTTCCCTCCTGCTCACCAGACTGTTATCACCACCCCGTGTCTTCTCCCTCACTCTTGAGCAATGCTTTTACCTCCTGAAGGTGCTAAAGGCTTTTCTTCTGTGGGGGTGGCTGCAGAGCTTTGGGGTGTGTCTTCTCCGAGACTGGCAGCTTGGACTTGGCAAGCAAATTGGAGCAGTTCCTAGTGTCTGCCCAGGGAGGGCCAGCTCAAGCCTGAAGGGAGAGCTCTTTGTCTTGGAGAATTTCAACTTTGGTACTCCGATGGGTCCTTGCTGCAAGTTGTTCTAGTGACAAGAAGAATCATGTCACCAAAGCCCTTAGTCTCTTCGGCAGTAGGGGTGAAGAAGTGGGGGTGAACACGTGCTGGGAAACACGTGTCCCGGCGTGTGGAAGCCTGCAGGCCTAATAAACGCTCCGCACTTCTCTGTGTCTCCCCCCCCCCCCCTTACATTATGAGTGTGTAGGTATGTGCACATGAGTACCGGTGCCTACAGGTGTCAGATTCTCCTGGAAAAGGAGTTAAAAGTGTTGTGAGCCGCCACTGTGTGCTGCGAACTCTGGCCCCGTGGGAGAGGAGCGTGTGCTCCTGACTGCTGAGCCACCTCTCTAGCCCTGGGTCTTTTGTCTTGTGAGGAGTCCGAGGCTTGGCGCTCACAGGTGCAGTTGGAAGCAGCTGGGCTTGTGTGGGGAAGCCGCGGTCGAGGGCTTCCTGCAGGGGTGCACTTGCTTAAGGGACATGGGGAGTCATGGGGTTAGGTAGGGTGGGTGGGCTGCCGTCGGGCTCTCCCTCTCGCCAGGAGCCTCTCCCTGGATTGCGATCGCTTTCCTAGCCATCTGCTCCTTCCAGGGTCGCCCTTGTCCTTAGCTGGATGGGCCATTTCGCTCTTGTGACCAGCTGAGCTGCTTTGGCTCTTGTCGCCGACTCCAGTGACGTTTTAGTTTGTGGCGGTTGTGGCCGTAAGGCTGTTTGGCTGCCTGTGTTACTTCACATCCTGAGGCCTCTGGATAGTTTTAGAAGGTGCAACAAACAAGAAGTCCTCTCCTCGGGAGGGCTGAGGAGGCTGTTAGGGCTTTCTAGTCACTGGTCCACCGAAGGGCTTTATTGCTTCATCCCTCACCTCTGTTGTGGCCACTAGGCCTTTGGTCACTCTGTTCTCTCGAGTCAGCCTTTTCGTGCCCTGGGGTCCTTCAGGCATGAAAAGCCTTTTAGGCATGTTCAGGTCCTGCTATATCTGCTTCTGACTGTCCACAGCTTAGAAGGTAGGCATAGGATTCCCTGTCCTCAGACTCACTCCCAAAGCATGAAGTAGGTTCTCTGTACAAGACTGTGGTGGGAATGGGTGCCTGGGGACCTGCTTGTCTGGTGCAGAGGCCTGAGCCACACTGTTCCTCTCCTAGATGGGACCATTCTAACGCTAGAGTGTGTGGTAGTTCCTCATTCTCCGACCTTCATCTCTAGGATCGGGCTGTGCTGCATGTGGCCCTCCGGAACCGGTCCAACACACCCATTGTGGTGGATGGCAAAGACGTGATGCCAGAGGTCAACAGGGTTCTGGAGAAGATGAAGTCTTTCTGCCAGGTAAGCTGATGCTAGCCTAGAAGAGCCTTTGGCCGCGTGCGTGTGTGCGTGCGTGTTTTCAGGAATCTGGCCCACTGCTCTCCCTAGAGGCAGGACTTAGGCCCTGCTGCAGCCTCAGGTAGGGGTGACCTGTGTGATTGCTGACCCTGGCATCTCTGCTGAGACCTGAATTTCTCTCAGCTCTTTTCAGAGTGAGCACACCCTCTCCATCTTTCAAGGTCTGGGATTGCCGATGTGCGCCACTACAGCCTGTTATGTGGTGTTAGGGCAGCAGGGATGTGGAGGGTCAACTTCAGGCTTTACGTAATGGCCAACTGAACTGCAGCCCACATCCCCTCCCTACAGCTGATTTCTGCTAGAAAAACGTGAAACATACCTCTGGGTCAGTTTCATGCATATGACTGCACCACACACAGACCTTTTGTTCGATTTTTTTCCTTTCCCTTCCCTTCCCTCACTCCTTCTCTCTTTTTCTTTTCTTTCTTTTCAAAGCAGGATCTAACTAACAGTTCCTGGCTGGCCTGGAACTGGCCTGTGTAGACCGTACTGATCTAGGACTCACAGAGATCTTTGTGCCTCTGCCTTCCTAGTTCTAAAGGCTAGAACTAAAGCCTAAAACTAAAGACGTCACAAGGGCAGTGTTGATGCACGCCTTTAATCTCAGCACTCAGGAGGCAGAGACAGTTGGAGCTCTGTGAGTTCAAGGCCAGCCTGGTCCACAGAACGGGTTTCATGACAGTCAGGGCTGCACAGAGAAACCCTGTCTCAAATCAAAAAAGGGGGATGGAGAGATGGCTCCGAGGTTAAGAACCCTGGCTCTTCTTCCAAGAGGTCCTGAGTTCAATTCCCAGCAACCACATGGTGGCTCACAACCATCTGTAATGAGATCTAGCTCCCTCTTCTGGCATCCAGGGATAAATGCAAACAGAACACTGCGTACATAATAAATAAATCTTAAAAAAAAAAAAAAAGAAAAAGAATGTCACAGCATGCTCAGCTGAACTCCTCTGCTATCAAGTGTATGTGGGGATTGGAGAGGCAGTGTGGGTTGCCACAGAGACCAGCTGAATTTACTTCACAATCCATCGTGGCCTCAGCGTGTCTCCCCAGGGTATCTCTGCACAGGATGGTAGATGTTACCAAGTCAGGGGTACAAGGGTAATCCTGTGGGTGTGTGTGGGTGTGTGCGGGTGTGTATCTGTATGGGTTGGGCATGCTCAGAGCGTGATTATCTGGTCAGCTGTGATCGGTCTGGGTTTGTGACCGAAAGCAGCAGCTCCCAACAGCTCCCGCGGGTGGCTGCTGGTCAAAGGCTGCTTGCCTTGGCCAAGAGCCATTTTCAGACTTGAAAATGACCCTGGCATTCATCTTAAAGGCCAGGCAGCCACCTGGATGCAGGGCTTCCTGGGATGAGGAAGGCTAGGAGTCCTTGATGGGAATCTGGATTTCAGAATGTCCCTGAGGTTTTGTGTGTGAAAGGACATCCTTCACCCTCTGCTGTGTGGCAGAGTGGGATCCCAGTGTTCTGATCACGCTGTGTGTGCTCAGGCATGCTGGGTGGACAGTGTGGTGTTAGTTATCCCCGGTGCTGGTACAGACTCACACTCCCTTACAGCTGGCTGTTGGACTGGCTGACTCAGGCTGACTAGGTATTTTTAGTTCAAGATATGCAGCTTGGTTCTGGTGGATCAGGCTTGTAATCCCAGCATTTAGAAGGCTGAAGTTGGAGGATTACCAGGCCCTGGCCAGCCTGGGCTACATGAGGAGACCCTTTCTCAAAACAAAAAGCCCAGGGAACAAACTCACACTGCTAACCAATGGCAGTCCCAGTGAGGAATTCCACTTCCTGTGGCTGGTCCTCTCAAAAGGAAATAGTAGGGTCAGGCACAGTGGTTCATGCCGATGATCGCAGCAGTGAGGAAGCTAAGGCCGGAGAACCACAAGGTCAGTGCCAGCCTGGGCTGGCTAGTGAGCCCCTCAAATGATCAACACAACGAAAGCTGGTGTACCGATGTCTGTCTGTCAGTCTGTCTTTGTGATGCTGGGAGTTGAATTCAGAGTCGGGCATGTGACAGGCAAGCACTGGAGAAGAGAGATGCTAACTGTTTGAAGCAATGCATAGACTAGTCAGTCTTAACTGATTGTTACGTAGATCCATGTATCAATATCACAGTGTACCTCATAATAGGTGTCATCTACCAATTGAAAATTTACAATAAAGCCAGACGGTGGTGGCGAATGCCTTTAATCCCACTACTCAGGAGGCAGAAGCAGGTGGATCTCTGTGAGTTCGAGGCCAGCCTGGGCTACAGAGTGAGTTCCAGGATAGCCAGGGGTGTTACACAGAGAAACCCTGTCTCGAAATACCAAAAAAAAAAAAAAAGCAAGAAAGAAAAAAAAAATTACAATAAACAAAAATTGAAAAGAAAAGCTGCCATCATTTATCCGATGGTTGGTAGCTGTGGCTGCCCTGCCCTGCTGTATGGTTGATTATAAACTAGGAAGTTACCGAATGGTGTCTTAGGTGTGGTGGCACACCCCTGTCTTCCCAGCACCATGGGAACTGATGCAGGAGGATGATGAATCTGAGGCCAGCCTGGGGTACAGTGGTGACACTATTTCTAAGCACAAAATAACAATCCGACAACAAAAAGAATATATTAAAAGTCTGTCTTTCTCTCATAATTTGTGTTGGGGGTGGAGTACTTTGTTTTAGTACCTTAGTCTGTGAGATTGAAAGTAAGAAGCTGAGTAGCTAAAGGTCTCTTAAGTATCTTTTAGCTGCCTCACTTAGCTCCATTCAGGTAGATACAGTTTCAGACATTAGTTCTTAGTAAGTCTGAAGAGACTGTTTCAAGGAGCTTTTTGTGGGGGGTTGGGGTGTCATTCTGTTAGACAAGAGCTGTGTGCACAGATTTCTTCAAGGTGAGTTCTATATGATATGTATAATATATATAATAATTGTTGTTCTTACATGTATGTATTTGTACTCGGGCATACACGGGCCACAGTGCATGTGGAGGTCAGAGTACAGCTCGTGGGAATCAGGTCTCTCACGCATCACGTGGTTCCTAGGGAAGGAACTCGGGGTCAGGCTTGGTGGCAAGTTCTCCCAGCCACAGAGCTATTTCACTGGGCCAAGACGAATTCCTTCATACCTTTGCTTCTGAGCCCACCGAGATGGTATCACGATGCCTCTCGGGAACCTTGTCTTTGACCAAGTGTTTGTGTGTATCTGCTTTAGTCTCTCAAGTTTAACAAAGGGTCTTTGCTTGTAGAAAGGGTCTCATATAGCCCATCCCTGATGTGTGGCTGAGGATGACATTTAACTTCTGATCTCCCTGCCTTTGGAGTTCTGGAATTACAGGTGTGAGCTACCTGGTTTATTCAGGTCCTAGTGCGTGCTAGACAAGCCCTCTCCCAACTGAGCTATATCCCCAGCCCAACAAAGGGCTCTTTTGTTTAATTTTTTTTAAGAATTTTTTTTTTTTTTAAAGATTTATTTATTATGTATACAGTCTTCTGTCTGCAGGCCAGAAGAGGGCACCAGATCTCCTTATAGATGGTTGTGAGCCACCATGTGGATGCTGGGAACTGAACTCAGGACCTCTGGAAGAGCAGCCAGTGCTCTTAACTTCTGAGCCATCTTTCCAGCCCCTTGTTTGTTTAATTTTTGAGACAGGATTTCCTTACATAGCCCTAGATATCCTGGAACTCAGAGAGCTGCCTGCCTCTGCCTTCCAGGTACTGGGATCAAAGGTGTGCACCACCTAGCCTGGAAATAAAGGGGTTTTAAAAATAGATTTATTTTATTTTTATTGTATGTATATTTGTGTGTCTCTGCATGTGAGTGCAGGTGTGGGTGACCACAGAGTCCTGAACAAGGGTGTCATACTCTAGAGCTACGGGCCATTGTGGCTTACACGTGGGTGCTGGGAACTGAACTTGGGTTCTCTGCAAGAGCAGTGCATGCTTTTTCTTTTTTTCTTTCCTTTTCTTGTTTTTCAAGAAAGGTTTTCTCCACGTAGCCCAGGCTGGCCTCGAACTCATAGAGTTCCGCATGTCTGCCTTGCAAGTGCTGGGATCAAAGGCATGCACCACCAAGCCTGGCCTACAAAAATTCTTTTCCCTACAATTCCCAGCAATGTTTTCCTGCCCTTTCTTTAAACCCACACCAGCAGCTGCCTCTGGGTTGTCTAATCCGTTTTAGGATCACTTACTCTTTTTTTTTTTTTTTTTTTTTGGTTTTTCGAGACAGGGTTTCTCTGTGTAGCTTTGCGCCTTTCCTGGGACTCACTTGGTAGTCCAGGCTGGCCTCGAACTCACAGAGATCCACCTGGCTCTGCCTCCCGAGTGCTGGGATTAAAGGCGTGCGCCACCACCGCCCGGCCGGATCACTTACTCTTAAAGCTTTCTGTCAAAGCATTGGGTTTGTTTGTTTAGGGACAGAGTCATCTTGGACTCATGATAGTCTAGCCTCCCAAGTGCTGGGAGAACGGGCATAAGCTATCACCACATCCAGTTTGTTTAGGTTTCAAATATTTTATTGTATTTTATGTGTTATGGGTATTTTGCCTGTGTGTACTTCAGTGTAGTGTGCGTCTGTATGCATACAGTGCCCAGAGGCTAGAAGAGGGTGTTGGATCCCCAGGGACTAGAATTACAGACAGTTGTGAATTACCTTGTGGGTGCTGGGAATTGAACCCGGGTCCTCTGGAAGAGCAGCCAGTGCTCTCAACTGCTGAGCCACCTCTGCAGCCCCTTGTTCAAGTTTTTAGTAGAATCACATCCTGTGACTTGTGTCAGCTCAGTGGTAGATCATTGCTCAGGAATCACACCGGAACCTGGCTCACGGAGTAGACATGGTTATCTCACATGGTGTCTCTGGATGAAAACCGGGGGTGGGGGGTGGGGGTGGGGAGGGTGGGGGGGTTGGCGGCAGGGGCAGTCTTAGCTGCATGGTTTTGGTTTGGGGGCCCTGTTGAAGTTGTAGTCAGAGGGTAGGCCCATGCTGCAGTTCTCTGAAGGTGTCAGTTCTGGAAGATTCTCTCTGTGAATGGCAAGTTGGTACTGCCTGTGGAAGGAATTCTCAATTCCTTTTCCTCTGGGCTTAGTCGCAGGACTGAGTGTCCAGAAGACACGGTAGGTGGACTCTTTAAAGAAAGAAATCAGAGAAAACACTGAAGAGATGCTTCCATTGTTAAGAGCACTGGCTGCCCTTGCAGAGGATCTGTATTGATTCCCAGCACCCACATGGCAGTTCACAATCCTCTGTAATTCCAGTCCTGGGGGATCTGATGCCCTCTTCTGGCCTCCACAGGTACAGTATGCATGTGATACGTCGGTCTGGGGAAGGTCAGAGAGCAAAAGCTTTAGGTTGTTCGGACCAAGCTTCCCGTTCACACAGTATCATTTTTACAATGTCCTGGTGAGGTCACAGGCCAGCACTGTTAAGCAGAGGTGGGAATTTGACCGGGATGTGCACCGGAGGCAAGAGTCACTTGGAAGCAGCCAGATATGGTAGCATAGGTTATGATGCTAGCAGTCAGGAGGCTGAAGCAGAGGGATTCCCAGTACAAGGTCGTCCTGGGCCATATACAGTATATGTACTGTACACTATGTATGCTATACTGTTTACTATATACATAGTAAGATTCCATCTGACAACCGTGTGGGTGGGAATTTGGCTCAGTGGTGGAGCTAGCTCTTGCAGGGCCTAGGAGTTGACCCAGAATTATTTTATCACTGTGTAGAGGCTGGCTGCTTGTCCCTGGTCAAGACCTGTCACAAGAGTTGGTCTCTGGCTAAGAGTCCACCCCTGTTTTAAAATTTTTGACAGCCTCTCTGTAAGTCCCACTTTGTCAATGAGGACATACAGGCCATTTGGTGTGGAATGTGTTCATACGGAGAATGATAGACAATAGAGGTGCTTCTGGCTCTTGAATACGTAAGTTTATTATGTATATAGTAAGCAAAAGTTAAAAATAGCAGGTAACAAATCGTCAAATTGGGTATTACAACATCCCAAGGAACAACTGGAGTCACCTGAGCAAACAAAGTAACATCATCAAAGCAGATGCTTACAACATCCAGCAGAAATAACAGGGAAGCCCTGCAGAAGCAGTGTGTCAGAGTAGCTCAGTGAGAGATGTCAGATCAGAACATCTCTCGCTTTCTGTAGGCATTTTTCTGTGTGTGTGTGTGTGTGAGTGTGTGAGTGCCTGTGTGTATTTAAGTCCACTGTGTGTGTGCCTGGTGCCCATGGAGGTCAGAAGAGGGCATCAGATCCCCTGGAACTGGAGTTTCAGGTGGCTGTGAGTTAACCATGTGGGTGCTGGGAACTGCACGTGGGTCCTCTGCATGAACAGCCCACCCTCCCAAGCACCGAGAGAGCTCTCCAGCCCTGTGCAGACATTTACACCATGAGATAAACAAGTAGTTCCCTTCTCCTTTCTCCCTGTCACAGAGTTAGGAAGCCAGCCCGCCTCAGAACGGGGTTTTGGAGGCCACTTGAATAAACATTTGGAAGTCAGGGACAAGAAAGCACTGTTGGCTCCCTGAATCTGTTTAAACAGCATGCGACTGTGGACCAGGGCAGCGTGTGGCACAGAACGTGCAGGGGTCTGGCACTGTGGCCTCCAGAGGCTCCTGAGAGGGCCTAGTAGTTGTCATTGAGGCAAGAATAACCCAGAAGGGGTGATGTTTTTGAGCTGTGGCCTCTCCATGTACGTTGGGTTAATTGTGTGATCTGGTTCTGTGCCAGCGGGTCCGGAGTGGCGACTGGAAGGGGTACACCGGCAAATCCATCACGGACATCATCAACATCGGCATTGGAGGCTCCGACCTGGTAAGGAGAGCCCAGCTCACCTCGGGAGAGGGTGAAGGAGGGGTCACTCCTCAGAACCGTGTCCTCTCCTCCTGCAGGGACCCCTCATGGTGACCGAAGCTCTCAAGCCGTACTCTGCGGGAGGTCCCCGCGTCTGGTTTGTTTCTAACATCGATGGAACTCACATTGCCAAAACATTGGCCAACCTGACCCCCGAGTCTTCCCTGTTTATAATCGCCTCCAAGGTATGGCGCTGGGGGTGGGGAGGACGGGTGGATTGCCCTGGGCAGTCGAGTCTGAGTGAATGGTGCTTTGTGGATCAAGTTAACACAGCTACCCTCAGATGGCTCCCATGTCTGACAGCGAAGGAGGTGGTTCAGTCTGGACCCTCGTCCTAGGCTGTACCCACTTACTTCATGTGATCTGTGCCCCCCCCACCCCCCGTGTGTGTGTGTGTGTGTGTGTGTGTGTGTGTGTGTGTGTGTGTGTGTGTTCGTTCCTGCTGACTGAACTAAGGGTCTCAATCATGCTAGGCAAGTGCTCTACCACGGAACTACATACCCAGCTAGCCGTGAATTCACACTGTAGCCCAGGCCCACCTTGAACTTTAGATCCTCCTACCTCAGCTGCTCAAGCAGATTACAGACTGGTCCTTGTCCTAACATGTCTCTGATTCTTCTTTCTTTATTCTTTTTGTTTGTTTGTTTTTCAAGACAGGGTTTCTCTGTGTGGCCCTGGCTATCCTGGAACTCGCTTTGTAGACCAGGCTGGCCTTGAACTCATGGAGATCTGCCTGCCTCGGCCTCCTGAGTGCTGGGTGATACTTCTTTCTTAGTAGATCCATTACCTTCTTCTCTGTCTCTCTTCAGCACCCCCTTCTTCCCCCTTCCCCTCCGACCCTTCCCTCTCAGGGTTTTAAGACAGGGTCTTTCATAGTTGAGTGTGGCTCTCTTCCTCTCTCAGCCTCCTGAGCACTGGGAATGCAGGTGTGTACCACCCTGCCTGGCACGTTGTACCTTTCTGATTTCAGAGCCCTGGCCTGAGACCTGAACAGTTTGCTTATTACCGTTGATGCCTTATGTACCCTAATACACACAATATAATAAAAAATCCATCTGAGGGGTCAGCAAGATGGTTCAGCAGATAAAGGGGCTTGCCTGATAGGACCTGAGTTTGGTTTGGGATCCTGTACGGTAGGAGAGAATTACTCCCAAAAGTTGTCCTCACAGTTCCACCACATGTCATGCCTACACACACACACACACACACACACACACACACACTAAATGTAATAAAATTTAAAAAATGGAAAATAGAATTCCACTTGAATTGTGAAATCCAGCCTAGGCTGAACTGGAGAGAGCTCAGAATATGCTCAGCCCCTCTCCTGGGAGACGCCTGACCTGCAGGATTAGGTTCTGGTGAAGTTTGGGTCCTTCCCCCTTGGATGTGAACTGTTAGAATTATCACACTCAGTGTTATGATGACGTGTGTTTGTGGATGCCTGTGGTCATGCTGAGGAGCTAAGGCGTCACCAGGGTGGCCTCTGCGGCCGACCCTGAGCTGGGCTCACTGTCACATTCTGTTGCAGACCTTCACCACCCAGGAGACCATCACCAATGCAGAGACGGCAAAGGAGTGGTTTCTTAACACAGCCAAGGAAGTGAGTGGACAGCGGGGCGGGTCTCCTGCTGTGGGGCGTGTCCTGTGTCCCCTTCCCTCCCTCCCCGGGGACCAGCAGAACCTGCTTCAACTGGCTAAGGGCCCTTTCAGTAATTCATTCATTTTTTTAATAGTGCTGTGACTGAGGATCCTTTAAGTCTCCAGCACCTTGGATCAGCTCTGCTCTCGGGGACCACACCCATTTTACACTGCGGGGTATGGGGGGGTTCTTTTCCTCCTTGGCCATGTGTGCCTTTGAGTGTGGATGGACAGGCTGGCCTGTGGTCCTTGTACAACTTTTTTGTTGTTTCTTGGTCAGTGGCAGAGTCTCAGCTATGTAGTCTAGGCAGCTCTTGAACTCATGACCCTTAGGATTACACTCATGTGCCACCAGCTTCTTGCCCTCTTGACCGTGACCTTTTGTGGGCTCCTCTAACAGCCTCAGGGCCTAAGCCAGAGAACAGTTGATCCTGTGTAGAATCTGGTTTTCTCCAGTGATGGGGCATCCCCACCCTTGGGCGTCCCTCCGGGATGGGTTTGGTATAATGTGCCTCTGTCTCTTGTAGCCATCTGCGGTTGCCAAGCACTTTGTCGCCCTGTCTACAAACACGGTAAGTGCCAGCGTGGCATCCTGCGTGCCCTCGTGGGAAAGCCCAGTCCCCTGATCCAGGGCCGCGTCATGGCTGGGTCGCTGGCATAGACGACTCCCTGAGAACGGCATGGGGTCAGTGAGATCATGATGTCCCCACATCGCCCGGGCCAGAGTGATGCACATGAGCACCCCCTGGCCTCGGCACCCCGTCACGTCTCTCCCCATATGGGATGTGCAGGGTAGATCCTGCTTCTCACCAAAGCTGTAAGGCCTGGGAAATGAATGTGGTTTTGTGTTGGTTTTTTTTTTTTTTTTTTTTAATGTGTATGAGTGTTTTCCATGTATGACTGCGCTACATGCATGCCAGGGGCCCACAGGGATCAGAAAAGGCATTAGGTTTCTGGAACTGAAGTTAGGGGTGATTGTGAACCACCCTACTGGGAATTGAACCTGGGTCCTCTATGAGAATAAGTGCTCTTAACCAGTGAGCCATCTCCCCAGCCCTGGATGTAATTTTTTTTTTTAATTAATTTTTTACTGTTTTGCTGGTGTGTGTGTACATGATATGTATGTGAGGGCACACATGTTACAGTGGAGGTCAGAGGACAACTTCGTGGGGTGTCTTACCTCCTTTATGTGGGTTCTTGGGATTCAACTCAGATCTCCAGGCTTACATGGCAACTGCCTTCACCATGAGCCATCTTCCCCGGGTGGGAACTTTTCTGACAGGGCTTGACTGTATAGCCCTGACTGTCCTGGATGGCCTCAAACTCACAGAGCTCCACCTACTTCTGTTTCCTGGATTAAGGCATTTGCTCCATCACCTAGTGTGGCTTTTTTTTGGGGGGGGGGGCGGGTTTCAAGTCAGGGTTTCTCTGTGTAGCTTTGCGCCTTTCCTGGAACTCACTTGTTAGCCCAGGCTGGCCTCGAACTCACAGAGATCTGTCTGGCTCTGCCTCCCAAGTGCTAGGATTAAAGGCGTGCGCCACTGCCACCCAGCATGACTTATGATTCATTTTATGTGTGTGTGTATGTGTGTGTGTGAGAGAGAGAGAGAGAGAGAGAGAGAGAGAGAGAGAGAGAGAGAGAGAGAGAGAGATGGGGTGTGCACGTGTGTGCATGAGGTAAGGATGCCTTCAAAGGCCAGAAGAGGCCTCTGGGTCCCCTGGAACAGGAGTTACAGTTGGTTATGAGCTGCCCGGTGTCTGTGAGGAGCCAAACTCGGGTCTATGCTAGAGCAGTGTGTGGTCTTGGCTGCTGCCTCGTCTCTCCGGCGCCCCAGATGTGGCCTTTTGTTCCGGTTGAGGATTATGTGAGGTGGTAACTGAGGTGAGCTCAGATCATGTCTGCCTGTCCACAGTTGGCTTGGTCGTGAGCCTGTATGAGGTAGGGGACACTCAGCCTGGCTCAGCAGGTCAGAGGTAAACTTGAACCCTGCCGTGTGGCGGGGCTGTGCATGTCGGTGGTAGAGCCGGGAACCACGAACCGTACCCAGGCCCGTCTGCTGACCTTTTGCCCCCCTCCCCACTTCTACCTCTAATGCTGCCGAGAGGGTCAGGGCCAGCCGGATGTCTGAAGGCTGCTAATCAGCACCTGGCCTGCCTGAGGGCCTAGACACCTGAGAACAAGACTGGTCTCTTTCGGGAGCTCTCAGGTGGCATCATCTTCAAAGGGGGAAGGCTGGGTAGTGGCCCAGGCCTCATTGCCTAGCCTGCAGAGTAGCCTCTGGGTTGGAGTTCCAGATGTTAAGGGCAGAGTGTGGGGGATGGTTGTGTGGTGTCTGGTTCTTAGACACCAGGAGGAGGTGCTGTAGGTGCAGGGTCCCTGGTGGGTTGGAGGTGAGCTGGCATCCTGAGTGTCCCCCTCCGCCCTGAGCCTGCTCCACCCTTCCCCACACGGGGAGGGAGGAGGTGGGAGGAGGTGGGAGTAGGTGGGAGGAGCTGGGAGGAGGTGTGAGGAGGAGGGAGGAGGTAGGGCTGTCTGGCAGTGCCGCTCCTCCCACAGCCCCTGTTGTCTAGCAGATGTTCCCTTTGTACTTTGCAGACCAAAGTGAAGGAGTTTGGGATCGACCCTCAAAACATGTTCGAGTTCTGGGATGTAAGTAAGGCACTTCCTGTGCTGTGTGCTTGGCATGTCCTTAGCCGCGTCCTGGCCGTTGAGCCAGCAGGAGGGGCCTGTGAGGTCAGGTCAGCATTTACTGAGCACTTGCTGCATGTCTGTCGCACTTGGGGAAGGCAGAGAGGCCCTGAGGGAGGCTCTGTCTGTGGGAGAGCGCCCAGCTCACCGGGAGAATCGGCTCCCCTGGGTACCTTCCAGCAGCACCCACTGTGAGGTAACCAGAGCCATCCCTGCCCTCGCCACTAGCTGAGGTGAGTTATTCTCAGGCCTGACCTTTCTCCAGGCTGCAGCCATGGTCGGTAAAGGCCAAAGGGCAGGGCAAGGCAGGTCCTGGAAAGGACCCACAGGAGACTGCAGGGGCAGCTGGGCCCGGGTGGCAGGAGCAGGCGGTGGACCTGGAGTCTGGGCACGCCAGGCCAGGGCAGCTTGCATAGCAAACCCCCGCTTCAAATGGGAGAGCCGCATGCAGGCCTCCTGCTAGGACAGATGGACAGTCCTGCGGACTCACCGGGAGGCAGCCCTGACTAGGGACTGGCCTTGACTGGGGCTGGAGCACAGCCATGCTGGGAGGAGGGGCTGTGAAGGCGTGGAGTGCGGGACTACTGTGGATGAGTGTGATCTGGGGTGCCTTGGCCGGGGCCAGGCAGAGGTGCTCTCCTACACATGTCTTGGGTACATCTGAGAAGGTGTCACCCCTCAGGGCGTCTCCCCACCAGCCTTTGCACTGGAGTGCTTTCCTTTTTTTTTTTTTTTTTTTTGTTTTTCGAGACTGGGTTTCTCTGCGTAGCTTTGCGCCTTTCCTGGAACTCACTCTGTAGACCAGGCTGGCCTCGAACTCACAGAGATCCGCCTGGCTCTGCCTCCCGAGTGCTGGGATTAAAGGCCTGTGCCACCATTGCCTGGCTGAATCAGGAGTTTTTCAATTAGTTATTTTTAACCCAGGCTAGCCCATAGCTCACTATGTAGCTCAGGCTGGCCTTGAATTTTTGATCCTCTAGCTTTGACCTCCCAAGTGCTTAGATTACAGGCATGTGCAACCACAGTTGAGCTAAGGGCTTTTTTTTTACTCATCTCTCGAGGAGAATGACGCTCCATGTCCCAAGCCATCCACTGTGTATGAGTTAATGCCTGTCTAGATGGGACCAGTTAAACACCGTCCTTGGCACACATCCTGTGGTTCAGATGAGGAACCCCGTTGGGAAACTGTGGCCTCTAACGAATGTTGCCTGCCTGATAAAAGAGGAGGGCCTGCCCCTTCCTCCTTAGGCTTCAGCACCTGAGCAGACGGTCTCAGGGAGGAGTGGGTGCCCCCTGTTTGCCATGGAGCCACCCCAGTGGGGCGCTCGTAACTGGAGTGTACAGAAATTGATAGACTGTGATGGAAGGTGGAGTCTTGCAGGCAAGGGCGAAGAGTGGCAGTTAGGCGCAGGGGTCAGGGTCCAGGGCTGGCAGTGACGGCAGTGGAGACCTCGTGGGTCAGGCCAGGCATACACGCCACCCCAACAGCATGAGGAGGAGGGATGTGGGTGGATGCTGCGGAATGGAGATGATGTCTGAGGAGCAGGGATGCGTGAAGACTCCGGATTAGTCTCCCAGGTGAGATAACGAGCCAGCAGGTCAGGGTGCGGCACTGCCGGCAAGGCCAGTCCTCAGGTCGGGTCCAGTACAGGGTACGGGTGAGCGATGAGACTCAGCTGGGGGCTGGTGTGACACTGCCTAGCGTGTCCGGCGTCTGGACCCGGCAGAGGTAAGCGAGTGAGCTGTAGAGTCTCTCCGGGTCCCAGCTTGAGTCCAACATCAGAGAACTAATTTTGACATCTGAGACTTGACATTTGCAAGCCATCTCTCCTCAGGTATGTCTGATGGAGTCCATAAGCTGTGTCTGTTGTCATGGCACAGGTCTCAGGAGCTGGAATCAGGTCTGAAAGGGAGTAAGGACAGGTACAGGTGCTATTAGAGGACATGCCAGGACAAAGAAAGATATAAGTGCAGCTATGATATCAGCTAGGTATGGTGGCACATCTCTGTAATCCCAGGGGGCTGAGATAGGAGGATCACAAGTTCACGGCCAGCCTGAGCTATGTAGTGAGACCTTGTTTTTAAACAACCAAAAAAGAATAGTTCTGATAATTGAGGTCTGAAGTCAAGGTCATGTGACCTTGTCCAGCTGTGTAGGAAGAGGACCCAGATGTGCACATATTAGAGTGTCTGGTAGCTTCTGAAAAGTGAGGATTGGATAGTAGTTAGCTGATTGAAAGATGAGGTGAACCCAGGTTCTCAGCATCTTGGCCAGCCCTTCCGAGGCATCACAGGCTGCTCTGTCATTGGGTGTGTAGGGTGGTGTTGTGAGAAGAGCAGGAATAGACGAATTATAAGAGGTGAGGCCTGGGGCAGGTCAAATACAGGTGGAAGTTTTCCCATCCCAGCAGCCACTTCCCAAATAACCAACTCAATACTAATTATAAATGCTCGGCCCATAGCTCAGACTTATTACTAACTAGCTCTTACGACTTAATCTTTCTGTTAATCTGTGTGCTGCCCCGAGGCTTGTGGCTTTTACCTCTGTCCCATTTTGTGTGTCTGACTTGTTCTGCATCTGGCTGGCAACTCCTCCGACTCTGCCCTTCTTCCTGCCACCGTTTTCCTGGTCTGGCTCTCCTGTCCACTCTCTTCCTGCCCAGCTACTGGCCCGTCAGCTTCTTTATTAAACCAGTCACAATGACATATTCACACAGTATAAAGGAATATTCCACAGCAGAGGACCTGTGTCTTTAGGGTGCAGTTTGAGAGACTCAAGAAAGGTAAAGGTTCTTTGAGAGAATGTGCTACCTAAGGCCCGAGTCTAACACTGGCAGCAGAAGACTCTGAGATTGGCAGGTAGCATTGATTCAGGTGTGGGGTGGAGTCTGTGAGATGGGGGCTCATGGCTGCGGTCTCAGGAGCTGGAATCAGACAAGAATGTGTGACTGGTTTTCCTCTGGAGCCAGGGGAGCCAGGCTAGGCACATGTAGGTAGAACTGGCTTGGGCTAGTCTGGACATTGAAACTAAAGGCGCAGGGTGGGAGATAGAACTCCTTGGCAGGGTCCAGGCCCTTGGTTCAGCCCCCGGCATCACCGGAAATGGGAGGAAGGCAAGGGCAGGTGGAACTGGGTCTTGATTGAAACCAGGCCTGACCATGTGATTCGGTGACATTGGAACAGTTTTGGCAGCGCAAAGGTAGGTGGTCTAGCGTCTCCTAATCCACCCAGAAGGCGTGGAAGCCAGGCCCTTACAGGTGTGTGCGGTAAGACTGGCAGAGGAAGTTGCTAAGGGTCAGGTTTGTATGCCCTGGTCTCCCAGGTAAGGTACAGAAGAGGCTGCTGAGGTCAGGCCCAGGCTGGGATCCCAAGTCTGCCAGCCTTGGCCGAGCGCACTGGGAGTTTATCGAGTGATTTGATCTGCGGAACCAGCAGAGGTGGGGTTGAGGTGAGACACCACAGTTCGTCATTAGATCCTTCCTTGGGTCAGTCCCGTCGAGCAAAGCAGGCAGAGGCAGTCTGCCAGGTGAGGGAGGCCTCAGAAGCAAAGAAGAATTGGATGTTTGAGTGCGGTCTGAAGAAATGAAGTAAGACAAGATGGATGGAGCACATGTCTGTGGGAAACTAAGGGGGTGTGGTGTGCGTGCGTGGGTGTCTCTGGGTTACCGGGAGTATGTGAAACTTCACTCGGTAAGGTTGAGTGTGACCAGGCACAGGGATGTGGAGGTCAGGTTCTTGGGTAAGGCCTGTGGAGTCCTTTCCTGGCACGGGGTTGAATCTTCAGGACTGCCAATCTGGCGAGAGTGACATTAGCATGTGGGTAGACAGGGTTTGCCAGGGACGGTCTGTGAGGGCCTGGGGTCACAAAACCGGCATGCCACTGAGACCTAAGAAGTCATAGTCAGAGCCGGGAAAGAAAGTGCATTAGGTCAGGTAGGTAGAGCTGGCCTGTTAGGAGTGTGAGGGTCAGGGTCGGGTCAGTGGACTTGAGTCATTAGGAATTATATGGGGATTCAGTATCAGGAACACAGACAGATGTGGGGCAAGGAATCAGGATCAGAACTGGCCAGTCAGGCGTGGTCTGAAAAACCCAGAATCTCATATAGGTAAGTGGAGCTAGCCCATCTGGTGTGTGGTCCAATGAGCCGAGATGTTTTGCTGGCCTTCCAGGTGTGGTCTGAAGAGCCATGGTCAACATCCTGATAGATTGCAGTGACTCACCAAGGAGAGTCGGAAGCCAGGGTGCATACTGTACCAATAGACAGAGCTACACCAGGCTGGCCTCGAACTCAGAGATCCGCCTGCCTCTGCCTCCTGAGTGCTGGGATCAAAGGCGTGCGCCACCACGCCTGGCCTGTCAGATACAGTTTTGGAAGTGTGAGAATTAAAGGTGAATGCAGGTAGGTGGCCCTGGCTTATTTATCAGTTGTGATTCTGGAGGGCCAGAGTCAGAGGCAGACAGTTGATCTGCCAGATATAGACCGAGGCCTGAGGAGTTGAACACTGGTAGGTAGAGCTGGCCCTTTCCAAAGCTGGATTCAGTCAGAGGTAGGAGTTATACCTGCGTCTTGGTGGAGAAGCCAGAAGAAGCATGGTCCAGGCTTTTGTAGAGGCCATCCAGGTTTGAGAAGCTGGGGCCAGACTCAGGTAGAGGTGACCGACCAGATATGCTTAGGAGGCAGGGTCAAGTACTTGCAGGTGGAACTGACCAGGTGTACTTTGAAGACCCAAGGGTCCAGCACAGGTAGGTAAACCCAGCTTGGGAGGTGAGATCAGGAGAGCCAAGGTCAAACTAAAAGGAAGGAAATTAGGGCCTGGAGAGATGGCTCAAGAGGTTAAGAGCACTGGCTGCGTTTCTAGAGGTCCTGAGTTCAATTCCCAGCAGCCACATGGTGGCTCACAACCATCTGTAATGAGTTCTGGTAGCCACGGATACACACACACACACACACACACACACACACACACACACACACACATACACACACACACTACATTTTTATAAAAAAGGGAGGAAATTTGTCCCACTAAGTGCAGCCTAAGGAGCTGTCATCGAGCACAGGTGGGCAGGTTGGCCTGGCATGGCCTGAGTCAGAGCTGTTCTGCTGGGTGTTGTTTTGAGGGGCTTAAGAATGTGGGTAGGTAGGGTTGAGTTGTACACAGGATTCAGTTAAAGGTAGGGTATCCCTGAGTCTTTGTGGAGGTGCCCTGGCTAGCTCATGTGGGTTGGAGTGACCTCTCAAATTAGACACACAGCACTGGCTCATAAAATAGACAAGTGCAGTGGGTCTTCTAGGCTATCTGCAAGCCCTAATTTAAATGTAGGTCGATAGGGTCCTCTAAGCAAGGGCTTTGAAACCAGAGATAGATATGCCTGGGGTCTGTCCGGGAGGGAGGGAGGGAGGGAGGGAGGGAGGGAGGGAGGGAGGGAAACACCAAAGAGTGACAGGAATGTGTGGGGGCCAGAGAGAGGAGGTGGGGTGCACTAAGCCAGCTGTGCTACCTGTCCTCAGTCAGGCCACACTTGGGGCTGTTGCCGGGGCCTGGGGATCTGTAGCCAGGCCCAAGTGTGTGGTCTTAGGCCTCACTTTCTCACTGTTGTGTGGTCTGTGTTGCCCTAGAGATACCAACGGTATGATTATGAGGGCTCGGAGGCCTGGGTCAGACCCTGTTTGGCATTGCCAGGCTCCCTGGGAAGTGAAATCTGGCCTGGTTCCTCTCAGCTAAGGTCAGAAGCTAACCTTGTCAGTGTGAGGGCTGATGACTGCCCAGTCAGGTTCAAAACCTTGAGTCCACTAGGCAAGACCTGAGGGTCCATGTCTCTCCCGAGGGGTCCTGTGAGATGGTTGCCAAGCTCTTCCTAAACCTGGATCCTTCCAGATGAATCATTATGTCTTAGCCAGAGGGACCTTGGCTGTATTTCTCGGTCTTTGGACCTGTGTGAACCTCCTGTGTCGGCCTCCTCTACCCCCAGTCCAGGGTGTCGGCATTTCAGGATAACCTCAGGTCCCTTGGGGGTTTCCTCTGTCGTTTGTGCCTCGGTCTCAGACCGCAGTTTTGAGAGCTCCACAAAGGTTTGTTCCTCTCCCCTTCCTCCTCCAACTTGCGGATCGTGCTGTGCTTCCTCCCAGCCTGTCTCCCCAGACTTCCAGAAAACACTTCCATCCAGACACCACAAGACATCTAATATAGGTGTGGTAGCACCTCTCCTTTGCAGCTGGTGAGCTTCTAGTCCTGTGTCAGCCTGAGAGACTTGAGGAAGGAAGTTGCTCCTATCACTTCCTGCGAGTTTTAATTCTCCTGTAAAAGACTACTTCCGCTACAGGACTTGTATGCGCCACTCTGGAATGCCTCTCTGGATGCCAGGTGCTGCTGCCTCAGACCCAGGCTCTGTTTATAACTGGTCTCAGCACCTCTGGGTCTTTACATGTTTGAAGAGGCTCTGTGCTTTTCTGTGTCTGAGGAGGCAGGGTAAGCATAGTTACAAAGCTATGGATCTGTTGATTCCTGAAGAGACAGAATGGGTGCAGGTCTGAGGCTCCGAGTCTGTCATTGTGTGAGGAGACAGGGTTAGTCGCTGTGGGACCAAGGTACAGGTAGGACCAAGGCTCGGGGTGTGTCAGCGACCAAGAAGACATGGTAGGTACAGGCCGAGATTCTGGATCCGTCAACATATGAGGAGACGGCATGCAGAGGTATGAGCCCTGGTCTGTCAGTATCTGAGGAGATGGAAGTACAGGTGTGAGGTTTTGGGTCTGTTGGTGACCAAAGAGACAGGGTAAGTGTGAGAACGAGGCTCTGGGTCTGTCAGTAACAAAGAAGACTGGTACATATAGGTATAAATTAGTGGGTCTGTCCTTGATCACGGAGGCAGGGTAGATAAGGAATGAGGCTCTGGTCTACCAATTTCTGAGGAGACAAGGTAGGCACAGGTATGAGGCTATCGGTCTGTCAGTGCCTGAGAAGGCAGAGTAGGCGCAGGTATGAGGTTCTGGGTCTACCAATTTCTGAGGAGACAGGGTAGGCACAGGTATGAGGCTCTGGGTCTGCCAGTGCCTGAGAAGCCAGGGTAGGTGCAGGTATGAGGTTCTGGGTCTACCAATTTCTGAGGAGACAGGGTAGGCACAGGTATGAGGCTCTGGGTCTGTCAGTGGCTGAGGAGACAGGGTAGGCACAGGTATGAGGCTCCGGTCTACCAATTTCTGAGGAGACAGGGTAGGTGCAGGTATGAGATTCTGGTCTACCAATTTCTGAGGAGACAGGGTAGGTGCAGGTATGAGGTTCTGGTCTACCAATTTCTGAGGAGACAGGGTAGGTGCAGGTATGAGGTTCTGGTCTACCAATTTCTGAGGAGACAGGGTAGGTGCAGGTATGAGGTTCTGGTCTACCAATTTCTGAGGAGACAGGGTAGGTGCAGGTATGAGGTTCTGGTCTACCAATTTCTGAGGAGACAGGGTAGGCACAGGTATGAGGTTCTGGTCTACCAATTTCTGAGGAGACAGGGTAGGCGCAGGTATGAGGTTCTGGTCTACCAATTTCTGAGGAGACAGGGTAGGTGCAGGTATGAGGTTCTGGTCTACCAATTTCTGAGGAGACAGGGTAGGTGCAGGTATGAGGTTCTGGTCTATCAATTTCTGAGGAGACAGGGTAGGTGCAGGTATGAGGTTCTGGTCTACCAATTTCTGAGGAGACAGGGTAGGCGAAGGTATGAGGTTCTGGTCTACCAATTTCTGAGGAGACAGGGTAGGCACAGGTATGAGGCTCTGGGTCTGTCAGTGGCTGAGGAGACAGGGTAGGCACAGGTATGAGGCTCTGGGTCTGTCAGTGGCTGAGGTGATAGGGCCTGCGTCTGAACAGGTAAGTTCAGCACAGGTATGAGCATTTGGACTGCCAGTATCTGAGGAGATGAGGGCATGGCCCAGATATGAGACACTAAGTCTATCAGTGTGTCTGAGGCAGTAAGGTAGGCCCAGGTATGAGGCTCTCAAGTCGTGTCTGAGGGGATTGGGTTGGGGATGGGTATGAGGGTCTGTGTATGTCAACATCTGAGGAAGCAGGTTTAGCACAGATTGGGAGCCCTTTAGTCAGCACTGAGAACGTAGGGACTGGCACAGGTCCTGGTTCTGCCAAGGCTGAGAAGGTAAAGGCTGGCACAGGTGTGAGACTGTCCATCAGTGCTGAGGAGACGGGAGCTGACAGAGGTATGAGGCCAGCCATCTTCAGTTGATTGGCTGTGTCTGCCTTGCTGGCCAGCATGGAGGGTCGCTGCTGGTTCACCGGGCAGAGTTGGGTTGGGTCAGACCCTCCAAGCTGTTCCTGTGGACGAGTGGCCTTCTGGGCACAGGTGTGGCAGGAGGGAGGGGGGTTAGGGTGTGCCTGCCCTCCTTCAATGCCTTTTCCTTCTTTCCTAGTGGGTAGGTGGCCGCTACTCGCTGTGGTCAGCCATTGGACTTTCCATCGCTCTGCATGTGGGTGAGTCGCCTGCAGGAGGCAGTATCGCAGTGTGAAGTTGAGGTTGCATCCCTGAATGCCTTGCTTGTCCCACAGGCTTCCAGCCTCTCTCCTCCTACCTAGAAACATTTATTCTTTTAGTTCTGGGAGAAAGAACCAAGGGTAGGTTTTATGCTCAGGGCCACCTTTGAAGAACAAAACTTCCTGCAAGCCCCTCCTTATCCCAGGTCCTGTCTTAGGGCTCCACATCCAAAAAAACTGTGACCCAACTGCCAGGAAGACACGGTGTGTGTGTGTGTGTGTGTGTGTGTGTGTGTGTGTGTGTGTGTGTGTGTGTGTGTGAGACTTCTTTTGATGCTACTTTCATGGCACAGGTTTTGACCACTTCGAACAGCTGCTCTCCGGGGCTCACTGGATGGTGAGTGCTGAGTGGCCTGGGACATGTATGGGTCCTGTTCCCTCCTTCCTCTCCCTGACAGCTGCTCAGCCCCCCACCCACCTGGTTTCAGGACCAGCACTTCCGCAAGACACCCCTGGATAAGAATGCCCCCGTCCTGCTGGCTCTCCTGGGGATCTGGTATATCAACTGCTTCGAGTGCGAGACCCATGCCTTGCTGCCCTATGACCAGTACATGCACCGTTTTGCTGCCTACTTCCAGCAGGTACCAACTCCCAGGCTGTGCTTGGAAATGTCTAGTGGCAGATTCCAGTGTCTCCCCTTACCCTTGGGTATGGATATCGCATATATTTGCTCCTGGGTTTATGGCACATCTTGGTAACCAAGCCCTATTCTGTCCGTGTTACCAGCTGAATTTCACCACTGTGAGAGGTGCCCTCACCAGACTCATCCTGGATAGGTTGTGGGCATGTGCCTTCCTCTTTGGCTCTCATTTGTTGCTATTCTGGGTGATGGTGTGAGCTGGGACTCCCTGGGACCTATACTGTGGCCCATCTTGGGCACGTTGTTCACTTGGATATGTTAAATGACTAGAGAATTTACAGCTAACCTCTCTGCATTTGTAAGCACATGCAGCAAAAATCAGCACTCTTATGAGCCTCTGACCCTGTGCCCCAGCCTATTGTTTGGTCTGAGCACACCTACCTACTCATAGTCTCCTCTCTCCCCTTTTCTTTTAATGTGCATTTGTATATATAAGTGATATGTATGCAAGGTGCCCATGGAGGCCAGAAGAGGTTTGATGGGATCCCTTGCAGCTAGAGTTACAGGTAGTTGTGAGCTACCTGATGTGGGTGCTGGGAATTGAAATTGAGTCCTCTGGAAGAGCAGGAAGCACTCTAAGGAACTACTAAACCATCTCCCAAGTCCCTTCATCATTATTCTTAAAGTGAACAAGATTTGAACCTTTCAATTTGCATGATTTTGAAAGGTTTTTCTGGATCAAGAGAGCAGTGGGCTGTTTTCCTGGGTTACCTCAGGCCACCTATAGGAAGAACAAAGTTTGTTTTTAAAGAGATCCTCTTCCTGCCTCCAGATCATATTCTCCTGATCATGGTAGTCTAAGCCAGAAAGCTCAGGAGCCTGAGGACCCACATTTATAGGCTCCCCACATGAAGCTGAGGCACCCCAGAAGGATCTGGGCACAGTTCTTAAAAAGGAAATCTTATAGGTAAAGGGTTGAGTTTCTGTCCTCATTCCAGGGCGACATGGAGTCCAATGGGAAGTACATCACCAAGTCTGGTACCCGGGTGGACCATCAGACAGGCCCCATTGTGTGGGGAGAGCCAGGGACCAATGGCCAACATGCATTCTATCAGCTTATTCACCAAGGTAAGGCCCATCTGTCCTGGGGGGTGTGGTGCCTGACAGGATGAGGTTGGGACAGCTGGGACCTCCTTCTTAGGGCAGTGCCTTCTGTAGGCTGTTTGGTACCTCTCTTGGGCCTGGGTTGTATGGATGACCACTGTGCACTCCACAGGCACCAAGATGATACCCTGTGATTTCCTCATCCCTGTCCAGACCCAGCACCCCATACGGAAAGGTCTGCATCACAAGGTAAGAGGGCTGTGTGGACCTTCCTGCAGCTCTGCCCTGCTCAGCAGTTAGCTTCGTTTCTCTTACTGCCACAGCAAATGACTATACATTTACTGCCTTGAGACACAACACGTCTGTTATCTCAGTTCCCAGGATCACAAGCCCGGTGGCCCTCAGAGTTGGGTTCCTACCTCATAAAAGGTGTGTTAGCCTGGCCGGGCGGTGGTGGCACACGCCTTTAACCCTAGCACTCTGGAGGCAGAGGCGGACGAATCTCTGAGTTCAAGGCCAGCCTGGTCTACAGAGCGAGATCCAGGATAGGCATCAAAACTACACAGAGAAACCCTGTCTTGAAAGACAAAAACAAAACAAAACAAAAAAAGGTGTTAGCCTGTATTAGTTCTGTCTCTGCTGCTGTGACAAGAGCTCTTAGCAAGAGCAAGCCTGGAGGGAGAAACACTTATTTCAGCTTACAGGTCACAGTCCATGATTGAAGGAAGCCGGGGCAAGAGCTCGAGGCAGAAACTATCCCAGGCTTTTTCTTTTGGGCCACCAACCAGCTCCCAAATCATGACACAGAGACTTAGTTTTGAAGGCTCTGTCTAGCTTAGGCACATTTCTGTGTAATCTGTTTCTCTTTATCTACCTTTTGCTTTGGGGCTGATTACCTTTCTTACTTGGGTATATCTTACTGTCCCTGCTTCTCTCTGTCTGTCTGTCTGGTGTCTGCCTGGCTTCTTGCCCCAGGCATTCCCTCGTTCTCTCCTCCTTCTCTCTCTAGATTTCTCCTTCTGTTTATTCTCTCTGCCTGCCAGCCCCATCTATCCTTTCTCTTGCATAACTATTGGCCGTTCAGCTCTTTATTAGACCAATCAGGTGCCCTAGGCAGGCAAGGTCAAACAGCAACACATCTTTACATAATTAAATGCAGCACAAACAAGTGTAATACATCCTTACATGTTAAACAAATGCAGCATAAACAAATGTATCACACCTTTACCCAGGTAAAGCAATATTCTGCAGCATAAACAGATGTAACACATCTTTGCCTAGTTAAAATAATATTCTTCAACAAGAAACCATGGATGCATGCTGTTTGCTGACTTGTTCTCGGGTTCATGCTTAGCTAGTTTTCTTATATAATCCATGGCCACCTGCCTAGAGATGGTGCTGCCCACAGTGAGCTGGGCCTTCCTGCATCATTTAACAATGACAATCTCCCATAGGCCAATCTGACCTGGGCAGTCTCTCAATAGAAACTCGGTCCCAGATGACTTTAGGCTATGTCAAGTTGACGGTAAAGCCTAGGATACAGCCAGACTCCCAGGGGAATACTTGTTCATTCAGGCATCTGGCAGAATCTACCTCCCTGTGGGAGGACCAGCAGTCTGGTCCTTACTGGCAGCTGAGTGTCCTTTTGTTTATCATTTTGCAAGAGGGTCACACAGTGCAACCCAAGCTGGCCTTAAATTTGGTAATCCTCTTTCCTCGGTCTCCTGACTCCTGAGTGTAGGGATTAGAGGCGTGTGTCACCACATCCCGGGCTGTACTCTGTGATACAGCACTGTTGACGTAATACAACTAGACAAGGGGGTGTTGGTGCCTCACCCTCCTTTTGTTGTTGTTGTTGTTGTACTATTATTATTATTGTTATTTCTGGTTTTTCTAGACAGGGTTTCTCTGTGTAGCCCTGCCTGTCCTGGATCTTGCTCTGTAGACCAGGCTGGCCTCGAACTCCCAGAGATCCATCTGCCTCTGCCTCCCAAGTGCTGGGATTAAAGGTATGCGCCACCACCGCCTGGCTCTCTGAAAGTCTTAATAGACAGTCATTAGCATGACACTTTGCCAAGTACTGAACATCCTGTTAGGAAGCTTGGCAGGGTGGTACGTACACACCTGGTGATCACAGCTATTCAGGAAGCCCAGACAAGGCAGGAAGATCTGCCAGGTCAGGACCGCTGAGTAACTGTGAAAACCTGTCTCCGTTCTCAAGAGCTGCAGCTCAGCAGAGGGCACCTGGGTTCCGTCCCCAGTGAAGAAACATGAATAGTTGTGCTGTTACCTGTGTTCCTGTGCCGTCCTTCCTCACCCACCTGGGAAGTACCGGGCAGGCTCTGGCGCTGCCTGCTGCTGTAACCGCATGTCTCTCGCCAGATCCTCCTGGCCAACTTCTTGGCCCAGACTGAGGCCCTGATGAAGGGGAAGTTACCTGAAGAGGCTAAGAAGGAGCTCCAGGCTGCAGGAAAGAGCCCGGAGGACCTGGAGAAGCTCCTGCCACACAAGGTCAGCCTTGCTCGTGAATTTCAGCTTTAAGGTGACGTGTAGGAGCTAGAGGGATGACCCTGACGGGGTCATGGAAGACTTGCTTGTCCCACACAGTAGGAGGGTCTGTATTTAAGTGTCCCAGCCTCTGGGGAGCGTGTCTTTCCTCTCCAAAAGCTTCCCCTACCCCCCTACCCCTGGACACAATGTATATTGGCAATATTCTTTCTCTTCCCACAACTCCCAGATTCATCTACCCACTCAACTTCATTCTCTCTCTCTCTCTCTCTGTTTTTTTAAGACAAGTTTCTCTGTTTAGTTCTTGCTGTCCTGGAAATCACTTTGTAGACCAGGCTGGCCTCGAACTCAGAGATCTGCCTGCCTTTGCCTCCCGAGTTCTGGGATTAAACACATGCGCTTAAAAGAAAGAAAAAAGCCGGGTGGTGGTGGTGCATGCTTTTAATCCCAGCACTCAGGAATCGGGAGGCAGAGCCAGGCGGATCTCTGTGAGTTCCAGGCCAGCCTGGGCTACCGAGTGAGTTCCAGGAAAAGCGCAAAGCTACATAGAGAAACCCTGTCTCGGAAAACCAAAAAAAAAAAAAAGAAAGAAAGAAAAGAAAAACCGAAAGAGAGAGAGAGAGAGAGGCCAAAAATACAGCATAAGAAGCAAACGAACAGGAAGCCATGGCGCCTGTTTTGCATTGGCCAGCTGTTCGTTGGCGTACTCCTGCCCTGGAATGTGGTTGATAGACCTGGTGTCGCTCTGTTGAAGAGAATTGCTTTTTCCCTGTCCCAGCAGCTGTTATTTGCAAATACCTTTTTGATTAGAGGTGGGACTCAGTGTCTGCTCCTCTGCCATAGGATTTTATCAGATTCGGACTTGTGCATCCTGTTGTCACAGTCTATGTGAGTTGCTTTTTTTTTTTCTTTTCTTTTCTTTTTTTTTTTTTTTTGAGACAGGGCTTCTCTCTGTAGTTCTAGCTGTCTTGGAACTCAATCTGTATACCAGGGACCAGGTTGTCCTCGAACTCACAGAGATCCGCCTGCCTCTGCCTCCCGAGTCCTGGGATTAAAGGTTTGTGCCACCAACACCCAGCTTAGTCTGTGAGTTTCTAAGTGCATCAGCCCTGTTGTGTCTGGAAGATACTGTTTCCCTGAAGTCATCCACCACCTTGGCTCTTAGAGTCTTCCCAACTCCTCTTCTATGTAGATCCCTGAGCCTTGGGGATGGGTGTGTAGAGACACCCCATTTAGGACTGAGTGCTCTGGAATTCTCTCACTCTGCACCTCATTGAGGACATTTCTTGTTTCCTGTAGGTCTTCGAAGGAAATCGCCCAACCAACTCTATTGTGTTCACCAAGCTCACACCATTCATTCTGGGAGCCTTGATTGGTGAGTGGGGAAGAGGGAGGGACTGCCAGGCTTGGGATCAGTTGGATGGAAGGGAAAGGGAGGAAGGCCGGCCAGCCTGCCTGATGGATACCATCTGCTCCTTCCTCTACAGCCATGTATGAACACAAGATCTTCGTTCAGGGCATCATCTGGGACATCAACAGCTTCGACCAATGGGGGTGAGTTGCTGAGGAAGGTCTGTTGTGCCTTCCTGCTGGCTCTGGAACCTGGCTCACTCTCCTCTTCCACCCCTCCCTGGCAGAGTGGAGCTGGGGAAGCAGCTGGCCAAGAAGATCGAGCCCGAGCTGGAGGGCAGCTCCGCCGTGACCTCCCACGATTCCTCCACTAACGGCCTCATCAGCTTCATCAAGCAGCAGCGGGACGTCAAAATAGAATAAACTCAGCCGCAGCCCTCTCGACTGGTCCTTGTCCCTCTCCATCCTGTGCGCTGCATGGTCCTGTCCCTCCCTGCCCACAGCGCTCCTCCGGCCGTGGGCTCGGACTACAAGGCTTTGGGGAGAATTGCCGTGGGATGCCGTCCACCCACTATGCGCCCTCCCTGTAGAATCGGGCTGAAGTGCTTTGATACATCTGATCGTCCTGACCCATATTCACATCCCAGCTAGAATAAAGATGCCGTAGAGGAGGCATGGGCTCAGCCTCTTAGTTTCCTGAGGTGGGGCTTTATCTGTCAGCGGTGGGTGACCCTGCTGTGCCCTGGTTGGCGCTTGACTCAGTGGTGAGCAGGTCTGCAGTGGAGGGTTGTTCTGTGGGACAGGGATCAGTCAAGGAGGGCAACTTGGTGTCCATCTTCACCTCACCTTCCACTCCTCACCTTGGAGACATGGAAAAACTTTCTGCTCACTGGCTAGGTTTTTGTCTGCTTATTGTTTTGGTGTCAAAACCCAGGAATGAACTTTTTAAATTATATGTATCCATTTATTTAGTGTGTGGGTGTGTACGCATGTGTGTCGGACAGAGGACAGCTTCTGGGAGTTCTCGACTTTCGGTGTGTCAGTTCTGGGGATTGAACTCAGGTTGTGAGGCTAGATGCAAGTACCTTTATTCACGGAACCATTTCACCAGATCCAACTTCTTTTAAAAAATGTATGTTTGTGTCTTTGTGAGTACATGTGGGTGCTGGTGCTGATGGAGGCCAGGAGAGAGGGCATCAGGCAGTTACAGGAATGCAGTTACAGGTGGTTGGTTGTGAGCCACCCAGATGGGGTGCTGAGAACAGAACTCAGGCCTCTGCAAGAACAGCAAGTGCTCTTGACTGCTCAGCCATCTCTTAAAGCCCTCCGAAGACAGTTTTAGCTGGGCATCTTGACTGTCACCTTAGACATCCACGCATGTCCTGGCGGTCCAGAGTCTGCGGTGTGAATTGAGTGACAGATAGCTCTACTTTCCTCCTTGTTCATTGTGGGCCACTGAATAAGAACACTTGGCACACAAGCCTGGTCACCCGAATTCAATCCATGGAACCCATATAAAGGTGGAAGGAATGAACCGAACCCAGAGTTGTCCTCTGACCTCTCCATGTGCTGGCATGCACCTGCCCTCCCCCCCTCCCCCCCACACCCAATGAAATGTAAATGGTACCAGAACTTACTTGAAGCTAGCCTGAGCAGAGAAGCAAATTCCAGGTTTGTCTGGCTACACAGTGGAAACCTGTCTCCAAAAAAAAAAGAAAAAAAAAAAAAGGTGATAGGTAGCAGGGTCTCAGATGTAGCTCAGTGGCAGAGCATGCTCAAGGCTTGGGGGTTCAGTCTCTATCGTGTGCACACACAGGCATGACTTGAATGAGGTAAGCAGATATTGGAGGTTCAGAGGAGGCCAGCCACTGCTGGAGATGTCTTGGTCCTATGGTTTGGATTTAAGGGTTCAGGTATTAAAGGCTTGTCTCCAGCAGGTGGTGCTATTGGAACATGGTAGAAGAGATTTTGCTGCTAACTTCTTTCTCTGCATCCTGGCTGCCACCTTTGTGGAGATGAACAGTCTTCTCTCTGACATTCTTACACTGCCATCCTCTTCTCAAAGCAGTGAAACTCAGATGCGCTATTGGGCTTATCCTTTCGGGTCACAATCCATCATGGAGGGAAATCCTAGTAGGAACCATAGGGGAACTGCTTGCTGGCTTGCTCCATCCCACAATGGGCTGGGCCCTCCTGCATCAATTGGTAACCAAGACAGTCACAGATAGCGCCAAACAAACACCCTGATCGATGCACTTCTTGGACTGTTGCTCTCAGATGGCTCTACACTATGCTAAATTAACAAGGCTGACTGACATACCACGGCCTGAAAACCATAACCCAAAATAAATCTTCGTTAACACTGGGCTGGCCAGAGCCAGAATTTTGTCTGTGTGTCATATGGATTTTAAAATACCCTTGAAACTGGAGAGGCAGCTCAGTGGTTGAGTGCATACTGCTCCTGCAGACATGGGGGGGGGGGTTCAAGTGCTTTCAGTGCACAGATAGACATAGCCACACATTCACACAATTAAAAATGGCATATCTATTCCTAGATTCAGCTCTCTCTCTCTCTCTCTCTCTCTCTCTCTCTCTCTCTCTCTCACACACACACACACACACACACACACACACACACACACACACACACACACACACATACTACCCCTTGGAAAATACTGAGATAAAACATCCACCAAGCCATCCAAGTTTGCAGAGTCAGCCTGAAGGGAACGTCACAGTCAGACTCCACAGAGCCTTACTCTGCCATGTTAGTGTGATAAACCAAGACTAACCAGAGGAATGAGCTGGTTCCATCTCCAATCTCTGGACAGGGCTGAGGCCAATCCTGGGAAGGCTGGTGCGCCCGCCATTCAGGTGCAGGATCTTAGAATACCACTTTCCCAGCATTATAGAAATCTTAAAATCCTGTGTATTTCCAGCCTGCTGTACTCACTTCTGTATGTGTGTGGAGGGTATGCATGGGATTACCTCAGGTGTCATTCCTCTGGTGCCGTTGATAACTTGCGTTAAGACAGTCTCACTAGCCTGAGAGTTACTGATTAGGCTAGCTGGTCATTGGACCTCAAGGATCCACCTATATCTAACCCAGATACTAGGATTATAAACGACCCCCAGCAGGTCTTTGTGTTTACATTGTTTCTGGGGACTTGTGTTGCCATGCTTACTTACTGAGCTACCTCTCCAGGTGGTTTTTTTTTTTTTTTTTTTTTTTTTCTTTTTTTGAGATAGTCGCAAACCATAACCAAAGCTGGCCTGAGTTTCACTGGGAAGTCCAAAATTGCTGGGATTACCGGTGTGAGCAACCCTTGCCTGGCAATGCATGTTTTTCAAATGTGTTTATTGATGTGTCATTTAAGTACAACAAAACTCTTCGTTAAAATTTTTATTTTTTCACGTACACCATGTGTGCTCCTGGTACCCACGGAGGCCGGAAAAGCATAGGATCCTCTTCAACTGGAGTTGCAAGCAGTTGTGAGCCCCCTATTACATGCTCGAAATCTTCACCTCAGCCTTCCATACCCATTTTTAATCATGTCTTTCAAAATTAAGGACTTTTTGTTCTGTTTCTTGCTGACTGACGATACCATTATCCCGCCTCCAGTTTTTAATTTTCAGGTGAACTTTTTTCGTAGGTCTCATCTGAGGATATCAGAAGTAAAACCTGCGATCTCTGGGATTGCAAGCCCAGGACTCAAAGCCGCAGTCCGTAAGGCAGTGGGATCCGCCCCTTAGCCAATCGGCAGGCCCCATCTGGCTTGGGGCGGGGCCGTCCTGGCGGGACGGGCGGCGCGCGTGCGCAGAGAGCGCGCCCTTTGAGCCACCGTATCTCGCGCTGTCACGTGGGGGTCCGGTTGTCATGGCGGCTGTCGGGAAGCCGGTGCTGCTGGGACTCCGAGACGCGGCGGTCCAGGGCTGCCCCAAGGGGCCCGCCGCCTGGACCGCTAGCAAGCTGGGCGGCGTCCCGGTGAGCGTGGCCGCGAAGCCTTGGCGGGGCCCGTGGGGCGGCGTCCCGCGTGGGGAGAGGGTCCCGCGGGAGGGAGCGGGGTTGAGTCCCGGGGACTGAGTACCTGCTGCGCCCCCAGGACGCCCTGCCGGCCGTTGCCGCTCCGGGGCCGCGGTGTGGCGGCTGCGCGCAGCCGCTCGCGCTCGTCGTGCAGGTGTACTGCCCGCTGGAAGGCTCCCCGTTCCACCGGCTTCTGCACGTGTTCGCCTGTGGCCGGCCCGGCTGCGGCGGCAGCGGGACGCGCTGGTAGGCGGGGAGCTCCCGTAGCCTAGTAGAGTGGCTGGTCCCGGAGAGGGCGGGCTGGATCGGATGAGACTGGGTGGGGCCACACGTCGGGGGTGGAGCCCTCACGACATCTGTCTCGCCCCTAAGCTGGAAGGTGTTCCGCTCCCAGTGCCTGCAAGTGCCAGAGAAAGAGACTCTGAACGCCCAGGTAAAGCGACTCTGGTCAGCACACTGTGTGTTTCTATAATTGGAAAATCTTTTCCAGCATCTCGTTTAAGACAACCTTTCTTGCTCTGTTTGTGAGACACAGTCTACCCTCTGTAGCCCAAGCTGGCGTTCACTGCCAGAAAGTGGTTAGTCTAAATCCCTCCCTATTTCTGTGGTTACCGCTATATAGCACCACTCACTATTGAAGACAGTTTTGTTTTTGTTTTTTTTTAAAGATTTATTTATTATGTATACAGCATGTATGACTGCAGGCCAGAAGAGGGCACCAGATCTCATTACAGATAGATGGTCGTGAGCCTCCATGTGGTTGCTGGGAATCAGGGCCTCTGGAAGAGCAATCAGTGCTCTTATCCTCTGAGCCTCCAGCCCGACAGTTTTTTAAAAGATTTATTTTGGAGGCTGGAGAGATGGTTCAACTGCTAAGATCACTTGTTGCTCTTCCAGAGGACCCAGGATCCATTTTCAGTACTCACACGGCTGCTTGAAATCATCTGTAACTCCAGTTTCAGGGGTTCCAATGTCTTCTTCTAGCCTCAGTGGCACCAGGAACACACACATACATTGCAGGCAAAACACCCATACACGTAAAATACATTTAAAAAAAAATCTGGCCAGGCGGCGGTGGTGGCGCACACCTTTAATCCCAGCACTCGGGAGGCAGAGCCAGGCGGATCTCTGTGAGTTTGAGGCCAGCCTGGACTACCAAGTGAGTTCTAGGAAAGGCGCAAAGCTACACATAGAAACCCTGTCTCAAAAAACAAGAACAAAATTAAAACTCAGGGACAAATATTAAAGATGAAAACCTAAGATAATCATAAGTAATCACAAAAACACACTGCCTCCAGTTGTTTCCTGTCCCCAAAAGGCCCACGAAACCTTCTGACCTTGGCTCCTCTTCCCAGGGTCCTCTTTTTCTTGTGCCCATCAGTAAACTCTATGATCTCTTATGACTAGCTGAATGTGAACCCCCTTTTGAACCAACGCTCTATTCCAATGAGCACAACACAGACAAAATTCCTGTAGTAGTAGTTCTTCCTACTCTGTTCCCACACTACTTGAAGCACAACTGAAAGATCGTGGGGCAGACTGACCAAAGAAACCTTGACCTATGTGTACCTCATTGCCGAGAAAGAGAAGACAGTTTGTAAGTCACCTCTTACGTGTTTGGGTTGTTGGTTGGTTGGTTTGGACTTATTTATTTAGTTTATGTGGATCAGTGTTTGTCTGCACAAATATACATGCCCCACATGCACAGCTGGCGCCTTGGAGGGTAGAAAGTGGCATTTTACCCCCGGGACTGGAGTTAGAGATGGTTGAGCCACCCAAACCTGCGTCCTCTGGAAAAGCAACAAATGCTCTAACCACTAAGCCAGCTCTGCTGGTCCAATTTTGTTGTTTGTGTGTTTGTTTTGAGACAGGGTCTCACCCTGGAGCTCAGGCTGGCCTGGAACTCAGAGCTCTATCTGCTTCTGCCTCAAGAGTGCTTGGATTAAATGGATACCGCCCCATACCCAGTTAGACTAGAATCCAGGAAGTTGAATTGTAGTGTGCCGGGGGAAGGGGCTGATATGCAGGCTCCCTGGAAGGTACAGGGATGGGTGGTGAGGCTGAAGGGATAGATGAAGTCATCGAGAAGTGATTGGCCTGTGTTGATTGGCTGTTCTTCTAGAAACAGGGTAACGGCCTTGCAGCTGAGAACTGGTGCGAAGGCTCCCAGGACTGGGGCAGTGACAGTGAGGAGACGCCGCCCACCTCAGATTTGGGGACTGATTCTAATGGCGTCAGAGCTGTAGACTGGACTGCACAGCTCCAGGCTCTCTGCCTGCAGGACGGTGCCCCAGCTCTTGCTCACCCTGTCCCTTCACGGGAAGTGCCACAGTTCCAACCCTACTATATCTGTGTCGCCGAGGAGGAGGATTACGGGAACTCCGTGGGTCTGGAGCACGCCCGCAGCCTTCTGCAGGACTACCAGCAGAGAGAAGGTGTTGACATGGAACACCTGCTTTCCCTTTGGTGAGAACTTGCCACCAAGGTTGAGAGAGTCAGGCAAGAAGCTGCCACAGTGGGGTCCCTTTTGTCTTGGTACCTGTGGTGAGTTCTAGAGAGAAGGGATGTGACTGGGCTCTTTTGTTCTGCTGTCCTTGGATGAGAAGAGCAGACTCAGGCCAGGGCTATCTGTATCAACCAACCTGCATTAACTTTCTTTCTTTCTTTCTTTTTTTTTAAAAGATTTATTTATTTATTATGTACACAGGAGAGGGTGCCAGATCTCATTACAGGTGGTTGTGAGCCACCATGTGGTTGCTGGGAATTGAACTCAGGACCTCTGGAAGAACAGTCGGTGCTCTTAACCTCTGAGCCATCTCTCCAGCCCCTCTTTTTTTTTTTTTTTTTTTTTTTTAATTTCATAATTAACTCAGTTTCACACATCAGCCACAGATTCCCCCGTCCTCTCTCCTCCCACCCCCCAGTGCATTAACTCTCAGACTTGTAGCTGAGTGCCCTCAGGAACTGAACCCAGATGAGCACACAGGAGTTGGTGGTACTGGCTGCTTCCTTTTGTTCTATGGTGCGTTCATTTGTTTCTGTTTTGATTGACTGTGGGGCCTGCAACATGTTAAATGAGTGTTTTACCAATGAGCTGTGCCCACAGCCTCTAGTCTCTTCATTTTTCAACGGTTGTTTTTACATTGTGTATTTGTGTACATGCACACAGAGAGTGCATGTGTGGAGGTCAGAGACAGGAGAATCTGCTACATGGGTTCTGGGGGAGGGAGGGAGCACCTTAACCCACTGAGACATCTCTTGGACCATGTTTTGATTTTTTTGTTGTTTTGATTTTGAGACAGTCCCATGTATATTGGGTTGGCCTTAAACTCTCTCTGTAGTCAAGGATGACCTTGAATTCCTTATCCTTCTGCCTCCACTTTGAGTGCTGAGTCAGGTTTTATGCAGTGTTGGGGACCAAACCCAGGCTTCCCTGGTGGTAGGCAAGCGTTCTTCCAGCTGAGCTACATCCACAGCCCTCTTTCCTGATTTTGTTTTTTAAAATTCCTGACAAGGAATTTGTGTGTGCACCTATGTTTATGAGTGCAGGTGTGCACATGCTGCCACAGTCCATGTGTGAAATTCAGAGGACATTTGCTCCTCTTCTCTTTTTTCAGCATGTGGGTTCTGGGGGTGGAACTCAGGTCTTTGAAATCAACAGCAAGTGCTATTTTGCTGGCCTGTTTTCATGTGGTTTTTTTATTCTTTGTTTTTTGAGACAGGCTTTCTCTGTGTGTCTCTGACTGTCCAGGAGCTTGCACTGTAGACCAGGCTGGCCTCGAACTCACAGAGATCCACGTGCCTCTGCCTCCAAAGTGCTGGGATTAAAGGCATGCGCCACCACCGCCCGGCCTTCATGCGTCTTTATAGCAGAGGATGATGAGTTGGAAGAAAGACCCCTTGTGTCAATGACTCTGCTGTGATTCCAGAACTGCCTCAGGCTCTGAGGCCATTTCAGGTTCTCAGTTCTCATTTATGAAATGGGAAGGGTAGCAGAGTTTCCGTTCTTTTATTGCATACTTTGGTGGGTCCTGAGAGAGTAGATCTAGACAGACCATGAACCAAAGCACTAAAGAAGGACGAACTGACCCTTGGAAGTTGGCCCCTGACCTCTATAGGTGCTGTGGCACATGTGCACCAACCCCCACCACACGTGGGGATTAACAAAATCTAGAAAGAAAGCCGTCTTGCTTCCTCTTGCGAATGCTCTGGTTCTCTAGACATTCCTGATTTCACGTGGTCTCTGCTTCTCTCTTTAGTTCTTATAGTGATGGGGACGAGAAATATGAGAAGACCAATATTAAAAGTGGAGACCAAACGTTTTACAAGTTCATGAAGAGAATCGCAGCCTGTCAGGAGCAGATTTTGAGGTAAAGAAAATATGTTTTGTTTCTGTTTTACCGTAGAGGTGGCATGCCAACGAGCACCTACAGTCCCAGGGACTCCTCGGTAAAGTGGGAAGGTCACCTAGCCTGCCTCAGCAACAGTGAGGCGCTCAATTTTTTTTTCATACTATATCCATATTTATTGAGAGATGTCTCAAAGTAACTGAGAAAGGCACCCAGCATTCATCTCTGGTCTCCACATATATGGACATATGCACAAAGAAGTATCTTTCTTTCTTCTATTAGAAGTGTTATGTTTAGGAGCCTTCCACCAGGTACTTGTTTCTGAGAATATCTGCAGTCAGTTTCCTGGACATGATATTGCTGGGCTAAAGGATATTAAACTTTTTGTAGATATTGGCAAATTTGCCCTTAAAAACATAGTGCCTGCTTGCATTCTCACTAGGAATGTAAAGTATTATCTTCTGGTGAATATGCAAATTTCATTTTGTGGACAGAGTCAGGGACTCTGCTCTTTACTAGCTAATCATCCGTTCTTCAGTCACGTTTCCGTTCCCCAGTTTCACTGTATGGAAACAATTGCAGCATCTGGGGTTATTGAGAGGCCCTTCCGTGGACCCTGCACTCTGCTAAGGTAAACAGCAGTGTATAAACGGTGTGTGTGTCCTGTGGTGTGTGAAGAGACAGATGCTGGGGCCGATCACAGTAGGTTCTTGCTCTTCCATAGTGACAGCAGAACAAGCCTCTCAAAAGAGGATAGGAAAGCAGGAGAGTCCACTGTCAAGTTCCTAGTAGAGGGACCAGCAAGTGCAGAGCCCTGGGGAGGGAACAGGGGAATAGGATGTTTGCCAGAGCAGCTCAAGTGGAGTGCGTGAGGAAGGCACTTAATTTTAAAATGTATTTTTACTATTTTTAATTATGTGTGTCTGTTTGTGCATGAGATTTCGGGTACCATAGAATCCAGAAGAGATAGGCAGTCGTGGGCTGTTCCGTTTGGGTGCTGGGAACTGAACTTGAGTCCTCTGTTCTTAGCCACTGAGCCCTCTCTCCAGCCCAGGACACACACACACACACACACACACACACACACACTCTCTCTCTCTCTCTCTCTCTCTCTCTCTCTCTCTCTCTCTCTCTCTCTCTAAATGTATGTGTATGTGGATGCCCATGGAGCCAGAAGAAGGCGTGGGATCCCCTGGAACTGGAGTTAGGGATGCTTATGAGCCATTACATAGGTGCTGAGAATGAACCTGGGTCCTCTGCAAGAGCAACAAGTGCTCTGACTGTTGAGCCATCTTTCCAGCCTCAGCTTTCAACTTCTTAAAAGAAATAGCCAAACTGTTTTCCAAATGTCTTTTACCCTTTATATTCCTTCCCATGGGCTGTGCGTAATAATCCTGGTTCCTGCACACTTCACCAGACTTGGCATTGAAATGATCTATGCCAGATAGTTATTGGCAACCACACTGATTAAGCTAATTACAAGTTTATGAGTCCTAGTGTACACCTTTAGTCCCAGTATTCAAGAAGGCAGATGCAGGTGGATCTCCAAGTTCAAGGCCAGCCCAGTCTACAGAGTGAAGTCTAGGACAGCCAGAGCTACATAGTGAAACCCTGTTTCAAAACACACACACACACACACACACACACACACACACACACACACACACACACACACAAAGTTATGAGTCCTTTTATTAATGGACAGACCAAGAGCAGACTTGCACCTCTGAAATCTCTTGGTACCCTGTAGGCAGAGTTTTCCTGTCCTGACTGTTCCCAAATAACTGACACAAAGGCTTAATATTATTTATAAGTGCTTGGTCGATAGCTCAAGCTTGTTACTTTCTAACTCTTAACTTAAATCAACACATTTTTTATCTATGTTTTGCCATGTAGCTCATGGCTTGTTACTTCATTTTCTACACATCCTGTTTCTTCAGCAGCCGCCTTGTGTCTCTTCTGACTCTGCCCTTCTCATCCCAGTATCCTCAGTTTGATTGTCCCGCCTAACTTTATCCTGCCTTGCTATAGACCACTCAGCTTCTTTGTTAACCAATGAGAGTAATAGATATTCTAGTGTACAGAGGGTTATTCCGCAGCAATGCCCAAGCTCAGGGTAAGTGGTTTTTTGTTTTTGTTTTTTTGTTTTGTTTTGTTTTTTCAAGACAGGGTTTCTCTGTGTCGCTTTGCACCTTTCCTGGATCTCACTCTGTAGACCAGGTTGGCCTCGAACTCACAGAGATCCACTTACCTCTGCCTCCTGAGTGCTGGGATTAAAGGCATGCGCCACCACCGCCTGGCCAGGGTAAGTGTTTTTAAGACAAAATCACAATTAGAACAGTGCTCAAGGTGGGGTTACATCAGTGAGGGTTTGGGGTGGCCTAGTGGCATCTGTTTTCTTGCAGAGCTCAGAAGTATTTTCCAGACCCTACATGACAACTGTGTTTTGGTTTACACTTCCTCTTAGTTATTTTAGTTTTATGTTGAAGCTTGCACAAACACCAGTTATTTTGGTTAATACATCTGGACCATCGTCCCAAAATTGTTGCCAAGGCACATGTGGTTGTTGGGATGTGTGTGAAGGGCTGAGAAGTATCGAGGCGGACACAGAATTAAGTTGGAATAAGCAGTTTCTACAGAAGGTGTATGGTGGTATGGTGGTATTTCAATTGTAACTTTAATGTTTACTTCCCTTGTAACTGAAGGACACTGACCACTTTTTCAAGTATTTGTTTTCTACCTCTTATACCTTATTTTTTAAGGCTGGGGATCCAGTTGGGGACCTTGTAAGTGTAAAGCAAGCACTCTACACTGAGCTATAGCCCCAGACTTTAGGTTTTGGTTTCTTTTACAGTTTGAGTTGGCTTGGAACTGGCTATGTAGACCAGATTAACTTCGAATTGGTAGTTTCCCGGGCCTCCACAGTCCCAGTGCTAGGATTAGCTCGGCGCTAGGTCTAGTAAGCTACCACTCAGGCTGCTTCTGTCGGGTTTTGCCCCATGCATTTGGGTGCTGGGTAAGGAGGAACTCACTGTGCTGCTGTCTGGTGAGGTCAGCCTGCTCTAACTGGTGGGTTGCTGTTGTTTCTCCTGCTGCCCTTGCTTGGGATCTGTCCTGCCTGATTCATGTAGCTGTACAGGCTTTCAGGGTCTTTGTATGACTGATCTTCAATTTGCTTTTATCTTTGTTTTCTTTCTTTTGGACAGGTTTCTATATAGCATAGGCTGCTTTCAAACTTGCTATGTAGCCAGGCATAACCCCCAATATGACCCTGGACTGGGGAGATGGCTCAGTGGAAAGAGCACTGGCTGTTCTTGCAGAGGACCTGGGCTTGTTTCCCAGCACCCGTATGGCGGATCACAGCTGTCTGTAACTCTAGTCCCAGGGGATCTGACACCATCCTGTCACTGCAGGCTCCAGGCACATGTGTAGTGCACATTTACACATGCAGGCAAAACATCCATTTATATAAATAAACAAAGGTTTCGAAGACCATCTGATCATCCTGCCTCTGCCTCTAGCACACTGGGGTGTATAGGCAGGCCTGCATTACCATGTCCAGTTTATACAGTTCCAGGCATCAAACCCAGAACTGCTCACATGCTAGATAAATAGTCTTGCCACACACATCTCTCAGTTCGTGTGTGATTGATTTTTATGTATTCTCTCTGTCCCCCACTTTGTGTGTGTGGTGAATCATACCCAAGACCTCAGCAGTGGCACCCAAGTGTGCTGCCCTGTTCTCTGTTCACACTTTCACTTCCAACCTACACTGAATGCTGTTCTTTTGTTTTTAAGATTCATTTTAGTGTTTGTGTATGTGTGCGTGTACAGTTGTTCTCAGAGGCCAGAGGAGGGTGTCAGATACCCTGGAGCTGGAGTTAAAGACATCTGATGTGGGTGCTGGGAGCTGAACCCGGGACCTCTGGAAGAGCAGAACATGCACTTAACCACTGAGCCATCATTCCAGCCCTAGAATTACAGGCTTAAACTGTGTCTTAGTTGGGTCTTTCCTTTAATCCTGTTTGCTAATAAATAGAGTGTCAAACTTAGGTCCTTAGGGGTGGTAGCAAGCACCCTTCCTTGCTTAGTTGTCCTGATGGCCCTGACCTTGAACTTCTGATTCTCCTGCCAAGCAATACCAATTTCCCTTGATAGCTGGCTGTTGGCAAACATGGGTTCTTTGATTCCAGTCCTAGTCATAAGATGAATGCTTAGGCTCCATATCACACAATACCTACAGGTGCGTGTAGATGCACCTGTGCAGACATACAGCTATGTGTGTGGGCTGTGCAATGCATACAGCAGGGTAATGAAAAGCGGAGGCAGAGGTGCAGAGGTCATAGAGAGACCAATGAAGTCACTAGTGTGTTTACATATGATACTAACAAATCCAGTTGGCAAGCTTCTGGAGACACCTTGCCAAGCTGTGGGGTCACAGGCTTGTATCCGGGTCTCAGGGTGAACCAAGCTGCAGAGACAAGGGGCAGGACTTGTGGAGGCCACAGAGCTGAGCAAAGGAACTGGTCTACAGGGAGGGAGGGAGGGAGGGCACTCCCTCGTCATAGCTGCAGCTGGGACTGAGCTGAGCAGAGCCCCTGGGCAGTTGGCAACACACACCGAGTAGTCATGTAACAGGTCATGGTCACCCAGGTGAGGATTTCAGGTCCTTCCTTGGTTAGGTAGGTGTGTTGAATAAATGTACAGGCCTGGTTTTGCTGATATGGTTTGAGTATGTCCATGTGCGGTTCCCATCTATTCAGTGAGCTCAGAGTGCAGCCCTTCTGCCTTGAGAAGTGTGTGTGTCATCTGTCCTTTAAGGTGAGGCAGACCCCACTCAAAATGGAACCAGGACACTGCTCAGCCGGAATCTGGTTGATACAATATGGAGTAACTTAGGGCAGGGCTCAAAGGCTAGCCTGTAAGTGTCTTGTCCAACCTGTTATATCCTCTTCAAGGCTGAAGATGTCATTTTCCTAAACCTAGTTACCTTAAACTCCTGGGTGAGCATTCTTCCAGAGGAGAGTGGATATCGGTAAGGGTGAGGTGATTATCTGAGAACCACTCAGTTCCCTAAGCAAGGAGGACTTTTTTCCAGACCTCCTTACGGGAGCAAGACAGTGTCAGCAAGGTGCACGTTGCTTAACTAAGTGATAATTAGGCAGGTCGGTCTCTTTAGTCCAGTCTGGTCTACCTAGTGAGCTCAGGCCAGTGTCTATATAATGGGACCCTGTCTCAAATAAGATAAAATAGTCTATGTGGGAACCAGAAAAAGGAAACTTAACACATTGTTAAGAATAACATATGAAGGGGTTCCCTGACCCCAACCTTGCCCCTCCTTAGGGCCTTCAGTGCCATTGTGCCAAGACTTCAGTTCCCCTGAGTGCTTGACACAGCGGCCGGGGATGCTCTGCTCCTGATGCCTGCAGTGGCCCTGCTGCTGGCTGCTGGTGTGTACGGCTCTGAAGCATGGCTCTTCCCTCCTGCTCTAGGTACTCGTGGAGTGGAGAGCCTCTCTTTTTGGTCTCTCCCACCTCAGAAGTCTCTGAGATCCCATCCTGCAGTGGCTGTGGAGGCCAGAGGACGTTTGAGTTTCAGCTTATGCCAGCACTAGTCAGCATGCTCAGCAGTGCTAACCTAGGTGAGAACCCCTTTATTCACTTTAGTGTGGAATGATATTACAATGAAATGCTTTCTTTAGTTATTAAATATAGAAAATGTGAGAAATTTGTAATCTAGCAAATTTCTAATGCCATTATGAACATTAGCCATTTTGATAACTTGAGACTGATCAAGCTAATTTGTACTTTATAAAAAGGTTTATTATTTTATGTGTATGGTATATTGCCTGCCAGTAAGATAAAACTTATTGTCATCTAAGAAAATTGCCTAGAGGCCAGCAAGATGGCTCAGAGGTAAAGTAGAAGTCTCATTGGATAAAGGAGTTTGTTCCACATACCTGACAACCTGAGTTTGGTCCCTGAACCCCACAGTGGACGGGGAGAACTGATTCCCAAAAGTTGTCCTCTGACTTTCACATGGAGTATGTGACATGCAAGCACCCGCCCCCTTCTCACACACACACTAAGTAAAAATAAGCGCCATTGAGATGATTGAGCCCATAAAGACATTTGCTGTGCAAGCCTGATGACCTGCGTTGGATCCCCAAACCACATAAGGAAGAAGGGCACCACCTCTACGGAGCTGAGAGGGCTGGGGGTATGCTGCTTGTCTTTCTTGCTTGAGAAGCTGAGGCAGGACAGTGCTTGAGGACAGCCTGGACAACACACTGACACCGTTTCACAAGGACAATGAGTTAGGCTTGGGTCGGGGCTGGACAGATGGCCCAGTGATTAAGAGCCCTGGTTGTTCTTCCCGAGGACCCAGGCTCAAGTCCCAGCACCCACCTTATCATGAGTGTACCTTTTAACTGTCTCCTTGGTGGACTCTAGAGCATGTGGTATTTTTCAGGTCTTGCTGTGGAATTTGGAACAATTCTCGTTTACACATGTGAGCAGAGTTGCTGGCCTCCGAATCAGCAGACTCCCATGGAAGAATTCTGTATTATACAAGAAGACCCAGATGAATTTTTATTTAAGTAGAACACTTCCTCTTATTTATACAAATTAAAACAAGTTTTCATATTGAAATATATGTATGTTTACCTTATTTTAGCTTGAGACAGGGCGGCCTTGAACTTGTGGCAATCCTCCTGCCTCGGACTTAGCATATAAATTATTAACTAATGTTTTTGTTTAATTTATTGTTTTTCTTTTGTTTTGTCTTGTTTGAGACATGGTCTCTCTGTGTAGCCTAGGCTGGTCTTGAATTCTACAATCCACCGCCTCATTCTCCCAAGTCCTAGGATTACAGGTAAGGACCATCATGCCCAGCTTTAACTGTCATTTATTAATTTGTTTGTTTGTTTATTTTTTGAGACAGGGTTTTTTTTCTAAATTTTATAATTTAATTTAATTTTACATATCAGCCACGGATTCCCCTGTTCTCCCACCTCCCATCTCCTCCAGGGCAAAGACTCCCCTGGGGATTCAGTTCAACCTGGTAGATTCAGTCCAGGCAGGTCCAGTCTCCTTCTCCCAGGCTGAGCAAAGTGTCCCTGCATAAGCCCCAGGTTCCAAACAGCAAGACAGGGTTTTTCTGTGTAACTCTGGCTGTCCTGAAACTCTTTCTGTAGACCAGAGTGGCCTTAAACTAACAGATCCTCCTGCCTCTGCCTCCCAAATGCTAGGATTAAAGGTATAGGTCACCACCACCACCCGGCTATTAACATTTTTTTGTTGCTGTTTTGTTTTTGTTTTTTGTTTTTGGAAACAGTTTTTTTTCTGTGTAACAGCCCTAGCTGCCCTAGAACTCACTCTGTAGACTAGGCTGGTCTCCAACTCAGAAATTGCCTGCCTCAGCTTCCCTAGTGCTGGGATGGAAGGCTGTGCACCACCACCACCAGGCTTAACAGGTATTTTTAATATTGTCCTTTTCTTTCTCTTGGAGACTGTGCTGGGCTTGACTGCACCTCCTGACTGCGTGGATCAGGGACTATCTGCTGCCATTTGCAGTGTTTCTTCCTGGCCTGGAGGCCACTGACTGTCCACAGACACCCTGGTAGGCATTCTGTCTCTAGTGTAGCAGTCAGCATCTTCCCATCCCCTCCAGTGTACCCCACTGCACCCTCTCTCAGCCCTGCAGAGCGTCCTGCCCTTAGACCTGGCTGCCAGGACCTACGCTGTGACCCCTCACTCAGCGTTCTGCTCTTGCAGCATCCCAGGAAGGATCTCTGTGCCATGGCCTATCATCTAACTGCCCACTTGCCCAGTCTCCCCTTCCTGCATTCCGTTTCTGTGTCACTGGCCCCTTCGTTTCTTCTCCCCAACAGCAGTGTGGGAAGACTCCCACTAGTCATGTTCCAGCATGCTCTTGACTCTGCAGTGAGGAGGAGTCCTGATGAGTGGGGTGTGGTCATGTGCACAGTGTAACTGGTGAGAGCTCGCTGAAGGAAAGTGGCTGTGTGTGATAACTGAAGGTTCTGGGCAGAGAGGCTCCAGCAGAGCTTGGCTGAGCATAGCACTGCACAGAGCTGTTCACCTCTCTCTCACTGCCGTGCCAGGAAATCACCACTGGTTTCTCTGTGGTGTCTATGCTATAGACAGTGACTGCCTCAGCTGGCTAGACCATTTACTCCAACTAGAGCAGAAAGTGACGGATTACATCCACAGCTGCGGCCCTTTGAGTTTCTTCAGGTGGCTGGCAAGGGGCGTCTTGACAATAAGGATTGTTGCTTAACTGTATTCTATCTTTTTGAGTCAGGTACTAATGGGGATGATACAGGGAGTTAGCTGGGTTGGGAGGTTGCTCAGTGGTAGAGTTTGGCAAGGCCCTGGTTTCATCCCTAACACTACCCCTCCCCCCAAAAAAGCCCTTCCCACCTTCTCAGATTGCTAGGAGTTACATTCCTTATTCTTTTTTAGATAGGGTCTCCAGTTTGCTGTGTAGTTAATGATAATGAACTTCTAATTTTCTTACTTCCACTTCTAAAGTTACAGGAACATACTGCCATGCTTGGTTTATAGAGTATTGGGGATCAAAGCTGGGCCTTGGACATGCTAGGCAAACACTTTACCAACTTACCTTCAATCTCAGACCCGGTTTTAGTTTTCTGAGACATAGTTCCCGCCTGGCCTCATACTGACCATTCTCCCTTGGTCTCTCCCTTTCCTACTTTCAGATGAAGATAGGCTGCTGACCAAACCTACATTCATGCTTTGTGTGTGTGTGTGTGTGTGGGTGCACAGAGGTCAGAAGAAGGCACCAATGACCTCTTCTAGGATCCTCCGTCTTATTTGATGCGTGGTCTCTCCCTGAACCTGGAGCTCATGTATTTCTACTAGTTTGGCAACCAGTGAGCCCCAGGGATCTTCCTGTTTCTATCCCCACCAGTGCTGGAATTTAGAGCTACAGGCCTTAATAGACCACACCCACTTGTTATGTGGTGCTGGGGTCTGAGTCAGGGCCTCAGGCTTATACAGCAAGTGCTCCTACACACTGAACCATCTCTCCAGCCCTGCTCAAGCATCCTTGAGTTTGGTTATGTGTTACCTATTTAAACCATACAGCTGAACAGAGGCTTTCCTGCAGTCCTATAAGACATTGTGACATGTGAAGAAAACAAGTCTGCTATACACCCATTTAGATGCACCACTGTGTGTGAGGCCGTGGGTTGCAGAACTAGCAATGTCAAAAAAGGAAGTGCTCTGTTAAAGATTTGGGATTAGAGAGGCACAGTGGAACAGGATTGTTGCATGGGGAGGGGCTTACAACTCTCACTTCCTGCACGTAACAGTGTAAGTTCCTACTAGAACTTATTATGCAGGGCAAATATCCAGCCTCCTGGGAAGGGCATCTGCTAGATTAGCTTCAGGATGGTGTTTTTGAGTGCTGGGAGAGAACTCTGTAGATGTACTTATTAAATAAGAAACACAGAACCAATACAAAGAAGAAAGCCAAGAGATCAGAGCTAAGAGCCTTACCCATCTGCTGCAGCTAGCCTCTTCAGCCAAGAGACCTACTTCCTGTGTTTTTGTCTTTATATAGACTTTCTGTTCTGCCTTCTCATTGGTTGTAAACCCAACCACATGTGACTGCCTCGTCACTGCCTGTCTGTACAGACCTCCAGGTCTTCTATGGTTGGTATTGAGATTAAAGGCCTGTGTCTCCAATGCTGACTATATCCTTGAACACACAGAGATCTACCTAGCTCTGCCTACCAAGTGCTGGGATTAAAGGCGTGTGCCACAAACGCCCAGCTTTTGCTATGGCTCTAATAGCTCTGACCCCCCGGGGCAACTTTATTTTTTAACATACAAATCACATTTTAGTACAAATAAAATAACACTATAGAACTCAGCTTATATGCAGGAGTGCCCTCTGCCCTGGTGAGACCCTCTTGTTCTTCCTACACTTGATAAATCCAGGTAGTAGCATATGCTAGCCTGTGTGTGGATGGTGAGCCAATCAACTGCAGAGAAAGACAACGGTTCAAATAGCAATTTTTTCTGTTTTCTGTCTTTAGAGTTAGTTTTCTTTGATGAGCATGAACTGAGAAACAGAACCACAGACAAATGCATAAAAATACCAACCAGGGTGTTCTCAGCTGTTAAGAGCACCCACTATTCTTGCAGAGGACCAGGGTTTAGTTTCACAGCACCCACAACGTAGCTCACAAACTTCTGGAACTCTAGTTCCAGGAGATCTGACCCCTCTTCTGAACTCTACAGGCTCTTCATGTACATGGTGCACAGGAACTCACACATACACATAAAAATAGAAATAAGGTGGAGAGTGATTAGAATAGAGTGCGTGTGCATGTGTGCAGACACACACAGAAAAAGTGCATCTAATTAATGCTGCCTTGTAACATGAATCTTAAAGGGTCTTACTAATTAAAAAAACACAGATATTGAGGTGAATGTTGAAAGATCAGAGAAACAGAGCAAGCCACAGCTTCCTCACCTCGCCAATTCCTCAGCTGATCTTGTTTGCTCAAACTGGGAGCCTCTGTGTCCTCATCTGAATGGATCTCAGCTGAACTGCTGCTCAAAAGCCTAAAAGCTTAACCAGCCTAGTTCCTGGTTTTCACGCCTTAAATACCTTTCTGCTTTCTGCCATCACTTCCTGGGATTAAAGGCGTGTGTCACCATGCCTGGCTGTTTCCAGTGTGTCTTTGAACTTACAGAGAACCGGATGGATCTCTGCCTCCAGAATGCTAGGATTAAAGGTGTGTGTGCCACCATTTTCTGGCCTCTATGTTTGTCTAGTGGCTGTTCTGTTCTCTGACCCCAGATAAGTTTATTAGGGTGCACAATATTTTGGGGAACACAATATCACCACCACATTTCTTTTTTTTTTTTGTCTAAAATTTTAAAAAGCTTATAACTAATACAAGAAAAACTATATCCAATAAGTATATACAATATACACAGTCAAGAATTATTTTAACAATCTCTAGTCCATTAACATTTGACAGATTCAGACAAAATACTTCATTATAATATATTAACAATGTCCAGTCCATTAACATTTGACAAATTCAGATAAAAATTATTACTTATCCTATTTAAAACAAGTAGTTCCTTTTTATTTTTATTTTTATTTTTATTTTTTGGTTTTTCGAGACAGGGTTTCTCTGTGGTAGTTCCTTTTTAAAAGTAGACTCAATAATCTCCCTTTTTATCTTATCATATCCATATTCTCTCTCTTTTTTTTTGAGTAGATCCAAAAATCAACCTTTTGTCATTTCTATATCTTCTCTTTTTTCAGAGTAGATTCAATGAGCTACCCTTTTCTATATCTTTTTTTCTTCTTTTTTTAAACAAGAACCTTGTATCTAATCTCCTTTGTTTAGCTTTTATTTTTATTTTTTACCATTAACAATTAACAACTTGTAACCAACCATCATAAACAACGACAATATCCATAACTCAAATTAGCCAAAAACCACATATCCCACCTCTTGGGAATGTGGGTGTCGTGTTCTTAAAATTACATCAAGTCCTGAGAGAGTTAGTTGTATCATTTGTCCAGTATCTGCATAATGGGAAAGTGCAGGGCTTGTCTCAAGTCCTTGCTCGAGTAGTCTGTGAATCTGGATCATCTCAGCTAGTCATCTTGAAATTGTCCTGAGCAGTTTGTAGTCCAAAGCAGATCTTTCAGTGGTGGTAATCAGCTTAACAGCTTTATCATAGTCATGTAGAATCATCGTTGTGGGGTCCCATCATCCTTTTGAAGATTTCAAAGTTGTTGTTAGGCGTGTTTCTTATTTAATAAAACTGTTTAGAATTTTGTCTACACTGCCTGTACTGGGATCAGTGTAAATCAGGGAATTTCTTATTTTAAAAAATAATTTATTTAAATTTATTTTATGTGCATTGATGTAAAGGCATTAGATCCCCTGGAACTGAAGTTACACAGTTGTGAGCTGCCATGTGGGTACTGGGAGTTGAACCCAGGTCCTCTGGAAAAGCAGCCAGTGCTCTTTACCGCTGAGCCATCTCTCCAGCCCCCAGGGAATTTCTTTATGGCCACTTCCAAGACAGAAAAGTCAGGGATGATCAGAGTTCCTGTGACCTGATTCCATCAGAGGCATTCTGTCTAGCTCTGTGGCCTGCCTTGAGAGTTACCAGCCCTGAATGGCTGACTAAAGCCACCGTATATATTAGATAGGTGCAAAAGTAATTGCAGTTTTTGCATCGCTGAAATTTTGTGTAATATTGGAATATATTAATGTTTTTTTTTATTTTTTATGTGTATGAGAGCATGTTTGTGTGAAAGTGTGTGTGTGTGTGTGTGTGTGTGTGTGTGTGTATGTGTTCCTGTCCAGGAGGTGGAATTACAGACAGTGGTGAGCTGCCTTAAAATAGGTCCTCTACAGTAGCAGGATGAGCTCTTAACCTCTGAGTCATCTTTCCAGCCCATGGAGTAGATTGATAAATGTGGCTATGCTGTATAACATTTTGATATGCATTTCCTGCCCTTTTTTAAATGACTTGCTTGCAGCTTATTTTATATTATGGATATTATGTTAGCCAAAATGCAGATTCGAAGCCCGGCGGTAGTGGCACGCACCTTCCGTTCCAGCACTCAGGAGGCAGAGGCAAACAGATCGGAGTAATTTTGTGATCTGAGTTCAGGATGTGCGACAAAGCAGCAGAGATGACTCTCATCAACGCACATTTGGTTGCTAAGTAACAGTCCACAGAGCAGCGGTTCAGGAACAGCTGGCTGACTCCCACTTAGTGATGGCTCAGGGAGTCTGCAGAGGCAGTGAATGAGAGCCTTGAAGAGTGTAGTGGCTGACATCAGGAGCTGACAGCTGCAGGGGTGGTTTTCAAAGAGGTCAACATGGACCATTCAATCTGCAGTCAAACTGGAAGGGTGAAGAAGCTTGACCGGTGGGTGCCTCAGGAGAGACTGGAAACTGGTTTTGGGCTGTCATTCTGTGCTCTCCCATTCTACACAGTGACCGTTGTTTCCAGTTGGATTGCTGACATGATGGACGTAAGCTTTCCCAGCATCTGTCTCCTGAGGCTGCAGCGGCAGTCGCTGCTCCCTGCACTTCACTACACTTCCCAAGAACGACAAGAAGAAAGATGCCAGAATGCTGGCCAAGAAAGACAAATCCAGTGAGGCAATCTGGGGGCCAGGCCCAAAGGAGTGTGGTCCCAAGGCTGGTTCCGGAGAAGCTCCGGCACCTCATGCTGTTCTTTTTAATGTTTACTTGATGGGCATTGGTGTTTTTCCTGCACGTATGTCTGTGTGAGGGCGTCAGGTCCCCTAGAACTCACTCACCTAATGCTATTTAACAAAGCTCCATATGACAACTGTAAGGAAATTCCCAATTGTATGTAGGCTTATTACCCCAGCTCTGGTCTCAGAGACTCAGCCCTGCAGGAGTTCCTTAGCAAATGGCTTATCAACCTGATTGCAGAGCACAGAGCCCAAGTAATTTACACCCGAAACACAGAGGGTGGCCATACCCCAGCTGCTGTCAGAGATGCAGGAAAAGGGTCAGTCGACTCAACTGTACATTTGTTAAATTTTTTAAAAATGGAAAGGTATATAGCAACCAGCTATGATCAGTTCAGTGGTTGGGCAGATAAGAAACTCCAATGCCTTCCTGGAAGCCAAACTTGAACCACTTTTGCTTTCTGATTCTCTGGGAAGCAGGTACATCTAAGAAGTACACACAGCCAGGTGGTGGTGGCACACGCTGTTAATCCCAGCACTCGGGAGGCAGAGGCAGGCAGATCTCTGTGAGTTCGAGGCCAGCCTGGTCTACAGAGTGAGTTCCAGGACAGCCAAGGTGACACAGTGAAACTGCCATGAAAAAACAACAAAAAGAGTACACTCACCAAGCACTCAGGAGGCAGAGCCAGGCGGATCTCTGTCAGTTCAAGGACAGCCCCTGGTCTACAGAGTGAGAATGGACAAGTCAGGGCTACATGAGACCCTGCCACAAAACAAAACTTCTAACAAAAATGTACAGACTGTAATTGTCCCCATTTTGACTAATGAAAGTGTGTTCAACCCTGGTTATAATTTAAAATCTGTGTAATACAATTCCTTTTGCATTAACATAATTTTGGACTATTTGTTTTGTTTTTATATTTTTATAATAATAGCACTATAATATAATCAATAAAAATATTATTTGGTGTGAAGCATGTGTTTGTGAGGGGCAGAGTCTCCCTAGATAACCCTGGAACTGGCTATCTAATAAACTGGCCTTCAACTCTCCAGAGACTCCCTGTCTCTGCCTACTGCTGCCACACCCAACATTGCTTTTTGTGATGATGAGACTGAAACCTAGGATTCTGAGCATGGTAAATACACCCAACATCCTCAGCCCCGAATATCCATTTTCTTTGTGAGCATCGAATCCTATCCTTTGCCAATATATATATTGCTTGGATAACAATTTCCTTTTTTCTTTTTCTTTTCTTTTCTTTTCTTTCTTTTTTTTTTTTTTTTTTTTTTTTTTGTTTTTGTTTTTTTGAGATAGTGCTTCTCTGTGTAGCTTTGGTGCCTGTCCTGGATTTCGCTCTGTAGATCTGGCTGGCCTCGAACTCACAGAGATCCACCTGGCTCTGCCTCCCGAGTGCTTGGTGAGTGTACTCTTTTTGTTGTTTTGTTTTTCATGGCAGAGTGTCACTATGTAGCTGGGATTAAAGGCGTGCACCACCACTGCTTGGAGATAACAATTTTCTTAATTTGCACATGTTCCTTACATATAGAGTCATAACTTTTTTTTTTTTTTTTTTTTTTTCCGAGACAGGGTTTCTCTGTGTAGCTTTGCGCCTTTCATGGATCTCGCTCTGTAGCCCAGGCTGGCCTCGAACTCACAGAGATCCACCTGCCTCTGCCTCCCGAGTGCTGGGATTAAAGGCGTGCGCCACCACCGCCCTGCCTAGAGTCATAACTTTTTAAAACCCCCACATAAGGAGTTGTCGTTGGGCGCTCAAACCAAGGTCGTTAAAAGACGACCCGTCCGGCCGGTCTGTGTTCCTGTAGAAGCCGGCGTGAAGGTATCCCAGGTCTCGGTGTCTCCAAGACCCAACCTGGCGCGGGCTGGCGGCCGCAGTGCGCAGGAGCGGAAGCTGCACCGCCCTTCCCCCACTGGCTTCCGGCTGCCTCTCGGCTTCTCCCGCCTCCGACTGCGCGGCGGCTCGTGGACGTCCCGCCATGGCACTGTCGCGGGGGCTTCCCCGGGAGCTGGCCGAGGCGGTGTCCGGCGGCCGGGTGCTGGTGGTGGGCGCGGGCGGCATCGGCTGTGAGCTGCTCAAGAACCTGGTGCTCACCGGCTTCTCCCACATCGACCTGGTGAGGCCCGGGCTCCGGCTGAATGGCGGGCTGTCTGCGGGACGGGGCCCGGATTCTGGGCGGGAGTCAGGGCGGCGGGGCCCGAGAGGCCGGGGGTCAGGATCGCCGCGCCGGGAGCGGATTGGTGAACACGCTGGGCCCCGGCTCCCCGGCCTCTGGTCCCCGGGCCTGCGCGCGCCGCCTCCCAGTTACTCTGGGATGCAGGAAGTGGCCGAGCCCCCGGTGGATGCTGTGACTTTAATTCGAACGTGCCCCTAACTTCGAAGTTAACGACCGGCGGCAGAGCGGCTTGCAGCCACCAGCAGCGCACCCCGGGTGTGCACACATGCATTCACTCGAGTATGCCACCGGCCTTCAGGTTGCAAGTGCTGTCTGCATCCCGTTTTATTTTTAACAGATGAGGGAAGTAAGACGCTATGAGGTTGAGTAACTTACCCTGGGGGGACGCCGCTAGTGGCTAGATGAACTCCTTTGGGGCTCTCGTGCCTCTGGGCTGGGCACAGTGCAGATGGGACGCTGTCGTTTATGACATTAAAGATATTCCCTTGGGTTTGCGGGATTGGGTGACCGACCACCTGTAATCCCTGCAATCGGGAGTTTGAGGTCCGCTTGGCCTACGTAGCAAGACCTTTCCTTAAATTAAAAAAAAAAGTTTTTGGTTGTCTGTATTCTCAGTTTTGCATTAGTGTGCATTGACAGGAAGCCGCTGTAATTTGTTAACGTGTCGGAGATACTATCTGGAAGTTGGATGCGAGTTGGAAATGCCTTAAGGTTTAGCAGAAACATGGAATGAACTTACAGGTGTCAGGGTGTAAGCCGAGGCACAACTGGCGTCTCTGCAGTTTTCATTGGTTAGGTTTCACACCCAGTTTCAGTCCGCAGAAAATCCAGTATGCTGGTAACTCTGGATGCTATGTTAAAAAGTAGTTTTTGTAGCAGATTAAAGGCGTGTGCCACCACCGCCCGGCTGGTTTAATTTTTCTAATGAACTTTGAAGTACAAATGGATATTTCAGTGCTTATATGTTTTGTAATTGTTCACAAACTACCTCAAACTGTTGGGATGTTTCATGGTGAGAACATTTTGTTTGTTGTTTATGTAAGTTTATTGAACTAGAATGCAAATGACAGCAGCTGCTACTTATTTTTTCTTTCAGATAGCAATTAGATTAAATTTTATTTTTATTTAAAAATCTTTCCTTTAGTTTATGTGTATGGGCCTTTTGCCTGCACATGTCTGTGCCTGGTGCCCTTAGGCCAGAAGGGGGCGTTGGATCCCCCGGAACTGGTGTTAACCAATGTAGGTGCTGAGAATTGAGCCCCAGGTCCTATGCAAGGTCAACCAGCTCTCTTAACTATTGAGCCATCTCTCCAGCTCCTAGGTTAGATTTTAAACATGAGTTTTTGGTTCGGGTTTTGTTTTTAAACCGTATGTAGGCTATTTCCTTTACTAGCCCTCAAGTAATCCTGAGTGACTATGTATATGAAGTTAAAGCAGCAAACATTTCCAGATCTGATTACCACATCACCTATTGAAAACAGTGGGGCACAGTAAATTATACTACATCTGAAATAACCAAATAACCAGACAGATGGGGTGTGGAGCCCAGATGACACTTAGGGTGTGTTCCTGGGGCACTGTCTTTTTTTTTTTTTTTTTTTTTTTTTTTTAACAGGGTCTCTCTTTGCCCTGGAACTCTCCAAATTTACTAGACTATGACTGGCTAGTGAGTCCCAGAACCTCCCATCTCCACCTTCCTGGCTTTGGGATTGCAAAGCTTGCCACTGTGCTCAGCTTGTTTTAATGTAGGTTCTGGGGGATTGAACCCATGTCCTTGTAGCTGGCAGGACAGCCACTTTAATGCCTTTTGTCTCTTTTGCCTTTATTTTATTTATATTTTGAGTCAGGGTCTCAATATGTAACCATAGCTGATCTGGACCTCATTATAGAGACCAGGCTGACCTCCAGCTCACAGATATATCTGAGTGTACCACCTTGCCTATTGGAAAATTTTGTTTTTTAGTTAAACCAAAGCTTTTATGCTTCTTAAGGAATTCCCTAAAAAATTCCCTGAAATAGGATTAAACAAGAAAATTAGCCATCCTTGATGTTTTCTTGGGGTTACCTTTGACATTGATACTGTTCTTCCCATATACTTTAACTGTAACTTTAGCAATTCCGGTGTGACTTGTCCGGAGAAGCACTTTCTCTGCTAGCTAGTAAATTCTGGGTTATTAATGCTGAAGATAGTGATGTTTCTCAAACATTGTGATTTATCTGGGTTTCTGCATTTGTAGATTGATCTGGATACTATTGATGTCAGCAACCTCAACAGACAGTTCCTATTTCAAAAGAAACATGTTGGAAGATCCAAGGCTCAGGTAACCTTCCCATGTTGTGTTTAGATCCCTTTGACAATGAAGCTTTGAGTCAGCAAACTTTTCCTGCAGAGGGAGAAAGCAGGTGAAGCGCTCGCTTGCTCACTCTCCCTTTCTCCCCCTCTCCCCTGTGATTAACATTTTGTTTGCTCATTTTTGCGGGGCACGTGTGCATGCCACTGCATCGTAGTGGCAGTCAGAGGACAGCTGGGTGGTCCCAGGGATTGAATGCTGGTGATGAGACAGTAAATGTGTTTACCCTGAACCTTCACCACACAAGCCCAGCTCTTCAGCTTCAGATCCCGAGGAGTGAAAGGAGTAAGAGTAGCCCACACGGAAATGAATCCTGAATCCTGTAGTTGAGGAATCTTTTGTGTCCTCTTCATATTTAAGTTTGCTCCTTTACATCTCAGAGGCCAGCTTCTGTGTAGCTAGAAAAGATGCTTCCCTTTGAATATTCTTCCTGGGTTGGTGGGGTCAGAGGTCTGTTTTTCCTTCCAGCCCTGCCCCTCCCATGCATACCATTGGATTGACTTACCATTTTTTTAGATTTCAGCCTTCCCCATAGGTATTTGCCTGTGTCCGTTTTTTAGACTAAGCTTGCTCTTCCTCCAATAGTGGTCTTTCTACATTGCCGTCTTTGTAGTTAGGCTAACCTGGCTGGCTAGTAATAGGCTCTTAAGTGAAGGAATAACACTGATTATTGCAGTTCAGTGTAGTTTTATACTGCTGGGGATTCACAAATGCTTTAACTCTGAGTTAGAGAGCTCCAGCCCCGCAGTCTCTGTTTTCTCTGAAGTTTGCCATTCACATAGAAGTGGTCACATGCAGGGGACAACTAATTTTATGAGTATGTATGCACTTAATGAAATCTTAACCACATTTTTATATATAAATAAGATTACCATGTTATAAGTAAGTGAAGTAACCATGTATCTGTCAGATTTCCAGTGTCAACAGAAATGTTTATTGTTGGTTTTTCCAGGTTGCCAAAGAAAGTGTGCTCCAGTTCCACCCCCAAGCTAACATCGAGGCTCACCATGACAGCATCATGAAGTACGCACACCATTCTGTTAAAAGCTGTTTGCTGTGAAGTTGTAGTTAACCCTTTAAAGTATGAGATGTTTTTATTTATGTGAGCCCTGGATCATTCTGCATTTGTAAGATAACTTCTAGAATACTTACAACATAAGTCTGTGTCCACATCAGTTGCATTGCTTTTACCAGTTCGTGTGCATTTGGATTATTTAGATAAGAGATGTTTTAATATCAGTGAGAAAGTCACTTGGAAACTTAGAAATGACTGTACTTCTATGCCTGAGGATCTTCTGATGCTGTGTATAGTGATGGTGTTTGACGGTACTTACCTCAATAATGATAGATAAGTCTGTCTTTAAGGAGGTGTTAGAGCAGAGATCTAGGAGTCTAAGCCCACCGCACGCACGCACGCACGCCCGCCTGCGTGGCTGGTAGTAAAAGCAGTTCCTATGTGAAGTACTAGAGTTAGAGAGAGCCTTACACTTTCTCAAGGCACTTGTTTCCTGGGCTATTTCTAGTTCTCTGGGTGTTTGCTCTGTAGACCTGCCTGTGGCCTCCTACCCCATGCCGCTTTCCCAGTGCTGCTAAAAGCAGAGCCCCAAGGGGCCTGAACCCTGCCCGACTGTGACCACGTGAGGTGAAACTGCAGGCCTAACAGATCCTGGGAATGTGTTCCTTGTATGTTCCCAGGCACTTGCTACCCTGAGAAGGGGGCGGGGTGGGGACAGGGCACTGGTGAGGTTATGCCAGCTTTCTGCCAATTTAAGGGTTTGTTCTGGTGCCTTAGGTTGCTGGTCAGAAAAGAGAGAAATTTGAGAACAGTTCCTTTAAAATATGCTTGTGTTAGGAAAATTTCAGCCTTCCTGTGTCTATGGCATATACTTCCCACCCACAGTTATTTTTACAGTTATTTGTCCTTGGGACTCTATTTATGATACTTAGAAAATCATACAAGAGGCCAGTTTTGGTGACTTTTTGTTTTGCTTTCCAGCCCAGAATATAATGTGGAGTTTTTTCGACAGTTTATATTGGTTATGAACGCGTTAGATAACAGAGGTAAGGTGTTGTTAATACGTTTCACATCTCGTTTCCCCTCTTCCCCGTGTCAGAGCTGGGTAGAGATTTAGTGACCAAGTATGAGTTAGAACTTAAGAGACCCGAAAGGAAATGGGAATAGGTGGGGCTTTATGTGTGTTGGCCAAGCCAGTCTGGAACTCACTATGTCCCCCAGACTGACCTCAAACCAGTCACAATCCTCCTGCCTCAGTCTCTGGTGTGCTAGGATTTCAGGGGTAAGCAGTGCCAGTTGATGGCTGTTTTCCCTAGGACTGATTTTACATTTTTTTTCCTGCACAGTCAGCCATCCGCTTTGCTGTTCTACCAGAAGGTATAGTCAGTAGGGCATTGAAGGGTCTGCAGAGTATGACTGCTTCTGTTTCAGGTTGTTGCAGTATGTCTTAATTTGTGCATAGATCTAGGAAATGTGAATCCCTGGGGTCACTCAGGATGATCATAGTCCAGATGGGCCAGAGCGCCAGGTGATTTTAAAGTGCCTTAGGGTGAGGCGGTGAGGTGCCAGCCATCCTGCTCTGTCCTGAGACAGGGTCTTCAGACTTGCTGTGGAGCTGGGGGGGAGCTGAACTCTTGGGATCCATTCTGCTTCTGCCCCCAGGGGCTGGATTGCAGGCCGCACAACAGGCCTAGTGTAGGCTATTCTAGGCTATGGCTCTGGGATTGTTCCAGCTGTACCTATACCACAGGGTCCTAGACAAGGTCCTTGTAGGTGTAATGAATTTGTTTCTGGAAAGCCAGGCATGGTGGGCACAACTTCAGTCCCAGCACTAGGGAGGCAGAGGCAAGTGGATCTCTGAGTTTGAGGCCAGTCAGCCCTATGTAACAAGCTGCAGATCAGCCAGGGACTACATAGTGAGACCCTGTCTGGGGGGAATAGTGCTGCAAAGTGTGTATGGTAATTACTAACAGGGAAACCATTGGAAGCCTGATGACTCTTATAACCTCCCCCATCTTTTGTTTCCTAACCCTAAACTTCCTTAATGGTTCCCAGTTAGTGTCCATCCCTTCCTCCATTGCCACGGATTACTTGATGATAGAATGGTGACGTGTTGAGGAGTGGATGGAATAGTTTGCTCAGTTCACACTTTGCTGTCTTAATGCTTTTGGTGTTTTTTTCTTTAAATTTATTTGTTTATGTGAGTGGGTGTTTTTTCTGCATTTATGTCTGTGTAACACGTGCTGACCTGGTGTTCAAGGGATCCAAAAGAAGAGTCCCTGGGACTGGAGTTACAGACAGTTGTGAGCCACCATGTAGGTGCTGGGAATTGAACCCAGGGTTCTCTGAGGAGTAGTCAGTGCTCTTAACTGCCGAGCCATCTCTCCAGCCCTTCTTTTGATGTTTTAGAAGTGCTTTGAGTCACACCAGGGCTCATGTCAGACCAGACAGGTGCACCTGCTCTGGCACTTGGGAATCATTTCTAAGAGTCTTTTTCTAGACAAAATTCGCAATGTAAATTCCTTAGTTTTTGGTTTTGCTGAGTGTCCAGTAATGGCATGTTGTCGGCCAAGGATGTAGCCCAGTGTTACAGACAAAAGTGGTTGAGTTATCCTCACCATAGTCACGGTGAACAAGTGCTTTATTGAAGGCAAGAAATGTTTTCGCGATTGTCATCTTTAACTTGTTGGTGTCTTGAGAAACTCACTAACTAGTGTTATTTTTTCAGCTGCCCGAAACCATGTAAATAGAATGTGTCTGGCAGCTGACGTGCCTCTCATTGAAAGCGGGACTGCCGGTTATCTTGGACAAGTGACCACGATCAAGAAGGTGAAGAAACACTTGGTTCTTATTTTCCACCCATTTACTTGAGACCTAGGAAGGACAGAAACGTTGGATGTGTATAGTATAAGCAGGCCAGCATCCAACATATAGAGATTTCATGCTGTATAAGACAGGGTGGGGGGCTGGAGAGATGGCTCAGAGGTTAAGAGCACTGGCTGCTCTTCCAGAGGTCCTCAGTTCAATTCCCAGCAACCACATGGTGGCTCACGACCACCTGTAATGAGATCTGGTGCCCTCTTCTGGCCTCCAGGCACACAGGCAGACAGAACACTGTATACATAATAAATTAATAATAAATCTCTTTAAAAAAAAAAAAGGAAAAAGACAGGGTGATTCGTGGGTCCCTGGGTGGGTTCATTCAGTTCTCAGAAAACCTCCACCCACAAATAAAGCTGGAGGTGCACTAAAGGCAAGAGGAAGAGAGTTTTGACTTTGCCATGTTGTTTCAGTTAACTTACCTATTAAAATCCTTCTAGGTATGGTAGTGCACGCCTTTAATCCCAGCACTCAGCAGGCAGAGGCTGGTGGATCTCTGTGAATTCGAGGACAGAACAAGTTCCAGGACAGCCAGGGCTACACAGAGAAACCCTGTGTTGAAAAACTAACAAACAAAAATCCTTTGACATGACAAGCTGTACAAAACTTGTTAGTTGTTGTGGGACTTTGTGTCATGTTACAGAGGACAGGCAGTAATCAGACTTCCAGAAGTTACAACAGGCCAGGCATGGTCTCCATGCCCTCTTTAATCCCTGTAACCAGAAGCAAGGACAGGAGGCTGTGTTTGAATTCCAGCCCAGCCTGGGATACATAGTGAGATCTTGTCTCAAAACAAATCATAAGTTACCTTGGGGCCAGTGAGGTGGCTCGGTGGGCGCTGGCTGGCTGCTGAGCCTGACAGCTTGGGTCTGAGCCCTTGGACCCACGTGTTAGACGGAGCAAACTCTCCCAGGAGTCCTCTGGTTTCCACACGGGTGCTGTGGTGCTCCTTTGCATGCACACACACTAAATACATGTAAGAAATCAATGGTTAACTTGTGGGCTTGGGAGTCTGGTTCAGTTGTAGAATGAGGTAATAACCAATCCTAACTCGAGATCACTAGAGGAATCCAGTGTACAGCTCTGAAGAGAACTAATGCTTTGGTGTGTTTGTGACGTATTTTAAGCGTTTTAGTAAAACGAAAGAACAGAAGAAGGTGGTGTGCATCATTAACCTAGCTTTATAAAGTTTAGGGACGGATTAGTGTGTTCTTCAGATCTGTTCTCAGCTCCTTCAGGAAGTAGCCATTAAATTCTACACTTGAAGAGTTCCTTTTTAAAATACTTAAAACGGCCTGGTGTATAATTGTTGGTTTTGGAAGCTTATTCTGTGCCAGTCTCCAGAGGTTGTGTGCCAGTGACTATAGAATGGAGTGCCAGTGCCTATAGAATGGAGTGAAGGTTTCTTGAGTCTGCTGCAGCAAGGCAGGAGTTCTCCTCCACAGTGTGACGCTTGTCAGTGGCTTCATCCGAGATGTTTGTTTGGAATCCGAGATGTTTGGAAGATAGATGGAGGAGATCCTGAATGTGCCATTTAATTTATGTTAAAGCAGCCTCTGTAGGGTTTGGTTCTTTAACTTACTGTTATGTTGTTCTTATGCTCCTGTGTGAAGGCTGAGGTTGAAACATGCTGAGGTTAAAGAGGGATTCATCCGATGGTCGCACAATGGGGATACCTTGTCCCCCACCTCCCCTTTTTATTTCTTTTTGAGACAGAGTTTCTCTATATAACCCTGGCTGTCCTGGAACTTGCTCTGTAGACCTGGCTGGCCTTCAACTCAGAGATAGATTGTCCTGCCCAGCCTGAGTGCTGGGATCTTAGAGGGGTGCATCACCTGGCTCCCTGTAGTTTTTTGTTGCTTGGTGAAATCAAAAGTAAAAATTCTCTGACTTGGTGGTGTACTGCGGTACTTTTTTCTTTCTGGATTTGCCTTGTTTGGGAATTGGGAGTACTGGTTCCGCCTTAGCTTTGACTGTGGTCACTTGATTTAGCCTTTGTATTATGATTCTGGATTCTTTATATGTACAGTAAGGATTTTGCAGTCACCAATATTTTAAATTTTTCTTGACAACATAAAACTCAGTTGGAATGTAAATGAGGAGTGAAGTTTCTGTAATTGCACTACCTTATAGCCACTGTGGAATAACTGCTTTCTTGTGCCCTGGCATTACAGGGTGTAACTGAGTGTTACGAATGTCATCCTAAGCCAACGCAGAGAACATTCCCTGGCTGTACGATTCGGAACACACCTTCTGAACCTATTCACTGCATCGTTTGGGCAAAGTATTTGTTCAAGTAAGAGAGTTATGTATCCCTGGCTTGTTTTCAGAGCTGGTCATGGAACACAAGGTCATTTTTACTTAAACGGTCTTAAAAGGTTATATTTATAATGGTTAAATATGGTGAAGAGACTCTAGTGGTTTCCTGGGTTAACTGACAACATTCTTTGCATGCTGTAGATGAAGTTTTGGATGTTTAGTCTGGTATTGGACACAGGCATGCAACTAAATTTGTACAAATATATATATTTGGAAATATGAAAACATACTTATAAATACCCTATTGGCTAAAGAAGAAATCACAGTGGAGTTAAAATCCGTAGTGGGGCCGGGTATGCCCAAGGCCCTGGATCCTTAACCATCCACAACCAACTCTAACGATAGTGAAAAATACCATCCTTGAACTTGCTGGATGCCTGAATATGGTAGTTAGAAGGAAGGCTACAGGTTACTTACATGAAGAAACGCTGAGCATTGGCGGCATTAGAGTCTCCTTGAAATGAAGAGGTGTACCCCAGCATAGATGACAAAACAGCTGGAATGAGAAGAATGTGGTTGGACTAAGAATTTGTCAAATTTGGTTACCAGCTGCAGGGCCTGAGTAAATAAGAGCTGACAGGGAGCACAGTGCTAACACAGCAGTAGGGTGCCCAGGCACAGATCCCCTTTAACGCTTGTTTTTAAGAGACAGCTTTCTCTGTGTAGCCCTGGCTGTCCTGGAACTCATTCTGTAGACCAGGCTGGCCTTGAACTCACAGAGGTTCTCCTGCCTCTGTCTCCTGAGTGCTGGGATTAAAGGTGTGCACTGCCCAATTTCCCCTTTAACATTTTACATTAATTTGATATATACTTGAAGACTAAGGAACCAATGCTGATAACATTAGTAACTAGAAAGTTTCTTGCTAGGCATTGGTGGTACACATCTTTAATCCTAGCTCTTGGGAGGCAAAGGCAGGCAGATCTCTGAGTTCAAGGCCAGCCTGGTCTACAGAGTGAGTTCTAGGACATCCAGGGCCATACAGAACAGAGAAACCCTGTTTTCAAAAACCAAAAACCAAAAAAAAAAAAAAAAAAGTTTTCTTGATGTTTTGTAGCTCTTACATAATATCCTTTTTCACCTCTGGGATCCTGTCTTGGACGCCTCATGAGTCAACATGTCTCTAGCTCTTGGCTGTTCGTTTCTTAGATTTTCTATGTGTTGGGTGACCCTTGTGGTTATCAGTCCCAGGTCAGCATAGTGACCTGCTGTTGGGATTTGTCTGGTTTTCCTTGGGAGACTGGGTATTGAGAGGATGACAACAGGAAAGAGATGCTTTTCGTCCCACACGCCAAGGGCAGATGCTGTCAGCATCATCTGTTACTGCTGTGCCGGCCTTGGTAACCTAGCTGAGGTGTCTGAGCTTTGCTCCACTTTCCGATATGCACTGAACAGTGTAGCAGGGAGTCCTGGGCAGCCAGCTCCGAGGAGTGGAGGTCTGTTCTTTGAGGACAGTGCGTCTGAGTAATTGTACCTGCACTTTTTACTAAGTAAATAACTACTTGCACAGTTCCCTAAGAGCGTGTTTGTTCTCCTCACTCCCTCCTTCCTTTTTTTCCCCCTTGAGACAGGGTCTCCTGTAGCCCAGACTGGCCTGGGACATGCATGCCACATAGTTGGAGATGACCATGCACTCCTGATCTTCCCACTTCCTAAATGCCGGGGTTGCAGAGGTCTGTAACTAGTACCAGGGGGTCCAGTGTCCTCTTCCAGCCTCACAGGAACACATGCAGTGCGCTGACATACGTTCAGGCAAAAGACCCATTTGTTTTTTAATCCCAGCACTCTAGATCTTGGAGCCTGTCCTGGATCTCGCTCTGTAGACCAGTTTGTCCTTGAACTCACAGAGATCCGCCTGGCTCTGCCTCCCGAGTGCTGGGATTAAAGGCGTGCACAAAAAAGCAAAATCTTTAAGTGTAGTTTAAATCTTTGAGTGTAGTTGGTATCAATGTGAGGAAAATTTCTTTGCGATGTATGTAAATCTGGGTGGAATAAGAGTCTAGGAACCATTGTCTTAGTTTAAGATTTATTTATAAGTATATGAAGTGTTTTACTTTCATATATGTTATGGGCACCATGTACATGCCTGATGCCCTCATTCAAAAGAGTGGGTCAGATTCCCCCATGTGGGTGCTGGGAGGTAAGTGCAAGGCTCTCTAGAAGAGCAGCCAGTGCTCTTAACCACAGAGCCATGTCTCCAGCCTTGGGAACAACTAAACGTTCACTCTTCTGAAATTGCAGCCAGCTGTTTGGAGAGGAGGATGCTGATCAGGAAGTGTCTCCTGACAGAGCCGATCCTGAAGCTTCTTGTAAGTGGCTGTTGCCTTTGCTCTGTTCATTCAATGGTGGTGCCTTAAGGAGCAGCAGTGGTTGCTGTTATGTGCTGGAGGTCGTGTGCTGCTTAATGTGCCATTGCATTTTGAAGAAATATTTTTATTTCATGTGTGTGGTGTTTTGCCTGCATGTATGTCCAGTCCTATCATCCAACTTTTAGGGAGTTGTTGGTTTGCTGTTTGCTGGTAGGTTTTTTGCTTGTTTTTGAGATGGGGTCTTTCTGTGTGACCCTCATTGGCCTGGAAAGCAGAGAGATCCATCGCTTCTCTCTCCCAGAGTGCTGGGATTAAGGTATATGCCACCACACCCATCCCCTCATTATGTTTTTAAACCTTGTAACAACGGAGTAGTTCCCTTTCACTAGTAAGAAAGGAAATCAAGATGGCTTGAGTCTTTAATCCCTGCACTCAGGAAGCAGAGGGGTGGATATCTGAGTTCGAGGCCAGCCTGGCCTACAAAGTGAGTTCCAGGACAGCAAGGGCTACACAGAGAAACCCTGTCTGGAAAACTCCAGAAAAAAAGAAAAGGAATCAAGATGAGATATTCACAGATGTAATCATTAGGGCTGGGAGCAGTACTCTATTCTATGTATAGGGCCATGCTCTGAGCTGTTACATATGTGCCCATTAGAAACTGAGGCACAGGGCTGGAGAGATGGCTTGGGATCAGAGTACTGGCTACTCTTCCAGAGGACCCGGCTTCAGTTCCTAGCACCCATGTGTTGGTTCACAACCTTCTGAAACTCCAGTTCCAAAGGATCTTTTATCTTCTGGTTTCTATCGGCACATGTCAGCCACTTGGTGTACATACATACATGTAGGTCAAACCACAAGTGCATATAAAATAAAACTTAAATTAGAAAAAAACCTCAGGCCGCAGAGCAGTGGTGGTACAAACAAACCAAAACCACACTGGTCCTCGTGTTACTGTCCTGTTATCTGAATGTGTTGCCTAAAGCTGCCTTCCATTGAGTGACTGCCTCAGGTGAGAATGTAATTGTACGTGGAAATACGATGCTTGTTTTCTAGGGGAGCCAACAGAAGCTGAAGCCAGAGCCAGAGCTTCTAATGAAGATGGAGACATTAAGCGTATTTCCACTAAGGAATGGGCTAAGTCAACCGGATATGATCCAGTTAAACTTTTCACCAAGGTTAGGTTTACTGTTTGTTTGTTTGTTTGTTTGTTTTAATGTAATGTATTTAGAAGGGTACACACATGCCATGGTGCTCATATGGAGATCAGAGGACAACTTTGTGGAGTTTTGTCCTTCTACCTTTACGTGGGTTCCAAATTGTTACATGATACTATTCTGAGGGAGACAGAAACATCAGTTTGCTCCAGATAGGGAACTGACCAAACCAGATTATTGATAGCACCAAACCTAAACTTTGTGAACCAGGGAGTTTGGGTTTGGTTTTGGTTTTTTAGATGGGTGTTGGGAGTGGAGGTTTGAGACAGGCTTCTCTGTGTGGCTCTGGCTGTCCTGGAACTCACTCTGTAGATTTGCCTGACTCTGCCTCCTGAGTGCTGGGATTACAGATGTGGGCCACCACTGCCTCGCAGCTCTTATTGACTCTTTATAACTTCAAGATGTTTACTAACCCCAACCCCAAAATGAAAGGGGCAGAAATGGAACACAGAACCTCTAAGCACATAGTATTTCAAAAACAATATTGAGAAACTGGATTTCATTCAAGTAGAGCTGGTGTGTTTTGTTGTTGTTTGTTTTGGAGACAGGGTGCTGGTGTGTCTTGTTATTTGTTTTGTAGATGGGTGCTGGTGTGTGTTGTTGTTGTTTTGTAGACGAGTGCTGGTGTGTGGTGTTGGTTTGTAGACGGGTGCTGGTGTGTGGTGTTGTAGACGAGTGCTGGTGTGTGGTGTTGTTTTGTAGACGAGTGCTGGTGTGGTGGTGTTGTTTTGTAGACGAGTGCTGGTGTGTGGTGTTGGTTTGTAGACGGGTGCTGGTGTGTGTTGTTGTAGACGGGTGCTGGTGTGTGTTGTTGTAGACGGGTGCTGGTGTGTGTTGTTGTAGACGGGTGCTGGTGTGTGGTGTTGTTGTAGACGGGTGCTGGTGTGTGGTGTTGTAGACGAGTGCTGGTGTGTGTTGTTGTAGACGGGTGCTGGTGTGTGTTGTTGTTGTAGACGGGTGCTGGTGTGTGTTGTTGTTGTAGACGGGTGCTGGTGTGTGTTGTTGTTGTAGACGGGTGCTGGTGTGTGTTGTTGTAGACGAGTGCTGGTGTGTGGTGTTGTTGTAGCCGGGTGCTGGTGTGTGGTGTTGTAGACGGGTGCTGGTGTGTGGTGTTGTAGATGGGTGCTGGTGTGTGGTGTTGTAGACGAGTGCTGGTGTGTGTTGTTGTTGTAGACGGGTGCTGGTGTGTGTTGTTGTTGTAGACGGGTGCTGGTGTGTGGTGTTGTAGACGAGTGCTGGTGTGTGTTGTTGTAGACGGGTGCTGGTGTGTGGTGTTGTAGACGGGTGCTGGTGTGTGTTGTTGTAGACGAGTGCTGGTGTGTGGTGTTGTAGACGAGTGCTGGTGTGTGGTGTTGTAGACGGGTGCTGGTGTGTGTTGTTGTTGTAGACGGGTGCTGGTGTGTGTTGTTGTTGTAGACGAGTGCTGGTGTGTGTTGTTGTTGTAGACGAGTGCTGGTGTGTGTTGTTGTTGTAGACGGGTGCTGGTGTGTGTTGTTGTAGACGAGTGCTGGTGTGTGGTGTTGTAGACGGGTGCTGGTGTGTGTTGTTGTTGTAGACGGGTGCTGGTGTGTGGTGTTGTTTTGTAGATGGGTGCTGGTGTGTGGTGTTGTTTTGTAGACGGGTGCTGGTGTGTGGTGTTGTAGACGGGTGCTGGTGTGTTGTTTTGTAGACGGGTGCTGGTGTGTGGCGTTGTTGTAGACGGGTGCTGGTGTGTGGTGTTGTTGTTGTAGACGGGTGCTGGTGTGTTTACTGAGCGCTTTAGTGTGTGTCACTGTGTCTCAGACTGACTTGTGGTTTGGGGGGTGGTAGGAGGGCCTGGGTGGTCGGCAGAGCTGAGAGTGACATTGCCCTGCATTCTCCACATATTTGAACATTTATGGTAGTGTTGAAAATTGTTGCTCTGCCTATGCCATGCCTTTAAACTTACTTTCATGGTATAATTATAGTAACTCAACAAAATTTGATCTGTTTGTAATGAACTTGGGCTCTAAAGGACTCATGGGATTTGTTTGTTTATTTCAGCTTTTTAAAGATGATATTAGGTATCTGCTGACAATGGACAAACTCTGGCGCAAGAGGAAACCTCCAGTTCCACTGGACTGGGCGGAAGTGCAGAGTCAAGGTAAACAGAGCAGCTAGTCACTGGTGGTGGTGGCAGCGGCGGCGGCGGCGGCGGCGGCGCATGCCTTCAATGCCAGCACTCTGGAGGCAGAGGCAGGGGGATCTCTGTGAGTTTGAGGCCAGCCTGGTCTACAGAGTGAGGTCCTGGATGGCCAGGGCTCTACACAGAGAAACCCTGTCAAGAGAGGGGATGGGGATGGGGGAGGGAGGGAGGGGGAGAGAGAGAGAGAGAGAATATGCAGCTAGTCCTTCACATGCCATGGGATGCTGTCAGCTAAAGCATGTGTGTGTTGAGTGGTTGGGCTGATTATAAAGAGAAAAGTCATTAGACACAACACCCCAGAGCAGGAGCTGCAGTCCTGCTTTTATAAGCTGGCTGTTTTTTCTCTCTCTTTATTTTTTTTAAACTGTCAATGATTAGGAAATTGTGACTTCAATATTCCTGAAAGTGTTGTGAGTATATGTACAAATCTGCCTTTGTACTCCTGAGATTATTTCTTTAAGATTTAACTTAGAAATACATCTTTTAAATTTATAGTCAAAGAAATAAAACAGTTGTACAGGGCTGGAGAGATGACCCAGAGGTTAAGAGCACTGACTGCTCTTCCAGAGGTCCTGAGTTCAATTCCCAGCAACCACATGGTGGCTCACAACCATCTGTAATGAGATCTGGTGCCCTCTTCTGGCCTGTAGTCATACATGCTGTATACATAATAAATAAATCTTTTAAAAAAAAAAAAACAGTTGTACAAACGACGACTTTCTCACTGGCATGCTGTGTTTTTATCTGAACTATGCTGCAGCTCACAGCAAGATTGAATTAAAAGGTCCCTGGAGTGACACGTAGCGGCACTCAGCAGTGACATTGTGTAATGTTGGGCAAATGGAAGCATGGCTGACAGCTCGGGCAAAATGTGATTTTCACCTTTTTCTTTCATGCTTACTTTTCCACTGTATGGGTATGTGCACATGGGTGTAGGTTCCCACCAAGGCCAGAAGAGAGGGTTGGGTCGTCTGGAAGAGCAGCCGGTTCACTTAACTGCCAGCTTCTCTCCAGCCCTGCCATTATGTTCTTGAATATTCCAACAAAGAGCAGGAGATCCTGACATGGTCTTAGGCAGTCCCTGCTTCAGCGGTTTCCCTGCACACACACTGGTAGTGGTAACTACCCAATAGAGTCCGTTTCTTTTTGTCACATCTCAATGGCCAGCAGGTGAATCTGTCGAATAGACCAAGGTAGAGTGAGGTGTGTAACAAATATTCTTACTCTTTTAGGAGGAGAAGCCGATGCATCCGATCAACAAAACGAGCCCCAGTTGGGTTTGAAAGACCAGCAGGTTCTCGATGTGAAGAGCTACGCAAGTCTGTTTTCCAAAAGCATCGAGACTCTGAGAGTTCATTTAGCAGAAAAGGGAGATGGAGCTGAGCTCATATGGGATAAGGTTTGTTTTGAAATGTGTCAGTCACTCACATATCTCACTCGTGGTTCCTGTGCTGTAAGAGGCTGACAACTTGGGATGTTGCTTGCCTTGTTTGAATGTTTTCCTCTTCGGTTGTGTATTAGAATATGAATTTTCTATGCTTCTAGTAATGCACTCGTGGCTTATGTTATATTGACTAGAAATTGAGTTATCCCAGTGGGATGTTTGAGTTAGAAAAACAGATAGCAAGTCCTCTGCTTTTGGAGGCAGCAGCTCATCTGCCTGATTTGACCTTAAAAATAGTAAAAATTGCCTACGTCCCCCCTCCCCCCCCAGACTGAGTCTAAGCCCTTGTCAACGCTAGTTGAGCACTGTGTGGCTCAGGCTCTCCTTAACAGTTGAAAGCATGTGCTGTCGTATTCAGTTCTGAGATTGCCTTTCTTTTGAAATGGATAGAGTTTTCTTTCAGAAGCCTGGGAGAGCAAAGCCAGGTGTGGCCCACATCTATAGTTCGAGCACTTGGGAGGCTGAGGTAAATCATCATGTTTCAGGTCGTCCTAGCCTGTAGAGTGTCTGAGACAGGGTCTCTAGTGCAAGCTAGCCTCAGTCTCCCTCTGTTGCTGGGGGTGACCTTGACCTCCTGACCTTGCTTCCTCCCCGTCAGTTATATAGTTCTGGAGATTGAACTCTTTTGGCCTCTCATTTGCCAGAAGGCTGCTCTCCATTTGAGCTGCATTCCCAGGAAGATGCATTTGTTCCTAAGGTTGAAATTGTATTAGAAGTTCACTGTGTTTAACTGGCATTTGAATTGCCGGTAAAATTGATTATGTGACAAAGTTTGTTTATTCCTATTGTGCCAGCACTCCACTGAGACCTGAGATGTGTCTGCGGCTCTTTACTGGGATGCTCACTTGCCTGCCATGCATGGGGCCCTGGAGTTCATCCCCAACAGGGGAACCAAAGGAAAGATGTGCTGTGGGTCTCAAAGTGAGGAGAAATGATTGGCCAGTTTTAGAATCCTCAGATAACTATGTGCACGAACGTTGAAACTTTGGTTGAATCAGATATCTAACACAAAGCTGGTAGATTTAGATTTTTGGAATTCTTTTTTTTTTTTTTTTTTTTTTTTTTTTTGGTTTTTCGAGACAGGGTTTCTCTGTGTAGCTTTGCGCCTTTTCCTGGAACTCACTTGGTAGCCCAGGCTGGCCTCGAACTCACAGAGATCCGCCTGGCTCTGCCTCCCAAGTGCTGGGATTAAAGGCGTGCGCCACCACCGCCCGGCTGATTTTTGGAATTCTTATAAACACTAGTCTCTTGGTTTGTGTGATATAAATGGTAGGTTTTAAAATATTCTCTTTGTTGTTATTCTAGCAATTTGGAAAGATTCTATTTGTTCACTGGGGCCAAATAAGGCGCTCTTGGACCTGAACACTGCTGCCTTCATGACTGCCCCTCAGAGTGTCAGCCAGTTCCTGAGAGATTGGGTGGTTTGGGTGGTTTTGTTTTGTTATTCATGTATTTTATGTAGATAAGGGCTCTGTCTTCATGCACACCAGAAGAGGGCATCAGATCTCATTACAGACAACTGTGAGCCACCATGTGGGTGCTGGGACTTGAACTCAGGACCTCTGGAAGAGCAGCCAGTGCTCTAACCTCTGAGCCATCTCTCCAGCCCCACAAGCCATTTCTTTAAGAACAAAGGCATTTAGCTGGGCTTGGTGGCATACACCTTTAATCCCAACATTGGGGTGGGGGGGCCGTACAGCAAATCCTGTCTTGAAAAAAGTGAAAAAGGAAAGAATAAAGGCATTTTACAGAGCAAGGCAGCTGCTTCTCACTCAAGAACTTACCAAAATAGGAGTAGACGGCCAGACATGATGGCTCACACCTTTACTCCCAGTGCTTGGGAAGCAGACAGAGGCAGGTGGATCTTTGTGAGTTCGAGGCCAGGCTGAGTTACATAGTAGGTTCCAGGATAGACAGGGATATATAGTGAGACCCTATCTCAAAAAAAAAAAAAAGACCATCCAGCCGGGGAGTAGCATTTTGCTTTTGGGTTTGAACTGGGTAGGTGAGAAGCTGAGGCCAAGCTCTTGCAGCCTTTGCTTCACTCAAGAGCATGTGCTGTATATGGCAGAAGCCACCTCTGGGTTCTTCATTACTCTGGGAAAATGGCCCTGAGGCTCTAAGCTGGGCATGTTAATGCATGTCTTTAATCCCAGCACACAGGAGGAATAGGCAGCAGGCAAATCTGAGTTCTCCAGGCCAACCTGGTCTACTAAGTGAGTTCTGGGAAATACAGGACAGGGATACACAGAGAAACCCTGTCCTCAAACACTGCACATGGGGTTATCTGTTCAGCCCTAGCTTTACACAGTAAAGAGACCTACAGCCTGTGAGTTCACAGCCACATCTGGGAAAGGCCTTGCTGCCGGGACTTAGCAGAGATTCAGCAAGGCTAAACAGGTTGTCCTTGCCTAGATTCTCTGTGTGTCTAGCAACCTCAGTACTAATGGGCCCAGAAAGAGCTTCCTTCAATGAAAAATGTGTTTAGCTGTACACATAGCCTCTGTGCATTTGGTTTTGTTTTTCAAAGATGCTTTTACTTTTTGTTTCATGTGTATTAATTGTTGTGCTTGCACATGGGTAAGACAGGATTGAGTCTCCTAGAACATGGATGCTGGGAACTGAACTCTGGTTCTTTGTAAGGGCTGCAAGTGCTTCTAACTGACCACTGGGCCATCCTTCCAATTCACCAGTGCATTTGTTTAAGCGGGAATGCTTTCCTAGCATGCATGGTGGTGGTTAGTGTTCTTGGCAGACTCTTCCTGGCCTGGAGAACCTGATGAGCCCCTTTCCCTACACAGTCAGCCTCCATGCTACTTCCTGTGGGGCCGACCACAGCTGCCCCGCCTCTGGAGCAAAACACCCCTTGTTCTGGCTGTGTGTCTGCACGTTACAGATGTGCAAATATGGCTGATTGGAAGGTAACGCAGTGAAATGGCTGTGATTGGCCTTGTGATTTGTGTTCCTGGCAGGACGACCCACCAGCAATGGATTTTGTCACTTCTGCTGCAAACCTCAGGATGCACATTTTCAGCATGAATATGAAGAGCAGATTTGATATAAAATGTAAGTTGTTTGTACTTTGGTTGTATCATCAGCAAACCCATGCAGAGTTTTCTGTTTGGACAACTGACCCTGTTTGTCTTTCTGTCCTCTAGCAATGGCGGGGAACATCATTCCTGCTATTGCCACTACTAATGCAGTGATTGCCGGCTTGATCGTCTTGGAAGGACTGAAGATTTTATCTGGAAAAATAGACCAGTGTAGAACCGTGAGTACTTTCCTTTGTTTAGCTTTGACTTTTGAGGTGGTTCCTCACTATGTTGCCCTGGCTGATCTGGAACTCACTATATGGACCATGCTGGCCTTGAACTCACAGGGATCCACCTGCCTCTGCCTCCTGAGTTGTGAGATTAAAGGCATATTGTACCACTACACCCAGTTATTTAACATTTTTTTAAGAGTAATTTTATAAGAAATACATTAAATGTGCTGGGAATTAAACTAAAAAATGCTTTTGGAATTTTGAGACTGATGTTGCCGAGGCTGGCCTTGAGCTCACTGTGTAGCTCAGGATGACTTGAGCAGGCCCCGAGAGCATGTGCATTCCCACACCACACCCAGCTTGATTCAGTTTTCTTTTTATTTACTTTAATTTGGTATGCTGGGTTTTTAACTTTTAAGAATTTTTTTTCTTTTTCCTTTTTTTTTTTTTTTTTTGAGACAGGTTTTCTCTGTGTAGCTTTGGTGCCTGTCCTGGATCTCACTTTTTAGACCAGGCTGGCCTCGAACTCACAGAGATCCACCCGCCTCTGCCTCCTGAGTGCTGGGATTAAAGGTGTGCGCCACCACCGCCCGGCTTAGAATTTTTTCTTTTAAATGATAAATTTTTCACAGAAAACTGAATGTCTCCTATGGTTTCAGCTTGAGTTAAGAACAATGCTATTAAGCTTATGGAAGTAAGAGCACTGGCTGCTCTTCTGGAGGACCCAGCTTCCATTCCCAGAACCCAGAGCATATCTTAAAACTGTCACTTCAGTGCCGCGGGACCCGGGGTCCTCTTCGGCTCCTGCGGGGACTGAATGCACAGTGTTGGCCACAGGCCCATGGAGGGAGAACACCCATCTACATAAAGTAATAAAAGAAAGAAAAAAACGCCTTCAGTCCCAGCACCTGAGAGCCAGAGCCAGGCAGATCTCTGAGTTCGAGACCAGCCTGGTCTAGAGTGTGTTCCAGGACAGTCAGGGCCACACAGAGAAACCCAGTGGGGGAGGTTCTAGATTCATCTGTATATAAAGTGGAAACGCAGTGTTTCTGATTCCTGCTTGTGTTTTTCTCTGAAGATTTTTTTAAATAAACAGCCAAACCCCAGAAAAAAGCTCTTGGTGCCGTGCGCACTGGACCCTCCCAACAGCAGCTGTTATGTCTGTGCCAGCAAGCCCGAGGTGACCGTGCGGCTGAATGTCCACAGAGTGACTGTCCTCACCTTACAGGATAAGGCAAGTACAAGGGCTGGTTCTGTTTCCTTTTGAATGAGCCGAGGATGGAGGTCACCCTTTCCAGTGTGGCCGTGACCAGCTTGACATCAGATTCTTGCCCTGGCTGCAGAGTGAGCAGTGCCGCTCCTGGATGGCTTGGCGATCCAGGTTCCCACTGGCCTCTTGAGTCTGCTTCCAGGATGTGTGTCTCGTCCTGGGAAGGGTGGTGTGCTTGGCTGGAGTGTGGAGCCTAGCTGGGCAGCAGATGGACAGTGGGGAAAGTCGGTATTTCTGACAAACAGCAGTCCCTCAGTTGTCCTGCTGGTGGTGCTGGTGGTGCTGCTGCTGCTGGTGGTGCTGGTGGTGCTGGTGGTGCTGGTGGTGCTGCTGCTGCTGGTGGTGATGGTGGTGGTGCTTGTGGTGCTGGTGCTGGTGGTGGTAATGGTGGTGGTGAACAGATCGCATGCATAATACCTGGCTAAGGCTGGGTGTGCCCTGTTTTTCTCCGAATGAAAACCCTGGAGTAACTTCATCTTGAAGGATGTGTGTGTGATGCTCTTTCCTATGACGTAGTTGTTGTTGGTATTTGCTGTGGAGCTGGAAGGACTCCTGAGTGTGGGGCTACACTTGTAGAGAGAGCTGCCATTTTTAGGAGCAGGTAGGATTAACACTATTGCCACTTAAGTTGCATCTTGAAGTTAAGGGGAGACGTTGTTTGGAACAGAAAGGTTATCCAATTAGGCATTTTCCTGTCTAACACCTTCCATGACAGGGCGGACATGGAGACTGAGGGGAAATGTGTCAGATACTCTGCCCAAGCCTAATCTGCAGGGAGCAGAGAGGAGAGCGTCTCCAGGTCCTCAGGCTGCATCTGTGGGCAACTCCTTGGTTTCCTGCTGTCAGAAGCAGAGAGAATAGTAAAGGACAACAGGCCAGAAAGACAGACACTCGGTGGGTCAGACAGACCTGACGACCCAAGTTTCTCGGTGGAAGGAGGGACCCAATTCCAAACCTTTTATATGGCCTATACCTGTGTGCTGTGGCCCTTGTGCGTGCACACTCACATAGATATCGCACACACACAGTACTCACGTTTTGAAGAATAATTTGAACCCTCTCCGATGAAAAAGTAAACCTGTATAGAAAAGCAATATTCTTATGGTCTTCAATGACCTGCATGAGTTAATATTTAATTTTTCCCTTTTTAGATAGTGAAAGAGAAGTTTGCTATGGTGGCACCGGATGTCCAGATTGAAGATGGGAAAGGAACAATCCTGATCTCTTCGGAGGAGGGAGAGACAGAAGGTACCAGGCTTGCTCCTCCTCGCCGGGGCGGCTGCCTGAGGAGGGCTGAGCTGGTCTTGTCTTGCCTGTGTCAGTGTGGTGTCTGCCATCACAGTGGCAGCGGGCACTTGCGGAGTTCTCCCAGGGTGCTGCTTATCTCTGCAGCTCCACATCTGGAGGCTTTCCGGAGTTGGGGTCCTCGGGGGTTGTTGGTGTGCCAGTGCACAGATCGTGACTTTTTGCACATTGTAATACCATGGTTCATTTCCAAGGACGCACTGTCTGTATCGTGGGCCCTGGGGCTAGGTTGGTGGTGAGTGTGCTCTTCAGGCTGTTAGCCATCCTGGGGAGTGTATAATAAAGTATTTTTATTCCGGAGCGGCTAGGTCAGGCCAGGCGGTGGGGGCGCACGCCTTTACTTCCAGCACTCAGGAGTCAGAGGCAGGGGTCTCAGAGTTCCAGGACAGCTAGGGCTGTCCTGTTACACAGAGACACCCTGTCTCGAAAAAAACCCAAAATGAATGGCAAGCTCTTGGTAGATGGGGCTTTCCCACCCCTACCCCCAGGTTCAAAATCCAGCAGCACTGCACCTGCTAGCTAGGTCAGCCCCCACCACTGAACTGCTTTCTAGCTTTGTTATAAACTGTGTTGGGATTTCCTGTCAGGAGCAGGAATGCAGTCAGATGGCAGGGTGCCAGCTTAGCATGCATGAACCAGGTGTGGTGGCACACACCTGTCCCTGTCCTTAAAGGGGAGAAGAAGCAGGAGGATCACAAGTTCAAGGCCCGTCTTAAGTTAGCTATGGGGTAAATCTGAGGCATGGAGCACACACCTTAATCATGCACTCATTAGGCAGAGGTGGAAGGATCTCTGAGTTTGAGGTCAGCCTGGTCTACAGAGCAAGACCCTATATTTAAAGAAGAAAAAAAAAATCAGGATTCATGTTGGTAGTAGTTTTGCTTGTTGAGAAATCATTTGAGATATTAGGCCATGTGTAGAGGTGTCTGGTTGGCCGTTTAGGGAGTCTGGTTTAAATCAGTTTGCTCTGAATGGGAGGTTGTTGTGGGTCCTTGTTCACTCCACTTGAAGTGCTGAATTCCTAGTGCCTACAAGCACACTTAGGACTGTAAGTCCCACAGCCTGGAGCTCTGACCCGTCAGAAGCTTTGCCCCAGGCCTCCTCTCCTTGTTGTGTCTTCACGTGGGCTTTCTTAAGAGATGTGCATCCCTGATCTCTGGGGGCCAGACTTCTATAGGGACAGTTTTATTTGTCTGAATAAGAGTCTTGTGTAGCCCAGGCTAGCTCAAAAAATAACCTTGGCCTTTTGATCCCCCACCTCCACCTCCCAAGTACTAGGGTTACAGGCATGTGAAAGACTGTTTTTAACTTGTTATCACTTGTACAAAGCTGTATCTTCAAATGCAGTCACTTTTTTGGGTACTGTGGGTCAGGATTTGAGAATGCCATTTTGGGGGGGACACAGTGATGCCATAATGGAGTGTGCTTTTTAAGAGTTAACCTGCCTGTCTGCACTGTGAAGACCTAATTAAGGCACCCCCATTCTGTTCACATCTAGCTAATAACCCCAAGAAGTTGTCTGATTTTGGCATTAGAAATGGCAGCCGGCTTCAAGCAGACGACTTCCTTCAGGACTACACTTTACTGATCAACATTCTTCACAGGTAGGACCTGTGGTGCCTGGGGGTAAGAAACACAGGGCACGGGAGGAGAGGGGAGCTCATAGAGCTGCCCAGGGTCTGCTTGACTTGACCGCGGAGGTCACGGGGCTCCACCCCAGGAAAATGCTGGGGTTCACAACAAAACTGTTCAGGATGAAAAACTGAAGGCTTAGAGGATGGCTGACCGTCAGGCTTTGGACAGATGGGGTGCCCGCAGGGTGCTCAGGCGAGGGTGCTCTCGGGCCTGGGTTTGGTTCCCAGGACTCAGGTGGAGAAAGGGGAGATCCCACTCTCAGGTCTGCTGACCTCCACATGTGTGCTGTGAGGAGCAGTCACTAAATAAATTAACATGTTTAAATCTTAGGTATAAATTAGTAATAAACTTTGGAGGCCATTTGTAAGGTAAATTTATTTTCATAATTCAGCTGTAGTAAGATCTTGATGTTTTTCTTTTTTACATTTTTAAGATTACATTTATTTTGTGTGTACATGAGAGTGTGAGTGGGTTTGTGTGTGCCTATTCACATGCACCATGACAGTACATGTGGGAGTCAGAGCAGACTGGCTTCAGCTAGCTGAAGTTTAGTTTCGTTTTGAATTGTACATGTGTGGGAATGTTTTGTCTCTGTGTGTGTGCACACGCCCGCATGCAGTGACCAAACACGGCATTGGATCCCCTGGAACTAAGGTTACAGGTGGCTGTGAGCTGCCATCGGGGTGCTAGGAGAAGAACCGGTTCTGGAAGAGCAGCCAGTGCGTGCTCTTAACTGCTGAGCCGTCTCTGCAGCCCCATTGAAGTGAACATGCCTGTGAGTCCTGGCAGACCGACATAACTTTATAACAAAGTGTGGTGTTGGCACTGTAGATTCTAGAGTTGCATAATGGACTCAGGGCTACATGTCAGTCAGTGTGTGCTGTCTTTGGCCTCCTTGGGTGACAGCTAGGTGACAGTGGCAGGCAGGCTTGTGTTACTTGTGACAGAAAACCACAGGAAAGGACAGGACTGTTCAGGTGTCTGAAGGAGGAGCAGGGCCAGGGTGAAGGTTTGTGCCTGGCTTACTTACCTTGTGTTTAAGTCTCGGGACAGAACTGCCTTTAAAGATGTGCGCCCTCTGTTCACCCTGACACATGAACTCCCATGTATGAAAGTGGGGAGTTACCTATAAAGGTGGGGGAAAGCCGGGAACCACACAACCCTGTTCCCAGAACAGAGATCCAGTCACAAATGGAGTGAAGGCTCTTTGGTGTAGCAGCTGGAAAAAGGATGTCAGAGTTGCTGGGCTGCAGAATTGCTCGTCCGCAGTGTTAGCGACACAAAGGAAAACCAGCCTTTACCGTTTGAATCAGAAAAGCTCTGCTCTGTGGTCTTTTTCACGAGTGTTGTGAGAATGAGAACCTTCTGGGGTGCAGTGCACGCTGGGCTGTGAGGGAGGCTCCGGTCCTTACCTTGTGAGCTTGCATCCCTGGCTCACAGCCTGACTCTCTCTTACAGTGAAGATCTAGGAAAGGATGTTGAGTTTGAGGTTGTTGGTGATGCCCCAGAAAAAGTAGGGCCCAAACAAGCGGAAGATGCTGCCAAAAGCATCGCCAACGGCAGTGACGACGGTGCCCAGCCTTCCACCTCCACAGGTGAGTCCCTCCAGCCAGAAGACTTGAGACACTGACGCTGAGCTGATTTGGAATTGATTGTATGATGAACTTGAGTTTTATGAGTTGTGAAGAACTTTAAGGCTGGGGGTTTGGGTAGAGGGAACGGGATGGTTTTCTGACTCCCTCCCCAGTCGCGCTCACGGCAGGCTGTGGGCTTACTTTCTGGTTCACTGTCTGTCTAAGCTGCCAACTGCCTGTTTGATTTGGAAGTCTCAAATCACACATCTGGCTCTTTGAGCAGGTGCTTGGAGGGTGGGTGTGACTTCCAGGTAGGCGGAGCTCCTAAGCAGAGCCCACTGGAGAGCGATCTTGGGGGTCCGACCCTTCGCTGCTCTGGTTGGACTGTTATCTCCTCTGACATCCTCTCCATTTTGTGTGTGTGTGTGTGTGTGTGTGTGTGTAGGAAACTGAAGGTTAACAGTTTTTAAGTTTTTACCTCTGTTTCCATCCATTTGACCCCGGTCTTTGGGTGTCACTTAGAATGTCTGCTCTGGACTGTAGCATCCTCTGAGGATGAGGCTGTGGAACATGGCCCTCTTGGCTGGCCCGCTCTCCCTCCCCACAACTGAAGCATTGTAATGCTGACCCTCTGTTGTGGTGGGTTTTGAAGGCAATATAGGGAATATTTGGGGCTTTTTTGAGGGGGGGGGTACGACTAAAGAGCACAAGTGTGGGGGTCTTGGAGTTTGAACCCTGACCACGTTTTGTGACCTAGTCCATCTCTGTCCCTCGGTTTCCTCTCTGGAAGTGGGGTAATAATGTTGTCTTCTTTATAGGGTGATTAGATGAGTTTGTGCACAGTGCTCAGAGCAGTCCCTGGCGGCTGTAAGTGCCTTTGTTGCTGTTGCTGCTCTGTTTTCTGTTAGGGTGCCCTCCCCTTCTCAGCGGAGGGAGACTCAGGAGGCATGATGGTGCATTTGAATTACATGCTAGTCACAATTGTTTGTTTTGCTTGGAAAAAAATGGGAGTTGGCCCAGGGTTGGTTCCCCGGTAGCACCTTCTAAAAGTAGACGTGCTTGTTACACGGAACACTGGAGACACAGTCCCTGGGGGTGGCCAGTGAGGGTGGCTTCCAGTCAGAGTGAGGAGGCCTTGGAGAGCGGCTGCTATCTCCCACACTTCACCACTCTTTGCATTGTTTCCGAAATAAGCACTAGAGCAAGACGATGTGCTCATAGTTGATTCAGACGAAGAAGGCCCTTCCAATAGCGCCACCGACGGCAGCAGCGAGGACGAGAGGGCCCGCAAGCGGAAACTGGACGAGACTGGGGGTGCCGGTGCCAAGAGGTCCCGCCTGGAGCCCACGGAAGACCTTGACGACATCATAGCGCTAGACTGAGCAGACTCCTGGCCCTTGACCTGGTCGAGCCGAAGGTTTTGTCCTTTGTTGCAGAGGGAAAGCACGGGCTGCGGTGGCTTTGGTTCCGCTCCTGTGAAAGCATCCATGCTAAGACTTAGAGACTGCGTTGCTATGTTGATGTAGGAGTAGTGTTCGAGACCCCTGTGAACAAAGCCGGGTGGGCCAGTGAGGAGCTGAGAGGACGGTGCATGTTGCTTCCCTGTAAATAGCCTTAGCTGTCATTTCCTAGTGGAAGATACTGTGGGGTAGGAACGCTGAGACCTGGTTATAAATATTATGCCTTTATTTTTGGCTAGAGAAGAGTTATTTTTAGCCTAGATCTAACCATTTTCATACTCTTACCTGAAAGACTCACAGAAGTGTCAAGTGCTATGCATTGAAACTTGTTTTTTAAATGTTACCTGGCACTGTGTATATTAATGTAAAACAATGTTAATTTACTCAAACTTTCAGTTTGTACTGCCTGGTATGTCTGTGTAAGGAGCCAATTTTTGTGTATTTGTTACAGTTTCAGGTTATTTATATTTGATGTTTTGTAAACTCAAACAACAAATATACTGTACTTATGGACCAAATAAATGGCGTCTGCATACTTGTTACCACTTCTGCTGCTTTAGTGGTTTGTATCTACACTTCTGAGGACTGCCTCCAGGCTGGGACAGCTGGGTGTTGTGGCCCACACCAGAGCCAGGCAGATCTCTGTGTTCGAGGCCAGCCTGGTCTACAGAGTGAGATCCAGGACAGGCACCAAAACTACACAGAGAAACCCTGTCTCGAAAAATCAAACAAAACAAAAAAACAAAAAGAATTCAGGATGGGCAGTGGTAGTGCACGCCTTTAATCCCAACTTGGGAGGCAGAGGCAGGTGGATCTCCATGAGTTTAAGGCCAGCTTGGTCTACAGAACTATTGGAGAAATTATTTTAACTCCACGTAGTTAAAAGGATATTTATTTAATGGCGTAACTCACAAATTAAGTAATGGGTAAGTCGCAGGGTCTGGGGAAGGTGTAACGCAATCCAGCGGTGTTCTCCGGAGCTCTGCACAGTCCACCTTCACCATTCAGCGTTCCGGCACCGAGAGAGCGCCCAGAGAGAGCGCTGGCCCATCCAGCTCTTGGGTCCCCAGGTGCCTCCCCTCGCCCCGCCTCGTAGGCGTGACAGTTGCCAGAGTCTCAATGGGGGTTGGAACTTCCAGATCCAAGCTGGAATGGCTACCCACTACACAGAACAAGTTCCAGAACAACCAGGTCTACATGGAGAAACCTTGCCTCAAAACAAAACAAAAAAGAATTCAGGATCCTATTTAGCTTCATGGTGAGATTGAAGCCAGCCTGAGCCTCATGAGACCATCTCAATCCCAACCAACTGAAGTACATCCAGGGCTGGCTGAGGTGGCACTCAGTGCTTGGGAAGCATGTGAAAGGCCAGGGGTTTGATAAATAGCACTTTACTACAAAATAAGTAAGAATTTAGGAATTGGGCTGGCAGTATGGCTCAGTGGGTAAGGGTGTTTGCCAGAAGCCTGATGACCTGAGTTCAGTCCCCAGGACCCACATGTTAGGAGAAAGCCAGCTTGTCTAATTTGTCCTCTGACCCCACATGGAGTGTCCCCACCCACATTGTAGTTTTGAAGAAGTGTGACTGAATGATGACCTTTGGATGCTGGCCCTGTGGGGGTCCCTCTGCAGCGTACATGGATAGGTGCATCGTTCGTGGCCCATCTGGAGCCAAGGCCAACATCATGCTCTGCCCTTCCAGGTCTCCACTCTCGACTATTTTCATTACATGCAGGTGGACCTCACACCACCACACACAAAAATCATCTACTCCATTTTTTAAAACACTGAGGGGCCTTTAGAGATGGCTCAGTAGCTGAAGGGCCTGTAAGTCTGAAGACCAGAATTTGGATTCCCCAGATCTCATCTAAAATACCAGGTAGGCATGGCTGCCAGCCTGCACTTCCATCCTGGGAAGGCTGGCTGACAAGCGATGTGGAGCTGGAGAGATGGCCCAGTGGTGAGGAGCATTGTACTCTCCTGTACAGACCCACACTCAGACACCATAGCTACATGATTAAAACAGGGCTGGAGAGATGGCCGAGCGGTGAGGAGCACCAGTTGCTCTTGCGGACGACCTGAGTTTGGTTCCCAGCACCCACATGGCTCACAACTCCAATTCTAGGGGATATGACACGTTTGGCATCTGCAGGTACCAGAAGGCAAAATACTCATAATAAATTCAAATTTTTAAGGTTTGTGCATACGAGTAACAATCCTCTTGCTTCCCAAGAACTGGAATTATTGACCTGTATCGTCATCGGACTTGGGATCTTAGAATATACTTTAATTTTTGGATGTGGTGGCACATGCCTTTAATCTCAGCCTTTTGAGGGTTGGTTTGGTTTGGTTTTGGGTTTTTGAGACAGGATCTGACCTGAAACTTACTATGTAGACCAGGCTTGGCCTCAAACTCCTGAGTGCTGGGGTTAAAGGTGTGTACCACCACCACCACCCATTACTTAAAAAAGCTTCTTCTGTGTGACTGGAGAGATGGCTTAGTGCTTAGCTGTCTAAGAGCACTGTAAAGTTAAGAGCACTGGCTGCTTGGGTAAGGACTTGGGTTTCGTTCCTGGCACCCATGTGGTGGCTTACCACCTTCTGTAACTCCAGTCACAGGGGATCTGACACCTGAACTTCACTGCCCCCCAGGCACACGTGGTATACATATGAACAAACTCCATAAAAAAACTAAAAAGCCATTGCGTGTATTGTGTGCTCGTGTGTGTGTGTGTGTGTGTGTGTGTGTGTGTGTGTGTGTGTATACACGTGTATGCACATGCCACAGCACTTGTGTGGAGGTCTGACGATAAGCAACGTCTTTGCATTTTAAAGCCATATTCCTGAGCTCCAGAATTCTCCATTTGACTGTTTTTAGAGTGGATATATTTAGAGAAGTATTTTTATAGATACTTTTATACTAGGGACCTGCTACTTGAATTCTACACATGGAAGGAACATTCTTCTGCATTCAGTTCAACACAACAAATTCTAGTCAAAAGCTTATTTAAGACATTTCCCTGCTCTCGCTAAAGAAAACAAATATAAACTGAGCATGGTCGTTCACACCTTTAATCCCAGCACCTGGGAGGTGAAGGCAGGCCGGTCAATAGCTCAGAGCCATTGTTGGCTACATAGCAAGTTTGGAGCCAGCCTGGGGAAGAAAGGAGGGAGGGAGAAAGAGAGAAAGGAAGAAAATGAACCAAGGTGAATGTAGGGCCATGGTGCTTTGTTCTGTTTGGTTATAGTCTGAAGGTAATTATTGCCTGATAAAGTAACATTTTAAGAAGTGTTGCTAGGGCTGGGGCCCTGGACTGGATAAAAGGGGGAAACGGAGAAATGCAGCTCAAATGCAGCTCTCCTGCACCCTGACTGTAGAGGTCTGCCACCAGGCTTCTCCGCTTTTAGAGGATTGGGTTCCCTCTAAAAGCAGGAGCCATAGGAAATGTGTTTTCAAGGATTTCGTCACAGTGATGAGAAGAGTGACGAATACAGGGGACCTCGCCAAAAGTAATTTTAAAAGTTGAGTGTGGCCGGGTGGTGGCGCAAGCCTTTAATCCCAGCACTCAGGAGGCAGAGGCAGGCGGATCTCTGTGAGTTTGAGGCCAGCCTGGGCTACAGAGTGAGATCCAGGACAGGCACCAAAAACTACACAGAGAAACCCTATCTTGAAAAAGAAAAAGGAGAGAGAGACAGAGACAGAGAGAGACAGAGACAGAGAGAGAGAGAAAGCTGAGTGTGACAGTACGTGCCTTTAACCCCAGCACTTGGGAGGTAGAGGCAGGTGGATCCTTGAGTTCAAGGCCAGCCTGGTCTATGGAGTGAGTTCCAGGACCACCTTTTTTTATTGTATGTGTATGAGTGTTTGGCCTGCGTGTGTGAGCCCAGTGCCCCCTCAGGCCACAAGAGGCTACCAATTGTCCTGGAACTGGAGATACATATAGTTGTGAACTGCATTGTGGCAGCTGGGTGCTGAACCTGGGTCCTTTGCAAGAGCAGCAAGTGCTTTTAACTGCTGAGCCATTTTTCCAAACCCCCAAAATAACTCCTATTTCTAAGAAGACACATAAAAACAAGAAGTCATAAACTGGTAAAAATATTTGTAAAACACACAGTACACTGAGAATTTGTTACATATTTTGAATAACACACAGTACACTGGTATTCAAAATATGTAACAAATTCTCATAACTCAGTAATATAAAAAGCTTACTAAATATCTTTGACCCATGTCAGCTTGAAAAAAGTGCATAAGAGGATTGGAAAGATGGCTCAGCAGTTAAGAGCACTGGTTGCTTTTCCAAGGGATCTGGTTCACTTCTCAGCTCCCACATGGTGCTCACAATGCCTTATAATTCCAGGTCTAGGAGATCCAATGTCCTCTTCTGGCTTTTATAGGCCTCAGGTATGCACATGGTGTATTAATACACATTCAGGCAAAACTCCCATACACATAAAATAAGTAAATTAAAAAATAAATAAGGAATTTTTAAAAATCTAGCAAATTTGGAAAGGCTTTGAGCAAAACTTTTGTTAGAATGTACACATGGTGATTGCCTTTAATCCCAATGCTCAGGAAACAGAGGCAGGCAGATCTCTGTTAGTTGGAGGCCAGCCTGGGCTATATAGTGAGTTCCAGAAGAGGAAGGGCTATGAAGATCTCAAAAAAAAAAATCAACCAAAAAAAATTACAATGTACACAAAAGTTTGAATGCTAGTTTCTGTACACTTTGTCATGGTTTTTCTCATTCTTCTTTTTGAGACAGGGTCTGTGTTGCCTTGCCTGTCCTGGAACTCACTCCGTACACCAGGCGGTCCTCAAACTCACAGAGATCTGCCGGCATCTGCCTCATGAGTGCTGGGATTAAAAATGTATGCTGCCATGCCCCACTTGGTTTCTCCCATTTGTAAATAATGTGCGCGCATGCACACACGCAAACACACACACTAGTTCATTTGTGGTACTGAGGGTTCCAGCTAGGCTTTCGGATCTGTTTGCTTATTTATTTAGTGTGATCAGAGATGACTATGACTTTCGGGGGGAGGGGTGCTCTCCTACCTCGTGGGTCCCGGGATGGAACTCCTCATCAGGCTTGATGGCAAGTGTCTTTACCCACTGATCCATCTCCCTGCCCCCCAGCTCCTTTTATTATTTTTCATTTTGAAAAGGTCGCACTCCATTGATCAGACTGACTTTGAATTTGTTCTGTAGCTCAGGCCAGCCTTGAATTAGTGATCCTTTTGCTTCTGTCTTCTGGCTGGCCTCCATCTTTCCATGCTGGGTGCATAGCCTGCAGACTTCACTGCACACAAGGGATTCCATCTCAGACGCGCTCTGTTCTGCTCTTCCACAGCGGGGCGTTTTAGGTTGTGCTCCTATTTCTAGGGGAAGTAATGGGATTTAACTGACCCTGGACACTAATCTATTATTTAAATTTTGAAGGCTCCAAATGGGCATGTGTTCGTGCCACAGTGGGTATGTGGAAGTCTGAGAACAATTTATCTAGTCTCCTAGCGTGGGCCTAGGGAATGTACTGCAGGTAGTCAGGCATGGCAACAAACCCCCTCACCAGCTCCCCCCCCCCCCCGCCCTGTTAGGTTCGTGTGCATGCATATGAAACATACATGGCTGTCACAGGACAACTTTTGAGAACTGGTTCTCTCCTGTGGGTTCTGGGGATCAAATGAAGCAAAGTGCTAGGCATATACAACAAGTGATTTTTACCTTCGAGAGACTTCTCACTGGCCCCCAACATCTTCATTTTTAAATAGGTGGTAAATTCGATCACTGAGATGTGATTGTTGGTCATATTGTTTTTCTTTTCTCATCAGACAGGTATGTAGCTGGAAGTTTCTTGGCCCTGCCGGCCCCATGATCCCACAGCCACTTGTAAAATAATCACTTAGAGGCTTATATTAATTACAAACTGTATGGCCTATGGCTTCAGTGTCCACTAGGAGCTAGTAGTCTGTCATAGCTGCGGTCCCGATGTTCAGACTACTAGCTCCTAGGTCCAAGCTTGGCCTGGTCTGACCTTCGGAGTCCAGAGGATGCTTCAGGCAGTAACCAGGCTTTTCCACAGCCAGACGACAGTCCTCAAGGCCAGGGAATTGCCACTGGCTACAGGGTCCTGAGCCCTGTCCAATGCCCGTGAGTGAGGAGGACCATGTGGTACCGCTTTTAGTTCAATCTACATAAACAGAAGATGCCAGTGAAAGAAAGGTAACACTTGATGGCAACAACAGAGAATCCTGGCCTGTCAACCCATCTTCAGACGTGAGCCAGTTGACAAGCCCAGAACCCCTTGAAGGGAAGGCCAGGTCCTCTGAGTAAGAGGCATGTTACACTACAGAGGAGTCTGTGCTAGCCTTTCGTGTATCCTTTATACAGAGGGACGGTGGAATTGTACCTAACAGTGCAATTGTACCTCTGAGAAATGGGAACATTTGGACGTCCCACGGCCTAGTAGATACTGGTTCTAAACTGACAATACTTCTGAGTTGAAGTAGGGACCTTTGGCTGTCAGGTGATCAACATGCTTGTTTGTTCTTTAGATTTTTCATCTTTTGGTATGAGTGTTTTGCCTGCATGTGTGTATATGGTGTGTGCCCAGTGGTGGAAGAGGTTGGTCAGATCCCCTACAACTGGAGTTGAGGATGGTTGTGAACCATCCTGTGTGTGCTGGGAACTGAACTTGGGTCCTCTGCAAGAGTAACAAGTATTCTTAACCTCTGAGCCAGGGCTCCAGCCTAAAAGAATTTTGTGGAAGTCAAATTCACAATGGGTCCTGGAACTTTTTCTAAGTCCCAGAATGTGTAATTGGGAGGGAGAGACCTAAAAGTGGCATTTTAGAAACTGTCAGAATCTCCACATTGGTATCCCGCTTTGGGAGCTCCCAGCATTCCCACACATCCATGTGGAGTAAGGCATCAGGCTGCCCTCCCTGAGCAGAGCGCCTGGGAGGAGTATGGGGAGGTTGTGGGCTCAGGGCTCAGCCTGGTGGGGAGATCTGGAATGCACCCTGAGGCCCCCGGGACGGACCGGAGCCTAGGCCACCGTTGGCTCGCCCGCGTCCCCGCGCAGCCCGCGCGCCCCTCGGCCCGGCCGTCGCCGCCCCCCACATTCCACAGGCCGCTGCGCAGTCTCCTTCCTCGCATTCCTGACGGGGCAAAGGAGTCCCTCGGCCGCCACCCCCACCACCCCTCCCGAACGGGGCCTCGGAGCGGAGGGGGCGCGGCCCCGAGCTGCGCGCGCATTCCTCCGCCGCGCGCGCCCCCGTTCCTCCCTCCCTCCCTCCCTCCCTCCCCGCCACGGCCCCGCGCGAGCGCGCGGCCCACGCCGAGCGACCGCGACCCCGGCCCCGCCCGTGCCCAGGGGTCCCGGGGCGGGCTGCGGGCCGGCGGACGATGCAGCGGCGCTGTCGGAGCGGCGGCGGGCGCGGAGGCGGAGGTGACGCGCCGCGGCGGCGGGCCGACGGCCATGCAGCGCTCGCGGACGGCCGCAGACGACGCGGCTCTGCTCCTGGCCGGGCTGGGCCTGCGCGAGCCGGAGCCGGCCGCCGACTCCCCCGGGCGCGTGCGGCGCGGGCCTCGGGCGGCGGACGAAGCGGCGCCAGCGGCGGGCCGCAGAGGCAAGGGCGGCGGCGGCGGCGGCCCCGAGGCCGCGCCCGACATCCCGAGCCGCCCCGAGCGAGGCCCGCGCGCCAGCCTGGCGGGCTCGGACGGCGGCAGCGCGCGCTCCAGCGGCATCAGCCTGGGCTACGACCAGCGCCACGGCCCCGGCCCCGGGCCGCCGTCGGGGGCAGCGCGCGCTCCAGCGTGTCCAGCCTGGGCTCCCGCGGCTCGGCGGGCGCCTATGCCGACCTGCTGCCGCCCGGTGTCGGCCCCGCGCCCGCCCGCTCTCCGGAGCCCGCCCCGTTCCCGTTCCCGTTGCCGTCGCTGCCGCTACCCCCGGGCCGGGAGGGCGGCCCGAGCGCGGCAGAGCGGCGGCTGGAGGCGCTCACGCGGGAGCTGGAGCGCGCGCTCGAGGCGCGCACGGCGCGAGACTACTTCGGTGAGCGCGCGGGCCGGGGTCCGGGGGTCTGGGATGCGCTAGGCGCGGGTGGGGTCTCTTCTCCCGCCAGATGCGGAGGTGTCGCGCGCTTCCTGACTTGACGCCGGGATGCGGGGCGGGCGCAACGAAATCAGGTTGATTGGCAAAGTAAGCTATTTTCTGGACACTTCAAAAAAAGTTTTACTTAAGAGGCAAGGTCTCACTGGGTAGCTCTGGCTGGCCTGGAACTCAGAGATCTTGCCTTTGCCTTCCCAGGATTGGCGAAAGATTTAGTTTTGTATGCAAGGGTACCCTAGGAGGCCAGAAGAAGGTGTCAGATCCTTTGGAGCAGGAGTAACAGGAGTAATTGTGAGCAGATATGGATGCTGAGAAGGGAATTTGAGGCCTCTGCAAGAGCAGCAAGTGCTCTTAATTGCTAACCACTTAAGTCCCTTTTGCTGGGCATTCTTCATCCTTAGCATCGCTCCTGCTCACCCTACTAATGTTTGATGAAGAGCAGAACGGAAGTCTACCTCTCCTTCCAATTGTGTGAGCCATGGTTAGGGAGAGAGAGGAGATGCCTTAGGTACCCCTGAACCCGTGTGATGAGGCTTCAGGTAGGACTGTGTGAGGCCACAGGACCAAGCCAGGCACACCAGGCTGCTCTGGGCAGAGGCGCATAGTTCCTAAAGGAAGACTGGGCTGGGGTAGAGCGCTTGCCTAGAGTACTCGAGGTCCTGGGTTTGTTCCCCAGCAAGGCAAAACAAACAGAACCACAAACCAACCTCAGAGCTGGATACACAAAGAAGTTCAGACTTTAGCCAGGCATGGTTGGTACAGGCCTGTAATCCCAGCACTTGGGAAGCGGGAACAGTAAGAGAGTTCAAAGTTCAAAGCCAGCCTGGTCTTCGTACAGTTCCAGGCCAGTCAGGACTACATGGCAAGACCTTCCTTCTTTCAAAAAGTGGCAACAGAAAATGGACTTTATACCACCAAATACCAAAGAAAGGAAATAAGACTCACAACAGCTTTGGCGAAGTCATGGCATGCAGTAGCCCGACAGTCTCTGAGCGCTTTGCTTCGCACATTACTTGAGGTGAATCAGGGTAGAGAGCTTGAGGCGCCTGGCTTGGAGGGTGTGCATGGTTAGCAAGCCTGGGACAGGCCTGGCAGATTCCGAGCCTTCTCAGTCCACTAGAACTAGTGGCTCTGGGTTGCTTTGAAGTAGATCTTGGGGCACGAGAGGCTGCCTTTTAGCAGGTCGGTGGGTGCATTCCAGGATGGAGGAGGATAGTGAGGTTAGGAGAAGGTTGTAGCCCAGGATGGGTCAACGTCAAGGGCGTGTGTGGGCTGAAGGGGTGGCCTGTCTCTGGAGTGAGGTGCTTGGTCGGATGTCAGAAGTCAGGATGGGAATCTGTGGCTTAGCAGATGTGGTGGTGGCTGCTGGGAGTGGGCTGGGAGTAGGATGTGGGTGGGAACTGGCCTCCTGCCATAAGCCACTGAGCATCTTCTGAAGGGTCCAGCATCCGGCCCCTGCACACCTGGAGGCTGGCATTCGCTGCCCATTGTCCCCCATGGCTGCTCCTGAGACTGCATATCACCCTGGGTAGGTACCGCGGGAAGTAAAGAGAGGGGAAGAGAGGAAGGTTCCTTCCCAGAGCAGCGTGGGTTCGGCTTTAGTCCTTTGAAGCCCGGGAGGAGTCTGGGCTGGCTGATTATAGAGGCCCCCTCAGAGTAAGGTCTCATCTGGTGCAAGGTGGTCTAGATTGAGCTCTTTAGCCAACGATGGCCCTTGTCTCTTGCCTGCACTCCCAAGTGGTGAGATTACAGGTGTGCACCACAGCCAGATTCTGGGGTGATGAGGGTGGAGCCTGGGGCTTCATGCATGCTAGGCAAGCACTCTGTCAACTGAACCATGTCCCCAGCTTCCCCCTTTTTTAGAGAGGGTCTCATCCTGTAAACCAACCTGACCTTCAGCTACCCACCTTCCTGCCTCAGCCTTCCTGAGTGTTGGAGTTGCAGGTGTGAGCCATCATACCTGGTCTTAGTGCTGGTCCTCACCCCCCAACCCCCAAGCCAAAAAGACAGTTTTTTTCTGGTTCTTAAAAATACAGGCAGTTTTGCTTGAACTATGTATCTGATGATAACTGATGTTTTGAGCTATAAAAACAGCAGTTTCCAGGTGTGTTAAACACCTGTAATCTAAGCACTTGGGAAACTGAGGCAGAAGGATTATGCATTCCAGGCCAGTCTGTGCTATAGAATGGCAGAAAACAAAAATGTGTGAATTTCCAGTTTGTTTTTTAATTTAAAGACCAGAGCCTTGGCCCAGGCTGAGCTCTTCCTGTTTCGGCCTCCCAAGTGCTGGGGTTATAGGCATTCGCCAACCTATGCAGCAATGTCCAGTTTGCATTTTAAAACATTTCAAAATCTTGCCAGCAGTGGTGGCGCACGCCTTTAATCCCAGCATTGGGGAGGCAGAGGCAGGCGGATCTCTGTGAGTTCAAGGCCAGCCTGGTGTACAGAGTGAGTTCCAGGACATCCAAGGGTACACAGAAAAAAAAAATTCAAATCTTTCAACCTGAGTAAATAAATACCTCTTACAGAGGGAAGTCTGGCCTCCAAAAGCCTTGTCTGCACGTGTTCCCCGCCTGCGCCGTCCCTCCTCACTAAGCTCCGCTTCAGCTGACCTCTCGATACCCCGTGCCATTTAGTCTGTCTCCGGAACTTTGCCTTCTCCTCCTGAGTTCGGCCGACGGCCTCAGGCCCCTGGAAGCTCCTCTGCTGCTGAGACTCCTAGGACCACACCCTGTGTTTGCTTCCCTTCTGCAGCCTTTGGTTCTGACTCCTGTTTGATTCTTCACAGGACCCCCACTCTGAATTGCTGGGATACACACACACACACACACACACACACACACACACACACTCACACTCACACACACACTTTGCTATTCTGCCTGGCTGTGAGGGGTTTGGAGAAAGCCCCTGGGACCAGGATGAGTTTTTTTTTGTTTTTTTTTTTAATATTTTAGAAATTACATGTGTGTGTGGGAGGGGTGTATGTGGGTGTAGAGACATGAATGCTGTGGTCTGTGTATAGAGGTCAGAGACCCACAGTGGGAGTTGGTTCTTTCCCTCTACCCTGCAGGTTTTGAGACTTGAACCCAGGTGGTCAGCTTTAGCTGCAAGGTCCTCTGAGCCATTTTACTGGCCCTGGAATAATTGCTGGTCTTTGACCTCAGTGGTTTTCAGGACTCTACTTGTTCCACTTAGCCTCGGTCTGTTTGCTTTTCTGTTCCCTCAACAGCCCTCTGGTCTCCTGCCATACATCCCACTTCCCATCGCTCAGAGTCCTGAGGTCCGCCAGGGTAGTCTTCCTGTTCCTCCTCCATGCTTTCAGTGCCCGGCCGGCCTCTCCTGCCGTCTTCTCTCTAACCCCTTCCTCCAGCTTAGCTTCCCTCTCGCCATTGGCCCCTTCCTTTCCGTTATAACTCTGTAGAAGGAACACACACACACACACACACACACACACACACACACACACACACACACGCTGGTGAGATGGCTCAGTGGCTAACCCAAGCCTAACCTCCCAAGTTGGTCGTGGAATGCACATGAAGAAGGAGAGAACCGACTCCTGCTGGTTGTGTTCTGTCCACTTGTGTACCGCAGCACGCACATACGCTCATGTGTGCACATGTACACAATAGCGTCCTTCTGTCCTTTCATCTACCTTCCCCCGCCCCAGTTCTCGCCTATGTCCTCTCTCCCCTCATTTCTGAGGAGTCTTGTGCCCTGGAGCCACCTTTTTTCCAAGGCAGACTCTCCTTCTGTGATTCAGGCTGAGTTTTCTGATCACTGCGATTGTAAAGATAGACCACCACACCTGCCCATTGTTTTTTTTTTTTTTTTTTTAAATTATTTATTCTTATGTACATTGGTGTTTTGCCTTCATATATGTTTATATAAGGGTGTCAGATCTTGGAGTTATAGACAGTTGTGAGCTGCGATGTAGGTGCTGGGGATTGAACCTAGGTCCTCTGGAAGAGCAGTCAGTGCTCTTATCCGCTGAGCCATCTCTCCAGCCCCCCACACCTAGTCATTCTAAAGTGTGTTTTTATTAAAGTAGTCTGGGTACATAGAGAATATACACAGAAATTAATGCAACATAGGAGCTTCCCTTTTTTTTTTCCCTGAGACAGGTTTCTCTGTGCAGTTTTGGTGCCTGTCTTGGATCTCACTCTGTAGACCAGGCTGGCCTCGAACTCAGAGATCCTCCTGGCTCTGCCTCCTGAGTGCTGGGATTAAAGGCGTGCGCCGCCACTGTCCGGCGGAGCTTAACTTTTTAACACACCCTTTCACTCTCTTTTATACTTTTTTGTTATTTTTTAATTTTTTAAAGATCTACTAACTTTATATGTATGAATATTTTGCTTGCATGTATATATGTGTGCCACATGTATGCCTGGTACCCACAGAGCTCAGAAGAGGGTGTCAGATCCCCTGGAACTGGAGTTACATATGGTTGTGAGCATCCATGTGAGTGCTGGGAATCCAACCCCAGCCAGTCTTCTTCAAGAGCAGCCAGTAGTCAGCCAGTGTTCTTAACCGCTGAGCCATCTCTCCAGACCCTTATTTTTATTTTTTGAGACAGCATCTTGTTATTGAAGCCGTGGCTGGTCTGGAACTTACAGCCTAGACCAGGCTGGCCTCAAAATCACAGGGAGGGGAGGAAGACCTCTTTTACTCTAGGAAGAGAAGTCTGGCAGTGTGTCAGGGTGGATTATTGGGGCCTGGATGGCACACCAGTTACTCTCTGAAGAATCAGGACTGAAGGAAAGAGTGAAGTTGAGATTGGGGAGCAAACCAAGTATGGGGGTTCATGGCCGCTGTACCCGATACTTGGGAGACAGGTTGAGAGTGCTTGAGCCCAAGGTACGGAAGCTAGCTGGGGCAACATAGAAAGGACCAATGAAATAAGTCAGTGTTACAACATTTTCTACTAAGCTGACAACCTGAGGTCAGTTCCCCAGGACCCACACGATCAAAGCTGAGTCCATGACGGTGGACCAAAAGCATGGGTGCAGGAGCAGCTGAGAGCTCACATCGTCTTTTATTTTTTGTGAGACAGGGTCTCTCGGCCAGCCCTGGCTGCCTGGGAACTTGCCATGTGGATCTCATCTTGAACTCACAGAGACCTGCCTGCCTCTGCCTCCAGAGTGCTGAATTAAAGGTGTGTGCCACCACACCTGGCATGAGTAAGAGAGAACATCTGGAAATGCCCTGAGTTTTTTGAAACCCTCCCAGTGATGCACCTTCTCCAAAAAGGCCACACCTCCTGCTCCTTCCCAAACAGTTCCACCAATGGGGACCAAGTATTCAAACATGAATCTATGGGGGCCGTTCCCATGCAAACTACCACCCTGGGTCTCCAGGAGGACTGGGCTAAAAGTACACAAGGCTTGGAGCCAGGCATCCTCCTAAGACTGCTGGTCAGTCCTGTGTTTTTTCCTTTTGGCCTGCTGGGGTGGTCCCCAGTTCCATCCAGTGTTCCTAGATCCCTGTGTAAAATTTTAGCACTGTCCATGGTGTAGACGCTACAAAGGGACTGTCCTTCACTATCGTGTGTAAAAATCCTCCCGGTGTGTGTGGGTCACACGTGTCAGATGTGAGCTGCTAAGCTGAAGCTCCAGCCCCAAGGTTTGTGTAGTTATAGACCAGATCATGCTATGCAGCCTGTGCTGTTCTGGAACTTTCCATGGAGCCCAGACTGACCCTGAACCTGAGATGCACTACATCAGCCTCTCTAGTGCCCAAATGAGTAGCATGTGTCAACGTACCTGGCCCTCTAGCTTTTTCCTTTGTTTTAGTTTGTTAGAGATGAGGGCTTACATAGCCCATGCTGCCCTCCAGCGTGCTGTGTGCCACCATGCCCAGCTACCCTAGATTTTTAAAATAGATTCTTTGTAAAGTTTTTATTTTTTTTTATGTGTATGTTTGTACCTGCTTACCTGTATGTGCACCATGTGTGTGCAGTGACTGTGGAGGCCAGAAGAGGGTGTCTGAGCCCTTGGAACTGGAGTTAGAGGTGGCTGTGAGCCACCAGGTGGATGCTGGGAAGTACTCTTAACCACTGAGCCTTCTCTGCAGCACTGATTTATCCATTCTTTGCTTTTTGACTGATTTACTTTATGAGTGTTTTGCCTGCATATGTATGTGCACCACTTACCTGCCTGGTGCCCTCAGAGATCAAGAGGGCATTGGACCCTCTGAAACTAGAATTGTGGATGGTTGGGAACCAAGTGAGTGCTGGGAACTGAACCCAGGTTCTCGGCAAGAGCAGCCAGTGCTTTTAACCACTGAGCCATCTCCAGTCTCTCCATCTAGTCTTTAAAAAAACTTACTTATTAATGTATTTTTACATTCAACTGCAGTTTCCCTTCCCTCCTCTCCTCCCATTCTTCCCCCCCGACCCATTTCTCTTCAGTAAAGGGCTCCCCTGGATATCAGCCAGCCATGGCATATCAAGATGTGGTAAGACTAGGCACCTCCTGTCCTATTAAGGCTGGATGAGGTAACCCAGTAGGAGGAAAAGGGTCCCCAAAGCAGGTACAGAGTCAGAGACAGCCCCTGCTCTCACTGTTAGGAGCCCTACAAGAAGAACAAGTCACACGCCTGTATCCTATGTGCAGAGGGCCTAGGTCAGTCCTGCAGGCTCCCTGCTTGTCCGTTCAGTCTCTGGGAGCCCCTATGAGTCCAGGTCAGTTGATTCTGTGGGTTTTCTTGTGTCCTTGACTGCTCTGGTTCCTACAATCCTTCCCCCCCCTTCTCCCTCAAGATTCCCCGAGCTCTGCCTAATGTTGGCTGCGGGTCTCTGCGTCTGTTTCCACCTCCATCTATTCTTTTTTTTAGTGACTTATTTATTTTAATTTTATGTTCATTGGTGTTTTGCCTGTATGTATGACTGTGTGCGGGTATCAAATCTCCTGGAACTGGAGTTACAGACAGTTGTGAGCCACAGTGTGGGTGCTGGGAGTTGAACCCGGGTCCTCTGGATGAGCCATCTCTGCAGCCCCCTGACCTGTTCTTAGTTTCTCTATTGTATTTGTTCCATCTGACACATCACTCATTGTCATCATCGTTACTGTTGTTGTTTGAGGCAGGAGCTCCATATGGACCTCTGGTTAGCCTCCAGCTTGCTATGTAGCCCAGGCTGGCCTGGAACCCCGAGCTGTCCTCTTGCCTTGGTCTCCCGAGTGTTGGGGTCACAGGCAAGTGTCATCTAACATATACCCTGCTCATCTGACGTTGTGTGACTCCTGTGTGTCTCTCCTCTGGAACACGTGGTTCTTGGGGCTGGAGATTTTTCTGCACTAGGGTTTCTCTACATTTAAGAAGTGGCGCACACCTGTAATTCTTGCACTCAGGAGGCAGAGGCAGGTGGATCTCTGAATTCAAGGCCAGCCTGGTCTATAGAAGGAGTTCCAGGACAGCTAAGGCTACACAGAGAAACCCTGTCTTGAAAAATCAAAAAAAAAAAAAAAAAAAAAGAAGAAGTAGGGTGAGCAGGCAGCAGGCTGTTTGTGAAATGCACTAGGAATATTTGAATCTTGTACAAATGAGGAAGGGCACCTGTCAAGGGCAGTGAAGTCTTTGAGTACCTGTGTGGGTACAGCCTTCCAGACCTGCCTCCAGTGGTCCTATCCACCAGCCAGGTACCATGTCCCTAAGTTTCCATGGCTTTCCAAAAGAGTGCCCCCAGTCAGGTGCTTCAGACATGGGTACATTCAGCTTCCGGCAGTGCCCTTGTAGCTGAATGTTGGCTGTTCGGGACCTGGTACTGTTGGCCTGGGGGCCTGGCTGGCACCCAGCTCCATAGGACACAGTACCAGCTGCTGCTCTCCTGCTCCTCCTCACAGGCATTTGTATCAAGTGTGGGCTTGGCATCTACGGAGCGAGGCAGGCGTGCCAGGCCATGGGGAGCCTGTATCACACCGACTGCTTCGTCTGTGACTCCTGCGGTAGGTAACAGCCCTGCCCCGCCCCTGCTGCCCACCCCTCCCTGCACCCAGGTCTCAGACAGGAAACAGCTCTGGGGTGTAAGGAGGCTGCTCCCATCCTCCCATTCTCCCTTTGCGCGTGGCTTGTGACACCTTGCTGGGCCTGGCCTGAGAGGCGCAGGCTTAAGGAAGTAGCCATGGAACCAGGGAAGGGCCTTCTGCCGGCTGTCAGCAAGGCTCCTCTCAGGTCCTAGGCTGTGATGCTTCCATCGACATAGGGTACTTGTCTGCCTGGGAGGGACGGGTGTGGGTGAGGGGGCTTGTGCCATCTGGACATGAGGTTAAGATGTTTAAACATTTTTAGATGGATTTATTTTACTTTATAAATGTTTTTGGCTGCATGCATGTGTGCGCACCACATGTGTGCCTGTTGGACCTCCTGGGACTGGTGTTGTGGATGACTGTGAGTCACCATGTGGGTGCTGGAAATTGAAGCTGGGTCCTCTAAGAGCAGCCAGTGCTCCTAAGTAAGCCCTGCCTGCCCGGGGCACTTCCAGACTCTATATATCACAGTAGAATACATAGTATCCAGTCAAAGAGAAGCTGCAGTGTCAAGCCATGGAGATAGTGACTGTGCCTGTGATACTGCCACCCAGGAGGCCGGGGCAGAACAGAGTTCAAAGCCAGCCTAGGTGACAGAGATCCTCCCTCAAAAAGACAGTGGGATCCCTCTGTATCTAAGGATGCACTACCATTCCTTGGTGTCAGTTTGGGCAAATCTGTTTACTTCACTGTGATGTGAAGAGCCCTCTTAGGCCTCATAGTCTCCCATCCCTCTGGATAAGTCAGTAATCCATATTTATCTTATTCCCACCGAATAAATGTTGTCCACAGTAGAATCAAGTGTACTGTGATTAGGTCCCTCCCCCTTTTTTTCTAGTTTTTCAAGACAGGGTTTCTCTATATAGCTCTGGCTGTCCTGGAACTTAGTGTGTAGACCAGGGTGGTCTCAAACTCACAGAGATCCTCCTGTTTCTGTTTCCCGAGTGGAGTGCTGGGTTAAAGGCCTGTGCCACCATGCCTGGCTTGAGATTTTCTTTAAGAAGGAGGGCCAGGGCAGGAGACGGCTCAGTGTGTAAGGTGCTTGCTGCACAAGGAGATCCTGAGTTTGAGCTCCAACATCCATGAGTGTAGCCACACCGTGATCCTGGTGCTGGGAGGTGGAGACAGGACCTCACGGGTTGCTGACTAGCTCATCCAGCCAGTTGGTGAGCCCCAGGGCCAGGGAGATCCTGTCTCAAAGAATAAGTTGGAGAGTAATCAAGGAAGATTACAGTGTTAACCTCTGGCGTTCACAAGCATGTTCACACATACACAAATTGAATTTTGCCTTGTTCAACTATAACCTCAGGAGTTTTTTCCTCTTCAAATGCAACCTTCAGTCAGGCTTTCTGAGGGGCTGCCGCCAGGGGCCTGATTGGTCTGAACTCGGCTGTCTGGACTTGGGTGGGAAATGAATATTTCCTTCTGCTGCACAGTCTCTGGACTGAATTCACTACTCCCTGGAGGCCTTTTTTTTTTTTTTTTTGGTTTTTCGAGACAGGGTTTCTCTGCGTAGTTTTGTGCCTTTCCTGGAGCTCACTTGGTAGCCCAGGCTGGCCTCGAACTCACAGAGATCCACCTGGCTCTGCCTCCCGAGTGCTGGGATTAAAGGCGTGCACCACCACCGCCCGGCAGGTCTTTTGTTTTTAATAATTTGTTGAAATTTATTTTATGTGCATTGGTGTCAAGGTTTCAGACAGTTGTGAGCTGCCGTTCGGGTACTGGGAACTCAACCCAGGTCCTGTGCTCTTAGCCATCTCTCCAGCCCCCTCCCTGGAGACTTTTAACCACAGGTAGCAGGGAAGCGCTTGGGGACGGAGGCAGGACTCCTCTCTGCCTGGGCCTGCCGGTGGCTCGGCTATAATCAACCCTTTCAGGTCCTGGGATTGGCTTTATCCTGAGGGTGGCTGCTCTCCCGAGTGTCGCACTGTGGGTAGTGCACTGCCCCTGCCCACCCGCCGCACAGCCGTCTGCTGTGTGAGCGGACCACAGCTTGTTTCTCTGTAACCGGAGCAGACACCAGACTGTGCCGCGAACTCTCTCTTCCCTTCCCTTGAGTAAATTGCAAGGGGCGGGATTTGGGGGCCGTAGGGTGTGTGTAACTTTTCGAGAGACTGCCAAATTGTCTTCCCAAGGAGCTGTGCCATCGACAGTCCCCACAGAGCCCAAGAGCCGCTGTGCTCTGCACATCTGCCCACAGTTGGCGCTGCTCTTTCTGTAGTCGTTCTGCTGGGTGAGGTCTCATCGTGAGTTAATGCATTCCCCAGTGTGCATCTTATTGTTTGCTTTTGCCCATTAATATATCTTCTGTTCTTTAAAAAACACATTCTTATTGTGCATGTGTGTGTGCAAGCATGCGTGCACATGTGTTTGCACGTGTGTTGGGAGGTGGGACAAACTTGCAGGAGTCAGTTCTCTCCTCCCCCATGTGGTTCCAGGGATCAAATGCAGGTTGTCAGGTGTGGCAGCAGACATCTTTGTTGCTGACACTTCTTGCCAGCCTAATATGTATTTTTTTGGAGAAATCTGTTCAAATGTCTACCTATTTTTATAAAGTTGGGAGTTATTTACACACACACACACACACACACACACACACACACACACACACACACCCGGTTTCTCTGTGTAAGACCAGAGAACTTACTGGTGTCCTAGAACTTATTCTGTAGACCAGACTGACCTTGAACTCACAGAGATCTTCCTGCTGCTACCTCAGTATTTGCCTTTACTGAGTTTTAGGAGTTTATTTACAAACATTTAGGTCCAAATTATTTCACAGGTGTATATTTTGTGAGTCGTTTCTCTTTGTGTGATTTTTTAAAGGATTATTTATTATGTATACAGAGTTATTTTTTCATTCACCCACCTGTTTGTTTATTTATTTATTCAGTTACTCATTTATTTATTTAATTAATTTATTTGGGGGGTGTGTGTGTGTATGTGTGTGTGTGTGTGTGTGTGTGTGTGTATGTGTATGTGTATGTGTGTGTTTTCAGTGCCAGCAAAGGCCAGGAGAGCATGTCAGATCCCCTAGAGCTGGAGTTAACAACCAGTGTGGGCCACCAAATGTGAGTGCTGGGAATCTAACTTAGGTCTTTGACAAGAGCAATGTGCAATCTTAACCATGAACCAACCTCTTCTCCAGCCTCATAAATGTAGTTTTATTAAAGGCATGTGCCTTTAATCCTGGCACTTGGGAGGCAGAGGCAGATCTAGTCTACAAGTTCCAGGACAGCCAGAGCTGTCTCAAAAAACAAAACAAAAAATTGTAGCTTTGTTTTCCCAATATTGGTTCCTGGAATAAAAATGCATTTGGACATTTGGACATTCTCATATGCTGGCCTTCTAGCCTATCCTGGAATTTCAATAAACTTAGTAGAGTTAGTGGGTTACTAATGATTTTCTCTACAACTCAATCATGTCTTCTGTGATCATAGATAACTTTACTTCTTTCTAGTCTACGTCACTTCTAATTCCACATGTCCCATTATTATACACTGCCTAGAACTGCTAGCACGAGACTGAATAATCTTGTTTGTTTTGTGGCACTGGAAATCTAACCCAGAGCCACACCCCAGCCCCTCACTGGGGGATTCTAGGCAGGGGCTCTACCACTGAGCCACACCCCAGCCCCTCACTGGGGGATTCTAGGCAGGGGCTCTACCACTGAGTCACACCCCAGCCCCTCACTGGGGGATTCTAGGCAGGGGCTCTACCACTGAGCCACACCCCAGCCCCTCACTGGGGGATTCTAGGCAGGGGCTCTACCACTGAGTCACACCCCAGCCCCTCACTGGGGGATTCTAGGCAGGGGCTCTACCACTGAGCCACACCCCCACCTCTGGGATTTTTTTAGACAGGGTATTCCTATATATCTCAAGCTTGCCTTGATTGCCTACTGCCTCTGCCTCTTGAGATCTGAAATTACAGATGTGGGCCACCATACTTTGTCACAAAATGTATAAGAGGGAAAGGACTTACTGTCTCCCCAATGTGCCTGATGCAGCTGTATGTTTTTCAAAAGCACCCTCTCCAGGCCAAACCTTCTGGCGCCTCCTGCCAGAGGGCAATGCCAGGTGAGCAGTAGAGGGAGAGGAAGAGGTAAAGGGAGAGGTGCAGGGGAAGTAGTTTAAGAGGCTAGACTGTGGGCAGGCGTCTCCATGACAGGTAAGGTGACCTGCTGACGTCCCACGCAACCTAAGTCAGAAGCTCATTTTTTAGTAAAAGGGGGATCTGTAGGGCCCTGGCCCCCGTTTTGGGTAACTGTTGCCTTGCTTGCGGACCTTGACCTTGATATCCTCCCTATGCTAATTCCCTGCCGGGCTCCACCCTCCTGAATGCTTAAGGGAAGTTCCTTGTCTGTGTATCCTGCATAATGGGCATTAACAGCTTAGATGCAAGATTGTAAAACATCGGTAGCGAACTTCTGCCCTACGGGATTCTCCCATTGTGCTGTAAGCCTGTATTTAAGACCTCCTCCCTCCTTTAATAAACAGCATTCGGCATTAAGTAAATAAATTAAAAAAAAAAAAAAGAGGCCAGGCTGGCCTCCAGCTAGGCTTTGTAGCCAAGAGTGACCTTGAACTTCAGGGTCCTCCTGCCTCCATATCCCAAGTGCTGGGATTACAGGCACATGCTACCACACCCAGCTTTATTATTTGGTGTTTCCAGGCAGGTCGTACTTTGTAGCCTAGGCTGTCCTCAGATTTTGGAGTCCTGCCTTCATCTGTGGGATGCTGGGTTACGGGTGAGACACCATTCTGGCTTGAAATGTTTATAACAGCAACATGGCATTAAAGGGGTGTGTAGAGGGAGATGGAGGGGCGGCTCAGCAGCTAGGAGCATGGCTGCTGCTCTTCAGAGGTCCCGGGTTCAGTTCCCAGTGTCCACATGCTGGCTCACAACCATCTGTAGTGTTGGGGATATAATGAGGGATCTGATGCCCTCCTCTGGCATAAAGGTGTACCTGCAGATGGAGCACTCATTAAATAAATACATGTTTAAAACAAATAAAGGGATGTTTAGAGATGTTCGTAGTTTACTTTCTCATTGGTTGGAGGTGAGTACTGACATTCAAGCCAGGGACCTCCCCTTCACCCCTTACCCTTCTAGGGAGACGACTCCGCGGCAAGGCCTTCTATAACGTGGGTGAGAAAGTGTACTGCCAGGAGGACTTCCTGGTGAGTCTACACTGTGTTGCTGGCCGAGCTGGGTGGGAGCAGGGGCGGGACCTCCTTCGGACTCACATGCAGACCTGTGGCCAGCGACAGTGAGTGCCCCTTTGTCACGTGACGTCCTGGATCCTGTGTCCCCTCTCAGTACTCCGGGTTCCAGCAAACAGCTGACAAGTGTAGCGTGTGTGGACACCTTATCATGGAGATGGTAAGAAACTCCCCAGTGACCTGGAGTCCCCTACCCCGGGTGGAGTCTGAGGGCCCCACTCTCTCCTGTTCCAGACCCATGGCCGGCCGGGCTCTGAGCCGTGACCTCTTGGGGGCAGTGCTGAGTCCCGCCTGTGCCTCCCCCAGATCCTGCAGGCCCTTGGCAAGTCCTACCACCCCGGTTGCTTCCGCTGCTCAGTGTGCAACGAGTGCCTGGATGGGGTCCCCTTCACCGTGGACGTGGAGAGCAACATCTACTGCGTTAGAGACTACCACACGTGAGTTTCCCTGCCGGAGCAGTGCGGTCAACAGCACGGCCCTCAGCGGCTGTTCCCTGCCGACCTCCATGTTCTCACACTTGGGGCAGGCGTCTTAGCCCTGCTGTGGTGACAGTTCTTCACAAACACTGTAAGGAGAGGTTGGTTTGGTTCACGATTCAGAAGACAGTCCACCATAATGGGCAAGGCCTGGTATTGAAGGCATGGTGTTGGGACAGCTCTGGCTTTGGTGACAGGAGCAGGAAGATGGGATTCCTTACATCTTGGGACAGAAAGAAGAGACAGGAAGAAACCTGGAGTGAGCTGTCACCATTAAGCTCCCAGAACAGTGCCATCTGCTGGGGAGCAAGCGTTCTAACACATGAGCCAGGGAAGGTTCACATTGGACTGACTGTAAGGGCAGGCCAGGGGCGTTTGTGCTTTCTGGTCCCTCTTCAGGGTAGTCTGGCCACCAGTCCCCTCCTGCCGCCTTTGCCTACATCTGCCCCTCTTCTTCCTGGTGGGCCTCACCTGGCTGTTCCCTGCAGTCTGGCCTTTTGCTCCCGAGGGAAGGGTCCTGGTGCCACATGGGCGGCCAGTCTGTTCTTGCTGTGGCTCCAGGCTCAGGCCTCAGCTCTGGGTCTGTGCTGGGGCTGATTTTAGCCTTGGTACTCAGGGTGGCAGAGGTCTCCCCCTAGGGATGGCTTCAGTCTGGATATCACGGGCTAGAGAATGCATAGGGGATGGCTGGAGGGAACCTGAGGCCGTCCTGGAGGAGGGAGGAGGCAGGAGACAGATAGGAAACCGTGTCAGCCATTAGTACCAAGAAGGCAGAAACGTGTCCACACAGGAGGGCAGGCTTGCCTTGGAGCTCTTGTGGTAGGTCTACCCCTGTGCACTTGCCTCTACTCACTGACCTCCTCACGCCCACTTTCCTTTCACCTTCCAGGGTGTTTGCACCAAAATGTGCTTCCTGTGCCCGCCCCATCCTCCCTGCACAGGTAGGAATGCTTCACTGGGAAGCAGCAGAGGAGCATGTAGGACGTCATGCAGGGGTGGGACAGATGTGCCCCGATGAAGTGCTGCTAGTGTGTTCGGCTGCAGCACTCTGCTCCATTACCTGTAATAGGGAAGGGCCGCACAACGGCCCTGCATACAGTTCTGCAGTGGATGTTGGGGGGCCTAGGGCAAGAGGAGCAGATGGGGAGGCCTGGGTCTGTGCAGCCATGTCTGTCCAGGTCAGCTTCCCCAGGAAACTCGGCTGGTAGTGGGGGTTTTGGGCTCTAGAGAACTGAAGATAGCATGCATGAGCCAACACCCACTCGACTTTTTTTGTTTGGTTTTTCGAGACAGGGTTTCTCTGTGTAGTTTGGGAGCCTGTCCCGGAACTCACTCTGTAGACCAGGCTGGCCTCGAACTCACAGAGATCCACCTGGGTCTGTCTCTTGAGTGCTGGGATTAGAGACGTGTGTCTCTACTGCAACTTTCTTATTGTCACATGCATGTGTGTGGGGAAGATGCCCAGGGCACATACATATCCGCTCTTGTGCACCTGCTGAAGTACCATGTCCTTGGGCATGGGTCGTGTCTATCCAAGGTAGCACATTGTAGAGGGGGGCCTTAATGGAGAGGTTCTGGTGCTCCAGGTCCAGGGAGGAGCCTGTGTGTGAACCCGCCTCTTCCTCAGGGCTGTGAGACAACCATTCGTGTGGTGTCCATGGACAGAGACTACCATGTGGAGTGTTACCACTGTGAGGTAAGCCCCAGCCTCACACCCTCCTCTGCTGACCCTCCTCTGGAGACTCTTCTCTGCTGACCCTCCTCTGCTGACCCTCCTCTGCACACCCTCCTCTGCACACCCTCCTCTGCTGACCCTCCTCTGCTGACCCTCCTCTGCACACCCTCCTCTGCTGACCCTCCTCTGCTGACCCTCCTCTGCACACCCCCCTCCTCTGCACACCCTCCTCTGCTGACCCTCCTCTGCACACCCTCCTCTGCACACCCTCCTCTGCACACCTCCTCTGCTGACCCTCCTCTGCACACCTCCTCTGCTGACCCTCCTCTGCTGACCCTCCTCTGCACACCCTCCTCTGCACACCTCCTCTGCACACCCTCCTCTGCTGACCCTCCTCTGCACACCCTCCTCTGCACACCTCCTCTGCTGACCCTCCTCTGCACACCCTCCCTCCTCTGCACACCCTCCTCTGCACACCCTCCTCTGCACACCCTCCTCTGCACTCCTCCACCCTCCTCTGCACACCCTCCTCTGCACACCCTCCTCTGCACACCCTCCTCTGCACACCCTCCTCTGCTGACCCTCCTCTGCACACCTCCTCTGCTGACCCTCCTCTGCTGACCCTCCTCTGCACACCTCCTCTGCTGACCCTCCTCTGCACACCTCCTCTGCTGACCCTCCTCTGCACACCCTCCTCTGCACACCTCCTCTGCTGACACCTCCTCTGCTGACCCTCCTCTGCACACCCTCCTCTGCTGACCCTCCTCTGCACACCCTCCTCTGCACACCCTCCTCTGCACACCCTCCTCTGCACACCCTCCTCTGCACACCCTCCTCTGCACACCCTCCTCTGCTGACCCTCCTCTGCACACCCTCCTCTGCACACCCTCCTCTGCTGACCCTCCTCTGCACACCCTCCTCTGCACACCCTCCTCTGCACACCCTCCTCTGCACACCTCCTCTGCACACCCTCCTCTGCTGACCCTCCTCTGCACACCCTCCTCTGCACACCCTCCTCTGCTGACCCTCCTCTGCACACCCTCCTCTGCACACCCTCCTCTGCACACCCTCCTCTGCACACCCTCCTCTGCACACCCTCCTCTGCACACCCTCCTCTGCTGACACCTCCTCTGCTGACCCTCCTCTGCTGACCCTCCTCTGCACACCTCCTCTGCTGACCCTCCTCTGCACACCCTCCTCTGCACACCCTCCTCTGCACACCCTCCTCTGCACACCCTCCTCTGCTGACCCTCCTCTGCACACCCTCCTCTGCACACCCTCCTCTGCACACCCTCCTCTGCACACCCTCCTCTGCACACCCTCCTCTGCACCCTCCTCTGCACCCTCCTCTGCACACCTCCTCTGCACCCTCCTCTGCACACCCTCCTCTGCACACCCTCCTCTGCTGACACCTCCTCTGCACACCCTCCTCTGCACACCCTCTCTGCACACCCTCCTCTGCACACCCTCCTCTGCACACCCTCCTCTGCACACCCTCCTCTGCACACCCTCCTCTGCACACCCTCCTCTGCTGACCCTCCTCTGCACACCCTCCTCTGCTGACCCTCCTCTGCACCCTCCTCTGCACACCCTCCTCTGCACCCTCCTCTGCACCCCTCCTCTGCTGACCCTCCTCTGCACACCCTCCTCTCTGCTGACCCTCCTCTGCACACCCTCCTCTGCTGACCCTCCTCTGCACACCCTCCTCTGCACACCTCCTCTGCTGACCCTCCTCTGCACACCCTCCTCTGCTGACCCTCCTCTGCACACCCTCCTCTGCACACCCTCCTCTGCACACCCTCCTCTGCACACCCTCCTCTGCACACCCTCCTCTGCACACCCTCCTCTGCACCCTCCTCTGCACACCCTCCTCTGCAGACCCTCCTCTGCACACCTCCTCTGCACACCCTCCTCTGCACACCCTCCTCTGCACACCCTCCTCTGCAGACCCTCCTCTGCACACCCTCCTCTGCACACCCTCCTCTGCACACCCTCCTCTGCAGACCTCCTCTGCACACCCTCCTCTGCACACCCTCCTCTGCACACCTCCTCTGCACACCCTCCTCTGCACACCCTCCTCTGCACACCCTCCTCTGCACCCCTCCTCCCACCCCTCCCTGCACACCCTCCCTCCCCCCCCTCTGCTGACCCTCCTCTGCACACCCTCCTCTGCACACCCTCCTCTGCACACCCTCCTCTGCTGACCCTCCCACACACTGGCCCCTTCACCCTGATGTCTGTTCATGGACTCCGTCTCGTGGCTTCTGCCTCATGCTCCCCAGCAGGCCTTTTCCTTTCTACCAGCACCTGTTTCTCTTTCCCATAGTCACATGTCCACTAGGTGGGTGTTGGAGTCAGGAGAATAGATGGGAACTCCCAATTGGCACTGTCCACGTAAGGTGATGTGTCCTGTTGAAGGAGTTGTCAGAGCCTTGAATATCGTGGAAGGTTTCTTGGAGGAGGTGACACCCAGCCTAAGATTTGAAGAAGAGTTAGCCAGGCAGTGTTTTAATGTTGAAGTGTGTGTGTGTGTGTGTGTGTGTGTGTGTGTGTGTGTGTGTGTGTGTGTGTGTGTGTGTGTAGTTCTGTATTGCCGGTGAGACTGCCAGAGGTTGGGGTAGAGGCTGTGCAGGCTGAAGAGTACCAACTTCCCTAGGGCAGCGGAGAGAAAAAAGATGGCAGTAGTCCACTCTGCTTTTTGTTTTGCTTTTGAAACAGGGATTCTTTGTAGCCCAAATTGGCCCAGAACTTGCACTCTGGTTTTTTGAGACAGGTTTTTTGCTGTGTGGTTCTGGCTGTCCTAGAACACACTCTGTAGACCAGGCTGACCACAAACTCTTGCCTCTGCCTCCCGAGTGCTGGGGTTAAAGGCACCCAGCCTTAGAACATGTGCTCTTAACTGCCTTAGCCTCCCTAGTCTGGGGTTTACAGGGGTATGCCTCCATACCCCGCATGCCTATAGCCCCAGCACTCAAGAGATTGGGGCAGTACATATCTGCGCAGCAGCTTACCAAACAAAATGACAGCAAATGACAGCTATGCAGAAAACTAATCATGGAAGAGGGGGAGTTACAGGTAGGGACCCTTGAGGAAGCTGGTGGAGTCGAGTGGCAGTGGGGATGGGGGTGTGTGGTAGGTGACTGGATGTGGATGTGCAGGAGATACGATGTGTCCATCAGAATTCTAGCAGAGGATGAGTGTGCTGTCACTGTTACTGTAACAAATACCAGAAGTCACCAACTTACATAACAAAGGTTTACTTCAGCTTGGTTTTAGAGGTTGCATCCCATGATGGTTGGTTGACTCCATTGCTTTGGGCCTGTGGTGTGTCAGAGCTGCTCACCTCATTATTGGTAAGGAAGAGGGCTGGTGAGACCTTCTAGATGGCTCAGGTGTCAGGGTAAGGACACCTGCTACTGAGTCTTAGGGCCTGAGTTTAATCCCTAGGACCCCCACCTGGTGGAAGAGACAGCTGATTTCTACAAGTTTCCTCTGACCTTCACATGCATGCTTCGGTACACCTGCATTCACATACAAATAATACATGCAGCCAGGCATTGGTGGCACACGCCTTTAATTCTAGCACTGGTGATGCAGAGGCAGGCAGATCTCTGTGAGTTCGAGGCCAGCCTGGTCTACAGAGTGAGTTCCAGGACAGCCAGGTCAACACAGAGAAAACCTGTCTTTAAAAAAAAAAAAATAATAATAATAATAATAAAATAATACATGTATGGAAAAAAGAGGTCAATGTTCCAGAGTCCTCTTGAGGATATATCCCCAAAGACCCAAAACCTCTTTGATGGTTCAACCACTCCTCCCAAGACTTACGAGACCAAGCTCACCCCTCTGTTGTTTGTTTGGTTCTTTGAAATAGGGTCTTACTGTGTAGCAAGCTTTCTCATCAGACTTCTTGGACTGCCAGTCCACAAATAATGACACGGAGACTTGTTACTCGTTTTGAAAGCTTGGCTTTAGCTTAGGCTTTTTCCCAACTGTCTCTTATAACTCAGATTAACCTGCTTCTGTGAATCTATGTTCTGCCACCTGGCTTTTACCTCTCTTCCATTCTGTATGTCCAACTTGATCTGTGTCTCGCTGGTGTCTCTGTGCGCCTAGATTCATCTCCTCTCTCTCCCTGGAAATCCCACCTATCCTCTCCTGCCTAGCTATTGGCCATTGGGCTCTTCATTAAACCAATCAGAAGAGGAGCCTTGGCAAAGACCCGTCTTTATAGTGTACATAAAGATTCTCCACAACATTTCCCCCTTTTTGTCTAAATAAATATTTTATCATAACTTAATATTACCAACCAAAAAAATACCTTTTTAGACCTTAAAAGATTTTCTTACGTAAACAATTTAAGCTTTTATATCTCAACCTTTATAAACTTTACATCTCTTTTGTGAGTTTTTTTTTTTTTAACTTTGGTAAGAGGAAACAGTATAACTATCTAGTCTTCAGCCCTCATCAGAGACCCAAGAAGAATAAATATTATTAGAATAAACAAGAAGTTTAGAGAAAGCAACTTCCAAAACTAGAGAAACAACAGAGACAGTTGGTTGCCTATCACCCAAGGTTTCTCTGCAATGTTGGGCATCCATCTTTAGCCTACAGGCCTAGAATATCTGACAGACTTTCCTGTGAGGCAGAGAATTTTGAAGGACTGTCCTACTCTGTCTTGCCAGAGTTTGACTGTCACCTTTTGTGTCCTGCTTGTCCGGTTTGGACAGCACACTGTCAGCAGTCGAGGCAAGGGAAGTTGGCCCATTGGCTAACTTTGTCACAGTAAAAGCAAACTCCATATGGAGGTTCTTTGATGCCCATCATCTTCTCTGAAGTAGATTGGTGCTGCCAGGAGCAGACACGTCTCACTGTCATGGAAAGCTTTATGTTATTAAAACATCTTAAATACCATATTCTGTAGATCTCTGAAGTGTTTGAAGACCATCTCTCTATTTAAAATATATTTCTTGAAAACATACCTACATGACTACAAAGTTTGATTGTTATAGATGACTGACTACTAACCTACATTTTTTAATTATCCTAAACAGTTTTTAATAATAGCCTTTAAGGATTAGAATTTTACATTTTATCGAGGCCAGCCTGGGCTACCAAGTGAGTTCCAGGAAAGGCGCAAAGCTACACAGAGAAACCCTGTCTTGAAAAAAAAAAAAGAATTTTACATTTTAAAATGAACTTCATAGGTACAATACCTTAAACAAGAGCAGAAACATATATATATATATATATATATATAGTATGTTCTAACAAAAATAACCTTAAATTTATATCATTGTTTAAAGATCCATACCAATATAAAATATTTGAGACTAGTAGTTGCCTTTTTGTGTGTTTTAAACTAGATTCAATAATCTACCCTTTTATTCTATCATTCCTATACCCCCTTTTTCTTTTCAGAAGTCCCTGCATCGAACCTACTTTGTTTAGTTTTTCTCTGACCATGACCAGTAGCAGCTTGCAACCAACCCCCCTAAAAGATGACAAACATTTATAACCCACCCACCTCACCTCTTGGGAATGTGAGTGGTGTGTTCTCTAGACTGCTTCCTGTTGTCTGGGGACGTTGACATCTCCAGGGAACCCTCAGAAAATTGGGATAATGATCAAGTCCTGGGAGAGCTAGCTGTATTAGTTTTTGTTTAGTCTCTGTGTAATGGGAAAGTGTGTGGTTTTGCCACATGTTGGATGCCAAATATAGTGGCTTCTTTTATTGTTTCATTGATAAATAAAGCTCAGGAGTCAGATATTAGGGTATAAACCTGATAGATGCACAGAATGGAGAAAATGATCAGCTGACGTCCTCTCCACAGGTACCAAATGTAGTAAATTTCTCATCGGACTTTCTGAGACTGCCAGCCCGCAAATTAATGACACGGAGACATACTATTAATTATAAAAGCTTGGCCTTTAGCTTAGGCTTTTTCTCCAACTAGCTCTTATAACTCATATTAGCCTGCTTCTACTAATGTATGTTCTGCTGTGTAGCTTTTACCTCTCCATTCTGTCTTTCTGACTTGTTCTGCCTCTTGCTGGCATCTCTGCACACCTAGATCAATTTCCTTCCCCCACCCCCATGACCAGAAATCCCGCCTGTCTTCTCCTGCCAAGGTATTGGTCATTTGGCTCTTTATTAAACCAATCAGAAGGCACCTTGGCGAAGATGCATCTTCACAGTGTACAAAAAAATTATCCCACAACAGCCCTGGCTGTCCTGGAACTCCCTGTGTGTCTGCACTGGGGCACAGGTCCTGTGCATGCTGTTAGAAATTATTGCTGAGCTAGATCTCCAGCCTTTGGACGATTTTGTTAGCTCAGGCTGGACTCAAACCCAGTCTTTCTTCAGCCTCCTGGGGTTACAGTCTGCTAAGTGTGTTCCTTTGAGACACAGTCTTGCTCTGTAGCCATGGCTGCCTGGAATTCACTATGTAGATCGTGCTGGCTTGGAACTTGACTCTGCCTCTGCTTCTGGAATGCTGGGATTACAGATGTGGCTACCACACCTGGCTTGGTGGCTGTTGCTTTGTGTGTCTGTGTGTGGGCATCCACGTCTGTGTGGGGGGTGCTGAGTCAGAACTGGAGTTATTGGAGTCTGTGGGAGTCTGGCTTGTTCTGTGGGTGCAGGGGTCTGAGCTGTGGTCTGCATGGTGGTGCGGCAAGCTCTTAGCACTGAGCCATCCGTCTGTCTCTCCAGCCCTGCCTTGTTCTTAAAAACCATAGCTTGTGAAGCTGGGTGTGGTCTTGCAGCCTTTAATCCCAGCACTCTGGAGGCAGAGGCGGGTGGGTCTCTGGGAGTTTGAGGCCAGCCCAGTATGGAACTTGAGTTCCAGGGCAGTCGGGTATAGAAAGATCGTGTCTTAAGCAACAACAACAAAAAGAACAGAAACAAAGAAAAAGAAAGCAGTATAGATTGCTAGGCAGCCCACACTCACTGCCCATCCCTGCCCTTTCCCTGAGGCTGGACTTGACTCCAGGTCCTCGGGTGTCAAGGGCTTCTGTTTCATTAAGTTCCTAGCTGGCACAGCCTACGCAACCCTGATGCTCCTTTGGTAAGGATGCCCAGCCTCCTGCTTACTGGGGTTCAGGGTTGTGGTTTTTCTTCCGCAGGACTGCGGGCTCCAGCTGAGCGGGGAGGAGGGACGCCGCTGCTACCCCCTGGAGGGGCATCTGCTCTGCCGCCGATGCCACCTGAGGCGTCTGGGACCCGGCCCGCTCCCCTCGCCGGCTGTGCACGTGACTGAGCTCTGAGAAGCAGCCATCAGGAGAGATGGGGTGACCCACGCTCCCCTCTCACCCCCTCCACCAAGCTGCTGTCCTTTACGCAGGGGCCGGACCCCTGCGACAAATAATCGATTTCTATTTATTCACCGTCCGTGCCTCAAGCTACTCCCCTGCTGGGTTCCAGGACACCCGCACCCTGCAGCCTCGGGACAGGCCCAGCTCCTCCGCCTGACCTCGGCTCCCAGAGAGGCAGGGCTTGGAGGGCCTTGGTGCCATGGGGGAAGGAAGGGTGCCTTGTTTGTGTGTGATCACAGCCAGGGGCAGTGACAACCTGGGAACACCGTGGTTTGGCCTTGATGGGTGTTTTCAGCCACAGGCCTCCACCTCTCTGGATCCTAGTCTGGGCCCGTGCTTTCCAGCATCAGTCTCAGAAGACCCTGAGCGAATTCAAAGGCAGAGAGAAAGCCCACGAGAGCTCCCAGCAGACCCCGGGATCTGCGCGCACTGTATCAGGCTCCACCACAAAACTATGTGATTTGACTTAAATTAAGTTCCCCCCAAGGAGGATGTTGGCATTTTCTTGAAAAGAATATAGTTTTCTTCTAAAAACTTGGACCGAAGTGGTTATTTCTTAGTCCCCGCAGATTCTCTTGTGCGAGCATGTTCTTGGAACACGCAGCTGAAGAGGGGTAAGAATGTTTGTAGTGGAGAGAGAGTACTTCCAGGTGCTGGGAAGTTGAAGGTGGTTAATGAAGGCATTGAAGCTGTGCTTGTGGATGGCCCTTTTAGGGTTCTTGATCTCAATTTAAAAGTTTAGAGTTGGACTGGGAAGGAAGCCTAAGGACAATTTCATTAGAGTTTAAGGTCAAGGGTGCAGGTTAGGTGAGAATCCGAGCAGCCACCAGGAGAGATGAAGAAAAGGGCGTGCTTTCTAAGGGGCGGGGGCAGCAGCCCAGGAGGGAAGTAAGCTAGCGAGCTGAGGACAGCCCCACAGCCTCCCGCTTTTATAGTGTGCGCCCCCTCTTACCACCCGTTCCCGGCGCCTGCACTGTTTGTCAGAGGATGCCAGGGTAAAGGCTTCCGGGCTTTCTCTGCAGACTGGCTGCTTTCATGTTACTCTTCATGTAACTTTCTCCAGGTTCTGTTCTGTCACACTAGGGACCAAAACGGGTGCACAGCACTGGACAGTAGAGAAACTGATACCGTTGATCCAGCCGTGCTGAAGTCTGGGAATAGGGCGCCCCCTGGTGGGCTGAGAAAGCAAACAAGTACCTAGATGCTTAAAACTGGTTTTTAGTCCTGAGGTTCGGGAAGTGTTCCTAAAGATGGGGACTTGTACAGCGGCCAGAGTGGCTTCCTAGAAGAAGTGACCCCAATGGGACCCAAAGGATAAGTTCCAGAAGTAGTATTCTCACTTTTTTGGCTTTTAGTTACTTTTGAACTAATTGGGTTTCTTGTTTTTGTTTGCTTTTCCACCCAAGTGGATATGGAGCCCAGGGACTCCCACATGCTGGGGAAGTGCTCTATCACTGAGCCACACCCCAGCCCTCACTGGGGGATTCTAGGCAGGGGCTCTACCACTGAGCCACACCCCAGCCCCTCATTGGGGGATTCTAGGCAGGGGCTCTACCACTGAGCCACACCCCAGCCCCTCACTGGGGGATTCTAGGCAGGGGCTCTACCACTGAGCCACACCCCAGCCCTTCACTGGGGGATTCTAGGCAGGGGCTCTACCACTGAGCCACACCCCCAGCCCCTCACTGGGGGATTCTAGGCAGGGGCTCTACCACTGAGCCACACCCCAGCCCCTCACTGTGGGGTTCTAGGCAGGGGCTCTACCACTGAGCCACACCCCAGCCCCTCACTGGGGGATTCTAGGCAGGGGCTCTACCACTGAGCCACACCCCAGCCCCTCACTGGGGGATTCTAGGCAGAGGCTCTATCACTGAGTCACACCCAGCCCCTCACTGGAGGATTCTAGGCAGGGGCTCTACCACTGAGCCACACCCCAGCCCCTCACTGGGGGATTCTACGCAGAGGCTCTATCACTGAGTCACACCCCAGCCCCTCACTGGGGGATTCTAGGCAGGGGCTCTACCACTGAGCCACACCCCAGCCCCTCACTGGGGGATTCTAGGCAGGGGCTCTACCACTGAGCCACACCCCAGCCCCTCACTGGGGGATTCTAGGCAGGGGCTCTACCACTGAGCCACACCCCAGTCCCTCACTGGGGGATTCTAGGCAGGGGCTCTACCACTGAGCCACACCTCCAACCCCTCACTGGGGGATTCTAGGCAGGGGCTCTACCACTGAGCCACACTCCGAGTCTCCAGGTACTGCTGGGTTTGAGCTAAGCACTCCACCACAGAGCCACATTCGCAGTCCTCACTAGTGAGCGTTAGCTAAGCCCTGGGCCACGTCTGCAGCTTCTCTGGCTAGTTGGAAAGCTTTCTTCTGGCTTGTGTCTGCACCCTCTCCCTCTTACTCTGAGCCTGGTTCCCCGTGTGCCACCCTCCGCTCACTTCTGAGTCCAAACTGGAGGTAGACCCTACTGTTTCAGTCACAGGAGTCACCAAGACGGTCCACATCTGTGTCACCTCCTTCCACCTGCCTGGACTGAGTCCTCACACCATGCCCCCCCCCATGCTGTCTGTTCTCTGCAGGCTCTGGGCCCCATCTTGCTCCCCACTCACCTACTGCGGGTCCTTTTCACACGCATTTCCCGCTGTTTCCAGTCCTGGGGTTTCACTCACCAACTCCTCCAGACCCTGGGCCCCTCGCTGTTAAACCTCACTGAGTACCGTGTTTCCAGCCGCTGCTCTGCAGGCTGACTCTCCAGGTGCCTCATTCCAGTCCCTGTCGCTCGAGCTGCAGGGACCTGGTGTGGTTAGGACTGAGGATGCCGTTTGGGAACCGTCCTCCCAGCTGGAAGATGGCCAGGAGCCTCCTGCTCTGCCAAGCCCCGCTGCCCTCCCCTGGCATCTCCCCCGACATGGGCACCTGGCAACTCCAGCCGCGCCTTTGGTCAGTGTTGGACTTTGGTGTATTGGAGCCACTTTGTCCTGTGACGTCTTCTCCCCAGCGGCGGTGAGGTAGCCAGGCCAGGTTTAGTCATGGCTGACCATTCTTTCCTTTGCAGTGCCTCACGGGCTCAGAGCCAGACACTCGCGCTCTCCCGTTGTTAGCACGTCCACTTCAGACGGAGTCAGACAGGAGCCCCAGATGGGGTAGGAAGGCCTGGAAACAGGTTCATACACAAACGTCAAGCTTGTTCATGTATGCCACATCTGTACACTTACATGCGTGTAGTGGAGCCTGGTTCATGCCCAGGGACACAGACCCACGAGTGCTTGGTCTGTTGTTTGTGTGTGTGTGTGTGTGTGTGTGTGTGTGTGTGTGTGTGTGTGTGTGTAGAAAGTAGTGGTGGCTGAGAGGTTGGAGAGACTGAGGGTTCTGAGAATGGCAGAGAGACTGAGACAGGAGGATTGCTGCCCGACTGTCTAGCTTGGATTGTGTAGTGACACCCTCTGTCAAAAAAGACAAATGAGGGCCTGGGGAGAAGGCTCGGTGGGTAGAGCTTGCCCCACCAGGGGTTCTTCCTGAGAGGGGTTTGGGGAGCCGTAGATGACGTGGGGCTAAGTATAGGGAGGGACCCCGAAGATCAGGGACTCGTCTGGACCTTAAGTGACGTGGCAAAGCTTCAGAGAAGTCACCATAACAGGCAGCCCGCCGTCTGAGCAGTGTTCTCCGGGGAACGTTGTGTCGGGACGTGGCCAGGGCTGGAGGAGTGCAGCCCACAGACATGGGGTCTGGCTTAAAAGCACCAGCCGCTCTTCTATGAGGACCCAGGTTCAATTCCCAGTGCCTACATGCTGGCTTGCTGTAACTCCAGTCCCTGGGGATCTGAGGCCCTCTTCTGACCTCTGCTGGAAATGAACACACATGTGGTTCACAGATATACACTCAGGGAAAATGGCCATACACATAAAACAAAAATAAATCTATTAATTGAACCTGAGGTGTGGGCCGTGAAGTGGACCCAGGTGTGCAAATGACCCCTGGGAGTGGGTGGCCATTCCTCTTTCCAGTCTTCCTTCTCTGGTCCCCAAACCATGGGAAATACGTTCCCAAGCTGACAGGTAATGAATGCAGGAAGGATGTACTCGGTGATCTGTTCAACTGTCAAACACCTGTTTGCACCCAGCTGCCGGCGCCAGCCACACCCAGTGGCCCTCACCTTTCTCTGCTGTGTAAGCAATGGTCCCACTAATATCTGTCACGTTCTCCTTACACGTTCTCCTTACACTACCGCTCAGAGGACGGCCTCACAGGCCCGCCACCCCTGCCTGGGGCCGCCTGCCACACAGGCCGTCCCCTGCATGACATCGCTGGGTCATATAGTCCCTTACGATAGCACCTTCAGCCTTGGGGACACTGATGGTGATGGGGGCACACGTGGGACAGTTACCCCCTTGTCTTTTATTTCAACATCTTATGGAACTTAAAGATTGATTGCTGAGCTGAGAAGAGAGGACCTGGAGTCCTAGGCTTTCCTGGCCGTGCTCCCTCTTCTCTGGCCCAGGCTGGCCTCGAACTCACAGAGATCCACCTGGCTCTGCCTCCCGAGTGCTGGGATTAAAGGCATGCGCCACCACTGACCAGCCTCCAATTGGCCTTTCTACCTGATTTTGGACACGGGTCTGAAGGAAGGCCACATCCTCAAGCCATGTGGATCTCAGCCAGGGCTTGTTAGCATTGAAGCCAGATGTGAGTGTGGGTCCTGCCGGCTCTGAGCCCCATAGCATCCTCAGTGGGGCATCGTTTTCTGTTTGTTTTGGTAACTCCAGCTCCAGGGCATCTCGTGCCTTCTTATGGCCTCAGTGGGCATTCTTGTGCACATACCCATCCATAGGACACATATTCATAATAAAAATAAAATAAACCGTATTTATCATTTATTTATGTATGTGTGTGTGTGTGTGTGTGTGTGTGTGTGTGTGTGTGTGTGTGTGTGTTGGTGGCACCTGCCACAGTACATGAGGCATGGCCTGGCTGTGGAGGTCAGAGGACAACTTGCAGATGGCAATTCTCTCCTTCTATCACATGGGGTCCAGGGATGGAACTCAGGTTGTCAGGCTTGGGGGAAAGTACCTTTACTACTGAGGCATCTTGCCTCTTAATAGGCGATTTTAATGCAGATTTAAAGGATGCACTCTGGGAGAAAGTGAAGTGGGAGCGTGGGTGTGGGACTCCAAAGAAGAGTTGTCTTTCTTCTTTTCTCCTTCCTTTCTTTTTTTAAGACAGTTCCTCTGTGTCACAGTTCTGGCTGTTCTGGATCTCGCTCTGTAGACCAGGCTGGCCTCAAACTCACAGAGATCCACCTGCCTCTGCCTCTCAAGTGCTGGGGTTAAGGGTGTGTGCCACCACCACCCAGCTGCATGTATTATTTTTATGTGAATGTAGATTTCAGGACATCCAGGGCTACACAGAGGAACCCTGTCTTGAAAAATCAAGCAATGGCTCTGCAGTTAAGAATATTGGCTGATGTTACAGGGGACTTGGATTCAATTCTCAGCACCCACATGGCAGCTCACAGCTGTCTGTGACTCCATTTCCAAAAGATCTGACACCCTCACACAAGCATACATACAGGCAAAACACCAATGCACATAGATAAATTATTAAAAAATCAAACAAATAAAAATGGAAACAGTACTATAGAGATTTTGGTTCCCTAGCACTACAGTGATTTTTGAACTTATTATCTTTGGAAAGAATTAAAGTGAGGTCGTGAGGTCAAGGTAAACAGATCACAGGGGTTCAGGAAACACTTTAAAAAATGCTTTGAGAGTTGAGGGCTGGGTGCAGGAGAATATACCTGTGATTCGGTACTTGAGAGACTGACACAGAATGGGAATTCAAGGCCAGCGTGGCCGTGGAACAAGTTGCAGGTGAGGTTAGCTATGTAGTGAATTGTTCCTGGTTCTCAGCCCTCCTGCCTCAGCTTGCCCTGAGCTTGCACCAGAAACAGGTAGTCACATGGTTCTGATTTCATGGCCCCCTGAAAAGACCTTGGGCCTTACAAGGACAGCATGCCACACAGAAGCATGCCTCTAGAGGGCGTCAGCCAGTCTTAGTGGTCTTCTGCAAGTCTCACTGGGCTCGGATTAAGGTATTAGTGGGGCCACATCCCTTCTCGAGCAGTGGTTCTCAACCTTAATGCTGAGGCCATTTAATACAGTTCCTATGTTGTGGTGACCCCAACCCTACAATTATTTTGTTGCTACTTTATAACTAATTTTGCTACTGTTAAGAATCATAATGTAAATACCTGTGTTTTTCTGATGATCTTAGATTACTCCTGTGAAAGGATCATTTGCCCTCCCATGGGTCACAACCTACAGGTTGAGAATGTTATACCTAGATCATGGGGACCCCCCAAAAGACCACCACAGAGACTGAATCCCGTATGTAAAAGCAAAGAGGCTTTATTTCAAGTGCAAGCTTGGACTCTCCATTTGTCCAACAGAGCAGTGAGATCAGGAGTCCTGAGCCTGGGTGGGGTAGGGTTTTTATCATAGCAGAAGTTGGGGGTGAAGGTTTCCAGGGTTCAGGACCCTGATTGACTGACATTTGTCTACGGGTATAGGTGTGTGCTGGGAATGATTGGAATGTCAGGAATTTCCCCTTAGATGCTGGCTCTCCCTGGTTGGGGTCAATTTATGGCTTTTCCTGGGGACTGAATGGTACCTGCCAGTAAACCTGTCATGGCAGCTGTGTGGTCAAGCTGTTTTGGGCCCCCCACATTCTCCCTTTTACAAGTACCAATGACAGGACCCAATCATGGGTCCTGCCTGTCCAGAGGTTCAAGTGTATTGGGACCTAAGAACCATTAGCTAACAGATTTTTCTAGGGCAGTGGCATTTACATCTATTGCTGTTTTTAAGGCCCTGTAGTTCTTAAGTACAACCAGATTATAATCCTGAATGATTATAAATAATAGAGATAATAATTTCTTAAGGCTATTTAATACCGCTTTGGTCCTGCATAAAGAAGGTCAAATGTCTTATTGCAGAACCATTTTAGTTAATAAATCTATCAATTGACAACTCTGGGTCCAATTTCCTAGTATGTCAGTGGGCATAATGGGTAGCCATTTTGTCCCCTATGCCAGGGAGTTTCCCTTTGACTTAGCATTTCAAACTATTTTGGGCAGGGAGCATGGGATGAATTCTCTTCTGGAACTGCTTCAAGCTGAAACTAGGGCATTGTTGTCAGGGCCCCAAAAGACTAAAAGGCTAGTCAAAGGCTGGGCAATGGGGCTTTTGTCAGAAGCATGTGGTTATTTGACCCAGCTGTAGAGACAGGGAACAATCACATTGACTAGGCTGGTCATGTCAGCTTTCGGCAAGTCCAGAGCTCATAGTTAGCAACTGATGCTTGGAGGTGAAAAGTGGAGCCAAGTGGAAACCCGTTGAGACAAATTTAAACTAGGGATAGAAGCTAACATTTATGTACTTATTTGGAACTTTTAGGCTCATAGTCTTAGTAATTGGTAAGGGCAGGAGTCCCAAGACCAGGAGAGAGAATAATACCATCCTCAGGAATAGACAGTGGGGAAAACTTAGGCTGTACTTACCTGGAGTTTTGACCTCTGTGAGGGGGATCCAAGTTTTATGATTTTTTTTTTGATCCTCTGAAGCCTGTATGAGTTCTTATTTTACAAAAGGACATAGAAGTTTTTAGATACATTACCAATCTGTACTGGAACTCATATTGTAAAAAAAGCAGGTAATGGGTATCTGTAAAATAGCAGGAGTGAACTCATACCTTTGAATTCTAGGAAAAACTACAGATTTAGGTTAAAAGCATGTACATTTTTCTTCTGTCCAGAGAGTCGAGTATAGACTGTACAGAGATGTCTTTGGCCTGATGAGAAGTACCTTTAAGTTTATATTCAGATGACAACCAAAATAGATCTAAAATCTTGAGCTTATGACCCAAATAGTAAGCAGTCATTGCTCTATTAGCTTGTCAGAACTCTATTAATTTAAAACTTTGAACTTTTAAAACCTTAATATAACAATATCATAGAAGTGAAAAAAATCTGAAGCATTTCCCATATCTTAAATCATCTATTTATATCTTTACAACTTGCATTTACATCTTAAATCATTTTTTTGACCCTCAAAGCTTATAATCTTTCATATTCTCAGACCTTCATATATCTTAAAACATTTATAGACCCTCAAAACTTGCATAGACTTTCATACCTTAGGACATTTTCTTATCAAGAGACCTAGTATCTTTAGAAAAGGCAAGGCTTGATTTTAATATATAAAATGAGCTAACAAGCTAGCTATAGCCTTGCAGAAGGATCTGGTTGTCTGATGCCACTAAGCTGACAAAGTTATAGCCAGCCTAGCCACCAATACTATCCGAGATCCAAGAAGGATAAATTATACCTGAGTACAGACCTAGCAGCTTCTGAATCTATTAAAAATGACATAGACCAGTCCATACCCAGGCCTCCATAGCATTGGAGGCAGAAGTATCAGAACAGTGTCAGTTTTCACAGGGCCCATAAGGTAAGAGTCTTTCTCTGTGGAAGAGGGACATGGGGAAGACCAACATTACTTTGTCTAGGCAAAAGAGGTGCAATTAATTCTCCAGTGTCCTGCTGCTTATCCACAGCCTGAACCAGTTTCTGGTGGCAGGTGTTATATCAGGGCATCTTGCCCAGTGGTCAGCATTGCCATAATCCAGGTGGAGACATCATGGTGCCCTGTAATCTTTGAAGACCTTGGGTCACTGCTAGAATCTGGGAGCTTCTGTCTGATGCAATAAACTTTTAAATCAACATTTTAAATACTATATTCTGTAGATCTCTGAAGTATTTGAGGTCCGCCTAGGTAAATCTGAATAGACAACTTTGTTTCTAGTTACTTGTTTTAAGCTCAATCCTAAAAGCATATACAAGGGACTAAGTAAAGTTTATCCCTGTAATTAATTATATCAGTATTTTACTTGTGTTCCCTAACAGTCTTTAATATGTTAGCAACTTTCACAAGACTAGGACTTTATAATTTATTCTTGTTAGGTTCAGCCCTAAAAATAATGATTTTGAATTGAAGCTCTTCTAGTATCAAAATAAAACTTTTATATGACTCAGTTTATCCAAATAAATTAAGCTCAACAAAGGTAGCAAAGACAAGGAGGCTAGACATACATTTTTTTTTTACATTTTATAAAACCTTTATTGACAAATAATTTATGTAGTATACAATTTGCCTGTTTGCACAATTTGATAGACTTTAATCCAGCATCCTCATAGGCCCATGACACCATCACCACTTTCTATTTTAGAACATTGCTGTCTTCAATTTTATACACACATATATTGTATGGTGATTACATTCCACCTTATTTTTTAAATGAACATAATATTTGCAATTGTAACCATTTTTAAGTACACATTTCAGTAGCATGAATTATATTCAAGATATTAATTACACTCATGATATTAATTATATTTGTGGTATTCATTGATTACATTTGCAGTATTCACTCAATAACTATATTTATGGTATCCATTAATTACATTAATTATATTGATTAATTACATTCATGATATTATGTCCTGATACTACTGTCCATTTGTGGGGCTTTTCTATCACACAAAACAGAAATTCTGTATTTAGGAAATCATTGCTCTATATTCCTTTCTTCTCCAGCTTGAGATAATGTCTAATCTTTCTGGCTCTATGAATTTGTATATGCTATATATTTCATGTAATACAATTCTATAGTATTTGTCCTTTTTTTTTAAATGTAAAAACTTTTTATGTACAACTGTGGAGAAATAATACACAGATAGCTTGAACATAAAATCAGGTTATATGTGTGGCCTGGGCAGGCGTCTCCATGACCGGTAAGGTGACCTGCTGACGTCCCACGCAACCCAAGTCAGAAGCTCATTTTTTAATAAAAGAGGGACCTGTAGGTCTCTGGTCCCCGTTTTGGGTAACCGTTGCCTTGCTTGCGGACCTTGACCTTGATATCCTCCCAATGCTAATTCCCTGCCAGGAAGTTTCTTGTCTGTGTATCCTGAATAATGGTCTTTAACAGCTTAGATGCAAGATTGTAAACATCGGTAGCGAACTTCTGCCCTACGGGGTTCTCCCATTGTGCTGTAAGCCTGTATTTAAGACCTCCTCCCTCCTTCAATAAATGACATTCGACATTTAAAATAAAAAAAATATATATATATACGTGTATATATATTACATATATACATACTGTGAATGTAATCTATGAATACTACAAATGTGATTAATATGAGTGTAAGTAATGAATATCATGAGTATAATTTAAAAAATAAAAAAAAGTTATAATTCAAAAGTCCAGAGTTATTTGAAACTGGAAGTTTAGTATTCTCTGTAGAAAATACTAAAAATGATAACATTTCCCAATAAGCCCTTTTAAGCCAAATAATAACTGAATTATACATATAAATATTGATTAGCTTCTGGTATACAGAAGAAACCTATCTTCATCTGTTCAGAGAGCTATGTTTTACTTAAGTTGTTAAAGTGAGATTCCTATTCATCTTCCCCTTCACTTTGATTTATGGCAGATATTTTTATATAGGCTAATCCACAATCTAAAAAGATTTTGGCCTCCCATTCTGAAAGCACAGCCAGCATATCCTTTCATCAGCTTGGTACGGTACAAATTCTTATCCTAATAGTGAAATGTTTCACTAAAGTTTGCCCAGTGATTGGGCAAAACTAAAACTTATTATAAGCCATAGTCACCCTAGGGTCCCCCCTGCTAGGTAGCCTCCCTGGAGCTGTGGATTGCAGTCTGGTTATCCTTTGCTGTATATCTAGTATCCACTTATGAGTGAGTACATACCATGTTTGTCACTTTTTTTTTTTTAACTGTTGAGTAGTACTCCATTGTATATATGTACCACATTTTCTTAATGCATTCTTCAGTTGAGGGGCATCTAGGTTGTTTCCAGGTCTTATAAATAATGCTGCTATGAACATAGTTGAGTATGTGTCTTTGTGGTATGATTGTGCATTCCTTGGGTATATGTCCAAAAGTGGTACGGCTGGGTCTTTTTTTAAAATTTAATTAAATTAATTTATTTTTATTAAGAGATTTTCTATTCATTTTACATACCAACCACAGATTCCCCTGTCCTCCCTCCTCCAGCTCCCCCCACCTTCTCCCCCCAACCCACCCCCCATTCCCACCTCATCCAAGGCAAGGTCTCCCCTGGGTAGTCAGCAGAGCCTGGTACATTCAGTTGATGCCGGTCCAAGCCCCTCCTCCCTGCATCAAGGCTGCGCAGTTTCTTACCATAGGCACTAGGCTCCAAAAAGCTGGCTCATGCACTAGGGACAGGTCCCGATCCCACTGCCTGGGAGCCCCCTAAACAGTTGAAGCTAAACAACTGTCTCTCTTATCCAGAGGGCCTAGTCCAGTACCATGGGGGCTCTTCAGCTATTGGTCCACAGTTCATGCATTTCCACTAGTTTGACTAGTTGTCTTTGTACTTTTTCCAATCGTGGTCTTGATATATCTTGCTTATAGAAATCCTCCTCTCTCTCATTGATTGGACTCCTGGAGCTCTGTCTGGGACCCGGCCATGGATCTCTGCATCTGCTTCCATTAGTCACTGGATGAGGGTTCTATGATGATAGTTAGGGTATTCAGCCATCCGATCACCAGAGTAGGCCAGCTCAGGCACCCTCTCGACTATTGTCAGTAGTCTATGGTGGAGTCATCCTTGTGGATTCCTGGGAATCTCCCTAGCACTCTGCTTCTCCCTATTCCCATGGTGTCTTTATTCATCGTGGTATCTCTTTCCTTGCTCTCCCACTCTGTTCCCATTCCAGGTCAAACCTTCTGCTCCCCTAAGCTCTCATCCCCTGACCTTGCCCTTCATTACCCCCCCCTCAGTTTGCTCATGTAGATCTTATCCATTTCTCCATCTTTGGGCGATCCCATGTGTCCTTCCTAGGGTCCTCCTTACTAGCTAGCCTCCCTGGACCTGTGGGTTGCAGTCCGGTTATCCTTTGCTTTATATCTAGTATCCACTTATGAGTGAGTACATACCATGTTTGTCCTTCTGGGTCTGGGTTACCTCACTCAGGATGATATTTTCTAGTTTCATCCATTTGCCTGCAAACCTCATGATGTCATTGTTTTTACTGCTGAGTAGTACTCCATTGTGTATATGTACCATATTTTCTTAATCCCTTCTTCAGTTGAGGGGCACCAAGGTTGTTTCCAGGTTCTGGCTATTACAAATAATGCTGCTATGAACATAGCTGAGCAAATGTCCTTGTGGTATGATTGAAAATTCTTTGGGTATATGCCCAAGAATGGTATAGCTCAGTCTTTAGGAAGATTGATTCCCAATTTTCTGAGAAACTGCCATACTGATTTCCAAAGTGGCTGTACAAGTTTGCACTCCCACCAACACTGTAGGAGTGTTTCCCATGTTCTGCATCCTCTCCAACATAAGCTGTCTTCAGTGTTTTATATCTCAGCCATTCTTTTTTTTTTTTTTTTTTTTTTTTTTTTTTTTTTTTTTTTTTATTGGACAAAGGTCAAACTTTTTTATTAAGCACATTCCACAGTACAAAGCCGTCATGATAATATCTGTACAATTTAACAGTTTCAATAGCTGTTCAGACACATATTTATTTCAAACAGATAATTGGCAAACATAATTAATTACCGTTAGAATTAGACTACCCCAGTGCTTTAACATTAATATAGCAGTAATTTACAGTTGCTCGATTACGGTTAGCAAAATAAAGTCCAGAGTACAACTAGGAATTACTGCTGTAATCCCAGAAACTGGAATTCCTTGGGTACCCAAGTCCCCTGCTGTAATTTAGTAGGCACAATTCAAAGGTCGTGTGCATATGTGAAGGCCCTGATCTCCCAAGGATGGACAGGAACTTCTATATTTAACATGCAAAAACAAGAGAAAGTCCGATTGTTCAGAATTCACTTCCCCCCTCCCTGCCTCCCCTGGGCGTTCCTGTCAAAGGGTGATGAGCTGTGAGGTGGTGTGTTCACACCCCTCTTATAGACAGGGGCCTACTTTCTATACATTTGAGCCCCCACCTCTCAGAAACAAATGTAGAAGCATATGAGAACAATGTATCCAAAAGAGGGAGAGAGAGAGAGAACAGAGAAAGAAAAGAACCAACAAGGAAAAAGCAACGTCAACCCAGTAAAGCAATCACCACCGACACACACTGATCCCCACAGCATTCACAATGCCAGGTCGAGCGAGCGGAGCCCAGCGGAGCCCAGAGGCCTCTTCTCTCTCCTACAGTGTGCTTCCATGGGAAGAGGCTCCATTCCCGGGAGGGGCTGGTTGGTCCTTAAAGGTTACTTACTGACATTCCTTGATCTTTGGAAACAATGGTGAGGGGCAAATCAAAACCTAATCTTGAAAGAGGGAAATGTTGACCAATGTCCTGTCTGTGCCTCTCACACCCGGGAGCTTTGAGAACTGAGGTGATGAGTCACACCAGAGCTGACGGGGCCTGAGGCTGTGCCCCACACAGGAGGGGGCCTTGCCCTTCATGTGAGCTCAGAAGAGCTGACCTGCTCCGCAGGTTCTAACTTAGCAGCCTCCAACGCCCTGGCAGAGGGCAGGGGGCCCAGAGGCAGGAGCCCCGTCAACAGGGCTGCCTTCTCCCTGTCTCCCTGCCACAGCAGGACATCGGACAGAGAAGCCAATGATCCCCGTGATGAGGTGATCACTAGCTCTCAGGAGGGGTACTCATGAGGAGCAGAACAGTGACATGGAGACTGCGAAGATGCCTGTCCACTGCAGAAGCCACAAACAAACAAACAAACAAACATCCTGATAAACTTCTGAAGTTCCATCTGAACACAGCACACACAGGACAGTGACAAATAAAACGCAAAGGAATACTGCAGGAAGGTTCTAGGAATCACAGCAACCCTGGAGTCAGGCTCTCGGGCCCACTGCGGCTGAGCGACACACTCCACAGCAGTGTCTCCCGTGCGGGCCCGTCGGCAACCTTGTATCTCAGCCATTCTAACAGGTGTAAAATGGTATCTCAGAGTCATTTTGATTTGCATTTCCCAGATGACTAAGGATGTTGAGCAATTCCTTAAATGTCTTTTGGCCATTTGAGATTCTTCTGTTGAGAATTCTCTGTTTAGCTCTATAGTCCATTATTTAATTGGACTGTTAGGTATTTTGATGTCTAGTTTCTTGAGTTCTTTATATATTCTGGAGATCAGCCCTCTGTCAGATGTGGTATTGTTGAAGATCTTTTCCCACTCTGTAGGCTGTCTTTTTGTCTTATTGACCGTGTCTGTTGCCCTACAAAAGCTTCTCAGTTTCAAGAGGTCCCATTTATTAATTGTTGCTCTCATTAATTGTTATATTTAGGAAGTGATCTCCGGTGCCAATGTGTTCAAGACTACTTCCTACTTCCTACTTTCTTTCTTTCTTTCTTTTTTTTTTTTTTAAGAATTTTTTTAAAGGCTTATTTATTTATTATGTATACAGTGTTCTGCCTGCATGTGTCCTTGCAGGCCAGAAGAGGGCACCAGATCTAATTGCAAGTGGTTGTGAGCCACCATGTGGTTGCTGGGTTGAACTCAGGACCTTTGGAAGAACAGCCAGTGCTCTTAACCTCTGAGCCATCTCTCCTGCCCTCTACTTTCTCTTCTATCAGGTTCAGAGTAACTGGATTTATGTTGAGGTCTTTGATCCACTTGAACTTGAGTTTTGTGCATGGTAACAGATATGGATGGATCTACTTGCAATCTTCTACATGTTGACATCCAGTTATGCCAGCACAATTTGTTGAAGATGGTTTCTTTATTCCATTGTACAGTTTTGGCTTCTTTGTCAAAAAATCAGGTGTTCATACATGTGCAGATAGATGTCAGGGTCTTCAATTCGATTACATTGGTGCACATGTTGGTTTTTATGCCAATACCAAGCTGTTTTTATTACTGTAGCTCTATAGTAGAGCTTGAGGTCAGGGATAGTGATGCCTCCAGAGGTTGCTTAGTGCAGGATTCTTTTAGCTATCCTGGGTTTTTTGTTTTTCTGTATGAAGCTGAGTATTGTTCTTTCTAGGTCTGTGAAGAATTGTGTTGGGATTTTGATGGGGATTGCACTGAATCTGTAGATTGCTTTTTGTAAGATTGCCATTTTTACTATGTTAATCCTACCTATCCATGAGCATGGGAGATCTTTCCATTTTCTGATATCTTCTTCAATTTCTTTCTTCAGAGACTTAAAGTTCTTGTCCTAGAGGTCCTTCACTTGCTTAGTTAGAGTTACCCCAAGGTATTTTATATCATTTGTGGCTATTGTAAAGGGTGATGTATCTCTGATTTCCTTCTCAGCCTGTTTTTCATTTGTATATAGGAGGGCTACTGGTTTTTTTGAGTTGATCTTGTATCCTGCTATGTTGCTGAAGGTGTTTATAAGTTGTATCAGTTTCTTGGTTGAATCTTTGGGGTCACTCAAGTATACTATCATGTCATCTGCAAATAGGGAAAGCTTGACTTCTTCCTTTCCAGCGTGTATCCCCTTAATCTCCTTATGTTGTCTTATTTCTCTGAAATATTGAATAAGTATGGGGAGAACGGACAGCCTTGCCTCATTCCTGATTTTAGTGGAATTGCTTTGAGTTTCTCACCATTTAATTTGATGTTGGCTGTTAGCTTGCTGTAAATTGCCTTTATTATGTTTAGGTATGTTCCCTGTGTTGCTGATGGCTCCAAGACCTTTATCATGAAGGGGTGTTGGATTTTGTCAAATGCCTTTTCTGCATCTAATGAGATGATCATGTGGTTTTTTTCTTTGAGTTTGTTTATATTGTGTATTACATTGACTGACTTTTGTATGTTGAACCACCCTTGCATCCCTGGGATGAAGCATCCACCCTACTTGATCATGGTTGATAATTGTTTTGATGTGTTCTTGGAGTCTGTTTGCCAGTATTTTATTGAGTATTTTTGCATCATGTTCATGAGGGAGATTGGTCTGTAGTTCTCTTTCTTTGGTGTGTCCTTGTTTGGTTTAGGAATCAGGGTAATTGTAGCCTCATAGAAGGAGTTTGGTAATGTTCCTTCTGTTTCTATTGTGTGGAACAATTTTAAGAGTATTGGAATTAGCTCTTGAAAATCTGGTAGAATTCTGCACTGAATTCAACCATCTGGCCCTGGACTTTTTTGGTTGAGAGACTTTTAATAACTCTTTCTATTTCCTTATGGGTTATTGGCCTATTTAAATAGTTTATCTGGTCTTGATTTAACTTTGGTATGTGGTACCTATCCAGAAAATTGTCCCTTTCTTTCAGATTTTCCACTTTTGTGGAGTACAGGTTTTTGAAGTATGACCTGATGATTCTCTGGATTTTCTTGGTGTCTGTTGTTATGTCTCCCTTTTCATTTCTAATTTTGTTAATTTGGATGCTATCTGCTTTTTGGTTAGTTTGGATAAGGACTTGTCTATCTTGTTGATTTTTTTCAAAGAACCAACTCTTTGTTTTATTGATTCTTTGTGTTCTCTTTGTTTCTATTTCATTGATTTCAGCCCTCAATTTGATTATTTACTGGCATCTGTTTCTCCTGGGTGAGTTTGCTTCTCTTTGTTCTAGAGTTTTTAGGTGTGCTGTTAAGACATTAGTGTGAGATTTCTCCAACTTCTTTATGTGGGTATTTAGTGCTATCAATTTTCCTCTTAGCACTGCATCTATGTCCCATAAGTTTGGGTATGTTGTACTTTCATTTTCATTGAAATCTAGGAAATCTTTAATTTTTTTCTTTATTTATTCCTTGACCCATTGGTGATTCATTTGGACATTATTCAGTTTCCATGAGATTGTAGGCTTTCTATACATTTTGTTGTTGTTGAAATCTAACTTTAAGGCATGGCAGTCCAATAAAATACAAGAGGTTATTCCAATGTTTTTGTATCTGTTAACATTTGCTTTGTGACCGAGCATGTGGTCAATTTTCAAGAAGGTTCCATGGGGTGCTGAGAAGAAGGTATATTATTTTTTGTTAAGGTAGAATGTTCTGTAGATATCTATTAAGTCCATTTGAGTCATAACCTCTGTTAGGTCCCTTATTTCTCTACTAAGTTTCAGTCTGGCAGACCTGTCCATCAGTGAGAGTGGGGTGTTGAAATCTCCCACTACTAGTGTGTGGGGTTTAATGTGAGATTTAAGCTTTAGTAATGTTTCTTGAATGTTGGTGCCCTTGTATTTGGGGCATAAATGTTCAGAATTGAGACTTTATCTTGGTGGATTTTCCCTATGATAAGTATGTAATGTCCTTCCCGATCTTTTTCGATTGATTTTAGTTTGAAGTCCATTTTATTAGATGTTAGGATAGCTACACCAGCTTACTTCTGAAGCCCATTTGATTGGAAAGTCTTTTCCTAGCCTTTTACTCTGAGATAGTGCTGTGGGATGTTCTGTATGCTGTGAATATGTGTTGCTCTGATTGGTTGATAAATAAAACGCTGATTGGCCAGTAGCCAGGCAGGAAGTATAGGCAGGGTAAACAGACAAGGAGAATTCTGGGAACAGGAGGGCTGAATCTGGAGCCACCAGGGAGCCACCCAAGGAGCAACATGTAATGGGACGTAGGAAAAGCCACAGAACATGTGGCGATACATAGATTAATAGTTATGGGCTGATTTAAGATATAAGAGCTAGCTAGCAGAAGGCTTGAGCCATGGCCACGCAGTTATAATTAATATAAGTATCTGTGTGTTTACTTGGGGGATGCTAGTGGGAGAGATTTGTCCTGACTGCCAGAAGGCCGAGACACAGGAAAACTTTCAGCTACAAATGGAGCCAAACATAGGACCTAAAACCCAAGAAAGGTTTTTTTTTTTTTTTTTAAAAAAAAAAAAGATTCTAAAATGAAGCTAAAAACAGCTTCCTAGTATGGCGGGTTTGAAGCGGCATGTGGGCTTGAGTGCAGCATGGCAGATTTCTGCCGGTACACAGTGGTGTCTCCAAGCCACACAGAGCACTGTGTCATGACAGGTTTAGCTTTTGCTAGTACAAAACAAACAGCAACAAAACAGAGGTTTCTGGGCTACATGCTGCTTTGATAGAAGCATAGACCCACTGCTTCCCAGAGTCGGTGGGAGCATGGTTCCCAGAGCCGGCTGTAAACATAGTTCTGCCGTGTTGGGAAGCTGAGGTGGGCAGAGAATGCTGTAGTTTAAAGTAATAGATTCACAATAAGACAGATTGAGATGGGATAAACCTCTAAACGGTTTACAATGTGTGTAAAAATGTATGTATTCTTGGAAGAGAGAAAAAAAGTAATATATGCAGTTATATAAAGAAATAGTTTTAAAAAATAAATGTAGCTGGAGGGCTTCTCTCCAGGTTCCCAAGCCCCGCAGTCCCACAATCCACTTATAAAATAATCACTCAGACGCTTATATCACTTATAAACTGTATGGCCGTGGCAGGCTTCTTGCTAACTGTTCTTTTATCTTAAATTAACCCATATTTATAAATCTATACCTTGCCACGTGGCTGGTGGCTTACCGGCGTCTCTACATGCTCTTCTCCTGGCGGTGGCTGCAGTGTCTCCTCCCCAGCCTTCCGCTTCCCAGAATTCTCCTCTCTCCTTGTCCCACCTACCTCCTGCCTGGTCATTGGCCATCAGTGTTTTATTTACATAGAGTGATATCCACAGCACTTCCCCTTTCTTCTTTTTTTTTAAAAAGGAAGGTTTTAACTTTAACATGGTAAAATTACATATAACAAAACAATTACCGAGCAAGAATTATAGTTACAATATTAAAGAAGATGTCTTATCTATCTTATATTTGTGAGTTTAAGGTTTTATAGCTAACTTATCTTTTATCATAAATGAGGAAATTATGACTATCTAGTCTTCAACCACATCAAAGACCTGAGAAGGAACATAATGGTACCTGAGAAATGGTAGATGGATGCAAGCAACTTTCGGGAATCTTGCAAGAGTAGACCAAGACAGCTGGCAGCCTGGACAGTCACCTAATGTTTCTCAGCATTGTTGGTGCATTCAAATTGGCTACAGGCCTAGAGTATCTGACAGACCATTTTTAGAAGCAGGAATTTTAAGAGACCATCTTACCCTGTCTTGGCAGAGTACAGTGGTCGCTTTTCTTGTGTCCCGCTTGTCCAGAAAGGACAGCATTGCATTTGTACTGTCAGCCATCAAGGCAAGGGCAGTTCTTTGCCCAGTAGGCCATTTTGTGCCAAAAAGACAAACTTCCAAATGGAAATGTCTTAGAAGCCCAACATTCTCTCGGGATCAAATTGGTGCAGCCAGGAGCAATTGTGTCTCACGTCAACAGAATTCTAAGTTATTTAAATGCCATATTCTCCAGGTCTATGAAGTGTTTGAAGATTACCTATCTATCTGAAATATATCTATGTATACCTAGAAGACTTAACTAACATGGCTACAGATATGATTATCATAGATGACTAATTATTAATCTATTTTTTAATTATCCATTACAATTTTAAATGAGTTATATAAACACAACACCTCAAACAAGAATAGAAATATATACATATATATAGAGAGTATAACAAAATTAACTTCAAGTTTGTATCAATGAACCAAAATTTATACCAATGTAAAACATTTTAAACATAAACTAAAATCTATACCAATGTAAAACATTTTAAACAAGTTATTCTTTAAAAGTAGGTTCATTAATCTACCCTTTTATCTTATCATCTCCATATCCTCCTATATATCATATCCCCTTTTCTTTTTTAGAAAGAGATCACATTTATAATCAACCTGTTTTAAATAAAAATATTGGTTTTTCTCTGTCCTACACCAGAGGGCTCTTCTGATTTGGGACACAAGAATCACTTAACCATTTTTTTTTTTTTTTTAAAGCAATATGTCTGGGTTTAGAGGGGGAGTGAGCCAATTCCACCTCTAAAGCCAGCTTGGTATATTTGGGAATTTGGGCGTAGCATCTCTTACTACTTCCTGCTGGAGGGGGGCGCTGTATCTTATGGGGACGCAAAGAAAATTTTAGACCTATGGGGTAGTCCGTGAGGCTGTATTGTGTGAACCAGTTGTCTTGAAACCGATCTGGATGTTGGATCATCTGGGCCATGGTGTCATCGGAGTCCTTTCAGGGGGTCTTGGCTGGTGAAACCTGATGTATCTTAATCTGGAACAAGTCCACAGCCTCTGGCTTTCTGTGGAAACAAAAGCAGAACTTCTTTTCCAAAGTAACATATCCTTATATCCAAATTTTGAAGTCAAGGTACTTTTAAAATATACATTTTGGCATAACTCAACAGCTTTTGTAATCAAATGTTTTTCTTCAGTTACGAATATCAAAGACAACATAATCCAGATTCTCTGTGTGGTAGCCATCGTTACGTGGCTTATTTTTTATATTATCTTGAGCCTTGAGCCTATTGCTTTAAACTGTACCATTGTAAGCCTGAAACGGCGCTGTGGCTGCTGGCTCCGCCCACTTCAGCTTTCCAACATGGCAGTGGTACGTTTTCCGCCAGCTCTGGGAGTCATCAAGTCTCAGAAATAGTGGGTCTAAGCTTTTATCAAAGCAGCGTGTAGCCCAGAAACCTTTTTTTTTTTTTTTTTTTTTAAATACTAGTAAAGACTAAATCTACCATACAGCGCAATGTGCCGCTGGCAGACGCCTCATTTCCGCCATACTGCCGGTCAAACGCACCCGCCAGGAACCCGCCAGTGTTCAAACCTGCGTTTTGCGGCGTCTAGCTGCTCATATGAGACAAGAAGCAGGAACCTGGTTTTGGCTCTGTTTAGAATTGGTTATTAAATATTCTCAGGTTTAAGGTGGAAACTCGAGCCGTTGGGCACCATTTGTAGCTGGAGGGCTTCTCTCCAGGTTCCCAAGCCCCGCAGTCCCACAATCCACTTATAAAATAATCACTCAGACGCTTATATCACTTATAAACTGTATGGCCGTGGCAGGCTTCTTGCTAACTGTTCTTTTATCTTAAATTAACCCATATTTATAAATCTATACCTTGCCACGTGGCTGGTGGCTTACCGGCGTCTCTACATGCTCTTCTCCTGGCGGTGGCTGCAGTGTCTCCTCCCCAGCCTTCTGCTTCCCAGAATTCTCCTCTCTCCTTGTCCCACCTACCTCCTGCCTGGTCATTGGCCATCAGTGTTTTATTTACATAGAGTGATATCCACAGCAAATAAAATCTTTAAAGAGACAGTAAAGGTGGTATAAAAATAAGCCACATAAAGATGAATATTACACAGAGAATCTGGATTGTGTTGTCTTTGGGATTTTTAACTCCAGAGAGACATTTGATTGTAAAGGCTGCTCAGTTAAACCAATATATATATTTTAAAGGTACCTTAACTTCAAAATTTGGATCTAAGGATATGTTGCTTTGGAAAAGCGGCTCTGCTTTTGTTTCCACGGGAAGCAAGAGGCTATGGATTTGTTCCAGGTTAAGATGCATCAGGTTTGACCAGCCAAGACCCCCTGAAAGCTGGATGCTGCTGCTTTATAAATGTTTCTGTCACTGAATATGTGTGCCATGTCAGTGTTATGCCCAGATCACGGGGACCTCTAAAAGACCACCACAGAGACTGCATCCCTATATGTAAGAGCAAAGAGCCTTTATTTCAAGCTCTGAGCTCAGTCTCTCTGTCTGTCCCACACAGCAGTGAGAGCAGAGAGCCCTAAGCTCAGGTGGGGTGAGGTTTTTTATCATAGCAGAGGTCGGGGTGAGGGGATTTCCAGGGTTCAGGACCCTGATTGACTGACATTTGTCTAGGGGTATAGGTGTGTGTTGGGAATGTTTGGAATATTTCCTCTTCCCTGGGTGGATCCCTGGATGGGGTCAGCTTATGGCTTTTCCTGGATCTGGGTGTTGCCTGCCAGTAAGCCTGTCACAGAAGCTGTGCCTGGGCCTCTAGGCCTGTCATGGCAGCTGTGTGGTCACACTATTTTGGGGTCCCTCCACAGTCACCTGCTTTCCTCGAAACTGACAAAATGCCTGATGCAAGCAACTGAAGAAGAAATGGTTTATTTTAGATCACAGTTCAAGGAGGTTACGACCCACCATGGGGAGGAAGACATAGCGATGGCCCGGGCCCAACAGGCAAAGCTCCTTGACACTGAGAAAAGAACCTGAGTTTGATCCTTGGGACCTATATGGCAGAAAGAAGAGAATAGCTATATCACACATTAACCCTTGACCACTACACATGTGTCACACACTTGTACACACACACTTGTACATACACACACACCCCAAATAGATATATAACAAAGGAAGTCACACACTTGTACACACACACACACACACACACACACACACACACACACACACACACACACCAAACAGATGTATAACAAAGGAAGTCATGGCCCCAGAAGCCTGAGGCAGCTGCTTGTATCCCATCTGTGATCTGGAAGAGGCTCCCATGGGGTGTTGCTTCCTGTATTCAAGGTTAGTCTTTCTGTTTTCCTCGGAAAATGACTAGAGCTTCTGGAAATGCTGTCATAGGCAAATGCAGAGGTATGTTTTCCTGGAGAGTCTAATTCGGGCCAGGTTGGCACTAAAGATTCGCCATCATGATGTTATCATATTTTTTTCTTATCTATTTGTCTCTTGGAAAAACATTTAAGTCATTGGGGTATGGTGATGCACACTTTTGATCCCAGCACTTGGGAGGCAGAGGCAGGTGGATCTCTGTGAGTTCAAGGCCAGCCTAGTCTACAGAGCGAGTTCCAGGACAGCCAGGGCTACACAGAGAAATCCTGTCTCAAAAAACCAAAAAGTAAAAAAAGAAAAGAAAAACATTTAAGTCATTGCTATACTATTTTTGTGACTATAAACAGTTCTGCCATGAACATGGATATGCAAACTGTCTCTTTGAGATCTCACTTTTTTTTTTGAGACAGAGTCTCACTACATGCTTGCTGTGTGACAAAACTTTCCCTGGGGAGATCCAACACACATCTACTCACCTCAGATTAGGAACCCATGGCAGACCAAAGTACAGAAACCCAACTCGGTGACCTAGTGGGTTTTGTTGGGGTCACTTACAGGAGCAGAAATGACTCACAGACGGCTGCATCACCAAGGCCCACCCCAGCATGGTGACAGCTCACACAGCTGGGACCTGGGGCCCACTGCACAGCCTGCAGGTGCCCAACAGTTTGAACTCTCGGCTCTATTGCTTACTCTGGCATAGTGAGTGTGAAGCTATTTTGAGTTGTTTACCTTCCTGCTTAAGGAGGTTCCTGAGGGGTGGAATGGTTCCTTCTTGGAGGAAGCTGTTATACAACAGAAGTTCTAGATGTTCTAGAATTCACAGTGTAGACCAGGCTGGCCTCCAACTTTCAGAAATCTGCCTGCCTCTCTGTCTCCTAAGTGCTGGAATTAAATGTGTATGCACTACACCTTGCCTCACTTTCTTTAAAATAAATTTTTATTATATTTTTAAAATGTGCATGTATGGGCCAGGCAGTGGTGGTTGCACACGTCTTTAATCCCTCGGGAGGCAGAGGCAGGTGATCTCTGTGAGTTCAAGGCCAGCCTAGTCTACAGGGTGAGAAACTTTGTCTCAAAAAAACAAAACAACTAAAATATGCGTGTATAAGTATATGCATGGCATGGCGCACATGTGGAGGCCCAAGGACATGGGGAGTTGGTTCTCTTCTCCCACCATATGGACCCTGGGTGTCAAGGACAGGTTGTCAGGGTTGATGTCGAGCACTGTTACCCACCGAGCCGTCTCACTGGCTGGTGTTTGACACTGCTCTCAGAAGATGTGAACAAGCGTCTGTTGTCAATGGCAGACAGAAGTACAGACACCACCCAAGTCCAGTTGGTGAGCCAATGAGTTTTGTTGGGTTACTTACAGGAGTAGAAATGACTCAGAGACAGTGTGTTTCATGAGTGTCCGTTGAATGAAGACTCAGAGTCACCTTAAGAATGAGTCTAGCCTTTTGCGGTTGCAGGGGGATCAAACCTCAAAGGACTGAAAACTTTCCCTTTGCCCAGGGCATTTTTATTTTTTCTCCATGTTCACACTTTAGCCAACTGATTTCCATATGTCCAAAGCAACCTGAAAAGAGCTTCCAAAAATATAATGCCAAGTGCAAATTCCTTGATTCATCGGGAACCGCAGTTTTCCAGGTTTCCCGAACTAAGTTTTGCACAGGATTTGTATTCTTGGGAGACTCTGAGACAAGATTCACATAGTGCGGCAAGAGGAACAAAGGGTGTCTGCTAAACAAAAGATGGATTAGGGCAGGTGCTACTCTCTGGAGCCAGGCCAGGTGTAGCCACAGATCCCCCTTTATTTTATACAATAATTAATTATCTTGAAGTTTATGCAGCCTCACAGTAAATACTTTTTTAAAAATTTCTTTGTCTTACAATCTTACATAAGTATATCAAAACACATTTTAAAGCCAATAAAGTTACTATTGCTAAAACAAGAGCAACACCTGCTAGGATAAGAAATCTATTAAAGAGATTCATAGGGTTGAATGAGGCTATGGTTTCTGCTAGATTTTCCATGATGTCCCTTTCTGTCATATTGTTGTACCCCTTTCTTGAAACCCCCAGAGACCACCAAGGAGCCGTTTCCGATGCAAGCACATATGGGTCCTTTCATTCAGGTTCAACCTGGGCCACCGCACGGCAGATGGAAGGAAACGTGGCGGTGGCCACGAGCCCAGGTGTAGAAAATTTTTATAGGGAAAAACCACAAGCTGGGAATCACAAGCTTGGGATTGGTTGGGCAGAAGGGATAGATATGGTGCAAGGTGACTTTTTGAAACTATTGGTCTAGATTTTGGGTGCAAAACAACATTTGAAACCATTGGGTTAGAATTTTGGTGGGGAACTACAACCTGCTGAACAGGATTATCTGGGCTGCTCAGCAGGATTCTCTAGATATCTTCAAGGGCCATAAACTGCAGACAGAATGTCTGCAGGAGGATACTGCTCTTTATCAGTTTGAGTTGTCATTCCTGGGGTCCTTTCTGGAACTGAGTATAGCAGGTGGTCTGAGATGGTGGCCCTTTCCCTAAGATGGAGCCTGTAAAGTCAAGTCTAGACCTTCACAATATCAGGTAACTTTTTTGCAAAAGTTTCTTTATATTTTTTCCCATAAATTAAAAACCATTTGAGAAGAATTAGGATGACCCAACAAATGCATTCTAACCTTTTCCCAATCATACTTGCTTTCCTTAAATCTTAAGGGTGTGATACAGTAACAAGAAACATTCTGATCATATTTTAATTTTATCTGCTCCTTCAAAAATCTCTAACTGATCCCCTAACAATACAACAGCTTGCCTTAATTCAGCCAATTCATTTGCTATCTCATTATCAATTTTATTTTGTCCAGTCCAAAGTTTTTCTGAATGCCTGTGCCAGTCTCTAATGAATTCAGTGGTTTGGATTTCTGTATGAAACGCCACTCCAGTCGGTGGCTGTTGCTGTAGCCGTCAATGCAGTGATCCCCACAATCCCTGCAACCACCAGCGCAACCATTCGGCGTGTTCTTTTTAATATTCTTTCAGCGAGCTTCTGTACCGGGGTCATTGCAGGAGAGTCTTGCCGTGGCCTCGACAACTTCACCGGTATCCAGATTGCCGGCCTTGCTCTGAGAATATATAAACTTCCAAAAGTCAAATTTAAAAACATATTAGAATTAACACAAATATGAAGGGTACACCATTCACAAGTGATGCTGTAATTACTTGGGTGCCATTGTACAGGCCCCTTTAATAGCAAGTAAGGTAATGGGACACATGCCATAATAGGATGGCTTTGATTTAGTCTAAAAGACAGAGTGTACTTATCGTCTTTAATGTTTGCTTTTCCTTCTCCCGCCTTAAGAGGGTGGAAGGCACTTGCCAATTTCCACAAGTTAGTCTGAGTTGAATCGCCAAATTGCAGGAGAGGACTTGCCATTCCAACTCCATGCCACTGAATAGGTCCATTAGCAGAAGCACTGATTTTCGTAGTTCCATTCAAATTATACTGTTTCTGTCTTAACTCTGAGTGAGAATATTTCCCCTGAGGGGAGCCGTAAGGGCTCCAGTGAATGACATCTCCATGGGAGATATTAATTAGCACTCGAGGTTTCTCATTCTTACACTGTTGCCAATGTACCCAGTCAGATTCCTTGTTGGTAACCCTCATCTCCCAGAACGGTGGGTTTATGAAACCAGTAGCATTAATCTCCTGTCGTTTAAAACCAGATAAAAGCATATAAAATTTATTATAACAACCTTGGGTAGTATTGACTATGGACAGCCATACTTGAGAGGTTATTTTTAGGCATTGAATTCCATTTCCCATGCAAATAGGAATTCCTTGTACTCCAACGGTGTAATTGTCAATCACTCTACCCTCCTCCATTGGCTGAGCGGGACCTCAGCTCTCATAAGGACCAGGTAGCCAAAAAGATCCATTCACCACTACAGGAGTATTCATATCTCCCCAACTTACTGCTAAGTTAACTGGGTGGGGTTTGGGTTGTCACACAAACTCGTAAGCTGTCCCCAGGTGGGATGATTAGTTGTTTGCTCCAAAGGCCTTTGTATTTTGTCCTTCTCAGAGGCATCTCAGCAGCATTCAAGAGACTCTTCTTGTTCATGCTGGATTTTTGTCAACTTGACGGGATCCACAATTTTTATCTCTCCTGTGGAAACAAGCATAACCTCAGCCCTAACTTAACACTTTCCCTGGACTACTTTGATGTTAAAATATATAACACATGGGCTGACTCAATTCAGCAATTCTTTCCATAACTCAGTGTTGTTCCTGTTTCATTAATGTTTAAAAAAATTTAAAGTTAGTAAGACATTATGCAGTCTATCTCTGGGGGGGGGGGTCTTCATATCCCTCTCCTGTCTAGCAAGCATCTCTGTTAGAGTGTGATTAGATCTTTCAACAGTTGCTTGTCCTGTAGGCAACATGTTTTATGTTGTAACGTGCAAAAGATTGTTTCATTTTACTGGAGACATAAGCTGGGGCATTATCAGTATTACTTGTACTGGTATGCCCATTACAGCCATTGTTTCTAATAAACATGTAATTATAGAATCAGCCTTTTCAGAACTTAAGGCAGATGCCCATTGGAATCCAGAATAAACATCAATGGTATGATGAAAATATTTTAATTTTCCAAAATCTACTAAATGAAATACATCCATTTGCCAAGTTTCATACCTGTACCTTTAGGATTAGTTCCTGCAGGTAAAGGAACTTGATCATAAAAAGAACAAGCAGGACAGTTTTTGTATGATTTCCTTAGCCTGTTGCCAAGTAATGGAAAATTTCTTCTTTAAGCCTCTACTATTAACATGGTGTTTCTTATGAAATTCTGAAGCTTCCAACACATTTCCTATCAATAATTGATCAATCTTCTCATTTCCCTTTGCTAAGGTCCAGGGAACCCAGTATGAAATTGAATAATATAAAGTGGGCAACTCCTTTCTCGGATTGCCTGTTGTAGTTGTACAAATAATAAAGTTAATTCTGAATTATCAGGAATAAATTCAGCAGTCTCTATATGCAATACAACTCTTTTTTGCATATTGAATATCAGTAATTATGTTGAGAGGTTTTTTAAAATCTAATAAAACCATCAGGATGTCATACAGCTCTGATTTTTGAGCTGAGTCATATGGACTTTGAACAATCTTACCGATGTTTCCTGCTTTATAACCAGCCATTCCTAATTTATTTGCATCAGTATGAAATGTAAGAGGCCCAGGAATAGGTGTTCTCTTCACTATGGGGGGAAGAATCCATTCAGTTCTTTTTATAAACTGAATTTGCTTACTTTTTGGATATTTGTTGTTAATTTCTCCTAAGAAATTACTACTAGCTCTTTGTCAATCATCATTAATCTCTCATAATTGCCTAATTTCAGTATTGGTATAGGGTACCATAATCTCAGCTGGATCCATACCTGATAATTGACCAAGTCTTAATCTTCCCTTTGTGATTAGTTCAGAAACTTCTTCTATATAGGTTTTTATTTATTTATTTTTTTTGCTCTGTTTGTGAGCTAAGAAAATATATTCCAAAATAAAATCCTCTCTCTGCATAATGAGTCCAGTAGGGGAACGATTTGAAGGTAAAATTACTAAAATACACCTCTTTGTGAGGTCTAATTTATCCACACAGGCATTTTGTAATTTTTATTCTACCATGGCTAATTCTTTTTCAGCCTCAGCTATTAACTGTCTTGGACTGTTTAAATCTGAGTCACCTTGCAAAATTGGAAACAAATTACAATTCTGGGGTAGACAATACAATTGTAGGCCACAACCAGTTAATATGACCCAATAGTTTTTGAAAATTATTAAGAGTGTGCAACTGATCTCTCCTAATCTATACCTTTTGTGACTGAATTCTGTTTACTCAATTTAAACCCTAAATAATTAAGAGAATCTTCTATTTGTATTTTTTTTTTTCCGAGACAAGATTTCTCTGTGTAGTTTTGGTGTCTGTCCTGGATCTCACTCTGTAGTCCAGGCTGACCTCGAACTCACAGAGATCCACCTGGCTCTGCCTCCCAAGTGCTGGGATTAAAGGTGTGCGCTACCACCACCCGGTTTCTCTTTGTATTTTTTCAGGAAAAATCTGTAATCCTCAATAGGGTAAAAATTTCTGTACCATATTAAACATTTTTTCTAGGGTATCTATATCAGAAGCAACCAATAAAATATCATCTATATGATGATAAATAATAGACTAAGGAAATTGTTTGTGTTCCATTTCTAGTGGTTCATTAACAAAATATTGATGTAAAGCTGGGCTATTTAGAATTCCCTAAGGGAGGATATTCCAATGATATCTCCTTACTGGCTGGGCATTACTATAAGTAGAAATTGTAAAAGCAATTTTTTTTTTCTATCCTGTTCCTGTAAAGGAATCGTAAAGAAGCAACCCTGTAAATCAATCATTATAAAGGGCCAATCTTTAGGTAATAAAGAAGGTAAAGGAATCCCAGGGTGTAAAGATCCCATAGATTGAATTATCTTATTAGTAACTCTTAGATCAGTTAACATTCTTCACTTTCCATGTTTCTTTTTTTATTACAAATACAGGAGAATTCCAAGGGCTAGTAGTCTCCTTGATGTGTTTAGTATCTAACTGTTCCCTTACAAATTCTTCAAGCGCCTGCAACTTTTCTTTAGTTAAGGGCCACTGCTCTACCCATACAGGCTTCTTAGTTAGCCTTTTTTAAGGCAGGGCAGTTGGGCTACCGGCAGCGGCCCTACTCTAAATTTGGAAAGCCAACTCCTGTCCTGTCTTGCCTGTGTACAACCTGCATAGCCCATAAAATCACAGGATTTTAATTTTTCCCGATGCTCTTTCCAGGAATATATCGCAATTTAAACATCGATTTACAAGCTGTTTTTGAAATTGTAGGAATATTAATCTGAGCTCCCCATTGTTGTAACAAATCTCTTCCCCCATAAATTCATGGCTACATCAGCCACATAAGGCTTTCAGATCCCTTCCTGTCCTTCTGGCCCTGTACATTTAATTCATTCTACATTCTTTTTTTACTTGAGATAGGGTTCCATTGCCTACAAATTGAGTGGAAATTTCTTGTAAAAGCCAGTTGGGATCCCAGGATTCTTGTGAAATTATAGATACATCAGTATTAGAATTCAATAATCGTTCAATCTCAATCTCATTTAATTTTACTTTTAATTTAGGCCATTCATCATTGGTAACTGTTTGCCAAAACACCTTTTTTTCCTGTACTTCCAAAGCCTCCTCCTGTTCTACATATAGGCGCCACTTTGCCTTTAAGATATGGAAGCAATAATAACTGAGCAATTCTATCACCAGCTTCTATTTCCATGGTCCTTTTTACATATGCCATCTATAAAAGCATTAAAGACAATCTCTGTAGGATTTTAAGAAGTAACTTTAGGCAATACTCTTGAGTATTTTTTATAAAATCTTAAAAAGAGGATTCTTTTTTTATAGATCCCAAGTAACACGTTAATGCAACTTGTCAATTATTAACAGTGTGGATCAAATAATTTACCTGCATTTTATTTAGTGGGAAAATAATTTTGTAAAATAAGAGATTATTTTTTATGAGTTTTTATCCTAGCAACCACATTATTTAATAAGCTAACAACCCAGTCTATTTCAGGTGTTACATTTTTAAGAATTTAACAAAGAATTTCTAGAAAGCAACTTAAAGAGCAGAGCCAATTCTCAGTAATGATCAACAGACACAAGCATACCCAATATATAGTTTAAATTATGAATCCTGTTCCTTCAGTTTATCTACCATGAAAATCAAACATTCATCCAAACATTTATTAGACAAGCAAAAGAGAAGAGAACATTCTCTGTACAATGAATGGTTAATATCTCTGGGAATCCAAACAGCATCCACTTAGCATTCCATGTCCTGACCACAACCATTCTTCACCAGAAGTTGGGCCCATTTAGACTTCCTCTTTCTCACATAAGAGACTACTAATAATGAGTTATTCCCATCATTAGGGAAAAGCAGAACACATTTCCCACGAAGGGATCTTTAATATTGAGTTATTCCCCCTCTGAGGGGAAAATAAAAAGCATTTAAACCAGAGTTAAGCAAACAGACGCGGCAGTTCTAAGCTCTGGGCCTGCCGTTGAGGCTGCAGAGGTGAGCCCACCTGAGGTGAGCCCACCTGGTGATTCTGTGTGATTCAGATGACGCCACTCTGTGCTGGCAGCCAGAAAGAGCTCAGAGTTTAGCTATCCTGAAATTTTTTAGATAGGAAAGAGCCTTTTCTTCCTGTATTTCTACTGGGAAGAGGCTTTTTTCTTTTCTTTATTTTTCTTTTATGGGGTCTTTTAATCTTTAGGCCTAGTTTTAATATTTTTTTCCCTTTTTACTGGGAAAATCCTTTTTTCTTGATTAAACATTTTTCTCTTTAACATTGAGAAATTTCCTTTCCTTCCCTCTTCTCTATTGGGAAGATTTCCTTTTTTATTTTCTTTCTTTGCTTTTTTTTTCTACCGAAAAAGGTCTTTTCCCTTGATTTACTTTCTGTCTCAGGAGCCATTCTATTTCTATCTTTAAAAATTGTACAGTTACCACTTTTTCTTTTGACAAGCATTTAGCAACTGTACATTTTGTTGCTCCTGAGATGGGGAGTTTAAATTCCCCATGACCCTGCTGATCCTGGAGTCCTCTTACCCTGAGAATGCTTCCCTCCAGTTCTTAAGATGGCCACCTCCTCTGTCCTTCTTCAAGCCATGCATTGGGGGCCAATTTTCGAGACACAAGTGCCTGGGTTCACATGTGTCCATTGAATGAAGACCCAGAGGCACCTTAAGAATGAATCCAGCCTTGTGAAGTCGCAGGGGGATTCAGTCTCTAAGGACTGAAAACTTTCCTTTTGCCCCCAGGGCGTTTTTATTTTTCTCCATATTTACACTTTAGCCAGTTGATTTTCATATGTTTGAAACCAAAGATGGCTTAGGGCTAGGTGCTACTCTCTGGAGCCAGGCCAGAAGTAGCCCAGCAGGAATGCCAGTGCCCCACAACAGAAGTCCAATGAATTTTGTTGGGGTCACTTACAGGAGCAGAAATGACTCACAGACGGCTGCATCACCAAAGCCCACCCAGCATGGGTGACAGCTCACACAGCTGGGACCTGGAGCCCAGGGCACAGCTTAGAATGTTGGCTTGGCTGGCAGACACTGAGAGACTTGGAGGGTCGTATACTCCTGACTCTTGCTGACCCCAGATAGTTCTGACTGTACAGGTCGGAGAGCCCAGTGAGAAGGGGAAGCGGCAGAAGCTAAAGTCAGTCTGGTGCAAGTCCCTGGAGAGCTGTGTGGGAGGGGAGCATGTGTGTTCTAGTGACGACACACTGCCAGTCACTCGTGTCCTCCTCAGCCTTGGATGTCTCACCCATGACACTTGCACACTCATCCGCCTAAGACCAGGCCTACCTAACCCATCTACCAATCTCCCCGGAAGCCTGAGATTCTTAGTGTTTATAGATAGAGCTGTGTGATTAAGTGTCGGAGCCTGCCGACAGAGGCGTGCAGATTGTAGAGACAATGAAGAAGACAGAAAAGAGTCGAGAGGTCTGCCGGTCAGCGCCGCACAGCCCCGAGTTTATTTCACAGCCAGCTTATACACATTTTGAAGGACAGAGGTAGAACAATGCACAGCACAGGCATTCAGCCACTATCTATCCTGCCTTGCATCAAGTAGCAGGCAGTTTCCTTTTCTATCTCAATGTACCTCCGGCTGGCATCAGCAGTCTGCGTCTAGCTAGATAGTGTGTTCCTTCCTGTGGGCTAATCAGGACTTTCTCACAGCCCTGGAGCAAGCAAGCTTTAACTCTACTGACTCAGAATAGACTTCAGATTCAAACTGGGAAACTGAGTCAGTTGTGGGCTCCCACAGTTAAGTCCAAGACAAGCTTGGCAAGTGTTGTGAGCTGAGCCAGGCCCCAGAGGGAGAAGCCCTGAGTTTTTAAATCTGTAGAAAGAAGCATGGTGGGATAGCCTCCTGTGCCCCACATGGGGAGTGAGAGAGTTGGCCCAGAGCGTCTCGGGAGCCCCTAGTCTGCCCTGAGCTCCTGCAGAGAGAGGCAGAAGGCCCCTTCAGAAGCTCGCTCCAACCGGATGCTTGTGAGCTGGAGTAGTGATCCCAGACATCAGGCCTTAGCCTGTGCAGGATGGCCTCCTGTTGAGCTGTTTGGTTTGGATATAGTTTCCTTGTGTCCCCTAAGAGTTCATGAGCTGGAAACTTGGTCCTCAGTGTGGTGGCGTGAGAGATGGTGGCGTGTGTATGAGGGGAGACAATTGGGAGGCGATCAGGCCACAGGGGTGTTGCCCTGGGAGGGACTAATGCTGCAGACTGGTTGAGTAGGTCCCCTGTATGAGGGCTGGAGACCACCCGTACACTGACATGGCCATGTGACCAGCGCTGTCTGCTGTCCCTCTGCCACATGCAGTCAGGGCGTCCTCATCAGAGACTAAACAGATGAGACTGCAGGACTTTGGACCTGGAGCCTTCAAAATGATGACATTTTCCCTTATACTCCACCTTGGGTATTTTATCACAGCCTTATAAAAAATAATAATATACCCAACTCTTCCCCGGGGCATACCTCCCAGGGAACTAGAGGACCTGCATCCCTGGGGTTTCCCATAAGCCTTAGCATTGTGAGAACCCTAGACATATCTTTCTGAATAGAGCCTGGAGGTATGAGCCCAAACTCACATGAGGACATGACTCACTGATGGATCAGTAAGGCCCGAGGACTGGCCATAAGACAACTATTTGGTGACTGATGTAGGAAAAGGCTTACTGCCATGGCCACAGAGCAGAGCCACAGTATGAGTTCTGAAGCTCAGGGACCCCAAGTCCCCACTAGGCGTAATGTCCAATGGGGAGGTAGCTGGGTTCAGAACTGGGTATTGGCACTAGGATAAGCTGCCAGGTCCTACACCTATTTTAAAACTGGCCCTTTGGTGAGACAGTTGATTGGCTTGATCAGTTTGGGAGGCAACTAGGCAGTGGGACCGAGTCCTGTGCTCATTGCATGAGTTGGCTGTTTGAAACCTGGAGCTTATGCAGGGACACTTGGCTCAGTCTGGGAGGAAGGGACTGGACCTGCCTGGACTGAGTCTACCAGGTTGATCGCAGTCCTCGGGGGAGGACTTGTCCTGGAGGAAGTGGGAATGGGGGGTAGGCTGGGGGTTAGGGGAGGGGGTGGGAGGGGGGAGAATAGGGAACCCATGGCTGATATGTAGAACTGAACGGTATTGTAAAATAATATATATATATATATATATATATATATATATATATATATATATATATATAAATACTGGCCCTTTGTTCTTGCTTCTGCCAGGGGTGTGAAGCCTCACTACAGCCTTGGAGATAGGGAGCTTTGTTCTTTGTCTCCTCTCTGCCCAGACAAGGTCTCTCTGTATAGCCCCCGCTGTCCTGGAACTCACTCTGTAGACCAGGCTGGCCTTGAACTCCTCCTGCCTCTGTCTCCTGAGTGAAATGCTGGGATTAAAGGCGTGCTCCACCACCGCCTGGTTGAGATAGGGAGTTCTAGTCTTGTTTTATAGATGGGACACAGACGCCCAGAGAAGCACTGTGAAGCACATGCACTACACCGTTGGCCCATGTCCCCAGCAGTGGGCAGAAGGGACAGGTTTTGCTGTCAGGAGCCTGTGTGATCCTCCGTAGACTTTTAGCCTCTCTGGTCCTTCACTGTTTCACGTTCCTGGGGAGTTCAATCGGGGAAGTCACGTATGTGCCCTATGGACCCTGGTCTAAGAAAGTGACAGAACTCTGGCTGTGGTGACTGTCTCTGCAGGGGCATTTGGGCAGTGCTGAAACTGAGCGGTGACAGCTCAAAGTCCCATCGGTTGTCCCTGCCACATCCTCCAACCCAATCGTTGCCCAATCTCACATCCCAACAGTCCAGGCTCCCCTGTGAATTGCAAGGCTTTTATTGTTGGAATCCTGTTTTTAGACACCTGGAGGGGAGGGGTAGGCTTGCTGCATCTAGGCAGGTGAGCAGGCAAGTGGCTTCCTTGAGTCTTCTGGCAAAGATAAATTCATCAACACGCTTCCGAAGCTTCTATTTTCTTCTGCAAAGAGAAAGCCGGGGAGGCCTCAGAGGTGAAGGAGATCTCACCAATCATTCCCGGGGCACCTCTTGGGGGGACCTACAGCCCGTGTGCCATAGTTCATGGGACTGACCAGGCTCAGGGAGCCACCTCTTCACCCTGTGTCCATCAAACCACGTGCAGGCAAGCCTTGTAAAGAGCCTCCAATCCAGCCTGATGGGAAGAGCCAGCCGCCCTTCGGGACACCCTGGGCACATGTGGGACAGAATGGAGGAGCAGCTGGGGAGGACCTCCCGGGGCTCTAGGGGGACCTGAGGGCAGCTGCAGCCCCACAAGTGAACTGATCCCTGTCACGTGATGACCCTCAGACACATGCAGCTGAGGTGGTGACTTAACCCTGCTAGTACTAGTGATGAAAGGGGATTCAACTAGATTCTCCACCTGAGTGTCCCAGGCCTGGATTCTACACAGTGACCTTGGAGGTCCAGAGGACACGAAAAAGATGAGTGTCTTGGGGGTGCAGTGGTAGACTTGAAAAGTTAGGATAAAAGATCCAGGCTGGGGAAGGGACACCAGGCCCTGTGCTGGTGTGGCTGGACTCGGGAGGCTGGGCCAGAAAGGCTGATGGAGGCCACGTGGTGGTGTGGGGCAGGGATCCTGGAGGGCCCAGTCTGGCTCAGCTGAACTGAAGAGCCAGGCCCAGCTGAGGCCGCCTAGTGTCCCTTCCTGCCCCAACCTCATGAAATTCTCAGTCGGGAGAGTCATATTTCTCGATTCACAGAGAAGCCGAGGTGGAAGGGAGGCATAGTCTCCATCCCTCACCTGGGGTGAGCAGGTCGGCAGACAGGCTCCCGGGCCAGACACATAGAGAACTCACCAGCAAACTCTTTATACTCTCCTTGTCTTCCTCTGTCAACTTGTTATCAGCGCATTTCTTCAGCTTTTCAGCGTTTTTCAGTGTGGCAGGGTCCTCCTTGTATTGTTTAATGAAGTCGACATAGTCAGTCACAGACTGGTCGAGAAAAATTGTAAAGTCTTCTTCTATAGCTGGGCAAATGCCGCAGTCTGGAACACAAAGAAAAGGAGATCCTGCCTTGAAAGCCTTGAATCAGAACACACACACGGACACACACACACACACACACACACACACACACACACACACACGGACACACACGGACACACACACAGACACACACACGGACACGGACACATGGACACAGACTGACACACACACATACAAACACACACAGATACACACGGACACACACACACACATGGACACACACGGACACACACACACAGACACACACACACATGGAACACACGGACACAAACACACACACGGACACAGACACACACACAAATGCACACAGACACAGACACACACAGACACACATAAACACATACACACAAATGCACACACACACACACACAAACACACACAGACATACACACTCACACACACACACACTGACACACATACACACACATACACACACACCCCCATCTTTCCTGGGAAGTGAAGGTTGAGAGCCCTGGAGACCCTCACCCCTGACACCCACACCCTAGTACCCACTTCCCCCAGATGTCAGGAGCAGGACAAACCCAAGCACCACAAGAGCACCGGAGAGCTTCATGGTAACTGTGGCAGGCGCCCCTGCCCAGCTCTGGCCCCTTTATAAGTGCCCTGGGATGCTCCGTGGGGAGGAGGGGCCTGGCTCTGAGCCCCTCCGGGCTCCTCCCACACACAGCCTGGAATCCCTGGGGCTGTGTCAGGGGCAGGTGTGTGTTTTGGCTGCAGGATAAGATCCTGGTCAACAAAGGGCCCTGGCTCAGTTGGTCCCTTCTTAGTGTTCTGCTTAAGGTCACATGTCATGTGACCAAAGGAACTGATGACTAGGGAGGGGGCAAATGGCCCTCAATCAGGCCTCCAGAGTGAGGCCTGTCCCCCGGTCACACCAGGGAACTCAATGTTTACCTAAAGGCTTCCCTAGCAGGCCATGTCTAGGACAGGCCAGATCACAGACCCCTTGGAGACCCTGCACTGTGGCGTCCCTGCCCCCATCTGCCCCTGGCTCCCTGGCTTCAGTGAGCCATCTCCAGCCCTCACGTCCTGCTGTGCAGTCATCCCTCAGCTGGATCTCTCCTTTGTTGTGGTTCTTTGTTTGGAGACAGGGTCTCTACACATAGTCCCGGCTGTCCTGGAACTCCAGCAGAAGACCAGGCTGGCCTTGAACACAGTGCTGGGATTAAAGGCCACCCAGCTAAGCCTACCTCTTAAGCCCTTGTTGAGACAGGATCTTGCCCAGGTGAGTCTTGAGTTCATAATCCTCCTGAGAATGGTGTGTGTGTGTGTGTGTGGTGTTTGTGTGTGTGGTGTGTGTATGTATGTGAGTGGTGTGTGTTTGTGTGTATGTTTGTGTGTGTGTGTGTGTGTGTGTGTAAACTGAGCTTTCTCTCAGCCTGGTGGTAAGCACTGCTAAAATCCACTAATAACTGCCTGGTGTGGTATCAAACACTTTCAACCCCAGCACTCAGGAGGCAGAGGCAGGTGGACCTCAGTGAATTTGAGGTCACTCCGGTCCACTCAGGGAGTCCAGAGCGGCCAGAATTACCCGGGGAGACCCTGTTAATAACCGCCATCAGTGCGTTCTCTCGTTCACACTGCACGCGCATCCTGTCCATTTCCTCATGACTAAGCAAAGGTATTTCGGTGTGGAGCTTCAGAGCCCTACCTGACCACTGCCGGACTCTGTCTGCTGCTCAGGCGGCTTTGACTCTCCGTCAAAAAGCCAGCATGACTGCCTCGGTGCCAGCACCGGCCAGTTTGAATGCCCAACAGACACCTTGGGAAAACTAGCGGGCCGTCTCAGCTGGTACCCTGGCCTCTGAAGGCATGCCTCTGGCTGGCTGGTTCAGAGTGCCTAGCAGGGGAGAGGGAAGCACTCCCCTCCCCTCAATGCCCTAGTGGAGGGTTTGCTGAGAGGCGGGCTGCGCTCCCGTGTCCCTCCAGCCCATGGCAGCAGCTGCTCAGGCGCATCCACTTGACTGGGAGACAAACTTGCACTCTGTCCCCTGGGACTGCCATTTGGGGCCTCATGGAAGTCTTCTGTTGAGCGGTCTTTTCCTAGCCCTACTTTCAGTGGTGTGGCCTGGACAGACAGCGATGGACAAGGAGGCAGCAGGCAGTGGAGCAGAGGCTGAGGCAGGGGAGTGACAGCGAGTGGCTGGATGTGTGGTAGCTGAAACATTTGACTGGGGACAGGGCAGGAAGGGGAAGCGTCGCAGCAAGAGGGCAGAGAGCAGAGTCTGAGGAAGGAGGGAGGGTGCAGAAGACAGCATGGAAACTTCCGGCCGTTTGCCAGCAGAGGCCCAGGGAGCTGGGACCGACGCCCACCCGTGGTGCTCTGGGTCCACGCTCGTGGGAGGCCTGTTCATGAGAGGGTTCCACCTGCTGCTGCTCCCACCTTCCAGCTGCTTCTGCTCACCGCTGTGACACCTGGGGGTAAAGGAAGCAGCCCGGGCCAGCACCTGGAGAGCGCCCCCTCCCCCACCCCCATTTTCTATCTCTGAGCAAGGGATCCCAGACAGCTAACCTGCCTCGGCCTCCACAGGGGGGATTTGGACTCTGCCAGTCACCTGAGCACTCTGTGTGCCCCTGAAACTAGAACTCATCGTTTACCTGGCCTGTTCGTCACCCAGAGCACCTCTCTACCAGGGAGGACACCTTTCCCTGCAAGGATGACCCCCGTGAGAACCAGGGCCTCCGTTTAGACGCTCTGCCTCACGGATGCGCTTGTCCCTCACCTGGCTGTGAGATGTGGCGCTTCATTCCTCAGACTGCATCCAAACCCACCCTATCAGAGGGACAGCCTGCTATGGTCTCAACACGGCCAGGCCACACCAAAACCCACCTGGAGCTGAGGGCCGGTGTGTGGTGGTGGTCGGAAATCTTGTGGGGCCTCTGCTCTCCCACTGTCTTCCACCACCACCCCATCTCCCAACCCCCCCACACCCCTTCTGCTCTGCACCGTGAGTTCAGACAGTGCCAGGCAGTGGCTAGATGTGGCTGCTCTACCTTGGACCAAATTAACTTCTTTCCCACATACACGACCTAGTCCTGGGTGTTTTGTCATAGCAACGGGACACAGATTACACCACTGTAGTACACACGGATCTCTGGTGACTAAGAACACAGCCAGCCTCCACACAGCACTGGACTCTAAACCCTGACCCCTTCCCTGGCGCGTCCTGCACTGGTGTCCCTTAGATGTCTAAGGGCGCAGGGGAACAAGGCATGTGACAGTCTCTTTATCCCAGGGACACCATATTGGAGGTCTCCACAAATGCTGGTTAGATGGCCAAAGGGCTTCCCTCAAGTCTGTAACACGACCATCCTTAAAACATGACACCCTGTCTCAGCCGGGCGGTGGTGGCGCACGCCTTTAATCCCAGCACTCGGGAGGCAGAGGCAGTCGGATCTCTGTGAGTTTGAGGCCAGCCTGGGCTACCAAGTGAGTTCCAGGAAAGGTGCAAAGCTACACAGAGAAACCCTGTCTCGAAAAACCAGAAAAAAAAAAAAAAAAAAAAAAAAAAAACCATGAGACAAAGAGTAACTTTCCACGTAGCCCAGGCTGGCCAAAACTCTCAACCTCCCTGCCCCCACCTCCCAATTCATGTTATATAAGTGCTTATGTAATTTGGCCAGTATTAATTTTTAAAAGTAAAGATTCTAAGTGTTTTGGTAAGTCAGAACTAAGTAGTTGTTGTTAAAGGCACTTGACTGTCACTTTCTTTCCATCAGCGGTGACAGATGAAGTTTACTGAAGACTTAGAGAGGCATAAGCCTTCTGACTTACTGGTCAGCCAAACCGGATCTGCATCCGGTATCTGTTTTGGCAAAGAGGTGCCAAGCACTAAGACCCACTTGTGAGCTGTCACTTTGTCCTCTGGTCCTTGTTTTTATGACCTTGCAGGTCCCGCGGACTGCTGAGGCCTGTGCCATATGCTGTGGCCTTTCTCCTTCTTGGCAGTATAGGATTGGAGACAAGGACGGCACTGTGCTAGTCTGCAGAGCTGCATTAGGCTTTTGTAGATCAAGAGGTTAAGTGCCTTGCCCCCGCATGTCAGAGGACACATGATGTCTACACATTTCTCCATGATTGGAACTGCTCATTGAACCATTATATTCTGTTACCAGATGTCTTTACTGTCTTCCCATCTCCTCACATTTTCCTATTTGTGTGCTTATGTGTGTGTGTGCTTGTGTGTGTGTATGTGTTTGTGTGTGTGTGCATGTGTGTGTGTCGACCCGTGCATATGTTCATTTGTGTTGTGGTTACATGGTGTGCTGGCTAGTTTTATGTCAACTTGACACAAGCTAAAGTCATCAGAGAGGAAGTAACTTCAGCTAAGAACATACCTCCTCCTGGTAGTGATGGGCCACGCCTTTAATCCCAGCATTTTGGAAGCAGAGGCAGGCAGATCTTTTTGAGTTTGAGGCCAACATGGCCTACAGAGAGATTCACTACAGCCAGGCCTCACAGAGAAACTCTGTCTCCAAAAGCCAAAAACCAAAACAAACCAAATCAAACCATAAAAAAAATAACAAAGAAAGAAAAAAGAACAAAAGAAAATGCTTCCATAAGTTTGGACTGCAGGCAAGCCTGTAAGGCATTCTCTCTCTCTCTCTCTCTCTCTCTCTCTCTCTCTCTCTCTCTCTCTCTCTCTCTCTTTCTCTCTCCAAACAAGAGAGGGTCTGTGTAGCCCTGTCTGTCCTCCAACTTACTCTGTAGATCTCTGTCTCAGAGATCCACCTGTCTTTACCTCCCAAGCAATGGGATTAAAGGCATGCACTACCTACCACCCCCTGGCCAGGCATTTCCTTAATTAGTGATCGATGAGGAAGGGGCCCAGGCCATTGTGGGTGGTGCCATTTCTGGACAGGTGGTCCTGGGTTCTATAAGAAAGCAGGCAAGCAAGCCATAGCAAACAAGCCAGTAAGCAGCGCCCCCATGGCCTCTGCATCTGCTCCTGCCTCCAGGCTCCTGCCCTGCCTGAGTTCATGTGCTGACTTCCATGATGAATGGAGATATGGAAGTACAAGCTGAATAAACCTTTTCCTGCTTAGTTTGCTTTTGATCATGGTATTTTATCACAGCAATAGTAATCTTTTAAATTATTTCTTTATTTTTGTTTTTTGAGACAAGGTTTCTCTGTGTAGCCCTGACTATCCTTGAACTCACTCTGTAGAACAGGCTGGCTTCCAACTCACAGAGATCTGCCTACCTCTGCCCCAGAGGGCTGGAATTAAAGGTGTAGACCACCACAACTGGCTGGGCAATAGTGATCTTAACTAAGACACATGGCATACATGTGTATGTGCACATGGCAGCCAGAGTCACACAAATGACTTGAGCCGCTCCCCATCATATAAATATATGTTTGTGTGTATATGTGTGTGTGTACATATATACACACATACATATTTTATACACTTATTTCTGCTTTTTAAAAAGGTTTTGTTTATTTTTGTTTTATGTGCATGGAGATTTTGCCTGAATGAATGTCTTATACACTATGTGTCCAGTGCCTGTGGAGGCCAGAGGAAGGTGTTGGGTCCTCTGGAACTCGAGTTGTTAGCTGCCATGTGGGTGCTCAGTCCTCTTAATAGCTGACCACCTTATAGTTTTTGAGACAGGGTCTCTTATTGAACCTGGAGTTTGCTAATTTGGCTAGACAGACTGGCCAGTGAGGCCCAGGGGTGGACTTACTCCCTAGGGCTGTGATTACCGGGTGCGCCATTGTCCCTGGCTTTCCTCCTGGGTCTGGGGATTGAAGTTTATGAAGCAAACATTTTACTGACTGGACCATCCTCCAGCTCACCTTGCTTCTTCCTTTGGAAACATGTAACTCACACTGAAGGACTAAGGGAGGAAAACTCCCCTCCTGAGAGGAGCATCTACAAATACTCAGTTTCTTCTGTAAGAACACTGTCTTTCATTCCTGCTTGTTTATCTGCTCACCAACCATTCACACCAGCATGGATTCATATATTATTTTACAATTATATTATATTCCAATATGATGTTATTTAGTTTGTTGTTCAAATTGTTTGATAACTGACCATTAGGAACTTGTTACTTCCTTGTGACAGTTTCCGTGTGTGTGTGTGTGTGTGTGTGTGTGTGTGTGTGTGTGTGAGAGAGAGAGAGAGAGAGAGAGAGAGAGAGAGAGAGAGAGAGAGAAAGAGAGAACAATTTACAGGAAGTCAGTTCTCTTCACTACCATGTGGGTTCTGGGATTTGAACTCAGGGCACCAGGCTTAGTGGCAAGCACCTTTAATCACTGAGCTACCTCAACAGCCTTCCAGCCTATTTTTTGAGACAGATCTCTTATAGAACCCGGAGCTCACGGGATTAGTGGTGTGTGCCACCACACTCACCTCTTTTCAGGGGTCCTGGGGATCTGAACTCAGGTCCTGAGGCTTGCACAAAGAGCACTTTACTGTCTAAGCCGTCTCCTTAGTCATCTGAGTTTTTGTGTGTGGTGCTGTGGATTAACCTCAGGGCTTTGCACATGCCAAAAAATACTCCACTAATGTATTGTTGAACTAGTGATGAAATTCCAGAGAAGATGCAACTTTCAGCTTACAGTTTGAAGGGACACAGTCCATCATGGTGGGGTAGGCGCGGTGCAGGAACTGGACGCGCTTGATCACATCTACAATCAGGAAGCAGAGACGTGATTGTTAGGCTTGCTTTCTCCTTTCCACTCATCTATGACCCTGGTCCACGCTGCCCACATCAATTAACCTAGCCTGAAAACTCCCACAGAGACAGAGCTTTTTCTATGGTGACTCTAAATCCAGTCAGGATGACCATCAAGAAAGCCATCACACACTGCAAGCTTCCTGTGTCCAGGAATGATTCCCACAATACCCAGCTGACAATCTCCTTTGTGCTCAAAAGTCTTTCTGAGGGTGGTAGGTTGATTTGAACTTGAGACAATCCACACAAACAGCACTGCCTGTGGACATGGAGTACTCTAGTTTATAGTCGGCCTGTGGGACTGTGTGGACGGAGAGTTCATGGCACAGGGATGAATCCTTCCCTCTGCTCACTGCTCTCACCACATGGACTGTACTGCTGGAACCTCTTGGAGACCTGCTCACTGGTCGAGGACAAGGACAAGAGAAGGACAACAGGAATGAGCTACCGTGGCAGGGAAGGGAGTGTGCAGCATGATGGGTTGGTAGTGCACAAACATCACCTGCCCTGAGGATATGCACACGACCACAACACAGGCTCTACCCAGGCTGGGAGTCACTAAAAGCCCAGATGGTGCCCCCATGTCCTCAGAGGTCCATTCCAAAGGCTGCAGCAGCCAAGATGTCCAAGGGGACCAGGTATGGCCCCCGATACACACACTCTGCTCAGATCCTGAACTCAGGCAGGTGCAGTATTGTTGTGGGCTGTTGGCTGCCCACAGTGACAGAAATCCTCCTCGACTCGTGTGTTTCCACTTCCAAGCTTGAAGAGGACATGCTTGGAGTCAGGAGAGGCGAGGAGGACTGTGACCAGGAAGCAGAGGTGACAGTCGGGGCCACTAAACCAGGCATTTGGCTCAGCATGTGCCTGCTTAGAAAGGTCAGCTCTAACTGTCTTTGGCAAAGATACAACCATTTTTTGTTCAGAAACTGATGACATCAGGATGTCTCCAGCCATTTGTTCTTCAGAGTGGGAGGGGCTCCTGTGCTCACTCCCCCATGCACGTGGGGAGGGGATCCATAGGTGCCAGGTTCTTGCCCAAAGGCATTTGGAACTCCTGGGAGGCAGGGTTGGGGTAGGTGGGATGGAGGTGGGCGGGACTGGCTCAGGGAGACAGTAGTTCATAAGGTAGCAGGATCTGCTCTGAGAGGAGCATTTAGCACTCTGCACCATGAAGGGGACGCTGCTTGTGCTGGCCTTGCTGGTGACCGGGGAGCTGGGCTTCCAGACAAGTGAGAATGGGAACAGACAGCCTTTCTGACCTTGCTTACCCCATCTCACTTCCATAGAGGTCTCTAAGCAGTGCCCTGAGGCAGATCTAGGGGGTCCCTGGGAGGTCACCAGCCAGGAGTCCTGCAGAAGACCCTTGCAGCTCCCTGCTCTGGACTGCGACAGTTAGGGTGGGTGGGATGGGGAGACAGAGGTGTGGTGGTGATGATGGGTCTTAGCTGAAGGCACAGTTGAAGCTGAGTCATGTGTGGGACTCATGTGAAGGTCACATATGCAGGCTGGTACACTCAGATATATATCCCCTTCTGCTGGGAGTGTTGTCTCGTGGAAACTGTGCTGTGTCTGGGAGGCAGCAGCCTTTGGGAGGGCAGGACTGTGTGGAATGTCAGCTAGCACATTTGTAGATGTGAGAAACCCTGAGCCTCCTCTTCTGCCAGCATGGGGCTCCTTTAATGATGTTCTTCTGTCTTTGTTTGCAGCGGAAGCATGTATTACTTTCTTTGAAGCCTTTACTGGAATGGCCATTGGAAACAAAGCACTAATGAATCTCATCCTTACCAAATTTGAACCTACTGGCCAGGAGAGGGAGGCTTTTGAAAAACTCCAGGAATGCTACAATGGGTTAGGACTGAGGGGCAAATTGCTGGATGCCAGAGTTATGGTAACTTCCCCCTCCCCCCACACCCCCATGCAGCATATGGTAGAATGCTGTGTACAAATGATCCATGCAGTCAGTAATGTGTGTCAGGGGATAGACAAAGGAGCACTCAAGCCCTTGCCCACGCTATCACATGTCAATGCAGCATGCCTGGTACACATCCTGCCTGTTCTATGCAAGTTCCTGCAACTCACTCCCACACGATGGGTAAACAGGGGTTCTCACCCACAGCAGGACAGTCCTTGGTGTGGCTTCTGCACGGGTAGGGCACCCTCAGCTCTATGCTAGGTGCCTGAAACTTCTACTGGCCAGTGTCACCTCCTCTGGAGCCTCCCTTGACTCTTCTTCCCCTCTCAGATGGAGCCCTTCTGCCACTGGCGTCCTCAGAGCCTCAGCCAGAACCTCCCTCCATGGCTCAGATGCCACGCCCACCTCCTCCCTCCATGGCTCAGATGCCACGCCCACCTCCTCCCTCCATGGCTCAGATGCCACGCCCACCTCCTCCCTCCATGGCTCAGATGCCACCCCACCTCCTCCCTCCATGGCTCAGATGCCACGCCCACCTCCTCCCTCCATGGCTCAGATGCCACCCCCACCTCCTCCCTCCATGGCTCAGATGCCACCCCACCTCCTCCCTCCATGGCTCAGATGCCACCCCCACCTCCAGGGGGTGACTGCAGCTGCTCACCACAGCTGCTCCTTGTCTCCCTTCCGTCTCTGACTTAAGCATAGCTCGACTACACAGATGTGTGTTTTGAATAGTGCATCTCTCACTCTGTATATCCCAAAGTACTTTTATTTTGTCTGTCAGGTCCTGCAAAACCACAGAACTCTCCAAAAAAGAATTTCTTGTAACACACCACATGTATAACATGGTCATACAGCCAGTGTGCTGGACAGATGTCCTCAGGTTTTGGACATCAACAAAATACTCAGCTATCATATCCCCTCTCCTGACCTAGCCCCTATCATGCCTTCAGGTACCTTCTCCCCCTCATTGCCCTGCCTGGCCAGCGTGGCCTCTCAGCCTTGCTCCTGATAGCTGCGGATGAGCTGCAGCTCCCTTGGGCCAGAGTCTGTAGCTGGAGTCCTGAATCACTGCAGGAATTTTCTTCCCTGTGGATAAGGAGCAGCCTCAGCATGGGTGACTGGGGCACCCTGCTGAGGTCTGCACCTTGCCTGTAACCACCTCTGCCCCTTTCTGTCTTCTTGTTTTCCAGGAAGCCATCCTCCTCAGCCCAGAATGCAGGAATTACTATACCACAGACATCTTGGACAAAATTAAGAAACTTCTTTCCAAACTAACCTCTATGTAATATGATGGCTGATCTGGTGTCATCTGGCTGCCCTGTCCTGTGTCCCTCCTGAAGTTGGAATCCAGACACCTGTCCCCTCCTTGTCCAGTCTGTTAAGCTGATTCTAATAAACACCTGCAGCTCTGCTCTCTGCCCCGTGTCTCTGTGCTGTGCAGGAATCATGGGATGTCTTCAGATCTGGGACACAGTGAGAGAAATGACCTGTGTGGGCACTCAGAGCAGGGCGACTGCCACTGTCTGGCCAGGTGATCATGGGAAAGTCATTGCAGCCTTTTTTGTTGCTGTGTAGACCAGGCTGGCCTTGAACTCACAGAGATCCTGTCTCTGCCTCCCAAGTGCTGGAATGAGAGGCATCTGCCACCAGCATGCCAGGCTGACTGCAGCCTTGAGAGACTGTAAGACAGGAGTTGTCTGAGGGTACACAGCACGTAAGCAGCCACAGGCTTCACCACTCCAGGACAGAAATGAGGAGCACGGCTACTCCCTCAGGGCTTTATCTCTGGGCAGTGTGGTCAGTGACTGTGTACAAGTGATCTATGTTTTATCTATGTAAGGTGTCTTATTAAGTGTCATGTTATACAGTCAACCATCTTCTAAAACGACTTTATTTATTTTTATTTATGTCTGGTGCTCTGCCTGTGTGTGTGCTTACTCATGATATGCATGCCTGATGGCCAGAAAAAGACATCAGATCCCCTGTAACTGGAGTTACCTACAGTTAGGAGCTGCTGTGTGGGTACTGGGAACAGAACCCATGTCGTCTGGAAGAGCAAGGGATGCTCTTAACCACTGAACCACCTCTCTATCCCAGGATGCGTTTTCTTCATTAGAATATGCATCTTTATTCACTGGCAGTGTGGTTACAAACACTCTACATTAGGAGTATATAATATCTGAGAAAATCAACTGTGAAATACAAAGTAACATGAGGGGCAATTATTCAATTATGCTCAACACAGTCCTGAGGCAACATATTTGGTGAGTTGTATAAGAAACTAGAATCTCTTCATTTTGTTCAAAAAGCTCTGATATGTGAGAAGGGAGAGAGGATGTTGACATAAGGAATTACTATCTAAAGCTTTTCACATTTAAACATTTGAGATAAACAAAAATTGAGAGACTGAGCTGGGCATGGTGTCATGGTGTCCCATGCCTTTAACTCCAGGACTCAAGAGGCAGAGACAGGCAGATCTCTGTGAGTTCGAGGCCAGCCTAGTCTATAAAGCAAATTCCAGGATAGTCAGAGCGGTTACACAGAGAAACCCTATCTCAAAAGACAAAACAAAACAACAAAAACAAAAACAAACAAAGAAACAAAAAAGAGGAGAATCAAGAGAACATCCCATGGGGGAGTGGCGGGGGGTGGGGGTGTTGGGGGTGGAGCAGGGCATGCTGGCTCAGGCATGTGGAGGCAGAGGCAGGTGAGTTTGAGGCCAGCCTGGTCTACAAAGCAAGTTCCAGGACAGCCAAGGCTGTTACACAGAAAAATCCTGTCTTGAAAAATGAAACACCACCAAAACAAACACAAAAAGAAAATATCTCAACAAAGTTGCCAGAATTCTAAACACAGACAATTAGTGGAATCCTACTTATACTATGTTTCAAGAAAGCTTGGTGAGTTCCTGCTGCATCCCAGGCATTTTGGTTGCCAGGGTTACATGAAGATCCAATGAGATAAATACCATTGCCTCTGTTATGTTTGAACTGAGAGAAAACAGAGTTCATATACCTGAGATAAATAGTAACATGCGCTACATGTTGCATATAGTGATATGTGTGAAAAAGGAGAAGTTGAGGCTGGAGAGATGGCTCCATGATTAAGAGTGTTTACTGCTCTTGCAAAAGACCAGAGTTTGGTTCCCAGCTTACACTAGCCTGTTACTCCAGCTACATGGGATCTGATGCTCTCCTCTGGCCTCTTAGGAGACTTACTCAGGTGCACAACCTCTCCACTCCTTAGAGATATAATTAATAGTAAAACAAACCTTTAAATAAAAAAGAACTTTTGAGTTTAGTTTCTGAGTTTCAGGTTAAAAGAAAAATGATCTTTCTTCCCAGGGCCAGATCACATGAATTCATATGTTTGATGACTCCATTCCTTCATTGGATTTCACAATTATATCCAAAATTAATCTTCACAAAATCCCAAATCAATCTTAGATCTGATAGCACTGTCTTAACTTTGATGACTTACTCTGAGTGACATTCTACAAGCCAGTTCTGTGTTCTAATCTTATGTGTGAGAGATAGTTGTCCCCTCATAGCATCTCTGTTTTGTTCTCATGAAGCAAGCTGAGGTGCATGGTAAATGTCCATGCAAAAGTACGTGGAAAGGCATTTCCTACCACAAAAAGATGTGATCAAATAGTGTAGGACTGTACATTTCATGAGCCTTTTACCTTGGTTTAGATGTGGGGTTTTGCACACAAGAGTGGATAAATTCACACTGTACACATGAAACTTCAGATGCAGTTATATGTAATTGTTTTTTCCAACATAACATTTTTATTGATTATTTGGGAATTTCACATAATGAGCTCCATCCCAGGCTCCCAGGTTTAACCCCTCACTCTTGTGACCGCCCCCCCCAAAAGAAGAACAACTTCAAAAAAAATCTAAGTCCAATATGTGTTGCCCATATACTCACTGGTCACACTTTCAGTTACCATTCCCTTAAAGAAAACTGAGTCTGGGGCTGGAGAGATGACTGAGCAGCTGGAGGACCGGCTGCTCTTTCAGAGGATCTGAGTTGGGTTCTCAGCACCCACGTGGCAGCTCATGGCTGTCTGTAATTCCACTTCCAGAATATCCAACACCCTCAGTAGACATAAATGCAGGCAAAACAACATTGCACATAAAATAAAAATAAATTATAAAAAAACGAGAGAGAGAAAACTGAGTCCTTCTTCATCCCCACCCCTGACAGAAGCTCTCGTTTGTGGAGAGTTACACTTCAGTGTTATTATCATGGTTTTTAAGTGTTCTCTTCAATGGTTTCCTGTTTAGGCTGTTACTTTTTGGGGGGATTGGGATGGAGGCAGGGGTCTTCACAGAAGCCTTCCATGTCCCTCTTTCTCAACTGTGAGTCTGCAGTCATCAATACCTGTTAATGTAACCAACCGTCTTATTAAATAAGAAACACAGAACCAATGTAAAAGAGAAAGCCGAGAGGTCAGAGCTCAGAGCTAAAATCTCACCCTTTCTCCTGCTGTGTCCCAGCTTCTCGAAAGAGAGCTATTTCCCTGTGTGTAAGTCGTTTCATAGTCATTCTGCCTTCTCATTGGTTGTAAACCCAAACACGTGACTGCCTCGTCACTGTCTGTATGTACAGCTCCCCAGGTCTTAAAGGCGTATGTCTCCAATGCTGGCTGTATCCCTGAACACACAGAGATCTATGGGATTAAAGGCGTGCGCCACCACTGCCACACTCTGTCTATGGCTCTAATAGCTCTGACCCCCGGGCAACTTTATTTATTAACATACAATCAAAATCACATTTCAGTACAATTAGAATACCACCACATTTCCCCTTTTCTATTTTAACAACAAGAAAAAAAAGCAAAAGGTTATAACTAACATAAGAAAAACTATATACAAAAGTACAATAACTATATACAATATATACAAGTAATAAATATCTAAACAGGTATTTGACAAATTAGAGAAAATAATTCCATCTATCCTATTTTGGTAAATCCAAGATGTATCTAATGCACTTTCTATCCTAATTAATTTTCAACTATAACTAACTAATCTTCAACCATAACTAACTAATCTTCAACTCCCTCAGAGACCCAAGAAGGAAATAATATTAGCTAACAAAAATAAAAACAGGAAGTGCATGCAAGAAACTTCCAAAAAATTTGTGAGTTGACAGAAACAGCCAGCTGCCTGGGCAGTCACCTGAGGTTTCTCCGCAGTTGTGGGCATCATCTTCAGCCTATAGGCTTAGCGTATCTGACAGACTCATTTGTGAAGTAGGATGTACACAAGGTCAACAGTTCAACCTCACATTGGGTGAGAGCAGTCCACGTACCAGAAATACCTGAATTCCACTAGTGTCCTGTCATGATTCAGGATTTTAAATTCTGCAAATTGTTGACAGTTTTTGAATTCATCTGTCCATTCTTCTTGACTGTGTATATATGGCTTCATCTCAGCATCCCCTTCTTCTCCACATCCCTCTATTAAATGCCAGTCTACTATCGAAAGGTGTGAGCTTTCAGCTGCTGTTCCATTGCACAACAGAAGCCATCGGCCCTCTGCCTGTTAAGCTGCCTTCGAAGAAGTTACCTTTTCCGGATTGCGAAGGCCACTTCAGGGATGGGGCCATATTGTCCTGGCCTCAGAAGATGCCTTTTGATAAAGCCATAACCACACTTGTTTTGGCAAGAATCAGTAGTCCCTTGTTTCGTGTTCTGTCTGTCCATATTGTCCTGTTGATTCGAGGATACTTTGTTGTCCAGTGGCTAACTTTTGCCACAATGAAAGTTGACTCCATATGCAGTTTCTTCAATGCCCATATTTTCTCTGAAGTAGATTGGTACTGCCAGGAGCTGACATGTCTCAAAAAAGGAAAATTTTCTAAGTTATTAAAACATTTTAAATGCCATATTCTGTAGATCTCTGAAGGGTTTGAAGATGACCTGTCTAAAACATCTCTGCTCAATTTTTAAAACATATCTAATATGACTACAAGTTCTATTGTAATGTCTAACTACTAACTTTCATTTCTTTATATCCTACTAGTTGGTAATAATAACATTCAAGGATCAGAAAATTGCATTACATTGTTAAATGAATGGTATAAATACAATTAGAAATATACATATAGCATTTTCTAACAATATCAGTTTCAAATTTGTATACAATATAAAACAATCCAATCCAATGTAAAGTATTTAAAACTAGTAATTGTCTTTTTCTTTTCTTTCTTTCTTCCTTTCTTTTTTTTTAAATAAGAACCTTAAATCTAATCTCCTTTGCTTAGCCTTTTTCCTAACCCTTGACAACAACTTGTAACTAACCCCCCTAAACATTGAAAATTATCCCAGACCCAAAACCCATTAAAAAGACCAAAAAAACCACCCGCCCCACACCACCTCTTTGGGAATGTGGGAGTCGTATTCTTAAAATTGCTTCCTGCTGGGTATGGGCGAAGTTTTCTTTATCCTGAAAGAAAAATTTTAGGTTAATTGTCAAATTCTAGGAAAGATAACTATATCCTTCATTATCCAGTCTGTGTATAATGCCAAAGTTCAGGGTTTATCTCAAGTCTTTATTCAAGTAGTCTTTGAGACTGGATCATCTCAGCTAGTCATCTCAAAATTGCTCTGAGCACCTTGTAGTTCAAAGCTGATCTGTGGATGATGTTTGTCAGCTTAATGGTATTATTATTGTCCACATGGAATTGTTGTTGTTGTGGGGCCCCATCTTCTTTCTGGAGACTTCAGTTGATGTTAGGCCTGGCCGTGATTTCCTGCAGAAAACTGATAAGAGACTCGAACACATAGACATATATATGCAGCTAATTGAAGCCTTTTTTCTAGAATTAGTTAGTACTCTATATGACCATTCATATCTTAACAAAGTTTAAAATGTATAACATCCAAAACATCTAACACTCCTCAAACCTTTTGAAATTACTTCTCCTAGCCACGTATCATCATGCTCATCAGCCTCAACATTAATTGTTTCTCTAATCCAATCTTCCATAGGTGCAGATCTTGCCCTTAATGGCCTGATTATTCTTTTGCATGCTGCATTCGCATTCTCAAAGGCCAAAGATTCAATTATTGCCTTACCAGCTTCTGAGTCCGAGACCATTCTCTTTACTGCTGAAGCCAGTCTTTGTAAAAAATCTGTAAAAGACTCTTTTGGGCCTTGCATCACCTTTGTAAATGACTCAGATTTTTTTCCTGGTTCCTCAGCTCTGTCCCATGCATTCAAGGCTGCCGTTCAACATAAAATTAGGGTTTGGACATCATATAAACATTGTGTTTGTACTGAAGCATATTGGCCTTCTCCAATAAGCTGATCCTGGCAAACTTGTATTCCTTTATCCCTCCATTGTTTTTCTATGTTTTTAGCCTCCTCCTTAAACAAGGTCAGAAATTGAAGTCTCTGGCTGGGTTCCAGAACACCTTGTGCAAGGTCCCGCCAGTCCTGTGGTACTATCCTATTATATGTTGACCAAGAGTTTAACATTTGCTTTACATATGGGGAATGCATGCCATAAGATACTATTGCCTCCTTAAACCTTTTTAAATCCAACATTTCAATTGGAGCCCAAATATTTTGTGTAGCCATTTGATCAGGCATCTGCTGTACAGTTACAGGATAAATTAAGGGTGACTGTGTGAAAACAGGCTTTTTTTCTGTAACCTTATGATCCCGACTTGAAACAACTTCACTGTTAATTTCTTCTGTCTGAATTTTTACAGGTTTAACAAGTTCTTCTAAAGCTGTTATCCTGGCACTTAAATTGACTATCTTTTTAAATATTAAAATGAGGATTAGCATAGTGATAAGCTGCATAATTCCACCAATACTAATATTATATAGTTGTTCCATTGTCATACTGCCTAAAATTTTGAACAAAAACCAATTTTCTTCCAATGTACACATAAAACCCATTTTTTTTAATGTGGAAAAAAATTCTCTTTTAGATAGTTTCCTTTAAAATATCTGATATGTTATGACTTACCAAATCTGTGTAGAACAGTAGAAATCCGAGGGGATTTTCAAAACAGCCACCTAGTGTCCCAGGTGTAAATCCAGAGAGAGAGAGAGAGAGAGGAAAGAGAGAGAGAGAGAATGCACAAGAAAGCGTAGCCGGCTAAAGCTTAAATCCAGCCATATGTTCCCTCTTGTGCCAAGTCAAGGCTTGGGTCTGGCTTCCTTAAGCACCGACCACGTGCGTTGGCTTTACAGGCAGGGCCCTGTTCGGCAGGGCAGGTCTGAGTTGTTTGTAGCACCGGCTTTAAGCAAGCTGCTCACAGACCTAGGCCTGGGCTAAGAAGCCGCTGCTCGGACTAGGAAGCCGCCTGCTGCTTCCTGCCGTCGCCTGCCGCCCTTGCGGGAAAGCGGACCTGCCGCCAAGCCAAGCGGTTTTTAATGGATTCATGTCATGTTGGGCGCCAGATGTAGATGTAACCAACCATCTTATTAAATAAGAAACACAGAAACAATGTAAAAGAGAAAGCCGAGAGGTCAGAGCTCAGAGCTAAAATCTCACCCTTCCTCCTGCTGTCCCAGCTTTCCGAAAAGAGAGCTATTTCCTGTGTGTAACTCGATTTTCCAGTCATTCTGCCTTCTCATTGGTTGTAAACCCAAACACGTGACTGCCTCGTCACTGTCTGAATGTACAGCCCCCTAGGTCTTTTTTTTTTTTTTTGGTTTTTTGAGACAGGGTTTCTCTGCGTAGCTTTGCGCCTTTCCTGGAGCTCACTTGGTAGCCCAGGCTGGCCTCGAACTCACAGAGATCCACCTGGCTCTGCCTCCCGAGTGCTGGGATTAAAGGCGTGCGCCACCGCCGCCCGGCGCCCCCTAGGTCTTAAAGGCATATGTCTCCAATGCTGGCTGTATCCCTGAACACACAGAGATCTATGGGATTAAAGGCGCGTGCCACCACCGCCACACTCTGTCTATGACTCTAATAGCTCTGACCCCCGGGCAACTTTATTTATTAACATACAATCAAAATCATTTTTCAGTACAATTAGAATACCACCACACATGGGTGAAATCAACCTGTCAGTACTCACCCGGTTGGCATCCTTGGAGCTGGTATAGGGGCTGCCGTATCTGGAGGGCCCCCTGTGGATTGGCCTTGGCACACGTCTAGCAGGAGGGGTGCACCTGTGCAGGAACCTGCAGGTGTCTGTAAAACAGCTGCAACAGACTTCTATCTTGGTGTCATAGCAAAAGGGTTAAGAATCCTTAAGAAATTTAAGGACCCCTAAACACTGTTTGTGGTCAGTGCTCTACCAGTCTATCAAAACTGCATTTATAAACCAGTCTTTCCTGTATGGAGTCTGTGAATGAGGCACACCTGTCTGTCCTTTTAACAGGAAACTTCCTAAGAGCTGTCAAGGTGCTTGTAGCCTTGGGGTTGGGGGAGAGTTGTAAAACTGGCAAGTCTATTGGTATCCTGGTCATGAAATACCATCAGATCTGAGGGGATAAGTAAATAAGCAGAAGTGAGACAGTCTTCCAGCCACCCAGGCAGCAATCCCGAGTCTTTCCGTGGTCTTTGGGGGACACAAGCCCCAGAAGCAGTATTTGCCTTAGCTAGCTGCCAAGCCCAGAAGATCTTATAGATTTTTTTTTCCTGTGGAGTAGAAATTTGGGGAGCTCGACCTACCGGTCTCAGCAGGGTGGACAATCGATCCCCATTGCTCCTCTTAGTCACAGTCTGGACAGGTCTCAGCAGCAGTTCAAGGTACAAAGCAGCTTTCTCTCTGTGGCTGGCCCTGTCACACCCGAAGCTAGTCTCCAGGTGGAAGTTCTTCTGTGGCCATCCGTCTCCTTGGAGGAGATACAGGATGTTGCCAGGAGAAGACATGTCCCTCTATCATAAAAAGCTTTTATATTAAATACTATATTCTCATATTTCTAAAGGTGTCTGAGGGTCAGGGGAACAAAATCCGTAAGGTACATCTAAGTTAGACAAATGTTTTGGCTTAACTTTGAGAGCATATATAAGCTAAATCTGGACATACAGTGTTGCTCAAATTACTAAATGGTCTTTTTAATAAAAAACACAGAGCCAGATATTGGGGTAAATGCTGAAAGATCAGAGAGACAAAGGAACAATCCACTGCCACATCTCATCTCACCAGCTCCATGAATCCTCTGACTGAATGCCTCTGAGTCCTCAGCCGAAAACTCTCCAGATGAAAAGCAACTCCAGATGTCCTTCTGCTGAGATTAAAATGTTGCAACTCCCCTAGACCCAAAATAGCCAATCAGCTCAGTCCAGATACCCCTAACAGGGCTTGAGCCAATCCCAGGTCTGTAACTATGCAGTTTTGGAATCCTCCAAGCCCCGCTTATCTAGCCACTATAAAAGCCCTGACCCCATGCTACTCGAGGTCTTTCCTGCTGTGTCACTTGGATGGAGAAGCCCGAGTTAACTCATATTAAAGACTATGTTTTTGCACCAGGTTTGGTCTCTTGAGACTTTGGCACAATATTGGACTTTGGTCCTTCACTGTAACTGAGGTTCAGCTTCCAATGCTGCTGTAACTAAATCTTTCCAATCTTGTGGAATAATTCTGTTCTGAGTGGCCCATGAATTTTTAACATCTGCTTCACAAAAGGTGAATGCATACCATATGAAACTATTGCTTCTTTAAATCTCTTCAAATCTAACATTTCTATAGGATCCCAGTTAACTTCTGAATAGCCTTGGGGATGCCTATCATCTGGTGGTCATTCTTGAGTGATAACTGGATAACTTAAGGTTGGTTTTCTAATTACCTTGGGCCACTTCTCTTCAGTTTCATAATGTAATGTTGCAGTAGCGTCTGTTCTAAATTCCTCTGTCTGTGTGTGAATATTTTTCTTAGTTTCATTAGTCTGTCTTTCTAAGGATTTTATCTTATCAGTCAATTTTTCATATTTGGCACTGATATCAAACAACTTCTCTAGGGATAAAACAAGAAGTACCAAAATGATAATGATTATAATTGACATTATGTCAATGCCAGTTAAGTTGATTATCCCTTCATCTAATTGTTCCATTTTCAAACTATTCAGTGTGGAACTATACAGAGACCTAACTCCATGCATTGTAACATTTCCCATTTTTTTTGTTTGTTTGTTTTTTTTTTTTGCTTTTTTCGAGACAGGGTTTCTCTGTGTAGCTTTGCGCCTTTCCTGGAACTCACTTGGTAGCCCAGGCTGGCCTCGAACTCACAGAGATCCGCCTGGCTCTGCCTCCCGAGTGCTGGGATTAAAGGCGTGCACCACCACCGCCCGGCACATTTCCCATTTTTAATGTAGGGATGAAAACCTCCTCTCTCTCTCTCTTTTAAGTAATTCCCATCTTTATGAATTCCCAGGTGGCCAGGTGGTGGTGGCACACGCCTTTAAACCAAGCACTCGGGAGGCAGAGGCAGGCTGACCTTTGGGAGTTGGAAGCCAACCTGGTCTACAGAGTGAGTTCCAGTACAGCCAAGGCTACATAGAGAAACATTGTCTCAAAAGACTGAAAAAAAAAAAAAAAAAGAATTCCCAGATGTCTGCTGATGATGATAGTGAAGTGTGAGGCTGGCTGTTGTTGTGTAGCATGCCTGGGTGGAGAACACAGGCAGTGGTGGTGCACAGCCTGGCTGAGGACAGCTGCAACTACTCACAAGTGGTTATAAACTGAGAGTATGTGGTGGTTGCAACAACAAAAGAAGCTAGAGCAGGTATCAATGTGGCTAACCTAAGTGTGGCAGCAGCCTGAGGAGGGAGTCCAGGGGAAGCCCACAACCCATAGGGGAAAAAGAGCCAAGGAGCCAGCTGTCTGAAAAGTGGACATAGGAACATGTAGAAGCAGCACATGTGACAGGCAGGAAGTGAGAGCAGAGCTTCCTGAAGGCAGAGCCAGCTGGTGGTGGGTAGCTAACTCCAGTGGCATTTGGAGCCCAGGCACCTATGGAGTTTAGGGCCAATGGAGCTTGTGTGGCAGTTGGAGACTGTTGTAGAGAGGCTGCAACAGGAAAATCCCAGACTCACTCAGAGGGCTTGGAGCAAGGAAGGAAAAGCCAGCCATCTCTGGTGGCCGCAGCTGTGGCTATGTGGCTATGGCTACCAGCGGTGACTGCAGCTCCTGGCAGTGGCTGCTGGCATGGCTGCAGCAGCTGCAAAACCAGGGGTGAGTGGCTATCTCATGCTTTCATGCCCCATGTTGGGTGCCAGATGAAGCATTAATCTAATTAATCTTTATCAATAAAAATTCGGGAGTCAGCTGTGAGGGCTAGAACCTAAAAAATCAGAGAAGCAGAGAAGATACCGGTTACCTCCTCTCTCTCCAGTTTCTCAACCCAAAAAGGTTGAGATCTTCTCCCAGCCTTACCTTACTGCTTCCTGTCTCCTATCTGTCTTCAGTCTTCCAAAACTCTATGGTTAATTTTGGTCAGCTAGTGCCTCTGACTCCAAACAAGCTTTATTATCAGAATATGATCAAAATATCACACATCAAACTGTCATAAGAAAACCCACACTGAACCAGAAAGTAAAGATATTTGTGTCAAATATAGGAAAGACCGAAGGAAATCCGACTCTTTCAGGTTCACAGAGAAAAGAAGCTGTGGGTTATAGAAAAACAGAAATTGTTCAGAATCCATCCATTGTGCAACCTTCACTCTCTAGCAAAGAAATTAGACCAGAGAGAGATCTGGTGTAAGAACTATAGCAGCATTCAGTAAGGGTTATCCTGCTAGACATCAGATTAGTGGTCAAGCAACCTGAAGAACATAGGCATTATGTGTCATCTTTCTTTGCAATTATATTGAATTCTATAAAACAAGCATTTAAAATATGTATTTCTTATAGCACTAGCTTGCATTTTCAGTTCTAGATAGAAGCATTTTTAACTAATGGGCATGTGAGGATATTTAGTCTTTTGGTGGATTTAGCAAATGTAAAATGTTGAAACTCAAAGCTGGAGAAAATAATAATAAAAATTTTAGCCTTTAGTAAAAACCATTTTGCATATAAAATTTGTATTAAGTAAGTATTGTTTAATAGATTTATTTAATTATGTATATCAGTCTGTGTGTGGATGGGTTTGTGCACTCACATACAGTACCCTGTACCCATGGAGGCTAGAAGAGGGCGTCTGACAGATCTGTTGGAGCAGGAATTACAGGTGGTTGTGAGCTGCCACATGGGTATTGGGAACTGAACTTAGGTCCTCCAGAAGATCAGCAAGTGCTCTTAAGCACTAAGCCATCTCTCCAACTCTATCACTGTTTCTTGCACTATTTTTCTTGAACTAATTTTAGCCACAATATAGCCTTTCAAGACTGGAAAACCTAGGAAAAACATGGCCTAGTCTCTGCTAAGAATGTCATTCTTTTGGTGAAAATATGTTAAAGTATATTTCCAATGGGTGTTATGAACACATTTCAAGAAAAGTTATTTGAGCATCATTTCTGTATTCTGTATATTGCTGTGGGATGGACTCTAAATAACCACTCAGTGTAAAGAACTTCAGTGATACTTCAGAATCATTGGGAGAGCTTGCTATACATTGCTAAGCTCTAACCCAAGAGTTTGTGTTTCAGTTGGTCTGAGGTAAGCCCAAGAATGTTCGTATTTCATAAGCACTGATGTCTTGTTAGGTGGAACCAGCTTTATGTGTCCCCTGAGTGTCACACACCCTTCAGTGTTTAGAGTGAAGGAACACAGAAGTGTGAGGTAAGGGACACTTGTTTCCCAATGCAGCAGATTCGTGTATTGCTTCTCATGATGCTGTTTACTTACTCCTAAAATGCCCTCCACTGCCCTGTTGACAGACCACACAATTGTGTCAGTTATCAATGGTGATTTTAAAGGTGACTCTATTGATATATGGAACCTTAAATTCTTGGGCATATAAAAAGGAAAACTAAGCCAGTTCTTCAAAAGTTGAAGAAAGCCCAGGTACCTCAGAAAGACTGGCACTGTTCCCACAGCTGCTCCAGCCAAGCTGCGCCATCTCCAAGGCAAATACCATGCCTTTCTGGTTGAATAATACCTCAGTCCATGGTCACAAAGAACTTAAAAATTCACACCTCGGGCTGGAGAGATGGCTCAGAGGTCAAGAGCCCTGGCAGCTCTTCCAGAGGTTCTGAGTTCAATTCCCAGCAACCACATGGTGGCTCACAATCATCTGTAATGAGATTTGGCACCCTCTTCTGTATACTTAATAAATAAATAAATCTTTAAAAAAAAACTTGCCATAGTCATGGTGTCTATTCACAGCAATAGAGCACTAAGACAGCACACTTTTCAATTAGGTAAAAGTGAAATCCTACCACTGAATGCAGCTTCAAGCTATAAACCCAACCTCACTGTCTCCCATATGTTTGGACACACATAACATTTTACAGGAAAAGTCAGACAGATGCGGCTGGTCTAGTTTTTAAGCTGTACAGAGGGACACTAACACTGTCAACAAATGGTGAGAAGTTCCTGAAACATGTGAACATGTCATTCTCAAAACTGTCTGCAGTGGGATGGTCCTTCTGTATGCTGTGAATGTGTGTTGCTTTCATTGGTTGATAATAAAGCTGTTTTGGCCTATGGAAAGGCAGGATAAGGTTAGGCAGAACAATCTAATGGAGGACTTGGAGGAAGAGGGGTGGAGTTGAGCCCACCCACCCAAGAAGCAAGATGCCAGAGGACCAGTAAAGCCATGGTATGTGGCAATACACAGATTAATAGAAATGGGTTAATTTAAATGTAAGAGCTAGTTATTAATAAGCCTGAGCTATCGGCCAAGCATTTATAATTAATATAAGGCTCTGTATAGTAAGTTGGGAAGCAGCTGCTGGGTATTTGGGACTGGGCAATAAGGACAGATTCAGATGGAAAAAAACCTCTAAATAAGTTACAGTGTGTTTAAAAATATACATAGGCTTGGGAAAGAGAAGAATGGAGACAGACATAGATTTAAAAATAATAAAGTAATGTCCTTAAAAAGAGAAGAGTAATAAAAATATGATAAGCCATATAAGGATGAATAATACAGAGTCTGAATTCTAAATTATTGTGTTTTCTTTGGATTTTTTTGTCTGTTAATGGGTGAATGATAACCGCTGAGAGACATTTGATTGTAAAAGCTACTAAATTAAACCAACATATATATTTTAAAAATATATTGACTCTAAAATTTAAGTCAAAAGGCATGCTACTTTGGGGGAGAGGTTGTGATTTTGTTTCCACAGGAAATGAGAGGCTGTGGATTCATTCTGAGTTAAGGAAAATCAGATGGCTGGGCAGTGGTGGCACATGCCTTTAATCCCAACTCTCAGGAGGCAGAGCCAGGCAGATCTCTATGAGTTTGAGGTCAGTCTGGTCTACAGAGCAAGCTCCAGGACAGGCACCAAAACTACACAGAGAAACCTTACCTCGACAAACCAACAAAGAAAAAGAAAAATCAGGTGTGATCAAGGAAGACCCCCTGAAAAATCTCCAATGGAAACCAATGACCCAGGTGATCCAGCATCCAAAACAACTTCCAGGCTGCTGACTGAGATGATCCAACATCACAGAATACTACAGCTAAGGCTTAACAATTATCCTGTTTTTTTTCAGGGTCCCTCAAAGATTACCAGCACCCCCAATCAGCAGGAAGTAGTTTAGAAAACTACACCCACATTCCCAAAATATTGGTTATAAATGTTTGTTTTCATTTAAGGGGGGATTGGCTACAAATTGTTATCGGTCATAGTTAATCTCTTTCTAAAAGAAGAAAGGGGAATATGATATAGAAATGATGGGGGGAAAGGGTAGATTATTATGATGGGAAAAAGGTAGATTATTGAATATACTTTAATCCAAAACCAACTGTTAATCTTACATATTTTATATTGGTATTGATTTTTAGTTTATTGATACAAATTTAAAGTTATTTCTGTTATATTGTATGTCTATTTCTACTCTTGTTTAAGGTACTTGCAGCTCAATTAAAAATGTAATGTATAATTAAAAAATACAGATTAATAGTCATCTACAATAGTCAAACTTACAGTCATGTTATGTATATTTTCAAGGTCATATACAGATATATTTAGAAAGATGTTTTTCAAACACTTACTTCAAAGACCTAGAGAATATGGCATTTAAAATATTTTAATAACATAAGGCTTTTTATGACAGTGAGACATGTCTGTTCCTGGCAGCACCGATCTACTTCGGAGAAGATGATGGGGATTGAAGAAACGCCATATGGAGTTTGCTTTTGTTATGACAAAAGTTAGCCATGTGGGCAAAGAAACTGCCCTTGCCCAAACTGCTGACAGTTACTGTCCAAATTTGATAGCAGGACACAAGAAAAGTGACTGCCAAACTTTGCCAAGACCAGGTTAGACAGTCCTTCAAAATTTCCTGCTTCTGAGAAAAGTCTGTCAGATATACTAGGCCTATGGATACCCCATACTTACAGAGAAACCTTGGGTGACTGTCCAGGCAGCCAGGTGTTTCTATCATTTCTCACATTTTTTGGAAGTCGCTTGCCTGCACTTCCTGCTTACTCAGGTGATATTATTTCCTCAGGTATTTGATGGAATTGAAGACTAGATAGTTATAGTTTTCCTTATTTATGATAAAAGGTAAATTAGATATGAAACTTTAGACTCAGCAAGATAGAAAATTCAGTGTTTTCTTTGATTTTGTCAAGTACAAATAGACTAGATATTGTAATTATAATTATTGCTTGATAACTTTTTTTTGTAATTTTACTATGTTAAATTAGAAACCTTCCTTTTTGATTAGACAGAAAGGGGGAAATGCTGTGGGATGGTCCTTCTGTAAGCTGTGAATGTGTTGCTCTCATTGGGTGTTTTGGCCTATGGCAAGGCAGGATAAGGTTAGGCAGAACAATCAAACTGAGAATTTGGAAGAAGCCAGTGGAGTTGAGAGAGGTGAGCTAGCCACCCAAGAAGCAAGATGCCAGAGGACCAGTAAAGCCATGGCATGTGGCAATACATAGATTAATAGAAATAGGTTAATTTAAATGTAAGAGCTAGCTATTAATAAGCTTGAGCTATTGGCCAAGCATTTATAATTATGGTATTTGGGACTGGGTGGTTGGGACAGAAAACTCTGCCTTCGTTTACAACTGTCTTCCTCTTATGCTACTTCATGGCCCTCTCTCTCAAGCCAAGGGTAAGAGGTTGAATCACAGGTAATGCTTTCCAATCACACACCCTGCAGCTCCAACGAATTAGAATTTTAATGAGTTATTTACTTTGGCTTCAAGTTTTTAGAAGTATATTTGTATGGCTGTATTGTACAGTACAGCCCTGTAGTCAATACTGTTCCTGTTCATAACTGCTAAACATATGTACTGTGCATGCATGTATTTAACAAACTAGTTCACAATGTACTTGAGTCCATTACATTAAAAAAGCATAATTATCATTATTAGAAAGAACAGTAAGTATAAATATATTAACATATGTATATATTAGTATGGTGTGTTTAAATAGAAAAAGCTTAGCTATTGAATGGCTGATGAAAAGGTTTAGTAACCAGAGGTGCATAAGAATAGAGTCTGAGCTGGGTGGTGGTGGTGAAGGTCTTTAATCCCAGCTTGGTTTATAGAGCAAATTTCAGGACAGTCAGGGATACACAGAGAAACCCTCTCTCTCTCGGGGGGAAAAAAAAGAATACAGCCTCAGTTTTCCCTGGCAATAGTGGTTCATTACTGAAATTGGTGAACTGTAAATTCTAAGACTAGAACTATCACAAATAAGAATTCACTACATGTGGGAGCCCACAACTGACTCAGTTTCTCAGTTTGAATCTTAAGTCTATTCTGAGTCAGTAGAGTTCAAGCTTGCTTACTCCAGGTCTGTGAGAAAGACCTAATTATCCCACAGAGTCTCCTTGAGGGCTGTGAGAAAGTCGTGACTAGCCCACAGGAAGGAACACGCTATCTAACTAGACGCAGGCTGCTGATGCCAGCCGGAGGTACACTGAGATAGAAAATGAAACTGCCTGCTCCTTGACGCAAGGCAGGATAGATAGTGGTCAAACGCCTGTGCTGTGCATTGTTCTACCTCTGTCCTTCAAGACTCTATATAAGCTGGCTGTGAAATAAACTCGGGGCTGTCCGGCACTGACCAGCAGACCTCTCGACTCTTTTCTGTCTTCTTCATTGTCTCTTCAATCCGCATGCCTCTACCCATGTACCCAGCTGACTGTCGGCAGGCTCTGACAACTACAAATATAAAGATGTATGTATATGAGTATTTATGACTCAGGCCTTTCTATTTGTCACACTACTTGCACTTCTCAAGGACAAAAATCAGGGTTTATTTATAATAAATGTTGGCAAGGTGGCCAGTGAGATGGCTCATTGGTAAAGGCACTGGCCACCCTAGTAGGACAGCCCAAGTTCAATTTCCTGGCAACCATCATCTGACTTCCACATGTGCACAGTGGCACACACCAACAAAAGGAAACAAAACAAAACAAACAAAACTAGCTCCTATAATCAAAACCATTGAAAAAAAAAGTTTGGGGGACGGAAAAGAATCTGATCAAAATATATTGTATGGAAAAGTTTTTATTAAAAAAGAAAAAGAAATGCTGGAATAGTGCTCCTAATGGTGCAGCTCTCTGGGGGTGTGAAAACACATGGGGTGAGGTCTTTTAGATCTCTCACGCTACCATGACAAGTTCACTGCTTCCTAGGGAAATCAGAGAGGTCATGCATACATTTTTTCACCTTTGCTCATTTGTCTCCTCCTTTTTCCTTGCTGCTTTAAAATACCCATGTTAGGTTTGCTGTATAAATAAAAGGATGATTGCTGCTGACATTTACCTAAATGCCTAGCAAAACTGGGTTTTACTCCAGACAATTCTCAGATACTGTGCAAAGCTTAGGCTGGGCTGATTTTTAATACATAATTCTTTAGATGACAAATGATGATGTACCACAAAAAGCCATTATAGAGATGACAATCGTGTCTCTTCAGTATGAATTTCCAGAAACTAAATTATTTCTCTGGCCATACGATTTTCCCTGATAGTAACATTGAAAAGTGTTTTGCTAGCATGTGCTATTCAGGTGTGGATGGAGGTGAACACACTGCAGAAGACTGTCCTGATCTTTTAAACCCTGCTATGGATCTTTCGGTGCTGAAGGAAGGAAGAATTATGGCTGAAGGCTTTTCCACATTCACTGCACTCAAAGGGCTTCTCTCCTGTGTGAGTTCTCATGTGTCTAATTAAGGCAAAAGTGTCGTAAAAAGCCTTCTCACATACTGTGCATTTGAAGGGTTTCTCTCCAGTATGGATCCTACTATGCCGAAGAAAATTTGCAGGTTGAGTGAAGGCTTTCCCACATTCTCTGCAGACATAAGGCTTCTCTCCAGTGTGAATTCTCATGTGTCGGATGAAGGAAGAACTATAGTAAAAGGCTTTGGCACATTCTTTGCATTCCAAGGGTTTCACTGCACTGTGAGTTCTAGTGTGTCGGATGAAAACTGAGTGGTGGGTGAAGGCCTTTCCACATTCGCTGCATTCATAGGGCTTCTCCCCAGTGTGAAGCCTCATGTGTTGAATCAGAGAAGAGGTGTCACAAAAGGCCCTTCCACATTCTTTGCACCCAAAGGGTTTTTCCCCCGTGTGTGTCCTCTTATGCCTGATAAAAGTGGAGCGCTGGGTGAAGGCCTTTTCACACTCACTGCACGCGTATGGCTTCTCTCCAGTGTGGATTCTCATGTGCTGAGTGAAGGCTGCATTGACACAAAAAGCTTTCCCACATTCTTTGCACACAAAGGGCTTTTCCCCTGTGTGAGTCATGCTGTGGTGGAGAAATGTGGAGTGGTGAGTGAACGCTTTGCCACAGTCTTTGCACTCGTAGGGCTTCTCTCCAGTATGGGTTCTCTTATGTTTGACGAAAGTGGAGGAGTGAGTAAAGGCCTTTCCACACTGGCTGCACTCATACAGCTTCTTCCCAGAGTGAATCCTCGTGTGCTGAGCAAACGAAGAGCTGTAGTAGAAAGCTTTCCCACAGTCTGGGCACAGGAAAGGCTTTTCTGTAGAGTGGGTCGTCTTGTGCTGGAGGAAAGTGGAACGATGGGAGAAGGTTTTCCCGCATTCTGTGCACTCATAGGGTCTCTCTCCAGTGTGGATCCGCTGGTGCTCAGTGAGGTGAGAACTGCGTCTGAAGGCCTTCCCACAGTCAATGCACTTATGCAGTTTCTTCCCGGTGTGAATCCTCATGTGCTGAATAAAGTCAGCCATGTGATGACAGATTTTCCCACACTCACTGCACTCATGAGGCTTTATTCCAGCATGAATCTGCTGATGCCATACTAAGGTCCAATTATTCCTAAACACTTTCCCACAATCTTTACATTGATAAAGACTCCCTACATCAATCACAGGCTCTTTTTCGGGTCTTTGAGAATTATGTTCATGGGCAGAGTCTCGTGGAGTAGCTTGTGCCTGTAAGACTCGTAAACAGAGACCATCATCTGTCTCCAAAGCATCATGTTTATGACTCAGCTTTCCAGGGCATGTCTCCTTGGAAGAGTCTGTTCTCCTTGTGTTCCCACCTGGCATTTCTGACCATGTTTCTTTATCCTTGGTCTGCCCTAACTTGAAGTCCTCTGAGGATCTCTGTGATAGTAGTTCTTGGAAACAGAAAGTCAGCTGAGCAGTGGGTTTTGAGGCATCATCAGATTTTGCTTCTTCATCTAAAGGAAATCCAACAAGAACAGGTGTCTATTTATTAGTAAACAGAACCAAACAAACACTAGTATAGCAGAAGATGAAAATATTGCCTCTGAAGGTTATTATTGCATTCACTTATGTCTTAAAACCATGTTTATAAGTTCTTTTTCATTCACTCATGCTTGGGCTCTTAATGTCTTTCAGTGGAAACCTAGGAGGAAAAGCTGGGATAGAGGAGAGAGAGATATGAGCCCAGAGGTCACTCCAAACTCCAGAATGGGGGAGGTAGGCAAAGCAATGGGTACAATGTGTACAGTCAATGTGGTATAAGGAAGTATCATGATGCTATGACAACAGAGAGAAGCTGTGCCTAATTCGGCCTGGATGGAAGGCCAAAAGAGATCAGCAGAGGATATGCAGAAAAACTGGTATAGGATCCTATTTCTAAGGGAGAATAAGAGTTACCAAGTAGAAGAACTGAGGGATGGGATTGGGGAGACAGACAGACACTGTAGTTAGTGAGGACAAAGTACAAAGGTTTGACAGAATCCTGAATACCAAGAAAACGTGAAGGTGAGAATTATGGAAATGAGGAAGTAGTCAGGGAGAGACAGAGAACACACATCATTAGGATTCTGGCACGTGCAAGAGTGAAGGTGAGAAGCACAGACATGCCAGGTCTGCTATAGTGAATTATGTGAACAGAACAACACAGAGCCAATAGCATCTATATGAATCTTGACATTAGGAACAACAGTAAGGATCTATAGGAAAAGAGGTTAAAAATACAATGTTAAATCTCCCAGAACTTATCTATAAATGCTATATAATATATACAATTCCACCTCCCCCACCAGAGTAGCTATCATCTAGGCTACAAACAAAAGCAAATGCTCACAAGGAGACAGACAGTCAATACACTGCGGCTGAGATGTGAATCAGCGCCAACACCAAGGAGATCAGACTGGAGTTTTCTCAAAAACACTGTGAACAGGACTGACGCACGATCCGGCTACACCACTCCCGGCTTTACCCAAAGGTGTTTAAGTCAGCAGAGCAGAGACAAACACCTGTACAACCACCGCTGCATCACTATTGACACGGCTAAGTTGTCTGAGCAAGGGCAGAGTGTGAGGTGGGTGTGGAGCCAGGGGACCACAGGAGAGTGCTCCACGGTCTCACCAGCTGACACCCACCAGGCTGTGGCATCAGCACAGCTGCCCCTTGGTGCCCACAGCCACTCTCAGCCACCTACCTGTGCATGTGCATTGGGAGAGGCCCCTCTGCCCTGCCCACACTCCCTGCCAATGCTCCTGGAGGTAGATCAGCTCTGGCTTGGGAACGCGATGCCCTGGCATGAGAAAAACACAAAGCAGCATTTAGGTAAGGACAGAATTAAAAACTCATGTTTACAGGAGTGCATAGCTCACTGCCAGAAACCAGGGAGGGAGCTACAACCCCTGCCTTGGAAGGCGTTTTCTGTCAATCTGAGTCAGAAGCATTCCACCTGCTTGGAGAGCACACTTCCCTAGCAGGGCCTGCTTTCAAACCCAAATAAAATCAAAAGACATTTTTGGCCATAAGCACCCAGCACTTGGGTTCCAAAGGTCCCCTGTAATTGTGGTGTTCAAGGCAGGCTTACTGCTCCAGTTGGACCTGCCTCATCCGGTACTCCTACCAGGGCCAGCCTGAGGACCCCGAGCAGCAGGGAATATGGCAGGAGAACTGGGGTGGACGCTGGCCATGCAGGAGCCAGTGGCGCCTCTGGGCATCTAAACAGGTGGAGTCATACACCTGGCTTACAGGATGGATCTAGTATGACAAGACATGTTTCCAAATGTGAAGGCTTACAGAGAGAAGCTGAGTAGCCATGGGAAAGTCACTGGAAAATCCCACACGGCAGACAGAACACAGTCAGCATTCACTGGGCAGAGGTTGCTGACAGCTGCCACATGCCTTGCATGGAGTTTAGTGGTGGGACCATGGGGCGGAGCACTGAACCTCCCTTCATTGAGCTCCCTGTCCTCAGGGACCCTGCTTTGCTGGTTCCCACATCCAGGGTGCTGTTCCTGGCATACTTCCTCCAACTCAGCACAAACCAAGAGAGTTCACCCCACTGTGGACAGCAGGCTGCAGAGCCCCCAACCATCTGAACGTCTGGGGAGAGGGAGACCTGATGGGCTTCCATTCCATGCCACTCTGCAGGAAGGGAAAGTGGTTTAGGTGGAAGACACTGGGTGTGAGTGTTATGTAGACTCTGTAGCACGGGGATGGTCCAAGATCTGTTCTGGGCACAGCCTAGACATCGGTTCACTTGCTGTGCAGGTGTTACTAAAAGGCTACACTAAAAATGAAACCATCCGAATAATGGCATGAAGTTGACAAGCTCATAATCCCCACTCAAGGCTGGGCTGGGAGGTGATTTCTTTTCTGCATGAGTGGAAGGCTCGACAATAGGCTGCCACTTTGCCCAGGCCTTGGGATGTGTGTGTCAATAATGGAGGCGACAGGAACTAAAGAAGTCACTTAGCTGAGGCTCTGCTGCTTCGAGACACCAAGAGTGCCGGGGACAAACATCTTATTGCCTGTCTGAAGAATCCTTGTCTTTTCTGGGGGGCGGTCTTGAACTCGCTACACAGCCACGCTGCCCTTGGGCTTTTGCTCCTTGTGCCTTGGCCTCTCGTTTGCCTGGATCACAGCTGGATCAACCTCTTGGGAGAGCCCCACCCGGTGGGCCCTGCTGGCTGGGCTGTGACGCCAGCTCCCTCAACCCCGCTGAGCTGCTCACCTTCCCATCTGCGGGGATGTGGAACAAGGACACCTGCCTGCCTGCCTGACAGTGACGAGGACTACGTTTCTTACATAATGATCCCTGATGTAAACGCCGAGCATCAAGCTGTCATATCCCTGCAAGCTGAGGCTGCAGGAAGTTGGGTGGTGGCCTCAATCAGCAATGCCTACAGAGGGTACAATGAAGGCAGCTTTAAGCTCTGCACGCAGAAGAGAGATGGATCCTTACCCAGTGAGACCAGAAGCCCACAGGTCTCCATCATCACCTCCTGGTACAGTGTCCTCTGAGCCAGGTCCAGATGTCCCCATTCCTCTACAGTGAAGGTCACGGCCACATCTTCAAATGAAACCAAGGCCTAGGATAATAAACAGAGGTGGTTGGGTGGCTGTGTAGATCACATGCAAGACTGGAGCCTGTTCCCTCATTATGAGCAAGAATGCAGAGGCAAAGCCTGAACTGCAGATCTTCTCCTGAGGACCTGGCCTGGCACACAGGCTCCAGATGGAGGTGCCTTTGACAGATTCTGAAGGGATGGGAGAGAGAAGCCTCCTGTGTGGGAAGCCGCTGGAGAAGGAAACAAAACAATGTGTGATGGTGAACACCCTATGGTGAGCTGTGATGTTAGAAGAGCTGGGCTTAGTTAGGGAGCCGGGGCTGAGGACACTGTAATTCAAACAGTGATCACCACCTCAGCTGCTGAGCTTCACCGGTTTGCACGGCCTGACTAGAGCCCATCATAGCTGAGTAATCAGGACAGCCGGGCCACACACAGAGAAACCTTGTCACAAACAAACAAACAAACAAAAGGTAACCAAAGGCAAGGCTGATGTTTGCTGCTCCAGTCAGTGGTGTGAACCTGGGAAAGCAGGGCCTAAAACTCGTGTGACAGCCAGCTTTATTCGGTGCATCAGACAACTTATACGCTGAGGGTTAAGAAGAGTCAGTCACCTGAGTAAAATGTGCAGTCACGAGGACAGGCTGCACGTGGCAAAAACATGTCTTTCCACAGAAGCACGTGAACAACAGCTGAAGTCAACTCACTCCTGTCTGCTACACCTGGAAGGGGCGTGAAGACACATTCCAAGGACAAGTCTGTGTTTGGAAGAAACTGAGGTCACAAGACTCTTGTTTCCTTGGCGTTGTCTCACAAGCACTCAGAATTCTCTTCACATGACTCCATTCTTGGACCGTGTCCCAACAGGCTGGGAAGACGGCTGTGGGTGAAGGGCTTGTGTCATAAGGGCAGGATTTCAGATTCCAGTGCCCATGTATATGCTGGGTGGCAGAGGATCTCCAGAGCAGGATGGCTAGCTTGATGAGCCAGAAAGTGAGCTCTGTATTCAACGGGGAGACACTGCCTCAATTAATCAATTAATCAGGTGCACAGCAGTTGATGCCAGACATCAGCCTAAGGTATCACAGACCCATGTACACAGGCACGGCTGGATCAAGCTCTTAGAGAGCCTCCCGTGCTGGTGGGCCCTGCTGGCTGGACTGTGAAGACATCTCACTCATCCTGCTGAGCTGGTCACCTTCCCTCCTGTGGGGAAGCAACCGCCTGAATGACAGAGATGGGAGGGACTCCATTTCTCCCATAATAATCCCTGGCGGAGGAGACACCAAGAAACCAAACACGAGAATGTCAGATCACAGAAGCTGGGGCTGCAGGAAGATGCCCGGACAGACAGACAGACAGACAGACAGACAGACACACACACACACACACACACACACACACACCCCTGCTTCTTCTGCCTTCTGAGGGCTGAGATTAAAGGCATGAGTCACCATGTGTGCCGGCCAGAGTCATTTTGGAAGAGGGAGCCTCAATTGAGGAAACCCCTCCATAGGATCGGCATCTACGCAAGCCTGTGGGGCAGTTTCTTGATGGATGACTTATGCAGAAGGGCCCAACCTACTGTGGGTGGTGCTACCTCTTGGCAGGTGGTCCTGAGGTGTATAGGAAACCAAACTGAGCAAGCCAATAAGCGGCCCTCCTCCATAGCTTCTGCATCAGTTCCTACCTCCAGTTTCCTGCCTTAAGTTCCTGCCCTGACTTCCCTGGATTGATGGACTACAAGCTACAAGATAAAATAAACCCCTTCCTCCCCAAGTTGCTTTTGGTCATGGTGTTTTACCATGGCAATAGAAGCCCCAAGACACCAGGCCTGGCTCACACTGTTTTGTTTGTTTTTAATGAGCCATTATTCACACAGTTCTCTAAGATTACTTATATATCTGGTAACCAAGTGATCAAGGACAATGGCCACCATGGCTCTATGAACATGGGTAGCAACCTGGAGCATGATGTCTATCTTGGGCAAGGATGTGGCATAGGTAAGGATTTGCCAGCCACAATCTCACCTTCCTTAGAAACATGTGCACAACTTATGAAAGCCCATGACCCCCAAGGTCCTCTTGTGTTTCCTTGAAAAAAGCTTTTTCCATGAGGAACCTCAGCCTGGAAGGATCCCTGGAGCCTCCATCATTTCCACGATTAGAGTGAAAACCTTGCAAAGGGTCCTTTGGGCGTCACTCATAGGCTTCCCTACCCTACTGTGGGTTCCTGGCTGAAACAGGTTCCTGTCTACTTGTGAAGCACACGGGTAACGAGGTCCTTTCAGGGCCAGCCTTCAAGTCCTCTTTCAGGGTTCAATCAAGGCGCTACAACAAGCGAGATCTAAAGGATCTGAGCGCGAAGGAATGAATCTGCTCACACCAAACTTCTTTACTCTCTTTATTCTTCCTTGTTGTTCTTACTTACCATCAGCAATTCTTTGGCAATGCAAGGCACAAGGCTTGAGTTTCTCAGGGTCATAAAGAAGAGAGATAAGATTTTCACACAGGGCAATACCTGTCAGCTTCTTTTATGGCACAAGGTAGGAGTGGTTAGTGGAAGTTTCCCCATTTGGTCAACAAGAGAGTAAATCAACAAAGGAATCTAAGAGGGAATCCATGCGCTTAACTACATTCCTAAGCGTGGCTAGATAATAAGCTACCAGTCTATAATCAGTCTAGAGTCACAAATAAGGTAAAAACTGCCTCCCCCCTTCCCCCTCACTGCTTCTATCCAAGCAGCATGAGCACCGCTTTCCCAGTGGGTGGAGGGAGTGTCTGGTAACTAGGCAGCCTATGTAAGCAACAGAGGAATACTTATAGTGTCTAGTCCACTATAGTACTTTCACCAACTGTCAGTTAGCCTTAAAGAAGCTTTCAGATCTAAAGATTACACCTTTTGCCTTAAGCGGTTAGAACAAGGGGAGGATCTAAGCCTATTTTGCACAAGAAAGGGAACCTGCACCTCTCTGCCATTCTGGTTATAGCAGCATTATCTCAGCGGGTCAGTGGGGAGATTATCATCCTCCAAGACTGAGCAAATGGTTGATTACTTTTCCTGTTATCACAAGCAGTAAATCTCTAAGCTAAAATCTCATATTAATAAACCGAGGTGAAGGTAAGTACAAGGAGTGAGGAATTCATTTAAAGTTAGTGAGAGGTTCGTTTGGGTCAGCACCTCTCTTATCTGCTGGCAGGGCTAGCTTATTCCCTACCTATCTGAGGGCTGTGAACCAACAAATCCAGACTTGTAATTCTTTGTCCTTAGGTGTCTGTAAAAGTCTCAATTGAGATTCTTTTGCCTGGACACTAACACTGACCAAACACCTGCCAATAAAGATAACCGCAGGAGGGCAGACCTCCAAGTTTATACTGGAAAACGGAACAAAGACCTGGTTGTGAGAAACCAAGGTTTTGACTGTGTGACTGCCTTCACACATAGCTGAGGGAGGTCACCCAGATGCACCAATGCATAGGGAAATCATGCCCAATAAATGTAACAGATGGGAAGAGCTATGGCTTCTACAGCAAGAACAGCTATCTATCCAAAAGACAGTAATTCCAAAACGCCTTGTATGATGGGTTCCTCTAACAGAATTCATGTTTCTGGTGGGTTGGCCTCCTAAATGACAGTTGAACTCTCACTGCATAATCCTGTGGCATGCAGCACACTGGGAAATGTCAGGGACAAGGACAGAATCTCTAGTCAGTGGAAAAATACAGACACCCCGATAAGACAGGGAACTAGATCAGCTTACAGTCAGGTTGCCTAGCAACAGGACATTGAGTCAGAGCCCTTGACCCTCACCCTGTAAACATCCTATACAAACATCCTGTTAGCTTGCCCCACCTTATGCAGATGACAGCTTCTTGATCCCCCCACCCTGCAGAAACTATATAAACCTTTCTGGAGGAGAAATAAAGTTGCACCTTGATCAGAATCCAGACTTGGTGTGTTTTCCTTTGTATCTCCTGTCCCTACATTCTCTCCTTAGGGTGGTCAAGAACCCGTTGTAGCCCTGCAGGTGGGGCAGGGAAAGAGCAGAGCAGCACATATTCAAGGGGCAGCTTGGAAGTAGATCTGAGGACTGCTGCTGCAATTTCCTGCAAGACATAATACTCCACCCTGCAGGGAAGCTCCCTATGCTCAGGAAGTAGACAACTCAAGGGTTTCAGGTTGTCCCCAAAACTGACCAGATTCACTATACCCCTTGTGGTAGTTTGAATGTAATTGGCCCCCATAAACTCCTAGGGAGTGGCACTATTAGGAAGTGTGACTTTGTTGGAGGAAGTGTGTCACTGTGGAAGCAGGCTTTGAGGTCTCATATATGCTCAAGCTACACCCAGTGTTTCAGACCATTTCCTGTTGCCTGTTGGCTCAAGATGTAGCTCCTTCTCTACTCTCAGCTCCTTCTCCAGCACCATGTCTGCCTGCATGCCACCATGATGATAACTGACTAAACCTCTGAACTGCAAGACACCTAATCAAATATTTTCCTTTATAAGAGTTGCCATGACCATGGTGTTTCTTCACAGCAACTGAAACCCTAACTAAGACACCCTTGTCTCCTCAAGCATATGTAGGTTGGAAGGCCTGCCAAGAGACACCAACTGTTGAGCTACCTTGGAAGAGGCTCAGACCATAACAACATCTGAAAGAGCTGCACTCCAAACTGTTGAGATGCCTGCAGGTAGTGCAGTGTGCTCTAGACTTCCAGCTTTTGTGAGCTGTCACCATGCTAGAGTGGGCTGTGGTGATACAGCTGTCTGCAGTCATTGGGCCCCAGTAAATAACCACTGCCAATATTCCTGTAAATAACTCCAGTAAAACTCATTGGTTCACTAGATTGGACTTTGGTTGTAGGGAAAAGGGGCTGGCTAAAGAAACCCACCCTGACCCTGGAGCCCAGAACTAGGGAAAGATGGCTCAGATCAAGGCAGAAAGAAACACAGTTTGACTCAGATCAGAGTCATCTCTGGCCCTGGCCAACTGACCTGTGAAACCAACCAATCACAGACCAGGAAAGTAGCACCCTGGCCCTGGAGCCCAGAACCAGGGAAAGAAACACAGCCTGGGTTTAGGACCTGAGCCAGAGAAATGAACACTTTATCTCCAAACCCAGAACCAAAGAAACATGCCCTAACTCTGAAACCAGTACCAAAGAAACACTCTTGGTCCCTAGAATCCGAGTCAGTGAAAGAAATATGCCCTGGTCTTAGAATTAGTATCAAAAAGCCAAGAAAAGTCAGTCAAAGAAACAGTTTGGCTCTGAAATCAGGACCATCTCTGCCCCTAGCCCACGAAATAGACCAATCCCTAGGCAGAAAAAAAAAAAAAACCTAACCAATCCCTGGTTGATTCCACCCCCAAGACATTCTATATAAACCACCCTGCCTGGTCAGTTGTGGGCTGTTCTCTCCACCCTGGTAGATGCAGCTACTCTCCTGGACTCCTCTCTCCCAAATAAATCTCTTTCTCAAAAGAGTTTTGGGTGTGAAGATCTTCATTCACTGGCGCAGAGAAGATCCTTGCTGAGACGTCCCTCAGTGGAAAGAGCAAGGGAGAGCTGAAAAAGTAACACTTTGCTCCAGAGGAGGAGATTGCTACATTTCTCCAGGGGTTTCCCCTTTTGCAGAGAGAAGCAAAAGAAGCAACATCTTAGGCTAGAGAAGCAGAGCTCTGCTAGGAAGCCCCCTTAAGTGGGAGCTGAGCACAGCCCAGCTGTAGCAGTTCTCCAGGAGAGGAGCAGGATTGCTTTATCTTGCGTGCGGGGAGACCATTTCCCATCACACCAGGTATAGCCGACTCCGGAACAGTCAGGATACCCTTCCCTGCTGAACTGTCCTAACAGCTCCAGGCCTGACTCTGGAACAGTCAGGATACCCTTCCCTGCTGAACTATCATAGCAGCTCCAGGCCTGACTCTCCCGAGCAGTCAGGATACCCTTCCCTGCTGAACTGTCCTAGCAGCTCCAGGCCTGACTCTCCCGAGCAGTCAGAATAACTTCTCGAAGCAGCTCGAGGTATCTGGGATACCTCGCCCTCCAGCTGTCTACTGTTCTAAGTGGCTACCTCACCCTCCAGGGCTGCTGTCTCATTGCAGCTCCAGCGGTTGCCTGACTCCCCAAGTGGTCAGGATACCTCTCCCCCAGAGTTGCAAAACCCACATTTTGGTGCCAAAATCTGTGGGACCAAACCCACAGAGTTGCAACAAGTTTACTTACATTGGTACTATCTTTAATTTGGTCTGTTGCCAGTTCCCTATGTGGGGTGAAGAGACATTTGTTCACATCTCCCCAGGAACAGTGTCACACACCAGGGGCAAAGTGACAAAAGAGGGTAAACAAGCTTGGGGCTTTTTAGCCAGCATGGCTTGAAGACTGCAACCATGGGGGAAGGTTGAGATCCAGTCTGAGGCTGACAGACGCCTGGGAGGGCAGGGTCTCACTCACTAACCACTTACTAAATACATAACACAAAGTCCACCCTTTGTGGGAGCGCACGTTCCAGGGTTGGGGACAGACCTGCAATAATATGTTAGCAGTCAGTTGGGGACCGAGCACGGTGACAGAGCATTTGCCTTAAGTGTATGAGACTGGGGTTTGATCCCCCGCACTGGAACAACAGAGTTCGGGTATCAATATACGTATTGAATGAAGTCAGATAATTCTAAGGGTTCTGAAAACAAAAGGGGGTGAAATGAGGGCAGTTGAGAGGAACTTTAGATGAAGCGATCAGGGGAGGACTCTCTGAAATGACCCTGGAACTGAGTCAGGACAGAATTACAGGACACTGCAGGGACTTGGGGAGGGAAAGACACTTGCTCATCCCTCTGGAGTCTGGCTGCAGCTCCTCCCCAGCTAGGATCAAGAACGAAGCACAGGGCTGGAGAGACGGCTCAGTGGCTAAGACCATGTGTTACTCTTGCTGAGGACCCAGGTTCAATTCCCATCATCTGAAGGGGAAAAAAATCAGTAGCCCCTTTGAGCATTGGTCCCCATCTCAAGGTATCTCTTGACTGGTGACTGAACTCATGTGGAAATAGGGCTGGAATAATAAATCTAAATGTATATCCTGAACCCAGTAAAACAGGATATAGGGAGTAAAAAATGTATGTCTCTATAGATGCCCTACATCCTGTCAGCCATTAGTAATTTCACGCTTATAGTTCAGCCAATAACTTCAAAGAACTACCTCACCCCAGCTCCCTCGTCCAATCCTAGGACACTAAGATATGTAACCCACTGCTTGTAAACTTTTTCCTATATAAATCCCTTGTAATAAGTGCTCGGGGCTTTCTTCCTTTACTTGCTATAACGAAGTATCAGATGAGGTCCCTGCCTGGGCTTGGCTTGAATAAAGAAACCTTTTGTCTTTGCATCAGAAATCGGCTCCTTGGTGGTCTTGTTGGGGGACTCAAGATGTGGGCATAACACATCCACCTGGCAGCTGTCTGTAACTCCAGTTTCAGGGGATCTGATGCCCACTTCTGGCCTGCACAGGTACTAGGTATACATATGGTGCACATAAATACACCTGGTCAAAACATTCACACACACATAAGATGAAATAAATACGTTTTTAAAAAGAATGTGGCATTATTAACATCTGCTGTGAAGGCTGCTGGCAGCTGGCACTCCTTCTGCGTAGAGGTATTTTCACGTTAAGGGAACATGCCAGGCTGAGGCCAGAACATGTGTGACCTCGGATAGGGCCTCCCTCTTCCCCTCCAGACTCTGCCCAAGAATCTCAAACATATCAGCTAACTCTGTTTACAGCTGCTGGCCCACTTCCCTTGACCGTGTGAGCCAGATTGTCACCCGTTGGACTATAGTCCTGTCGGGTACCCCTCAGGAAGCAGCCACCAACTTATTTAAGTTTCTTAGCAACCCTTTGATGATAGTAATTTAAATCCCACCAAAATCCTGAATGACTTTTGTAAAAAACAACTGCACCTTTCTCTCAGAGAAGCCCACAACCATGCTTTCTGGTGTGTCTGATCTTTGTGAAGACCCTCTCCTCCCTCTTAAGACCCTATTAAAATGCTTTCATTAAACCCCAACTCAGTTTCAAACCCGACTAACTCTAAAATTCTTTTCAGCATTGAAGCTTCGGGTCCTGGCATGGCATGAGTTTGAAGTCCCTAAAGGTCCAAGGGAATTCCTCAGACTGCTGGGGGGGGGGCGGTAGGACAGCAGACAGCTGTGCCTTCTGTGCCTGTACCCCACAAATGCTGACAGAGCAAGGCTGGAATGGACCGATACCGCAGGCCAGGTGAGGAAACATGAGGTTGTCTAGCTGTGGACTCCCGAGATGTGTCAGCAGTTAAAATGCATGGCGGATAACTGAGAGGAAAGAAGTTCAGAGCTGCAAAATCCCCGGAAATGCTGGGTGGGCCTAGGGATTCGTTTATAAGTCTAGCTTCAAAAGAAGAAAACAGTTGAGCCAGAGCAAGCTAGCTAGCAAGCCTGGCCATATCCACAAGCTCTAGGTTTGATTGAGAGATCAACACCTTGGAAGGGTATTGGAAGAAGACTCCTGATATTAAACTTAAGCTTGAGTATTCATGCCCACAAAAGTGTACCTGCACTTTCATACACGTGTACCAGCGCGCGCGCGCGCGCACACACACACACACACACACACACACACACACACACACACACACACGAAAACGGAAAAAGTAGTCCTAAAAGTGATCAGGCCCATGCTGACAGTGAACAGAGTGACATGCTGTAAAGTAACTGTGGGTCTACTGTGTATGTGCATCCCCAAAGCACCGTCATTAACGAGTATTTTAACGGATTTGCTTTGCAGTACAAGTTCAAATGTGTTAAAAGGAAGACAGATTCAGTGCTGTTCGGGGGCAAGCCAAATTCGCTGTGAAGGTAAGCCCAGTCCCTTTGCCTGCCAGCAAAACAGCAATTCAGAGACACCCTCCTGGCTGCAGGGATGCCACCGAAGCCGCCCACAGAGTGATGCTGTCTGGGTGCTGCTGAGCACAAGCCACACACGTACCGGGTCCAGTTCTCTCAGGAGGGAATTACTATTGACATTCCGTTTCAGAACCAGGGAAGGGACGCCAAGGGCAGCGAAACGCTGGCCCCAAGGTTAGAGCCCGACACGGGAGCCTCCTGAGGACCCCGCTGCTTCCAGATCCCAGGGCACCGACGCGGGAAGGGCTGGAGTTCTAGGATCCAGTACCCAGAGCAGGGACCCGCCACTCACCAGTGCGGGCGTCGCCATGGGGATCACAGGCGGTGAGGCCCCGAAAAGCGTGCGGCGGGCAGCGGTGCTAGGCTGCGAAGGAGCGCGCGCCTCACGCGGAAGGTGAAAGTGGATCCTCTGTCCTCGGGGTCTTCCTCGGTCGCCCCTCTCGATTCTCAGGAGCCCGCTCCTTCCCAGAGCCGTGAACCGCTGGGAAGGGGCGGGCCCGGGAACCCAGAATGACACTCGGAGACCGAACGTCGGAAGTCCCGCCCCCGTGGTCCCCAAGAACGCCTACTCCGCTGTGCGTCATTTCCCAGACCGCGGCTTTACTTTCTGGGAAATGGAGTGTTTTCTTTTTAATCCGCATCCCAGCGGCACTGGGAGCGCACTTCCTGTTCTCTGTAAGACAGGGTGCTTTGTGAAACGTGTGTGTAGAAGGGTCATTCCTAACACTTGGTAGTCTTCTCTCCGGCTGTCCTTGGCTTGTCTCCCTCTGTGTTTGTCTCCATGTCCTAAGACACCCTTCACCCCTTTGGGTCAATACCAATGACTTCATTTAAACTTGAATATTCTCTGTAAAGACCATCCACAAAAAAATGACCACCTTCTACTGAGTGTTGACTTCAACATCATAGGAAACGTGTTTTAGGGGAACGTAGTTTAACATGGAACACCTTTGATCATTCCCTCTTCTAAGGGTAGACATGGCTATTTGGGTCCACACTAGCTCACAGGAATGTGCTTGATTCCGATATTTTATCCATTCTGGGGCTTTTGGACCACAGCTGTGTGACCAGTCTCCCCATACAGATAGTACAAATATTATTAAGAATACTTTAAGGTCCCAACAGAAATGTTCCAGGGCTAGTTTTCCAAGTGGCCAGCGTTTCAGGGGGCTCTGAAGTAATGATGGTGGAGCAGCACCCATCTGTCCCTCTTTGTTTCAGTCACTAGCCATGGGTTGGTTGAGCCACACTCAGTCCCAAGATCCCCTGCAAGAGCCACTTCCCCATGTCTTAGGAGCTGAACATGGCCATGTGAGGTATTGGCCAAGATTGTCACTTCTCCAAAAACCCTTGTAGGGTTCCAGGGAAGTGGTGGATGGGCAAAACCTGGGCTTATTTAGTTAAGCATGACTTTACAAAGCATTCCCTAATGAGCCTCTGAATGTTATTGGTATTAGTTGTAACATCTCCTTTTGGTCTCTAATTTTTATTAATTTGACCATTCTCTTTTCTTTGGTTAGTTTGACCAAGGCTATTCATTTTACCTTTACAAAGAGTCAACTCTTTGTTGTATTGACTCTTTGTATTACTAATTTCATTATTTTTTGCTGTTTCATTAAGTCTTTCTACCTACTGATTTTGTTATGGCTGTTGTTCCCCCTAGGATCTTGAGGTGCATGTGGTGGTTTAAATAGGAGTGGCCCCCATAGACTCATGTGTTTGAATGCTTAGACTATAGGGAACGGCACTATTCAGAGATGTGGTCTTGTTGGAGAAAGTGTGTCATGGTGGAGGTGGACTTTGAGGTCATATATGTTCAAGCCATACCCAGTGTGGGACAGTTGCTTCTTCTGCCTGCAGACCAAGATGTAGAACTCTCAGCACCTTCTCCTGCACCATGTCTGCCTGCATGCTGCCATGTCTTTGGTTAAAAAGCTGCTGTGGATATCACTCTATATAAATAAAATACTGATTGGCCAGTAGCCAGACAGGAAGGTGGGACAAACAGAGAGGAGAATTGAGGGAACAGGAAGGGAGAGGGAGAGACTTCCTGGAGCCGCTGCCAGAACAAGAAAAATGTAAGGTACCAGTAAGCTACGAGCCACGTGGCAAAGTAAAGATGAATAGAAATGGGCTGAATACAAGAGTGAGAGCTAGACAATGACAGGCCTGAGCTAATGGCCAAGCAGTTTAAATAATGTAAGAGTCTGTGTTTATTTTATAAGTGGGCTCCGGGACTGGCGGGACTTGGTGGGAGCTGGAGAGAAATTCTCTAGCTACAAAAGCTAAGAACTTGGAAACACTGAACCTGACCCTGACCAGGGTAGCAGAAGTATTGAAAAAAACCTAAAGTGAAACGGGAAAAAAATCATTAAGTCAAATAAAAAGCCAGTGAAAAGCCTCACTAATAGGACGGACCACAAGAAGACTGGTTGTCAGGCCTGAAGACAAAGTAGAGGAACTGGTGCAAGTCAAGCACATTTTAAAACACACAGATGGATCGTGCAAGGTCTCTGGGACATCTTGAAAAGACAAAATCTATGAATTCTGAGCATAGAAGAGAAATACTACATGCTAAAAGCATAGAAAATATTTTCAAAAAAATCATGGCAGACAATTCCCCAAGAGAGAGAGAGGCCCGCATAAGCACATCAGGCTACAGAACACCCAAAAGACTGGACCAGAACCCGAAAGACTGGACCAGAAGATAAATCCATGTCATGTTATAGTTAAAGTACCATGCCGTCTAGTTTTATGTCAAGTTGACACAAGGTAATCACTGGAAAGGAGGGGTCCTCCATTGAGAAAATACCTTCATAAGATCCAACTGTTGGGCATTTTCTTAATTAGTGATTGGTGAGGAAGGGCCCAGCCCATTGTGGGTGGTGCCATCTCTGGGCTGGTGGTCCTGGGTTCTATAAGTAAACAGGCTGAGCAAGTCATGAGGAGCAAGCCAGTAAGCAGCACTCCTCCATGGCCTCAGCATCAGCTCCTGCCTCCAGGTTCCTGTCCTGCTCGAGTCTCCATCCTCACTACTTTTGATGATGAACTGTTGTTATATGAAACGGTGAGTGAAACAAACCCTTTCCTCTCTGAGTTGCCTTTGGAAATGGTGTTTCATCACAGCAATAGTGACCCTAACTAAGACAAGTACTAACCATATAGAACAAAGAAGCTGCATGGAGAGCTGTGAGAAAGAAACATATAAAGGTATTACGGGTCCCCAGACCTCAGCACAGCTGATGCCGTGCGAGAAGTACCAGACAGTCCTTGCAAACCAGCATGTAGGCAGCAACAGCTACCATAATGAGAACAAAGATGAGGTCCATGGAAGTCAAAGTTCTGGGGAAGTCCCTGGATGTACTAATCTTGCTTTTTCACTCTTGTTGTTCTGCTTCTGGCTAACTGCTCTTGTTAACTGAAGTCTGTCAAGCCAGAATGTGATTTTTGTGCTTAAAAGCTCACCCTGAGAAAGACTCAGTGCTACACTGGGGTCCTGAACTGGACAGCTAATAAGGACTCTCTATGGGCTTGAACCCACGTCCAAGTAGTCTTCTCTGGGGGATACCTCACAACAAAAAGAAGTCCATGAGAGTAACACCTGATTTCTCCATAAAACTTTAAAAGCAAGATGGGGATAGAGAGATTTATTTCAAGTTCTGAAAGACTGCAGCTGACAATTTAGTCTATATATATAGTCTATTATACCCAGACTATCAATATAGTCTACTATACTCAGAAAACTGTCTAAATTGGTGGGGGAAATAATGGTATTTCATGCTAAAAACAGATTTAAGAAGTTTCTATCACTAAGCCAGCTCTATAGAGGATACTGGAAGGAAGCTTTTGGTTTAAAGAGATTGATAAACAAACCCAAAAGGGAAAAAGTAGATGACTAAATAAATAAAAATAGTAACTAAACAAACTGGGTTTGGGAAAACACCGAACACTTCCAAATGAATAAAATGACAGGAATTAATACACATCTTTCAATAACAATTCTAAATATTGATGATCTCATTCCCCAATTAAAAGTCATCGCTAGAAGATTGGGGGTTGGGTGCTGGGCTTTTCCAGAGGCCCTGATGTATAGGGAAGGAACACAGCTGGTCAGGGCTGGTAATGGTCTGGGGTCAGAACCTTGAGGGAGCTGTGGCTTCAGATCCTGAGAACCCAACTCTTTGCACCATTCAGGGCTGTAGTGTTCAATCTCAAGACCTCTGTGTGCTTGGTCTGTTCTTGAGATAGTCTGTGTTCACCTTGAGCAGTATCATTTGATTAGTTTTCTGCTGGCTTCATCCCATTATATGATAGTTTCTACGACTTCATCCCTTTTCTCCTCTGAAAATTGTATAGGATGCTGTACTTCTTATCAATTTGCTTGACATAAAACAGAGCTTATGCAAGACCTCTTGAACCCATGTGTTCTGTCTTCTTTAGCTTTGGTTCCTTGGACCTTCCTTCTCAAGACTGTGTCACTGAAGAATGACCTGCTGTTCTAGGTCAGTTGGGTTAAAACAAGATGCAGTGTTGGTGAGATGCCTCAGTAAATAAAAGCATGTGCTGCCAAGTTTGACAAGTTGAGGTGGATCCCCGGAACCCACATGGTGGAAGAGAACCAACTTCTGCAAGATATCCTCTGATCTCCACACAGGTACTGGGTATGTGTACCTAAACACATGCATTTAGTGCAAAAACATCCAGAGTCCATCTACTTGCTGTCTCTAAGAAACACACCTGGGGGCTGGAGAGAGGGCTCATCAGTTAATAGCACTGGCTGCTCTTCCAGAGGACCCAGGTTCAATCCTGAGCACTGGCATTATGGTTCAGAACCAGCTGTAACTCCAGTTTTAGTGGCTCTGACGCCCTCTTCTGGCCATTGAGGACATTGTGCACACATGGTATAAACACATACATGCAAGCAAAACATCCATACTATAAAATAATAGAATAATTTAAAAAAGAAACACACCCTGCCTTCAAAGATTGTTGTGAAATATTATTTTAAGCTGTGTTACTTTGTCTGTCTAAAACACTCAATTGGTCTGATAAAATGCTGAACAGCCAATAGAGAGGCAGGAGAGAGAAATAGGCAGGGCAGGCAGGCAGAGAGAATATGTAGAAGGAGAAATCTGGGGGAAAAAGATGTAGAAGCAAGAAGATCAAGGAGTGAGAAAAGAAGGGGACAGCTACACAGTCACACAGCCAGGCATGGAATAAGAAGGAAAGAAAAGATATACAGAAATAGAGAAAGGTAAAAGCCCAGAGGCAAAGGTAGACAGGATAATTTAAGTTAAGGAAAGCTGGCTAGAAACAAGCCAAGCTAGGGTCGGGCATTCACACAAAAGAATAAGCCTCCATGTGAATTTTTTTGGGTGCTGGGTGGTGGGCCCCAAAGAGCAAAGAGCCAAAAGAATCAAAGAGTAAAAAAAAAAAAACAACCGACTATAAAAGATAAACTCTATCTTAGGGTGAAAAGAGTATTTTTAAATAAACAGAACCAGGAAGCAAGCAGGTGTCTCTATCTAGTATCTGATAAAGACTTCAAACAAAACACAGTCAGGGGAGATTTTAAAAAACTGGCTCCATTTTGATTGAGGGAACAAGCCATCCAGAAGACCTTAGGATTTCACATACACGTTATGCACTGCATACAGCTGTGCTGAATTTCATATCAAGTACCCTAATAAATACGAGTAGTTACAGAATTGCAGCTTACCCTAACACAGTAGTCATGGGTGATTTCCACACCCACTCTCTTCAATAGGTCATCCCCACAAACCAAAGAGGGAGATGTTGCAGTTAGGTGACATCACAGATTGGACAGACTTAACAGACAACTATAGAATAGAGTACTCCATCCAAACACTGCTGGACACCTATAGAGTATATTCCATCCAAACACTGCTGGACACCTATAGAGTATATTCCATCCAAACACTGCTGGACACCTATAGAGTATATTTCGTCCAAACACTGCTGGACACCTATAGAGTATATTCCATCCAAACACTGCTGGACACCTATAGAGTATATTCCATCCAAACACTGCTAGACACCTATAGAGTATATTCCATCCAAACACTGCTGGACACCTATAGAGTACTCCATCCAAACCCTGTTGGACACCTATAGGGTATATTCCATCCAAACACTGCTGGACACCTATAGAGTATATTCCATCCAAACACTGCTGGACACCTATAGAGTATATTCCATCCAAACCTTGCTGGACACCTATAGAGTATATTCCATCCAAAACCTGCTGGACACCTATAGAGTATACTCCATCCAAACACTGCTGGACACCTATAGAGTATATTCCATCTAAACACTGCTGGACAGCTATAGAGTATATTCCACACAAACACTGCTGGACACCTATAGAGTACTCCATCAAAACACTGCCCTGACTATCCTAGAACTCACTCTATAGACTAGGCTGGCTTTAAACTCACAGAGATCTGCCTGTCTCTACCTCCCAAGTGCTGGGATTAATGGGGTGTGCCACCACCACCACTGGGCTGCAACTTTCTCTAAATAGATCACATGTTCAACAAAGCCAGGAAAATTGAAATAACTTCTGTATTTTATCTGATCTCAGTGGAACAAAGCTAGAAACCACCAGCAAGAGAAGCCATAGAAAATTAGAAATCTCATGGAAATTAAACTACTGAATGATAAATTATTCACTGAAGAAATCAAGAAAGGAAATGTGAGAATCCTACCTAGACTTGGGGGATGTGAGATAGCTCAGTGGATAAAGGAGACTTCAGTTAATGTAAAGGTGGACTGAGAGAACACAAAGTCTACATAGTTGTTGTCTGATCACACACACACACACACACACACACACACACACACACACACACACACAGTGGTGGGTGGGGCCACCACTGGACTGATGGTCCTGATTTCTATAAGAAAGCAGCCTGAGCAAGCTATGAGAAGCAAGCCAGTAAGCAGCACCCTTCCGTGGCCTCTGCACCAGCTCCTGCCTCCAGGTTCCTGCCTTGCTTGAGTTCCTGCCCTGACTTCCTTCAGTGATGAACAGTGAAATGTAGGACAAATAAGCCCTTTATTCCCCAAGTTGCTTTGTCCGTGGTGTTTCATCACAGCAATAGAAACCCTGACTAAGACAAAGCAAAGGCACTTGCCAATGTCAGGCCCAAAAGAAAGCCAGAGAAAATGGCTGTCAAGCCTATTAGCACACCAAAGCACATGCTGACCTCTAGGCTCTCTCAGCATCTCAAGTACCTGTCACAGGGTTTAAGCTGACATCCTAGCTCCTCAGTTCTTCTCACCTTGCCCCTTACCAGAACTCCAGCTCATGGGCTTCCCTCCCCCAGCTTCCTGTATAATCCCAACATTTCAGCCATTCACATTCTTGGTCCTCTCTCTCTTCTCCTTTCTCAACACCGCCTCCCTCTGAGTCTCACCGCCCAGCTCCGGTCTTGTCAGTCTACTATTCTCTCTCTGCTCTGGTCTCTTCAAGATACCTCTGGCTGTTCTCTCCCTCCTAGCTACAATAAAGACATTCCCCTTAACCACACCAAGGAGCAGGCATGTCATCAGTTTACACAGCCACCAAGCCTGAGGACTTGAGTGTCATCCTGGAACCTGTATGGTAAAAGTAGAGAAGTGACTCCTTTGAAAGATGTCTCCTGCACACACACCATCCACAGACACACTAAGTAAATAAATAGGTTAAAACAATGCACAAGACTGACAAACCCTTATCCAAACCAACCAACTGGAAGAGAAGACCCAATACAGTATAGTAGAGATAAAAAAAGGGGATAACACACTGGAGAGATGGCTCAGCAGTTAAGAGCACTGGCTGCTCTTCCAGGGGACCCTGGTTCAATTCCCAGCATCCACATGGCAGCTTACAACTGTTTGTAACTCCTGTTCCAGGGGATCTGATGCCCTCATACATACACACACCTATAAACAAAACACTAATGTACATAAAATGAAAACAAATTATTTGCTGGGCAGCAGTGGCACACACCTTTAATCCTAGCACTCAGGAGGCTGAGCCAGGCGGATTTCTATGAGATTTCTACATCTTGATCTGTAGGCAGCAGAAGCAACTGTGTGTCAAACTGAGCATAGCTTGAACAAAGAAGACCTCAAAGCCCATCCCCACCCACAGTGACACATTTCCTCCAGCCAGGCCATACCTGTTCCAACAAAGCCACACCTTCTGATAGTGCCACTCCCTATGGGAGCCATTTTCTTTCAAACCACACCATCAAAGACATGGCAACAGATCACCGTGATAAAGATAATTGCTCAATTGAGATATGTTAAAGGTGGCTCTAGGTGTGACAGTATCTTAAGTCACTTTTATATTGCTATGGCAAAACACCATGACCAAGGCAATTTACGAAAGAAAACATTTAATTTGGCTTATGGTTGCTCTGAGTTAGAGTCCATGATGATTGGAACAAAGGCACAGTGAGAGAACAGCAGCTGAGAGCTCACATCTTGATCTGTGGTGATATATTGTGTACCCCAGTAAAGCTTGCCAGAGGATCAGAGGATGGAGTCAGCCACCAGATTAGATATAGAGGCCACACAGTGGTGGCACACACCCTTAATCCTTATCACTGGGGAGGCACAGATCTGTCTGGATCTCTGTGAGCTCAAGGCCACACTGGAAACAGAGTCAGGCAGTGGTGGCACACACCTTTAATCCCAGTACTGGGAAGCACACACGCCTTTAATCCCAGGAAGTGACAGCAGGGCAGAGAAAGGTATATAAAGGAAACAGGAACTAAGGCAGTTCAGCTGAGACCCTTTCAGGTGAGGACTCAGGATTTCAGTCAGAGGATTTGTGGAGTTGATGAGGACCTAGGTCCTGTGCTCAGGAAAATCTGGTCTACTTTACACTACTTTCTATTATACCTAAGCTTACACTTCTGGGATGCTTATCATTGACTGTTTTACCTCCTGAATTTTAAATAATTTCCTTGTGGGTCATTGTTATGGTTTGAATAGGAAGTGCTGCTCATAGGCTTGTATATCTATGTTTGAAATAAGGTCTTTCTATATAGCCCTGGTTATCCCAGAACTCTCTATGTAGACCAGGCTAGCCTCAAACTCACAGAAATATGTCTGCCTCTGCCTCCTGAGTGCTGGAATTAAAGGCATGCACCACTATGCCTAGCTTCAAATATTGAATACATGGTCACCAGACCTCCCACATGTGAGGTAACACTTAAGTTGACCCCAAGCCATTTATATTGCTTTTCTGTCACTAGTTCCAGTAACTCGGAGTTCAAGAGATTAATTTAGCTGATACTGTCTAAATTAAACCATATCTAATGTATGTACCTCATACACGTGGATTATACTCACCCTACTACATGTCCTTGCTTGCCTTCACCCTTAGTACCCTTTCTCTTCCAAAATAGCCTCCCTCTAATTTCAGATTTTTTGCTTTTTTAGTTCTAGAAGCTGCATATGAGAAAATATGTAATATTTGTCTTTCTGAATCTGGCTTATTTCATTTAACATTGTGAGCTCTGGTTCTATCCATGTTCTTGAAAACTATTTTTTTATTTATGGTTGATTAAAATTTCATTTTATTTAGATACTATGCTTTCTTTATCCATTCATTTGTGGACAAGATACCTAGGTGGATTCTTTATCTTAGTTATCATGAACAGTGCTGCAGTAAATTTGTGGGTGCAGGTATCTGTTGTATGCTTAGATGCCTGTGTACCCAAAACTGACATAGCTAGATCAAAATCTGAAACTTAATAAAATTATTTTTTATGTATAGATGTTTTGCCTGCATTTATATCTGTGCACCACATGTGTGCCTGATGCCCGATTAGATCAGAAGAGGGCACTGAATCCCCTGGAACTGGAATTACAGGTAGTTGTGAGCTGCCATGTGAGTATTGGGAATCAAACACAGGACCTTTGCAAGAACAGCAAGTGCTCTTAATTACTGAGCCATCTCTCCAGCCCCCAAAATCTGAAACTTTTTGACCACCAACATAATGATATAAGTATAAAATTCCACACCTGACCTCATGTGACAGGTTAGAGTATATATTGAAAATTCAGTCATGGAAAAAAAATACAGTCATGGCACTGGCTGCTCTTTCAGTGGACCCAGGTTTGGTTCCCAGCACCCACATGGCAGCTCACAACCATCCATGACTCTAATTCCAGAGAATCTGACATCCTCTATGACTTCTACTGGTACCAGGCACACATTGTTATACATACACACACGCAGGCAAACATGCATGCCCAGAAAATAAAAATAAACCTTTAAAGCAGTCTTACAGTCTGATATATCCCTAGATAAGACTTAAATAACGGAATTACATCCACTCAAAATTTCCCAGCTTATTGTTACATGAATTCATTCATATACTTAACATGTCTATGTGAGTAGCTCCTGAAATTGGAAGCCAGATGATTCTCCTTTTGGAAATTGAACATAGAAAACAAAAATATAGCCAGGTGTAGTACACATCTGTAATTGAAGAATTTAAGATGTAGAGGTGGGGGACTGCCACAAGTTCAAAGCCAATTTTGACTACATAGTAAGTCTGACAGTGCCCTATGTCAACAAAAGAATACAACAAAAATCTGTCTTATAGGAACTGTGCTGTGCATGCCTCCGAGGTAGGCCTCAATATCACCATTTTTACTCTGAGGAAGGCAAAACAAAGATCAAAGACCCAGTAGCTGCCAGAGCAAGGTGTAGATTACAGATTCTTCCAGCTGTCAAGTTGGTTCTGGAATCCATTGTGTGAGACCAAAATGAGCCATCTTAGAAATAAGACCAAAATGCTTTCACCCAAAAACTAAGGCCTAAGATTTCTCCTTCTAGGAATAGGACAATAGTTACTGAAACCATTCAGTTCAGATTCCAGAAACCAGGAAGTGTAAAAGTACAGAGTCACAAGATAATCATGAGGTAATGCCTGCCGGACTATGGAATGTCCTCTCCCTGGTTTCCAGGGTAACTGACCACAGAAATGCCCCCACCTGAGGGCAGCCAATTAGAAATGGTGGCAGGCAACCACTCCCTTAGAAGTAATTTCTAGAAATCCCTAGAAGCGAGCCAATCAGAATTGTACCTCTACTAGCACCCCTAAATGATGTAACCTTGTGATTTTTCCCTTTAAAAGCTGAGCTTGCAGACAGGTGGTCACTTCCTCCAGCCTCCACTGCGTTGGATGTATTGGACGAAGTCCCTGCCTAGGCTTGTATATCCAGAATTAAACCTTGCTTTTGCATTCTGGCATGCTCGTCTTTGGTGGTCTCTCTGGGGGTCACGATCTGGGCACAACAATTGTTTTGGGTTGGAGAGATGGCTCTTACAGAGCACTCAAGTTTGGTCCCAGTGTTCACGTCCAGCAGCTCAGAACCACCTACAACTCCAGCTCCAGGGGATTCAACACCCTCTCCTGGCATCTATGGGTACCTCCACACGCATGGCACATGCACAGACACACACACATGCATGCACATAAATAAACCATTAAACTACTATTTCATTCTATACCCCCATTATGTAGACAAGAACAGCAAGGCTTAGAGATGTTTAGGAAGTTAGTCAAGGTGCAAGTTTGTGGAGAGACAAAATTAATGGGCTGTCTCTGATTTTTCTATTAATGCTGCATAAATAAATTTCCCAGAGCCCTCTGAGGACAATAAATATTAATCAGAGGGGGGGGAGAAACATGCTAGGACAGACTTAAAGGAAGCAGATACTGGCTCCTGCCCACAGAGGAATGTATGCGCTCCATTAACTGAGAAACAATTGTTCCCCTTAATATAAAAGGTAACCATTTCCACTGGCCACTTTCCTGGAGATTCCAGGCTTGAAGAAAAAGAAAGCAGAGTATTTGTTAAGAATGAGGAACTGGCATTTTATTTCGTACATGGTAGCTGAGTGGAGGTGGGTCCTAGTACAGCCCACTCCTCGACATGGGGAACAAGTCAAGAGGCTTAAAATCTGTGTCCCAGCCTCGTTTCCAGAACGATTTCAGAGTCCTGATAGCAGGCCCTGTTAGTGAGGATGAAGGGGAACGGGGGGCAGTTCTTTGACCAAGTAAGGATTGACTTGAGGTAAGCTTTTCCAGGCGAGTTCTAGGAACCCATACTGGGCAATTCCCACAGGTTGGACGGTATCCACATTGTTCTTCCCAGAGAGGGGTATCACATTCCAGAATTTAAGGGAACCTGCAGGGGCACCAGAGCCACGGCAAAACAGACGGTAGAACAGCCGCTCTCCGGGCACTAGCTCCACGGCCTTGAGAGTCTCTTTGGAGACGAACTCTTGGGACTGGGTCTGTTTTCTCAGTAGCAGGTCCTGCAGCAGCCTCTGGATTCGGGGGGACTTAATCTGGTACAGGTCCATGAGCTGGTAAAACTTTTCCATCCAAGTAGTCATGTCTTTGGCATACCGCTGCTGTAGCATCAGCAAAACATGGTAGAGCGCCACAAACGTCTCCCACGAAGGCAGCGCTTCTCTTTTTTCTGAGATAGGCTTTGTCTTCTCCAATTTGGCCAATATGGGATACCTGCCTTTTCTCTTAAGAGCCTTGAGTTCCTTTTGATACATCAGGGCCAAAGTTTGTCTGTCTACAGATGCATGGGCCCCTGTGAGGATGTCTCTTTGGGCAGGATAAAAGTGTCGCATCTCAATGTCTTTGAGGGTGTCTGATAACTGCTGCATACGGGCGCTTCTGTGTGACTTATCTAAAAGCTGCCAATGTACAGCCTTTGAGTCTGTAGTCCTACTGGGGATCAGTGGTGACACTGGTCCAGGGATAGGTACTATCTTCCTTGCCCTTGAATCTGGGAAGTCCTTGAACATCAAGGCCAGGGCGTTTCTATCCATAAAGGGATAGGCAGCTCCAAGACCATCCCTTCTGGTTGGATAAAGGTGCTCTGTGTCCTTGACAGCAGAGGGATCCCAGCTGAAGGCTTCTGGGGTTTGAGTTTGGGTGGTTGAAATGACCATTGGTTCAGGGATAGAGGATGATGTCTGCCACTGCTCTTCTTTTCTTTTAATTGGAGGGATCACTTTTAAGTGCAGGGGACTAAAAACGTCTTTACGGGGTTGTGATAGATCGGTTTGGCCTACATCTAGGTGCTGAACAATGGTCTTCAGATTGGAAAGCTGTATCCCCTCCCAGTAACTGGGTGAGCAGAAGTCTCTGAGGAGTTGGTGCAGTCGATGGAAACTCTCCCTGGAAAGCTGTTCTCCTGCTTCAAGCCTCCCAAAGGCATCAGTTACCCAGCCCTCATGGGAGATGCTTGCTCCTGCATAGGCTGTGCTTTTGTATCTTCCAGGAAACTTTTCAGGAGAGGCTGGGGCAGGAGGTACAACCCGGTCCTTAGTGTCCTCCAGTGGAACAAGCCAACTGGACTTGTCACCTTTAGGCGTCTGTGGTTGTAGGGTAATGGGTAATTCCAACTGTCTCTGGAGCCACTCTGGGATTTGAGTCTCTAAGCTAGCTGCTGGGACTTGTAAAAAATCCTTCCTGTCTTTTCCCAAGATCACAGTCTCTTGTCTTCCCCGTGAGCTTGTCCTGGGGGGTACTTCAAGAAATTGAGTAGCCCATCTTCCTTTCAGCTCCCTCAGGAATATTTCCCCTTTTTCCCCTGGGGGCACCTGGTGTGGAATTACTAAGTGGCTTTTGTCTGTTAATGTAGAATCTCTCTTTCCATCAAGCAAGCCTTCTTTCTTAAAAAGTATTTTCTGTCCAACTATACCCTCCCTCTCCTCAGCAAGAGCTTCAATTTTCCACCATGGTTTGGGAAAGGCTGCTTTCGATTTCAACACTCTTTCCTTTTTTAAAAGCGAGGTGTCTTTAAGTCTCTTCTTTTTCTCCTTCTTCCTCTCCTCCTCTTCCTCCTCCTCTTCCTCCTCACTCAGGCTCTCTTCCTCCTCCTCACTCAGGCTCTCTTCCTCCTCCTCACTCAGGCTCTCTTCCTCACTGAGACTCAATTCCTCTTCACTGAGGCTCTCCTCTTCACTGAGACTCAATTCCTCCTCACTAGGGCTTTTTTCTCTCAGGCTTTCCTCACCTGGGCTTTTTTCTCTCAGCCTTTCTTCTCTCAGGCTTTTTTCTCTCAGCCTTTTTCCTCTCTGGCTTTCCTCACCTGGGCTTTTTTCTCTCATGCTTTTTTCTCGCCAGCTTTTTTCTCTCCGGCTTTTTTCTCTCCGGCTTTTTTCTCTCAGGCTTTCCTCACTTGGGCTTTTTTCTCTCAGGCCTTTTTCTCTCCTGCTTTTTTCTCTCAGGCTTTCCTCACTTGGGCTTTTTTCTCTCAGCCTTTTTTCTCTCAGGCTTTCCTCACTTGGGCTTTTTTCTCTCATGCTTTTTCCTCTCCTGCTTTTTTTTCTTGGGCTTTTTTCTCTCGGGCTTTTTACTCTGAGACTTTTTACTCTGAGGCTTTTTTCTCTCAGGCTTTCCTCACTTGGGCTTTTTTCTCTCCGGCTTTTTTCTCTCAGGCTTTCCTCACTTGGGCTTTTTTCTCTCATGCTTTTTCCTCTCCTGCTTTTTTTTCTTGGGCTTTTTTCTCTCGGGCTTTTTACTCTGAGACTTCTTACTCTGAGGCTTTTTTCTCTCAGGCTTTCCTCACTTGGGCTTTTTTCTCTGAGGCTTTTTACTCTGAGGCTTTTTTCTCTGAGGCTTTTTTCTCTGAGGCTTTTTTCTCTGAGGCTTTTTTCTCTGAGGCTTTTTTCTCTGAGGCTTTTTTCTCTCAGGCTTTTTTCTCTGAGGCCTTTTTCTCTCAGGCTTTTTTCTCTCAGGCTTTCCTCACTTGGGCTTTTTACTCTGAGGCCTTTTACTCTGAGGCTTTTTTCTCTCAGGCTTTCCTCACTTGGGCTTTTTTCTCTGAGGCGTTTTTCTCTGAGGCGTTTTTCTCTCAGGCTTTTTTTGTCCGGGCTTTTTTCTCTCAGGCTTTCCTCACTCAAGCTTTTTTCTGTCAGGCTTTCTTCACTCAAGCTTTTTTCTGTCAGGCTTTCCTCACTCGAGCTTTTTTCTGTTAGGCTTTCCTCACTAGAGCTTTTTTCTCTCAGGCTTTCCTCACTTGGGCTCTCTTCTTCCACACTAAGAACACCCTTCTCATCTTCCCTGGCCTTGTCCTCCTCCCCAACATGCCCCAACTCTTCTTGGATGAGATGTCCCTCCTCTTCTTCATCTAGGCCCTCCTGTTCACTCAGCTTCTTTTTCTTCTCAGCCAACCTCTTTCCCATTTTCCTTTTTTGGATCAGCCTCCTTTTCCTTTGTTCCTCAGTCAAGTTCTGTAAGTCCTCTTCACTCAAACTGACCTTTCTCTTCAGGTACCTCCTTTTCTTTTTCTTGGGCTCAGCCTCCTCTTCCTCTTCACCTTCCTCTATCCTCTCCTTTTCCTTCTCCTCCTTAGGCACCCCTGCACTTTCTGGATAAGTTAAGCCTTTCTCCATTTTCTCCTCAGCCCATTCCTCAAAGAGGCGACGTCTGACATTGTCCAGCAGCCACTTCAGCTGTATCTTTCCTGGCTCTCTGTCTTCAATGTGCTTGCTGAGCTCTGCTAGCTGCTTTTGCTTTAAGAGCTGTCCCTCCTGGAGCCTCGTTAGCAGTGTCTCTACCTGGGCTCTATCCAGGGAAATGGCCTCCTGGTTCTTCCTTAAGAACTTGCAGTCCTCCTCCAAGTGGGCTTTCTCGGTCAGCCTGTCACCTTCTCGCTTTCTCTCTTTCCCGGCCTGCTTCCTCTCTTCAGTTTTTACCCCCTGTTTCTTAAGAACTTCCCATCCGCGGCCAACAACTGTAATAGCAGGGAGCTTATGCTCTTCTGCTGGTATGTTTGTCTCCCCCAAAGGCATTGAACCTGCTTCTCTAAGTATCCCAGCCAGGTCCCTCAACAGTTTCGTCTCTTTCGCCTCTAGTTTTTTCTTGGCACCAGCTTCCATCTCTTTAGGAAGACCCCCACTTTCCACAGCCTGTTCCTTAACTGCCTGCTTTCTTTCTTCTCTGCCTTTTTTCTTATCCTTAACAACATGCCCCCGCTTCATCCTAAAGATATCGGTTAATTTCCTCTCTCCCTGGAACAATTTATCTTGTTTTTTCTTAATTTGTTCTTCTTTTAAGGTTACTTCTGTCTTTTCTTTTCCTAGCCCCATTCTTTCCTTGGCTTTAGCCTGGTTTTCCTGTCTCTTTTCCCAGTCTTCTGGGTCAATATCACTTCCTCTTTTTCCTGGAACTGGCTCTCGAGTTCACCAGCCTGAGGACTCTCCTTTTGTAGCATCACTTTCTCTTCTTCTGGAACCAATTGTTTTTTCTGTTCAATCTCTTTCTCCTCCTCCTGGAACTGACTCTCCTCTTTCTCACTCTGTAGAACTGGTTTCTCTTTTTTCTTGGTTCTCTCTTTTCTTCCCTCAGTTGCTTTCTCCCTTTTCTTTGCCTGTTTCTTTTTTTCTGCAAGCCATTTCTCCTGTATTGTCTCGTCTTCCGGGACTACCATTAATCCCACCCTTGGCCGCTGTGTTATTTTCACAGGCTCAGGCTCTTCTTCCTCTTTCAGAGTCAGTTGACTTCTTAGAATGGATAATCTTTCTCTTTCAGCTCTCCATTTCTCTTCTTCGGCTGCTTCTTTCTGTTTCCTCACTTCCTCCTCTTCTTCCTCCTCCTCCCCTTCCTCCTCTTCCCCTTCCTCTTCCTCCCCCTCCTCCTCCCCCTTCTCCTCTTCCTTTGCTAGCACCATTTTCTCTTTTTCCCAGAATGTTCTCCTGTCTCCTTCAGTTATCCTTGTATCTTTCTGGGCTCTTCTCTTTTCCCGGTAAGCTTTTCTTCTCCCTTCCCAGGTGGGCCTAACTTTCTTCATTTTTTCAAAGTCTTCCTTCTCTCCTAGGTCCAGTCTCTCTCTTTCCTGAGCTAAATGTTTTTTCTCCATGGCTTCCTCTTCCTCTTCCTGCTCTTGTCCCAACTCCTGCTCTGGCCACTCTTCCCACTGTTGCTCATCCTCTTCCCTGACTAGTCTATCAGCTTCTTTTTCTTCTTCTGTAGGCCAATCCTGTTTTTGAGCCAATATATCCTCTTGCTCTGTTGGGCTCTCCCTTTCCAAAGATGTTTCCTCACTTTCTTCCTCAAATGTTTCCTCCTCTTCTGGAGAATATGTTTCCTCCTCACCCTCCTCAGTTCTCTGTTTCTTCTCTTCCTGAGGCTGTAGCCTCCTTTCCTCAACTTGTTCCTCTACATCTGGGATCAGTTGCTTTTCTTCCCCAGGCTCTTCCTCTTCCTCCTCTTCCTCTCCCTGCTTCCTCTTTCTGTGCTTCCTCTTTCTGTGCTTTCTCGGTTGCCTGGCCCTCATGTTCTCCTCATGGGCTTCCATAATCTTTTGCCCATCCCACTTTTTCTTTTCCAGGGCCATCGTTCCTTCTTCTGAGACTGCTTCCTTTTCTTCTTTATGTAGCTTCTTCTCGTGTCTAGGCAGTTCCTTTTCTTCAAGAGCTAACTTCACGTCTTCTGTACTGAACACTTCTTGGGGGAATTCATGCATTTCTTTGTCCAGCATCATTGTCTTTTCTGGATGGGTTGGTTTCTTTTCATCCATGATCCGTTTTGTCTTCTTTTCTTTTCTAAGTTGTTTCTTCTCTTTTCTAGTTAGACCTATTTCTTCTTGAAGTAACTTCTGGTCTTCCATAGTTAACAGCTTTTGAGGGGCAGCAGGTATCTCTTCGTCAAGTGTTAGTGTCTCCTCTGGGTGGGCTATTTCTTCTTGAAGTGACTTCTGGTCTTCCATAGTTATCAGCTTTTGAGGGGCAGCAGGTATCTCTTCATCACGTGTTAGTGTCTCCTCTGGGTGGGCTGGTTCCTTCTCATCTGGGATTAATTTTATTTTTTCCTTCTTTGTTTCCTTGGGCTTTATCAATCTCTTTTTCTCTTTAAGCTTCATCAACTCCTTTTTGTCTTCAACTCTTTCTCTTTTCTGTTTGCCTGGTTTTCTAGTTGGTCCTATTTCTTCTTGAAGTAACTTCTGGTCTTCCATAGTTAACAGCTTTTGTAGGGCAGCAGGTGTCTCTTCATCACGTGTTAGTGTCTCCTCTGGGTGGGCTATTTCTTCTTGAAGTAACTTCTGGTCTTCCATAGTTAACAGCTTTTGTAGGGCAGCAGGTGTCTCTTCATCTCGTGTTAGTGTCTCCTCTGGGTGGGCTATTTCTTCTTGAAGTAACTGCTGGTCTTCCATAGTTAACAGCTTTTGAGGGGCAGCAGGTGTCTCTTCATCACGTGTTAGTGTCTCCTCTGGGTGGGCTGGTTCCTTCTCATCTGGGATTAATTTTATTTTTTCCTCTTTTGTTTCCTCCGGCTTTATCAATCTCTTTTTCTCTTTAAGCTTCATCAACTCCTTTTTGTCTTCAACTCTTTCTCCTTTCTGTTTGCCTGGTTTCGTGACCATTGCCTTACTTTTCTTTTTCTCCAAGGGCCAATGACTGTCTGAGACATCCATCATCTTTTTCTTGCCTTTTGGAGAAGATATCTTGTGTTTCTTCAGAAAGCTTATGTCCTTTTGAACTGGCACTGGCACTTCCTCCTTGATAGCTTTTTTAGCCACCTTTCTTCTAGGGACAGATGGTTCCTGCACAACTGCCTTAGGTTCTGATGGCATGGTTCGTGAGACCCTTCTCTCAGGACATATGTCTTGGAAGAGAGCCAAGCTGGGTTTGTCGGTGAGCACCACCTCAGCCAAATCCTGCAGTTCTTTACCCAGGTCCCTTTCCGTGTCTGGATAAGAACTCGCTATTCTTGAAGTGAGAAGGTTGCAGATATCCTCTCGCCAAGACTTCCTGTCTAATTGGCTCATACGCCCGGGGGTCCCCGCCAACCCATGACTCAACTTTTCATATGTCTTCATTGTGTCTTTTTCTGGCTCAGTAGGTGGTAGGAGTCCCTTTTGGACTTCTTTCTTGGGTGTTTCAGCAGCCATCTCTGAAAGACCCTCTTTCAGCTCCTGCTGTGCTACTTTTTCTTTTCTCACTGCTTGTTTCAAAAGCGTTTTAAGGTAAGTTTCTCTTTGCTTAATGGTCGCTTCTCTATCTGTGGCTCCCAGGATGTCCAGGACCTCTTTGACTGCCTTCATCCTTACTTCCTGTTTTTCCGTGGTTTGCTCAGAGCTGAGCTCTGGCATTAAGAAAGCATCCTGGATTTCATCTTGAAGGAGTTTCCTAGCCCTTCTTTGTTCAATTGATATCATCGAAGGCACCTTTTGCAAATCTGCCTTTTTTCTCTTGGACACTTTCAGGGCTTTTCTAACTGTGAGATATTGGGAGAAAAATAGTAAGAAAATGTAGCAGTTGTGAGACATTCTGTGATAGTTCAGTGAACTTTGATTAGAGTAATAAAGGCAAGGGGACAAGGCTTTAGAATTTACCAATGCTCACACTCCCCCTCCCCCCAAACAGGGTTTCTCTGTATAATCTTGGCTGTCCTGGAACTTACCCTATAGACCAGGCTGGCCTTGAACTCACAGAGATCAGCCTGCCTCTGCCTCCTGAGTACTGGGATTGAAGATGTATACCACTACTTCCCGGCAATGCTCACACTTTTATCCAGGTTCAATATCCTAAAGACAGCTTTGGTAATTGCCGCTGGGTAGACCTTTCTCAAGAATACTGCTTCCTGTCACCAGCCCCTCCCACTTCACTGTTCCCACTTTTTATGTACCTTTGCCTTATTGGCCCTGCCTTAGTAAGACTGGCCCCAAGGAGGTCCCACACATCATCACCCCATACATACCAATCTTTCTGGTCTTTTCTTGAACACGTTTCTTTCTTTTCTTCAGTCCATCAATCTTTTCAGATTCTGACAAAGGTATAAATGCTTGTTCCGCGGCTGTCTCAAGTTCCTCAAGGGTCACCGAATCAAAGGAAAAACGGAGTGAACTGCCTCTGTGCGACATGGTCAGGTCTTCATTTAACCGCTCCTTCACATGAGAGATCAGGCAATCCATGTCGCTAGCTTGAATTCTCAGCAGATGGCTTAGAGAGACATCATCAATCATTTCTTGCCTACAAAATAATGAGGAAAGGAAGACAACACTGAGCAAGGGACAAGACAAAATTTAAAGAGGGAAGGGCTGGTGGTGGTGGCAGCGGCTGCAGTGGTAGAGACAGTGCACACCTTTAATCCAGCACTCAGGAGGCAGAGGTAGGCAGGTTTTTGTGAGTTCAAGGCCAGCCTGGCCTACATAGCGAGATCCTGCTCAAAGAAAAGGAAGAAGGAAGGGAGGGAGGGAGGGAGGGGAGAAGGGAGGGAGGGAGAGAGGAAGGAAGAAAAGAGTGATGGGAGAGATGATTCAATATTTTAGTGTTAAGTGCACTGGCTGTTCTTCCAGAAGACCTGAGTTTGGTTCCCTGAACCCACATGGTGGCTTACAATGCCTGTAACTCCAGCTCCAAGGGATCAATGCCTCCTGCTGGTCTCTGCAGGCACTGCACACACATGGTACATATACATACATGCAGGCAAAAAAGTCACACACATAAAAGAAAAGTAAAATAAATCTTTAAAAACACTTTGTTTTGGTTTTTTGAAACAGGGTTTCTCAGTATAACAGCCCTGGCTGTCCAGGAACTCTCTCTGTAGACCTGGCTGGCCTTGAACTCACAGAGATCCATCTGCTTCTGCCTCCCAAGTGCTGCACTTAAAGGCATGTGCCACCACCAGCTGACCTGAAAACATTTTTAGAAGAAACAAGAGAAAAGAGAACAGGAAATTAAAGGAAATAGAAGAGGAAATAAAGGAGAAGGAAAAAATTATAAAGCACAATGGAAGAGGCAGGGATAAAGTCATTTAAAGCAGACTAGACCAAAGTAGAACACAGAGAAAGAAGAAAGAGGAGTAAATGGAAAGAAAAATATCCTTTTGGCCCCAGAAGAAATCTGGAAAAGAGATCTTTTTAACCCTTGAAGCCACCCAGGCAAAGCAGTAAAAGAAAAGAGAAGAATGCAGGGTTGATTGTTTTGTTGTTGTTGGTTTTTTTGTTTTGTTTTGTTTTAATTTTTAGAAGGTCTTGCTATGTGGTACAGGCTGGACTAAGCAACCCAGGTAGGCCTCAAATGTGATCCTTCTGCTCAGGCTCTTAATTGCAGTACCATATCTGGCTTAAGAGAGTTCCAGTAATTTATAATTTATTGTTGTGGTTGCATTTCTTTGGTTGGTTGCAGAGATTTTTTGGGGGGATTTTTTTTTTTTTTTGAGACAGGGTCTCATGAACTCCAGAACTCCTGTGCCTGCCAAGTGCTGGGATTCCGAGCATGGTTTAGAAGTTTAGGGTTGAATGCTTAGAATTGTTCCTTCATAATTCCTGACAGCAGGAGTGTGATAAGGCTCACCTCAGACAACTGAAGTATAACCTAATGCTTGGGGTGTAGTCCATAGCCAGTCCAAAGGGTGGATGGAGTAGTGCAGAAAACCACATAAGACTTCCTCTGGAGAAAATGCTTACTGGTGTCTGTCAAACTCACACCCTCAAACTTCAACATGCCATAGAGCAGGCCCTTCCATGATCTCTGGGTTTCTGAGGCTTAAGCCTTTATTGGTGGTACCCACCATTCTCTTTCTCCACACCCCCACAATCTTTGGCTCTTTTTGAGGTGGTATCTTGATGTCAAATTCTTTATCCAGCTGCTTGAGCCTCCCAAAGGCAGGATTACAAAGCATCTACCTCCATGCCCAGCTTGAGTAATTCATATTGAAATAAATATTGAATTCATATTGAAATATTGAATATTGAATAAACAAAGGCTAAAAATAAGACTGTATGGGCTGGAGAGATGGCTCAGCAATTAAAAGCATTGGCTGCTTTTATAGATGACCTGGGTTCAGTTTCCAGCACCTACATGGTGGCTTACAACCATCTTGAAAATGTAGTTCCTGGGGGTTAGACACCCTTTTCTGACCTTCATAGACACCAAGCATTCATATGATATACACATACATGCAGGAAAGGCACTCATACACATAAATAAATCTTTGAAAGAATAACGCTGCCCGTCTGACAGTGATTGAGGAGTATCCAGAGGGCTTGATGTCATTTGCCTACAAGATTTCATTCATGAATTTGCCTTCCCAAGTTGGTATTTTCAAGAGCTCCCCTGGTTTTTCTGCTTTCCCCAGATCTCTGTGACCCATTATGTCACCAGGAATGAGTGGGCTTCCTCAAGGAGAGGGGCTAATCTAGCTGTCAGGGTAAATGCATCTATTTGTCCATCCAAATCCAGATTTTTCTCTGAAAGCACAATACATTGAGAGTGTGTATTTTGTTTTTTAGAATTATCTATTTTTAGAGAAAAAATGATTATTTATTACATTTTTTCCTGTATGTGCCTGTGTCATGGTACACGTGTGGAGGTCAAGAGACAACTTTGGGGAGTCGGTTCTCAACTTCCACCATGTGGGTCCTTGTGTACAGTTCCTCAGGCTTGTCAGGAGCCACCTTTACCTCTGAGTCATCTCACCAGCTGTGGTGGTTTGAAAGACAATGGCCCCAAAGGGAATGGCACTATTAGAAGGTGTGGCCTTGTTGGAGGAAGTGTGTCACTGTAGAGGTGGGCTTTGAGGTCTCCTATGCTCAAGATACCACCCAGTGTCTCAGTTCACTTCCTGTTGCCTGCACAAGATGTAGAACTCTCAGCTACCTCTCCAGTACCATGTCTGCCTGCACGACGCCATGTCCCACCATGATGATAACAGACTGAATCTCTGAACTATAAGCCACCCCAATTAAATATTTTCAACCATGGTCATGGTGTCTCTTTACAGCAATAGAAACTCTAACTAAGATAACAGCCCAAATTTTTATTATCTATCTATCTATCTATCTATCTATCTATCTATCTATCTATCCATTTATCTATCTACCTACTATCTTTTTATTTTTGTCTTCAGAAAGTAGAGGGAAAGGGAAAATGGTAGGTTATGATCTGTGAGGCACCATACACGATAGTGCAGTTCCAGAGTGACGTTTCACTGCATGTCACCACTGCCTCTGAAATCAACACATACCATGAAGGAGTCATCCTATGTGGTCATATCTTCTATCTTGGGGATTAATATCATCAAGTGAGTAATGAAAATACAAGTCCAAGGCTCCCTAAGACACTTGAGCCATTGGATGCCCTTGAAACTGGGAATTCCCAGAGTCTTGTTTTAAAGATTTGAACTACAGATACAGAGAAGAGCATAGAGCTCTTGTGTTCTTGCACAATACAAGACCTTGCACCGTGCAGGGTTTCTTCTGTGGTGGACTGTGTCCTAACTTCTCATTGTCGGTTTTGCACATGCTCAGACTTGCCTACCTCTGAAAGGTAGCTGATGGCATTCATGTCCTTGCCTGTAACAAATTCAGTCCTTTTTTACCTAGCTCAGAAGTTAAGAAGTCCATGAAAACATGCATATTCAGATTTTTGCTTGGCATTTCCAGGTGTTTGTACACCCCTTCTTGTATTCAGAGTTCCAGTGCTGATTAGCATTGAATAACAAAGCCCTGATCTAGCTTGTCCTATCTGGTTCTATGACCTATAGAAGACTGAAGCTTGTCCTGTAAACGGTTTCCTGTTAAGAAGAGAGTGACAAGGGGCTGCTGAAGAGATGATTCAGCAGTTAAGGACACTTACTGCTTTTGCAAGGGACCTGGGTTTGGTTCCCAGCTCCCCTGTGATGGTTCACAACCACCTGTGACTTCACTTCAGTTCACCCTTGTAGTGTAGAAGAGCCAGCCAAAGAAACACACCCTGCCCCTGAAACCAGAGCCAGCCAAAGAAACACACCCTGCCCCTGAAACTAGAGCCAGTGAAAGAAACACATCCTGCCCCTGAAACCAGAGCCAAAGAAACACACCCTGCCCCTGAAACCAGAGCCAAAGAAACACACTTTGGCTCTGAAACCAGAGCTAAAGAAACACAGTCTGCCCTTGACGAACTGAGCATGAAACCAACCAATCCCTCAGCAAGAAAATCGGTTTATTCCTGAGCACAAAATCCAGTCAATCTCTGAGCTTGTCCAAGCACAGGCATTAAAATCCCACCAACTCTCACCCTGAAAATCTTCACCTTGGAAAAACCCCAACCCTAAGGAGCCCTATATAAGTCCTGCACCTGTTCAGTTGAGAGCTGCCTTTTCCACCCTGGCAGAGGCAGCCGCTCTGATTCCTCCCTCCCAATAAATCTCTTGAATGAGTTTTGGGTGAAGACCTTTGGCTGGAGTGGAGCACAGCGGAGAAGTAACAACTTTCGCTGAAGCAGGAGCAGAATTGCTACATCCCTGAGAGGGAACCCCTTAGCAGAGTGGAGTTGTAACAACTCTCTTGGACACGGGGGAGATGGAGGAGGGGGGTCATCCCCCATCAGAACAGAGCTGTAGGTATTGCGTGGCTTCCAACAGCCAGGATACCTTTCCCTTCAGAGCTGTAGGTATAGCCTGGCTTCCAATGGCCAGGGTACTTTTCCCTTCAGAGCTGGAACACTTACAGGAATAGCCTGACTTCTGATAGCCGGGATACCTTTCCCTCCAGAGCTGTAGCATTACAACCCTCCTTTGACCTCCGTGAGCAGCAGGTACACACACACACACACACACACACACCGTGTACATACATAAATGCAAGCAGAACACTCATACATATATAAAATAGAATAAATAACCTAAAATAACAAAGTTAAAACTGAAAAAGAACAGAGTAACAGGGTTCTGTCCATACAGTCTGTACATATGCTCATCATTTTCCCTTCTGGGCTTCAGCTTGGAATTCCAGATTTCTGAGGAGAGACCATTTCCTAAAAACCCAAATCAGAACTAGACACTTGGGTGGCTGAGGCAATAGAATCTCAAGTTCAAGGCTAGCTTGGGCTACATAAAGTGTTCCAGGCCAGTCTAGGCTATGTGGTGAGAGATGCTGTTTCAGAAAACTACCAAGCAAATAAAACAACTCTGAAACCAGATGAAAGCCGGATCAGGAAGAAATTAGCCATGTTCTGGTCTTGCGTGAAGTTATTAATAATATCATTTGCCTTTTTAGGCACCATGCAGGAGACTCCATTGGACCTTGTAGTGTATATTTTATTGGTGAATTGTCATGTGCTTCTTTAATATTCACTCGAAAGCCAGTTCTGGAATCCAGAATGACCCCTATCATCAGACCCAAGCATGTTTATGTTGAGAGTCCTCCAGAACTCATGTTGCTGTCCCCACACCAGCTCTATGACAGAGAAAAACAAGCAGTATTAAGCACTTTGCCTTTGAGAAAAGCCCAAAGGTGAACTGTTTCCAGCCAAGGCTAGTATTTATTTACACCATCGTATAAAATGTCTGTGGTGGGAAGAAGAACTGAATCTCAACCCTGGAGAGGAGGTTCTGGGCTGTGACAAAGTCCTGATCAGAACAGCATGACTGTTTCAAGGCTTTCCCAAGCTCTTTCTGCCTCCAAGTGAGTGATGCCATTTATATGTGGCTGTGTGTTATTTACTTGGAAACCATACAGAGAGGACTCTGCACTGACTAGGACTCTCAGTCCAGCTGCCTTAGCAGGGTTTCCCCAGTGGACTTCTGCGGGATGTTTGTAAGCTCCTGATTCCATGTTACCTTCTATTTGTTTTTCTCAATTGGGATGCTTCAGTGGTTTCTGTTGGATATTCGTAGCACCCAATTTGATGGTGCTTTAAGATATATCTGCTGACTCTGTCCACTACTTGTGACTTACTCTTTTATATTTACTTACTATTTACTTAAATCCAATCATTCAAAACCAAAAGTATGACTATCATAAATCATTCTCTAGACCAAACAAAACATACATTTTCCCTGCATCTTCTAGACTCAGAAGTATTGATCTTTGTCCTGGTGATGATGGAGCAGACCAGCAGTAATGCTTCTGGGATATTAATCCTGAAAATAAAGTGGTTTTGATACTGTTTGTTCTTTAGCTACGTCTACTCTTCCTAAATAGTCCTTCCTTCTGCTCTCTCCAGGGCTTCAATTTGCCATCAAAAAAATTATGAGAAACCTACTACTGTAGAAATGTCATGAAATATATACATACATATGTGTGTGTGTGTGTGTGTGTGTGTGTGTGTGTGAAAGGAATTTAAATGGAGTCACCATAGAATGGGGGAGATGATGCCCTCAACTAGATATCTTACAGCATCAAGTAAAACCTCCAGTACCAGAGATGGGTTATTTCCTGTTGAGTCATTGGCCAAAGGGATCTGATGCACCTCCCCAAACATCACAAGATATTGCCAAGGCTATTGGTTGTTCTCTACAACCTGATGGTAAGTAAGGTCCTATTGCTGAAGAAACTCTTACATATAGACTGAACATGGAGAAGTGTAGCTGGTGCTCAACTAGAAGCTACTTATGTTACCCTGGCTGTCCTGGAACTCATGTAAAACTATGGAGACCAGGCTGGCCTCAAACTCACAGAGACCCACCTGCCTCGATCTCCTGAGTGGTGCTGGAAGTAAAGGTGCGCAGTATTCCCAGTCCGGAAAATTTATAAAGAAAAAAATAGTCAGGCATAGTGGCCCACTGCTTTAATCCCAGCACTTTGGAGGCAAAGGCAGATCTCTATAAGTTTGAGGCCAGCCTGGTCTACACAGTGAGTTCCAAGACAGCTAGAGCTACACAGAGAAACCCTGTGTTGGAAGATATTTGTTTGCAATGATACTCTGAGACTGCTAATAAAATTTTTATTATTAAGAATCAGGCCGGGCGGTGGTGGCGCACACCTTTAATCCCAGTACTCGGGAGGCAGAGGCAGGCAGATCTCTGTGAGTTCGAGGCCAGCCTGGACTACCAAGTGAGTCCCAGGAAAGGCGCAAAACTACACAGAGAAACCCTGTCTTGAAAATCAAAAAAAAAAAAAAAAAGAATCAGAGGGTAGTGTCAGTGATTAGCTGACCAGAATAAGCCATAGAGGTTTTGGAGGACCCAGATAGGGGGCACAGGAAGATATAGGGAGGGGCTTAGAGAGATTTGCAGCCTTTTCCATCTGGGAAGCATTGGAAGACTTGGGGTCAGCTGATCATCCCTCCACTGCTCTTTGGATCTATCAGATTTTTACCCCAATATCATTATTAATAATAGAACAGTACAGGTAAATGCTTTATCTGGCGTCCAACACCATGCAAGATCACGCAGTGGCTTTTAAAGCCACCACTTCACCGTGCTGCTGAAGGTCACTAGCTTTTCCCCATGTGGGCTTCCCAGCAGCAGTCTCCCTGCACTCACCGGGCCAACATCCCCCAGGTCATAGTCACAGCCACCCAATGCCAGCTCTACAGCCCCCTGAGTCAACCAGCTCTGTCACCTAGGGGGCCCATGCCCTCAGACCCCAGCTGCACATGAACAGCTGCAGGTGCCCTGGCCTGTGCATCACAGTGGCTAGCCCAGCTGTTTGGATACCCCACCACAGCCACTCACTTCAAGAGCTGGCCTTACACCAGCCCTGTGCCTCTCAGCGGCACAAGCACCTGGGATGAGCAGAGTTAGCCCAGCTGCCTGGACATTCCATCCTGAATACCCCGTTGCCTCCTCCCCCCCAGCTGAGAACCGCTGCTGTATCTGACACACAGCTCCATTATTGCTATTGTGGAAAAATTAAAAAGTCAGCATATCTGGTGAGACACTTGAGAATTCTTTTTTTTTTTTTCTTTCATCACTTGATACGGCACAAATTCTTATCCTAATAGTGAAAGGTTTCACTAAAGCTTGCCCAGTGTTTGGGCAAAACCAAAACTTATTATAAGCCACAGTCATCCTAGGGTCCCCCCTGCTATATAGCCTCCCTGGTTCTGTGGGTTGCAGTCTGATTGTTCTTTGCTTTTATATCTAGTATCCACTTATGAGTGAGTCCATACCATGTTTGTCCTTCTGGGTTTGGGTTACCTCACTCAGGATGATATTTTCTAGATCCATCAATTTGCCTGCAAATTTCATGATGTCATTGTTTTTCTCTGCTTAGTAGTACTCCATTGTGTATATGTACCACATTTTCTTAATCCATGCTTCCCTTGACAGGCATTTGGGTTGTTTCCAGGTTCTGGCTATTACGAATAATGATGCTATGAACATAATTGAGCATGTATCTTTGTGGCATGATTGAGCATTCCTTGGTTATATATATGCCCAAGAGTGGTATGGTTGGGTCTTAAGGTAGATTGATTCACAATTTTCTGAGAAACCGCCATACTGATTTCCACAGTGGTTGTACAAGTTTGCACTCCCACCAACATTGGAGGAGTGTTCCCTTTGCTCTGCATTGTCTCCAACATAAGCTGTCACTGGTGTTTTTGATTATAGCCATTCTGACAGGACACTTGAGGATTCTTAAGGTGGGAATTAGGTTTTATTAAAAAAAATATATATATAATCTTTCCCACATTAAGAATAGGGAATATTATGATGCAGGTAGTTAGGTCTCTGCATGGGTCCACAATGGATGGTTCAAAAGTGGAAAAGTTAAATGAAGGGGTAACAAACTTATCTGGGATTGACATGTTAATTAGAATTATTAGTTTGGTAATTAATATTTTATCTTTTAAAAAATGGTTTGATATCTGTACCAAATATGAAAAATTGACTGATAAGATACAAGCCTTAGAAAGACCTACTAATGAAACTAATAAAAATGTTCACAGAGACAGAGGACTTTAGAGAAGAACCTACTATACCAATGCATGATGAAACTGAAGAGGAACGGCCCAAGGTTATTAGAAAACCAACCTTAGTTTATCCAGTTACCATACAAGAACAATCACCAGATGATAGACACCCCCAAGGCTATGCAGAAGTTAGCTGAAATCCTGTAGAAATGTTAGATTTGAGGAGATTTAAGGAAGCATTTGTTTCATATGGTATACATTCCCCTTTGTGAATCAAATGTTAAATTCATGGACAACTTGGAATAGAATTATCCCCCAAGACAATATTGGAACTGGTCCTCAGTTACAATGGAGAACATGGTGGAAGGAGGAACCTAGGGTCATAGGACAATGAAATAGAGCTAAAGGAATTGGTATTTCCCAGGACCAGTTTCTCAGTGGAGACCAGAATGCTGATTTGCAGAGACAGTTTAGATTTGATGGTCACACCTTGGCCCTATGCTGTACACAGCTTCGAATGCCTGGCACAAGGTTAAAGAATCAGGTCAGAGGACCAAGTCATTAACTAAAATTATACAAGACCCCAAAGAAGCTTTCACTGATTTTGTTTTGCAAAGATTGACCTCAGCTGTAAATAAAATAATATCAGATCCAGAAATTAGACAAATATTAATTGAATCTTTGGCTTTTGAAAATGCTAATTCAGAATGCAAAAAGGTGATTAGACTTTTAATATCAAGACCAGCACCCATAGAATGGCTCTAAAATACAACTGATATTGGATCTCACACTTATGATGCTCCTTGATAGGAGAAGTGATTTCTAAATATTTTTAAAAAATCAAAAGTTCAGATGTTTTAATTGTGGTAAACAAGGTCATCTGAAAAGGGATGGTAGGCAAGGCATTCCAAGAAACAACCGTTTTTTCTAGAAATGATCCCAAACAGGAGACACCAGCCTCCTGGAGTGTGCAGAAGGTGGGGCAAAGGCCAGCACTGAACTAATGAATGCAGATCAACAAGGGACAAGCAAGGTAAACTTTTGACATTGGGAAATGCTCTGGGAAGCCTCTCACAGGCCCCCATGTCAAATTTGATTCAATCATTTCCTGTCACCATGGGGGAAACTCTTTCACAGAGCAATTAAAGAACATAATGCCTGTTGTTAAAAACCAATACCGAGCTGGGCAGTGGTGGTGAATGTCTTTAATCCCAGCACTTGGGAGGCAGAGCCAGGGAGATCTCTGTGAGTTGGAGACCAGCCTGGTCTACAGAGTAAGATCCAGAACAGCAACCAAAACTACACATAGAAACTCTGTCTCCAAAAACAAAAACAAAAACAAAAACAAACTGCTGTGGATATCACTCTATATAAATAAAACACGAATGGCCAGTGACCAGGCAGGAAGTATAGGCGGGACAAGGAGAGAGGAGAATTGGGGAAACAGGAAGAAGGAGGAGAGACACTGCAGCCACCGCCAGGATAAGCAACATGTAAAGACGCCAGTAAGCCACAAGCAACATGGCAAGGTATAGATTTATAGAAATGGGTTAATTTAAGATATAAGAACAGTTAGCAACAAATGGTGCCCAACGGCTCAAGTTTCCATCTTAAACCTGAGAATATTTAATAACCAATTCTAAACAGAGCCAAAACCAGGTTCCTGCTTTATGTCTCATACAGGCAGCTTGACACCACAAAACATGGGTTTGAACTACTGGTGGGTTCCTGGCATTTGCGTTTGACCGGCAGTATGGTGGTAATGAGGTGTCTGCCAGCGGCACATTACTCTGTGTGGTAGATTTAGTCTTTACTAGTATTAAAAAAAAAAAAAAAGGTTTCTGGGCTACATGCTGCTTTGATAAAAGCTTAGACCCACTATTTCTGAGACTTGATGACTTACAGAACTGGCGGAAAATGCCATGTTGGTAAGCTAAAATGGGCGGAGCCAGCAGCCACAGCACCATTTCAGTCTTAGAATACTACAGTTTAAAGCAATAGATTCACAATAAGACTGATTCAGATAAAATCATTTACAATGTGTGTAAAATATACGTAGGTTTGAAAGAGACAAAAAAAGATAAATTAATATAAAAAAGCCACGTAAAGATGAATATTACACAGAGAATCTGGATTGTGTTGTCTTTGGGATTTTTAACTGCAAAAAAAATTTGATCGAAAAAGATGTTGAATTAAACCAATATATATATTTTAAAGGTACCTTGACTTCAAAATTTGGATTTAAGGATATGTTGCTTTGGAAAAGAGGTTCTGCTTTTGTTTCCACAGAAAGCCAGAGGCTATGGATTTGTTCCAGATTAAGATACATCAGGTTTGACCAGCTAAGACCCCCTGAAAGATCTCCGATGACACCATGGCCCAGATGATCCAACATCCAGAAGTTTCAAGACAACTGGCTCCCACAATACAGCCTCAAGGACTACCCCATAGGCCTAAAATTTTCTTTGCGTCCCCATAAGATACAGCGCCCCCCTCCAGTAGGAAGTAGTAAGAGATGCTACGCCCAAATTCCCAAATATACCAAGCTGGCTTTAGAGGTGGAATGGGCTCACTCCCCATCTAACCCCAGACATATTGCTTAAAAAAAATGCTTAAGAGATTCTTGTGTCCCAAATCAGAAGAGCCCTCTGGTGTGGGACAGAGAAAAACCAATATTTTTATTTAAAACAGGTTGATTATAAATGCAATCTCTTTCTAAAAAAGAAAAGGGGATATGATATAGATATATAGGATATAGAAATGATAAGAAAAAGGGTAGATTAATGAACCTACTTTTAAAGAACAACAACTTGTTTAAAATGTTTTACATTGGTATAGATTTTAGTTTATGTTTAAAATGTTTTATATTGGTATAAATTTTAGTTTATTGATACAAAGTTAAAAGTTAATTTTGTTATCCTGTATATATATATATATATTTCTATTCTTATTTGAGGTATTATGTTTATGTAACTCATTTAAAATTGTAATGGATAATTAAGAAATAGATTAATAATTAGTCATCTATGATAATCATATTTATAGCCATGTTAGTTAAGTCTTCTAGGTATACATAGATATATTTCAGATAGATAGGTAGTCTTCAAACACTTCAAAGACCTACAGAATATGACATTTAAAATGTTTTAAAAATTTAGATGTTCTGGACAGTGAGACATGTCTGCTCCTGACAACACTGGATTTATTTCGGAGAGGAAGATGGACATCAAAGACACTCCATATGGAGTTTATCTTCACCTTGGCAAAGATAGCCATTCGGGCAAGAAACTGTTCTTGCCTAGACTGCTTGATCGACTGGACATACAAGACCCATGGAAGGATGACCACTGAACTTTGCTTGACAAGATGGTCCTTCAGGTTCCTGCTTTGCAGAGAAAACTGCCAGACATTCTACAGGACACTGGAAAAATGACAGAGAGACTCTAGCCCTGTGAGCTGAAGACAGATGCTCCAACTTTACAAAGGAACATTAGATGACTGTCCAGGCTATCAGCTGTCTCCGACTACCCTGCAAGACTCCCAAAAGTTACATACATCCTTCTCCTATTTCTCAGGTAATATTATATCCTTCTGAGGTCTTTGATGTGGTTGAAAACCAGATAGTTATAATTTCCTCAGTTATGATAAAAGATAAGTTAGATATAAAACCTTAAACTCACAAATATAAGATAGATAGGACATCTTCTTTAATATTGTTACTGTAATTCTTGCTCAATAACTGTTTTGTTATATGTAATTTTACTATGTTAAAATTAAAATCTTCCTTTTTAAAAAAAGAAGAAAAGGGGAAGTGCTGTGGATATCACTCTATGTAAATAAAACTCTGATGGCCAGTGACCAGGCAGGAAGTATAGGCGGGACAAGGAGAGAGGAGAATTGGGGAAACAGGAAGAAGGAGGAGAGACACTGCAGCCACCGCCAGGATAAGCAACATGTAAAGACGCCAGTAAGCCACCAGCCACGTGGCAAGGTATAGATTTATAGAAATGGGTTAATTTAAGATATAAGAACAGTTAGCAACAACAAACAAACAAAAAACCCAACCAATAATTGTTCTAGATAACAGCACAGCTCCAATAGATAAAACAAAAATTTCAGGAGAGGGCTGGAGAGATGGCTCAGCAGTTAAGAGTACTGGCTGCTCTTCCAAAGGTCCTGAGTGCAATACCCAGCACCCACATAGTGGCTCACAACCATCTGTAATAAGATCTGGTGCCCTCTTCTGGCCTGCAGTCATATATGCAGGCAGAACACTGTATACGTAATTAATTAATTAATTAATTAATTAATTAATTAATTTCAGGAGAGACCATAAAACAAGTATTTTGGTAAACTTCTATAAATGATCAAAGACCAAAGCCAAAAATACAAATAAATGGCAGCTGGCTGCCATTGTAATTGAAGGTTTGGTTGACAGAGGCATGGATGTAACAATCATTTCACCAAAATCTTGGCATCCAGATTGGCCTTTTCAGGAGGTAAATATTCAGCCTGTAGGGATTGGAAATTTATCTCAGGTAAAACAAAGTCCAAGGTGGGTCCAATGTATAGGGCCAGAAGAAAAGGTAGGTAAATTAAAGCCATATGTGGGACGTGGTTTGTTACAATAGAAAACACAGATTAACACACGCCAATCTCAGAAACAAACCATAAAATAAAGGATACTTCAAAGAGAAACATTAAAAGTTATTATCAAAAACAGTCACCAACCTTTCAGGTTGTACATAAGCAGTGCACAACCGTTGTTGAGCTTTCAAAGATACCAACAGCCCTACCTTTAACATGGTTAACTGACACTAGGTGGTGGTACACGCCATTAATCCCAATACTCGAAGGCAGAGGCAGGCAGATCTTTGTGATTTCAAGGCCAGTTTGGTCTACAGAGCAAGTTCTAGGACAGCTAGGGTTACACAGAGCAATACTGTTTTGACAAAACAAAACAAAACAAAACAAAAAAAAACCAGTTAACTGACAAACCTGTCTGGGTGGAACAATGGACTTTAACATCAGAAAAATTACAGGCATTAGAACAGCTGATACAGGAGCAGCTAAATACTCAACATATTGAAGAATCGACCAGTCCTTCGAATTTTCCTATATTTGTCATTAGAAAGAAATCTGGAAAATGGAGAATAGAAACAGATCTAAGAGCTATTATTGAGGTGATTCAGCCAATGGGCTATTTACAGCCTGGAATTCCCTTGCCTTCTCTATTGCCTAAAGAACTATTATAGTGATTGATTTAAAAGACTGCCTTTTACTATACCTTTATAAGAACAGGACAGAAAAAAAACTGCCTTCACAGTGCCTACTTATAATAATTTCCAGTCTGTTAAAAGGTATCAATGGAATGTTCTTCCACAATGGATGTTAAACAGCCCCAATATTTGTGCCAATATTTTGTACAACAGCCACTGGAATTAATTTGTAAAAAGTCTCCTCACTCTATAATTTACCATTATATAGATGATATCTTCCTAGCTGATTCAGACACAGATACCTTAAAAAAATGTGTGAAGAAGTAAAGAAAAGTTTGCCTTGTTGGAAATTACAAATCGCTCCTGAATAAATACAAAGAGGAGATTCTATTAGTAACTTAGGATATGATAGGTTTACCAAAAAAATCAACCACAGAAAGTATAAATCAGGAGAGATCAATTACAAACACTTAATGATTTTTTAAAATTGCTGGGAGAAAATTAATTGGCTACAGCACACAACTGGATTAACAACTCAAGAACTAAGTAATTTATTTCAAATCTTACAAGATGATATGGACCTAAATAGTCCAAGAAAACTATCAGCTGAGGCTAAGAGAGAATCGGCTTTGGTAGGAGAGAAATTACAGGCTGCACATGTGGATCACTTGGCTCCAGAGCCTGATTGTATCTTGGTCTTACTACCTTCTATGCATTCTGCTACACAAATTCTTATGCAGAGAGAAGATAATATCTTAGAATGGATATTTTTACCATAAAAACGGAGTAAAAAATTAAAGGCCCATGTAGAAAAGGTTTCTGAATTGATTCTGAAAGGAAAACTGAGACTTCATCAATGAACAGAAATAGACCCATCAGAAATTGTGGTACCTTTTACTAATGCTAAAATTGCCTCATTGTGGGCAGAAAATGAACATTGGGAAACAGCTTGCAGTAATTAGTAATGGGAGAGAGATTAGCAACAAATATTCCAAAAGTAAGAGACTTCAGTTTATAAAGAGAACTAATAGGATCCTCCTTACATTGTACAGGGAACACCAATTTCTGGAGCCCCTACATTCTATATTGATGCAAACAAATCAGGAAAGGCAGGTTATAAGTCAGGAAATTTAAGTAAAGTGGCTCAAAGCACTAATGATTCTGTTCAAAAGTCAGAATTAAATGCTATACTCATGGTATTATTACATTTTCCAGAATCTCTTAACATAGTTACTGACCCTGAATATGCAGAAAGAGTTGTTTTAAATATTGAAATCACTGAACTTATTCCAGATGATTTGGAATTAACTTTGTTATTTATTCAATTGCAAGAAATAATCAAAAATAAAAATTTTCTCTTGTATATAACATATATCAGATGCCATATGGGTCTACCAGGCCCTCTAGTACAAGGTAATGATGAAATTGATCAGATATTGATAGCAAATATGCTAGAAATCTCAGAATTTCGTAAGTAACATCACGTTAATAGCAAAGTTTTGAAGAAAGATTTTTCCATCACCTGGCAACAAGCCAAGGAAATGATAAGGAAATGTCCTACTTGTTCTTTGTATAACCAAACTCTACTACATGCAGGATGTAACCCAAAGGGTACTCAAATAAATGAAATTTGGAAAATCAATGTGTTTCATTTTGTGGAGTTTGGAAGATTAATGTGCACCATACCATAGATACATATTCAGGATTTCAAGGGGCAACTGCTTTGAATTCTGAAAAGAATGATTACACATTTTTTAAAAGTTGTGGCCATTATGGGGATATCCATACAAATTAAGACTGACAATGCTCCAGTGTATGTCTCTAGTAAAAATGAAATATTTTTTGCATATTACAACACAAAGCATATTACAGATATACCACATAACCCTACTAGACAAGCAGTTATAGAAAGATTTAATTGCACTTTAAAATATATGAGTAATAAACAGAGAGGAGTAACAAAGACTCGCAGAGGTAGATTGCACAATGCTTAATTAACTTTAAAATTTTTAGATGCTAATGAGAAAGGAATAACAGCTGCAAAGAGACATTGGGTAGTAGAAAAAACTGCTGAATTAGATCAGCCTATATACTTTAAAGATGTGTTACCAGGCAGCAGTGGCAAATGCCTTTAATCCCAGCACTCAGGAGGCAGAACCAGGTGGATCTCTGAGTTTGAGGCCAGCCTGGTCTACAGAACAAGATCCAGGAAAGGCACCAAAACCACAGAGAAACTCTGTCTAAAAACAAAACAAAACAAAAACAAAAACAAAATTAATTTCCTTAGAATGGAAACCAAGATATATGTTACATTGGTGAGGAGGTTTTGCTTTTGTTTCCATAGGAAAAGAAAAGCTATGGATACCATCACAATTAATAAAGATTAAATCTGAACAGGAGAGACCTCTTGAATAGGAGAGGCAGTAGTTCATCAAACAACTTGGTCATTCAGTCTAAACTAACTTATGAGACTAACAAATGCCTTTCATTTGATCAGCTATAATGTACTAAAAAAGGGAACTCCCCAAAGTTAGGGTTGGGGCAAGGTTTTGTTTTTGTCTTTCCAGAAGAATAAAAGAATCCAACTAAGAAAACTGAAGACCACTGGACAAATGAGATATTTGAAGAAGAAGGGTGAATCACCAAGAGAAAATGTCCCAAGAAAAAGAATAAATTGGCCTAATGGTATAGCACACTTCCAACAGGATAACATTTCATAGATCTTCTAAAATGTTTGCTTCTTCTGTTCTCTACAGACATATAAGGCAAATGGTTTTATTGTAGGCCGAGTTCAATTAAAAATTAAAACTAGCATTGGAGCTAGAGTGTGGCTCTCTCTTTCTCTAAACTCAAGCATGCTTGTTAAAGAAAAAACCCAAAATCTCTATCTCATGTCAGATGAAGCACCTGGTATGGGACAGAAGGAAACCAAAATTAATGGACTATTCTATTGCCACTAATCTCATAATCCTTTGGTTTTATTTTGATTCTTTAACACTTTTCTTATGGTATAAATATTATCTCAAAATGTATGAGATTATATATATATATATATATATATATATATATATATATATATACTTTCTGTCATGATATTAATGGTTATATAGAGTACTAACTAATTCTAGAAACAGGCTTCATCTAGCTTCCTATACATGATTTCACGCTTGAGTCTGAAGCAGGTAACTAGGAACTAAGTGTGTGTACCCCAAATGTACTTAACAACTCTCAGAGATCTACTGCATATGACATTAAAATGTTTAAGTTTTCTGAAATGACCCATGATCATTCCTGGCAGTGACCTTTGAGGTCTCCAAGAAGAATATGGAGCCTGCAATGACAAATCCACCTGGACTGCAATAACATCATTAATCTGGCAAACACCACCCAAAAATTAGCTTTGGATTACAAATGTCTCATGCCAACTTCAAAGCAGTTAGCTAAGATGGTCCAGCCTCAGACTACTCCAGTCAGGACTTCAGATGAGCCCTGCACCTTCCCATCACACTGAGACTGGACAATAGCTAGCTCTCCCAGGACTTGATTGTTATCTTAATCTTCTCAGGGTCTCCTAAAGATGCCGTCGCCCCCAGACAAAAATAAATAATTTTAAGAACACAACATCCATGTTCCCAAGAGGTGAAATGGGTGGTTTTGGTTGCTCAGTGGGTTATGGATGTTTATCATCATTTTGGGGGGTTGGTTGCAAGTTGTTATTGGTCATGGTCAAGAATGAAACTAAGCAAAGGAGGTTAGATTAAGGGATCTCTTTCTGAAAAGATAAAAAAAATGGGGTGATAGGAATGACAGGATAAAAGCTCAGATTATTGAATCTACTATTAAACTAAAAAGCAACTATTAATTTCAAATATTTTACATTGACATGGATTTTTGTATATTGATACAAAGTTAAGGTTATTTTTGTTACAATATCCTGTATATTTATTTCTACTCTTGTTTAAGGTATTTTTGTATATTGATACAAATTTAAGATTTTTTTGTTAGGACATACTGTATATATGTTTCTACTTTTATTTAAGGTATTGTACCTATGCAGCTCATTTTAAAATAAGTTCTAGTCCTTGAAAGCTATTTGGGATAATAAAGAAAGACAAGTTAGTAGTTAGTTATCTATAACAATCAAACTTAAAGTCATGTTAGGTATGTTTTCAAGGTCAAACAGATATATTTTAGATAGAGAGATGGTCTTCAAACACTTCCGAGATCTACAGAATATGGCATTTAAGATGGTTTAATTACATAAGGGTTTTCATGACCGTGAGACACATCTGCAGCACCAATTTACTTCAGAAAAGGATGGCGGGCACTGAAGAAGCTCCATATGTAGTTTGGGTTTTTTGTGGCAAAGTTAGCCACTGGGCAAGAAACTTCCCTTGTCCCAACTGCTGATAATATGCCCTCTAAACTGGAAAAGCAGGACACAAAAGAAGGTAACTGCCAAACTTTGCTAAGACAAGGCAGGACAGTTCTTAAATTCCTGCCTCACAGAAAAGTCTGTCAGATATTTTAGACCTGTAGGCTGAAGATGGATGCCCCCAACATTGCAAAGGAACCTTGGATGACTGCCCAGGCAGCCAGCTGTCTCTGTGTTTCTATAGTTTTGGAAGTTGTTTGCTCTGCATTTCCTGTTTACTCAAGCAATGTGAAGGTCTCTGATGTGACTGAAAACTAGATAGTTATAGTTACAATTTTCCTTGTTACCGAACTCAGAAAAGAAACTCACAAAAGAGATGTAAAGTGTATAAGGTTGAGAGACATAAAAGCTTAAGTTGTTATCTAAGAAAATATTTTAAGGTCTAAAAAGATATTTCTAGGTTGGTAATACAAGTTATGACAGAAAGTGAATTAGGTAAAAAACTTTGGACTCATCAAGATGGTATAGATAATAGAGTATTTTCTCTGAATTTGCCAAATACAAATGTACTGGACAATGTGAATGTTAATTCTTACTTGATAATTGTTCTTATTGTATACAGCTTTACTTTGTTAAAGTTAAGATCTTTCCTTTTTAATTAGACAACATCTGATACTTGTTCTTATTGTATGTAGTTTTACTTTGTTAAATAAGAAAGTTAAAACCTTTTCTTTTTATTTAGGCAGAAAGAGGAATGCTGCAGGAAATCTTTTTGCACTGACACTCCCAGACTGCTAATAAAGTTTACCTTGAATTAGAGGGCAAAGTCAGCAATTGGCTGGCTGGAATTGGCCATAAGGGTTTTAGAGGACCCAGATAGGGGGGCAATGGGTGGCATGCTCTAACTCCTGTAACAGTGCTTCACCTTCATCAATGGCCGGTGACAGGACATACAAGGCAGCCTTCCTTGCCGTTAACTTCAGAGAAGTCATTTGAAGAAAATGATGGAAGACAAGCCTGGCGGATTGCTAGAACCATCAGTTACTGTCTCAGTTTACAATATATAATGGTTTACTGCTGTCACTGTCCATTCCTACAGATGATTTAGTATTTTGGAATAGAGACTTTTTTTTTTTTTAACAATACCATTCAGTTCTACATATCAGCTACAGGTTCCCCTATTCTCCCCCCTCCCACCCTCTCCCCTTACCCCCAGCCCACCCCCCATTCCCACCTCCTCCAGGGCAAATCCTCCCCCGAAGACTGTGATCAACTTGGTAGACTCAGTCTAGGCAGGTCCAGTCCCTTCCTCCCAGACTGAGCCAAGTGTCCCTGCATAAGCTCCAGGTTTCAAACAGCCAACTCATGCAATGAGCACAGGACTTGGTCCCACTGCCTAGTTGCCTCCTAAACTGATCAAGCCAATCAACTGTCACACCTATTCAGAGGGCCTGATCCAGCTGGGGGCCCCTCAGCCTTTGGTTCATAGTTCATGTGTTTCCATTCATTTGGCTATTTTTTTTCAATAACTGAGTAAAACCAAAATTTATTATAAGCCACAGTCATCCTAGGGACCTCCATGATATATATATATATATATATATATATATATATATATATATATATATATATATATATATAGAGAGAGAGAGAGAGAGAGAGAGAGCCTCCATGGTTCTATGGGTTGTGGTCTGATTGCAAAGGGAACACTCCTCCACTGTTGGTGGGAATGTAAACTTGTACAACCACTGTGGAAATCAGTATGGCGGTTTCTCAGAAAATGAGGAATTGAACTACCTTAAGACCCAGCCTTCCCACTCTTGGGCATATACCCAAGGAATGCTGATTCATACCATAAAGATACATGCTCAGCTATGTTTATAGCAGCACTATTTGTAATAGCCAGAACCTGAAAACAACCTAGATGCCCATCAACGGAAGAATGGATGGAAAAAATGTGGTACATATACACAATGGAGTACTACTCAGCAGAGAAAAACAATGAAAGCATGAAATTTGCAGGCAAATGGATGGAACTAGAAAAAATCATCCTGAGTGAGCTAACCCAAACCCAGAAAGACAGTCATGGTATGTACTCACTCATAAGTGGATTCTAGATATAAAATAAAGCACAATCGGAATAGAGACATTTGTACACATTGCTGATACGGGGCACAAGAGCCATTCACCAGTGTCTTGCTCTCAGCTTAAGTCCCTGAGGCGTTTCTCCTGCCCTGCTGCAGGCAGACCTGTGTCGGCAGGTGAGTTCACGAGCAGCCTTTCTGTGGGGACAAAGAATAACTGTACACAAAGTACAGAAGTCTCCCATTATGTGACAACATTAGTGCAATAAAATCTTGCATGAAGTTTAAAAATAAGCCAATAAAAATAATAAAGGCGAAAAAGAAAGAACAAGAGGATGGAATAGTCGTGGTGACACAAGATACTTCTTCGATTGGAAGATACATGAACTTAAATCCTGAAAATCCTTTTTTAAAAAATGGTCTAGAACTCAGGATCCTCCTGCCTCATCTTCCTGAATGCTGGGGTTCCAGGTGTGCATCACTGTGCTGGGTGCAATTTTGAAGAATCTTAAAGAAGTGAGGAAATGATTGGGGGGGGGGGACAGTTGTCAGAAGCAACTAGGCAGACCGAGGGGAAACCGTTGTGGAGCCGGGGAGTAAAAGACAATAAAAGGAGTTGAGAAATGGGGCAAAAAGCAGTCAGGTTCTGGAGACGAAGAGGAATCAGCAAAAGGGAAGCTCACATTCAACTTACTGTATTTCTTGGAGGGTATCTCGCCGTCTTAGCTGGTGTAACAGCATGGACTTGGTCTGGATGCCAGTGTATCTCGACATAAGGTATAAGACCCTAGTCCGCACAGTCTTATCACTGTCCATCAACCCCGTAGTCAGTGGAAGGGTAAAAACGTGGCTTATGAAGCCCAGCCTCTCTAGCATCTCCCAGGCTAGCTCACGGATACCGGAGTTGTAATGGGTTATATCTTTGAGCAGGCGGCAGGCTGTCTCAATACGCATCTTTGAAGGGATTTGGTAACTGGCGAAAATCTGTGTCAGAGCACCAAAATACTTCTTATATTTTTCTGTAGAACAGTAAACTGTGAGGTTGAGAATGGTCTCTACCAAATTTTCTACAAGCCCATCACTAAATCTTCTTCCTGTCCAGCTTTTATTGGACATGCTTTCAAGGATACCATAGGATTCTCTTTTCTCCTCTTGGTACATATCCCGTTTTTCACTTAACAGTTCCATATCTCCTAGACTCACAGATGACAGTGACCGGGATCTTAATTCAAGTGCATCCTTATCCTTATCTTTGTAGGATAGGCTTAGATCATAGCGCAAGAAAACTGGGGTACCATTAGGCCAAAGGCGGCCACGGATCACTGAGTTAGGGATGTAGCAATCAGGAGCAAAGGGCCATTCCCGCCCTTGGCCAAAGAAGCTTTGGAACATGTGGTAAATGTTCAGTCCATCCCAGCCAGGTAGGTGTAACTGAGCAGGGATGGCATTAGGATACATCTGCTTGGAGTCAGAAGTATCAGCATACTTATCCTCCACAAAGTACAACCCAGGTCTCTTGTGAGCTGTGATGGGTATTTGTTTGCCTTCCTCAACAACATGGGGCACAGTGTCATCAAAAGCAATGGCCCGTTTGTTGACAAGGGTGTCTAGCCCCTTAAGTTCCTGAACACTTTGTTCCAGGTACATAAATTTGGGTACAAATATCACTTCAAATGAAAAGAAGAAACTAGGAAGGAAGGGCTTCGGGATTTCTTCTATTTCATCTTCGATGTTTAGTGTGTTTAGGTGCATCAGCCGAGTAAGAGGGAGTAACTTTAGGCAGGACACTATGTAGATGCTCTGGTTGAAAGTCAAAAGCAGGTCACCTCGATTGTTGGCAAAGCAGGGTGAACCAAAATGCAGTTCGGAGTCAAACTGAGTTACCAGTTTCCCACGGAAGTCCCAGATCCGGACTGATCCATCAGTGGCTCCTGTGACAAAGAGTTTCAGGGAGAGGCAGACATCAAAGGAAGTGACAGCACATTCGTGCAGACAGTTTGTCTCTCCTGACATAAAATTTTCTCTTGGTTGTGATGTTAGAAAATCTTTATAGTGCCAGAGAACCCAGCAGGAGTGCTCAGTGATAGCACCCACAGAACCTGGCAAGAGTACCACATGCTTCAAGGGATAAACACAGAGAATTTTACTGACAGGCTCTAGGGTCATGTTCTTCCCTGAACGCACCACCTTTGTGAGGTGTATGTACTTGTCCTTGCCATAGGAACACAGTAAAGGATTTTCTTCAAAACCCTCCGGGGTAGACAAGGCCAGCACTGCCCCGGAGTGGATAGTGTTCTCTGTCCGAATCGGGCAGTGCTTAGACAAGATTCTCACAATGCCGCTCTCGTGCCCACAGAATATCAGTCCTTTGTTATTATTGCCCAAATGGGACCTCCCGTAAGCCAGGCATTTTACTTTATCTCTGTAGTTTTCTGAAGTGCACACGATATATTTGGCTGTACAAGGGGAACGTGTGACATCAAACACCAGCACCTCTGGACTGTCTATTGCTACAAAGAGCTCCTCTCTCTCTGAGTGATAGACCCATGCCACAGCCTTATCCATGATAAGCAGAGGCCACGTAACAACCAGGAGGTCCCCTGTTACTGGAGACAAGAAACGCAGTAAACCGTCCTCGGTGGCACACAGGATACGAGTCCAGTTTCGGTCACAGAAGACCCTCTGTATCTTCTGCGGAGCAGAGCCGCAGATATTGAAGAGCTTGTAAAAGTGGGGCAGGCGATTCAGTGAGAAAGTAGAGGCACTCTGGCAGAAGAAAGTGTTGTTATCCATAAACTGCAGTTGTTGCAGACCTGTGCCAACGTTCAGCTGCCGCAGCAAGTTCCCGGAAGCAAGGTTCCACTCCTTCAACAAACCCTCTCTCCCTGCCGTGAACAAGGTGTAGGTCTCTGGCCGACTGTTGACGCACATCACTGATGAGGAATGGGCCTTGAAGCTGTGGAGGAAGTTACTGTTTTCTATACCCCAAGCGTGGATCTCTCCGTTCTTGTTTCCAGCGTAGAAGGTGTTCTGTGAAACACAGGTACAGGAGCAGGTGAGGGAGGAGCCGCTGGTTAGCGAAGTAAATGTCTTCACTTCTCTAAGCTGGCCTTGACCCTCCTGGGTAAAGACCCTCACCACACTCTCACACAGAGCCATCAGGAAGCCCAGGGATGAGTTCAGGGACAAGTCCTGTACAAGCTCACGACCACTCACGGGCACTTTTTGAGCCATCTGGAGGCCCTCGCCATTTGCTAAGATAAACCAGGTAACCACAGCTCCCGAAGTACCAGAAAACAGCACCCCAGTTTCTGAGTCATAGCAGAGACAGCTGATGGAGAAACGACAAGGCACTGTGCTCAGAGTGGCGAATGCCTGACGGTGGTCTCCGAAGAGCCGCAGGCGCATGTCGTCGCAGTAAGCTATTAACAGGCGATGGGAGCTCGCGTGGACCATTGATTTGATGGGTGGCACTTCAGCCATCATGGGAAACTTCATCTTCTTGACTATCCTTTTCTTTTCTTTATTTTTTTCCTGTATCCATAGTACTGCCTAGAAGAAGGTGGGAAACAGAAGCCTGGTCAAGCGGGAAGAGCATCTCCTGGGAGTGCGCTGTAAGGAAAAATGGCTGTCTCCTCTTACAGATAGAGGAAGGATTTGGCTTTGGGGGTTTCCTAGCACTAGATACTGGGTTTATGATAGAAGTCCCGAGTCCAAGACCATTTTGTTGGCCTTCAGTCTACTTTATGATGAACATGTATTCTTTGGGCCTGGAAGTCATCAGTGTAAAGGGGTCGATAATCTAGGTCGAACTCCAGCATGGAGCCAGGTATTAAAATGAACTGATTTTCCAGCTGTGGGGGCATAGCCTGTAATCCCAGCACCCAGGATGCTGAGATGGACAACTTCGACCACATAGTGAGTTTGAAGCCAGCCTGAAATACATAGGAAAACCCTGTCTCAAAGAATGAATGAGTGAACATATAATATGAATTTATTCAGAGGCATCCCTCTCACTCTGAAACAAGGACATTTCAGGCATGGGACATATAAACTGCATTATGAAGGAAGAAGCAAAATTGAAGTAGCTTTACTTGTATTTGTTTGTCATACTGTTCCAACCAGTTTAAGGCGATGAAATAGTTGGCATCCAGAGAGTAGAAGCACACGAAAAGCTTTTTCTGTAAATGATAAGACTCTTGGTACAGAGTCTGGTGCCGGTCACTCAGGACAATCACATTACGCCTGATGTCTTCCTGAATCTAAAAGAGAAAAATGACAGGTGCTAAGAAGTATGAGCAGACACTTGCTCATTAAATAAACACTGAGGGATTAATGAACATTGGTTTAGCTTGCTTGAGCCTAACTGATATTTTTTTGTCCTGCCAATGGAAGGCATTATTTGGAGACTACCTCTCCCCTAATTAGCCTCAGGCTACAACAGAATTGTTCTGGGCTTTTTCTTTCCTTAAAGAAAAACATTATAGAGGCTGGAGAGATGGCTCAGTGGTTAAGAGTACTGGCTGCTTTTCCTGAGGAGCCAGGTTCGAATCCCAGCATCCACATGGCAGCTCACAACTGCCTGGGACTCCAATTCCAGGGGATCAGACATACATAAAGGCAAAAAACACCAATTTATACAAAATAAAAATAATTAAAAGAAAAAATTATGGAACATTTCACAAATTTCCGTGTCATCCTTGAGCAGGGGCCATGCTAATCTTCTCTGTGTAGTTCTAGTTACAGTATATGTGCTGCCAAAGAAAGCACCTCTGACTTTCCTTTTTTTAAAGGATTTATTTATTTATATGTATTTAGTGTTCTGCCTACACACCAGAAGAGGGCACCAGATCTCATTATAGATGGTATGAGTCACCATGTGGTTGCTGGGAATTGAACTCAGGACCTTTGGAAGAGCAGCCAGTGAACCTCTGAGCCATATCTCCAACCCTTCTGGGCTTTCTTAACTAAGGTTCCAGAAGGAAATTAAGCCCTACCATCCCCTCATGGAATAAAAGGATTTCTCTAGTTATGTAGCCTTGAAAACTGAGAGGCAGCTACTCAAATCATTTCCTGTTTGCATGGTTCAGATGAGAAAGCCTAGTTGAGAATGGCTAGTTGATTATGTTCATAGTTTTGTTTGTTTTTGATTTTTCAATACTAAAGACTGGATCTAGAGCCTCCTGAATTCTAGGCAGAGGTTTTATCACTGAGCCACATCTCTACTCCCTCACTAATGAATTCTAGACAAGTGCTCTATTGCTCAGCCATGCTTTTTTTTTAATTTTAAAAATATTTTAAAATTTCAAATGTGTGGATATTTTGTGTATGTGCAAACTCATATGTATGTGCAACACCTGTGTGCAATGCCCAAGGATGCCAGAAGAGGGCATAATCGTCTGGAATTGAAGTTAAACAAGATCGTGAGCTACCTGATCGGGTAGTGGGATCCAAACTGGGGTTCCCTAGAAGAGTAGCAAATGCTCTTCATAGCTAAGTCATCTGTCTAGACCCCATCTGCCTGGTGACCTTGCTCTGCCTTGCTTGGGTTTGTAACTGAACACCTCAGAGATTCGGGAGGAACTTAGAGGTATAAGGAGATGGAGAGGAAGATAGGACTGGAGAACTTGAGGACGAAATGGAGGATGAGGAAGAGTCAGATGGGAAAGTACTAGACGGGTAAGAAGGAGATGAGAAGGACCTAGATGAGGCAGAACTAAGATGAGAGAATTAAGATAGAACTTAGAGGGGACGGCAGATAAAGGTAGAGACAAATCAGACAAGAAAAGATATAGGCTTGAGTATAGAACTGTAGCTGTGTAGATAGGATCTTATCCCAGAGAAATAAAGTACACGGACAAAGAGCTTGGTGTGCTTAGATTCATTTCCCGAAAATAATTCTCGCCATTTGTGAGAAGCTCTTCTGAGCCCCTGGGAAGTATATTATTAAGGCTGGTCCTATACTAATATACAAGACAGCCTCCCAAGCAATGGGATTACAGGTATACCCCACTACACCCAGTTCAATGAGTTCATCTTTTTTAAAAAAGATTTTTATTAATTCTTAAAATTATGTGTATCAGTGGGCAATGGTGCCACATGCCTTTAATCCCAGCACTCTGTGAGTTCAAGGACAGCCTGATCTACATAGCTAGTTGCAGGACAGTCAGGGCTACACAGAGAAACCCTGTCTTGAAAAACAAACAAAAATTATGTGCATGTGTGTGTGGGAACCTTCATGTATGCGGCAGTCATTCATTCATTGAACTATGTCAAGACTGAACTCCAGTGGAACATTCTGCTTCTGTGTGTGAGTAGGTGCACGGGTGTGCTAGAGGCATTGGACCTCTTCAAGCTAGAGTTACAGATAGTTGTGAGCCACAGGTGTGGGTTCTGGGAACTGAACTCCAGTCCTCTGGGAGAAGAGTATGCAATCTTAACTCCTGAGCCATTTTTCCATCCCCTTAATGCTCATGTTCTAATGTAGAAGAGAAAGTTGTTTGGCTATATGAAGGGAGCTCTCCATGGATGTTCATGTCTTATACATGCTCCATCCTCCCATGGCAGGAAGAGATCATTCCAACAGCCCACCACATGCATAGCTTTCCCACAAATCACCTCTCTGTCATTCAAGATGCCATTTATGATAGATTTCAAATTCTTCCACCCAGGAATAAGTCTAGGTGAGGGCAAAGTCTTAGAAACTTTCCAGTTCTTCTTAGTCATCTTGGAGTAAAGAACCTGGGAAAGATGAGAACATCTGACGTCAGACTGGAAATTAAGGGAACCGAGAAAAACATAAGTTACAGAGGGAGGAACAAGTATTTATCAATGGGAAAACTCCTCTGTTTATGTGTATGAGCATTTTGCCTCCAAGTATGTGTGTGCACCACATGTATGCCTGGTACCTGGGAGAGGTCAGAAAGGGAACCAGATTCCCTGGAACCAGAGTTACAAATGGCTGTGATCTGCCATGTGGGTGCTGGTAATCCAACCTGGGTTCTCTTCAACAGTTACAAGTGAGGCTGGGAGCTGTGACACATGCCTTTAATCCCATTTAATCCCATTACTTGGGAGACAGAGGCAGGCAGATTTCTGTGAGTTCAAGACCAGCCTGGATTACAAAGTGACTTCCAGGACAGCCAGAGCTACATAATGAGATCCTGTCTTGAAACAACAACAAAAATCAAATCAAGGATTTGAATTTTCCTTTCTCCCCAACCCCCCACCCTTGCCTAAGATAGGGTCTCACTATATAGCCCTGGCTGGTATAGAACTCACTGTGTAGACCAGGCTGGCCTTAAATTTATGGAGACCTACCTCATGCATGAGCCACCATATCTGGCAAAAAAAAAAAAAAAAAAAAAAAAAAGTTGGGTTTTGCCAACTAAAGCAATTCAAAAACTAAAGTCAGATAATGAAAATCAAAAGGCTTGCCGGGCGGTGGTGGCACATGCCTTTAATCCTAGCACTCAGGAGGCAGAGGCAAGAGGGTCTCTGTGAGCTCAAAGCCAGCCTGGTCTACAAAGTGAGTTCCAGGACAGCTGGGGCTACACAGAGAAACCTTGTCTCAAAACAAAAACAAAAACAGAGAGAGAGAGAGAGAGAGAGAGAGAGAGAGAGAGAGAGAGAAGAAAAAAAGAAAGAAAATCGAAAGGCTTTCCAATTAAAATTTTTTTTTTTTTTTTTGGTTTTTCGAGACAGGGTTTCTCTGTGTAGCTTTGCGCCTTTTCCTGGAACTCACTTGGTAGTCCAGGCTGGCCTCGAACTCCCAGAGATCCGCCTGGCTCTGCCTCCCGAGTGCTGGGATTAAAGGCGTGCGCCACCACCGCCCGGCTCCAATTAAAATTTTTTAATGCATTGTAAAACCAGTGTTCTGGCACTGTGAAAGGGTCATACTGAAATCAAGAGAGAGCGAGAGGCGAAACAGAAGCGGAGTCCCAGCAATTTACATTTATATCCTCTGGTTCTGCCACTTCACTGTTTCTCTTTTTTCTTTGGATTTCTCAGACCCAATAGTCCTATCTCACAGATAGCAGACATTGTCATGATCTCAGAAGGACCAATGCCATTCATCACACTTCCTCCTGGCAGTTTCTAATAGTGTACAATACCATAGGCTTCCCATTCACTCCCCATTCCCTCCACACCTTCACCATCCAGAGGACTACATACCCTTAATTCAAGAGACAAACTCCACTTACAGGTTTCCACAGAAGGTGAGTCACCAGCTCCAACATCATAATGCATTGGACTCTCCAAGCCCCCTCCCCCAACCCACACATCTGTGGGGTTCACTGACAGCACCAACTTCCCTAAGAACCTGAAACTTGAACCAGCCAACGTGCCAGTGCTGGGAGGCATGGGGACAGGGAAAAGGATGAGCTTAGAAAGACGGCATTATATTGCAGCAGAATGGAGGGGAATTTAGAGTAGCCTTTCATGACAGTGGATTTCTGAGGGCTGGTCTTGGGAGTCTTACAGTGTGGTGAGAGACCTCTGTTGGAGGTAGGGGCAAGAGCTGTGCATGATTAAACTTTGTGTTTACATGCCTCGACACTGTTCTAAAGGCCTGCCTGTGCAGCATTACCTAACTGCCTTAAGGTAGGGCTGATAAAATAATTAACTTCGAATTTTAGATACTAGGACACAGCTTGTTCTAAAAAGAAATCGCGGGCTCAGGTCTGAGGGTGTAGCTTAGTTGGTAGAGTGCTTGCCTAGCACAATCGAAGCCCTGGGTTTGATGGCGTACCGGACACGGTGGTGTACATCAGCAATCTCAGTACTCGAGAGGTGAAGAAGTTCTTCGTCCTCTGCTATTTCGGAAGTTCTAGGCCAACCCAGGATATGTGAGAGTTCGTCTCACAAACAAAACAAAACCAAGACCCACACAAAAACAACCACAACTAACAGAACAAAAAACAAAACAAAACAAAAACAAAACAACCCCCCCCAAAAAAACACCCAGAACTGCAGGGTCCCCCCCCCCTAAATTAAATGTTAATTGGTTGCCCAACATTTTTACTTGCTAACCCTATTTCAGTCATATCTCCTTCCTTCCCCGGGAAAGGAAAGCCCAGCCACACAACTAGAGGCACGGCCGGAGAGAAAGACGCCAAGCCACTGCACATGCATGGATGGGAAACGCAGGCCTTTATGACAGAGGCCCTGCATCAGCCGCCGGCGTGTAAGGGAGGGGCTCTCGGTGATTATCAGGGGTTTCTATGCTGCCTTTGTTGTGTTAACCCTGGAACCAAGCTCAGAGGAGCTATGGTCAAACCTAGCATCGAGATGAGGACGGGACCCACGTTTCTCCCTACTTCAAAAGCCCAAATGGATAGGTGTGGGGTCTCTGGAAGATAAATGAGAGGGAACCTCAGGTTCGCCTCATGGCCCTCCATCCTCTGGCCTAGGGATGCAGGGCAGGAGTAAACTAGTGTTCTCCCGGATGGGGTCGGAGTGGTGATGGGTGTGAGGTTAGCCCAGATCAATCACATTCGGTCCATCCTACGTTTCATGTTCTGCAAAAACCTCATTCCCACCAGCTTGGGCAGACAGACCACAAGATAGGGTAGTTACCACCTGACAGAAAGTTTGTGACACCCATCTACCACGCATGCGTGTAGCATGAGGGTAGGTTAGGCCATGAAAGGCGCTCAGGGGAGAGACAGCAGATGCGCATGCCCGCGCCGGCGGGAGGCGGAGCTATTCCCTTTGGGGGCTTGGAGGTCCCCCAGCTGACTGAGAGCTCATGGAGGTTCCACTCCTTCCCTCTGCGTGGGGCTTTCAACCTGCCACAGGGCTGACCTTCAGTCTCTGGCTTGGGAACCGCACCCTGCCACCATGGAACTATGTAGGTGTGACAACCTCGAGGATGGCCACTTGCACTCCCTTTAGTGGCGTGGCAGCAAGAAGACTAGATTCCACTATGTTGAGGAAATTTCTTTCAGGTACTACCTCTCCCAAGCTCTGGAGTTTCCCCCATTACTGGTTTAACCATTGGCCAGTGTTCCTTGGTGTCCGAGGTCGTAGTATTAAAGTCCCCATCCTCCTGGGCAAGGGGGCACATGCCTTTTTTTTTAATCCCAGCACTCAGGAGGCAGAAGCAGGTGGATCCTTGTTTTTGAGGCCAGCCTGGTCTACGTGGTAGTTCTAGGCCATCCAGTACTACATAATGAGGCTCTATCTCAAAAATGAAATTCCTGTCTTACCTTGAGTATGTATTAGATTGAGCAGTCCGCTCCACTATGGCGGCTACACACCGTTTTTGATTCCTCCTTCATGTTGCTGACTATTGTTTCTAGCAGAACTAAAATAGTTATAGTATGCCTTGAATTTCTCTTGTCTGGATCTCAGTTTATCTCAACCTCAGACTTTAAAATCTATTACTGTACAAGAATACTAATTACCAGAATAAGTTTTTCAAACTAAGGGGGGGAAAGGTTACTTGTAATTACCATGCTTAAAAATAATAATAATTTATTTTTTTTTATTATTATTGGTATTTTTGAGACAGGGTCTCCCTATGTGTTCTGGCTGTCCTGGAACTCCCTCTGTAGACCAGGCTGGCCTCAAACTCACAGAGACCCGCCTGCCTCTGCCTCCCGACTTCTGGGATTAGCGGCATTCAGCACCACACATGGCTGGCTTCACCATGCTAAATGTAATGATTGAGTTGTTTTCTCAACCTGCTAGGAGTCATTGACACAAAAGATCATTTCCCCTATCCCTTTATATACTTTTTGTTGTTGTTGTTGTTTAGACAGGATTTCTCTGTGTAGTTTTGTGCCTTTCCTGGAACTCATCACCGCCTGGCTATACTTTCTTGACTTACTCTTCACGATATCATCTTAGTTTTCTTTTTGTTTTTTGAGACAGTGTCTCTATGTAGTCCTGGCTGTCCTGGAACTGGCTATGTAGACCAAGATAGCCTCAAACTCACAGAGATCTCCTGTCTCTGATTCCCAGGTGCTGAGACTAAAGGCGTGCGCCACCATGTCTGGCTTCTTGGTTTCCTTTGAAACCCGTGACGTGTTCCTTCTCAGTCCCATGTCCTGCTTCCTTCAGTTCTGTCTGGCCTCTCGCTGTCTGAACTGTCCGTCTTCAATCCCTGTTCTTCTTTCCACCCACGTTCCCCTGGTCATCTCATCCAGTCTTATAAATCCTACATCCCCTTGATAGTCACTTTTAACTCCAGTCCAAATATGTCCGCTGGATTGCAGGCAGGCCTGTGGTTTTCATTCCCTCCTAGGCTAGCTTGTTTTCTGACAACTTGACACAAGCTAGAGCCACCCAGGAAGAAGGAACCTCAGTTGAGAAAATGCTTCCATCGAATTAGCCTATCGGCAAGTCTATGGGGCATTTTCTTTTTTGATGGTTGATGTTGAGAAACAGGTTTATTTCTTTTTAGAGTTTACAGTCCATCATGAAGGGGAGGCAAGGCACGAACTCAGGGCAGGAACCTGAATGTAAGACCTGAAGGGGAGGCCATGAGGAATGCTGCTTACTGGCTTGCTCAACCAGTAAGCAGCTTTCATAAACAACCCAGGACCAACTGCCCAGAGGTGGCACCTCCCACAGTGGTGTGGGCCCCCCACATCAATCATTAATCAAGAACATGCTCGATAGATTTGACTACAGGTCAGTCTGATGGAGGCATTTTCTCAGTTGAGGTTCTTTTCTTCCTGGATGACTAACTTGTGTCAGGTTGTCAAAAAACTAATCCAGTACACTTTCCTTCCAGAATTGTTCTTTTTCTAATTTCAGTTCAGAAATCTGCCATCAAAAACCCACATCAAGGACACACCCACACACATGCACATTCCAAATAAAAACTAATGGGCTGGAAAGATGGCTCAGCCAGAAAAGGCTAGGCTCACAACATAAAATAAATTACAAAAATAAATTATGGCACAGAGGGCTGGAGAGATGGCTCAGGAGTTAGGAACACTTGCTGCTCTTCAAGAGGTCCTGAGTTCAATTCCCAGCAACCACATGGTGGCTCACAACCACCTATAATAGGATCTGATGCCTTCTTCTGGCGTCCAGGAATACATGCAGAGCACTCATAAAGTATAAATAAAATTTTAAAACATATATGGCAGAGAGTAGCTGAAGAAGACACCTGTAGTAGTTTCAGTGAGAATGGCCCCCATAGGCTAATGTATTTTAATGCTTAGTTATCAGGGAGTGGAACTCTTTAAAAGAATTATAAAGATTAGGAGGTGTGGCCTTGTTGGAGGAAGTGTGTCACTGGGGGCGGGGGGCTTTGAGGTTTCAAAAGCCCATGCCAGGCCCAGTGTGTCTCTCTCTGCTGCCTGTGGATCCGAATACAAAGCTCTCAGCTCTAGGGCCATGCCTGCATGCATGCCGCCATGCTCCCCATCATGACTAAGCCTCTGGAACTATAAGCAACCCTCCAAATAGATGCTTTCTTTTCTAAGAGTTGCCTTGGTCATGGTGTCTCTTCACAGCAATAGATCACTGACTAAGACAACACCCAACATTGATCCCTGTCTTCCACACATGTACATGTGCACATGAGCACACATGAACAAGTATACTCACAAAAAAAAAGAATGGGCATTGGACTAGGTATGGTCATGCCCAGCCTGCAATCCCAACACTTGGAAGGCAGAGGTAAGAGGACCACCACAAGATCAACCCCAGTCTGGTCTACATAGTGAGATCTAGGCCAGTCAGGGTTAAGAGTGAAATACTGGAGCTGGGGAGCTGGCTTGTTGGTTAAGAGCATGCCCTGTTCCTCCAGAGGACCTGAGTTCAATTCCCAGCAACCACATACAGGCTAGATCCTCTGTGGGTACCTGTATTCATGTGCACATACTTGCACTTAATCAAATATATAGTAATAATTTTGTTTTTGTTTCTCTGTGTAACCCTGGCTGTCCTGGAACTCACTCTATAGCCTTGAACTCAGAGATCTGCCTGCCTCTGCCTCCCAGTATACTGGGATTAAAAGTGTGTGCTACCACTGCCTGGCTAAATATATTTTTTTAAAAGAATGTCATGTGACAAAATAATCCCCCCAAAAAGCAAGGGAAAGTGAGATTGTGTCTCAAACAAAAAATACAGAATAGGAAGTAGGCCTGGATCGTTTGCTGAAGCACCAAGTTGTAGACCAGCTGTTCTCAATCTTCCTAATGCTGTGACCCTTCAATGCAGCTCTTCATGGTGTGGTAATCCACAAGCATACAATTATTTTTGTTGCTACTTCATAACTGTAATTTTGCAACTGTTATGAAATGTCTATGTTTTCTGATGGTCTTGGGGGATCCCTGTAAATGGTTGTTCAAGCCCGAAGGGTCGAGACCTACAGATTGAGAACCACTGTTGTAGAAGGTCACCAGAGTGGGTCATCCTCCTCTGCTCTTGTGTCAGTGTGAGTCGGTGACTCCCAAACTCACCAGATTGAGATATTTCAGACTCCATGGGAGGATGGAAAGAGTTCTTTGCCTGGGACATCAGAGAGCTGTGCCTAAGGCAGTGGTCCTACTTGGGCTGTGAGTGGTATCTGTAAGCCATAGGGAATGGGGACTGCTGGAACAGACCTTGCTCTGTGCTCTGTATGATGAATATGACTTGAACTTCCATGGAAAAGCCACACCTGTGTTGAAGATTGTGGTGACTGGTTTTCTGATTTACAAGAGCTTCTGTAATTGTGGACAATTGGAATATATTGCAGCTTCTGAGTCAAAATTGTTTCGAGCTCTCTTTAGTCCTCCTAATAGCCATTTCATCCATCTCTGTATCAAAACTAACATCCCGTTGACTGTCATGTAAACCTTTCAGATTAACTCAGCAGATGCATTAGTTATTTTTCCACTGCTGTGATAAAACACCACAACCAAGGCAACTTACAGAAGGGAGGGTTTATTTGGGGCTTACCTTTCCAGAGGGGTAGGAGTCCATCTTCATCATAGTGAGGACTATGGCAGCAGGCAGGAAGGCATGGTGCTGGAGCACCTGAGAGTTCACATCTGGATCCACAAACAGGAAGCAGAGAGAACATCCTAGGGATGGTGGGAGACTTTGGAAACATTAAGCCTGCCCCCAGTGACATACCTCCAACAAGGTCATACCTCCTGTTCCTTCCCAAACAGCTGCCAATTGGGGACCAATCATTCAAATGCCTAAGACTATTGGGGGATCTTATTCAAACTACCAAGCCAAAAGCTAAGAATGCCATCAGGCAGCGCTGAGATCTAGAGCAGTTTTCTCTATCTATAACCTGCCTACCTGGAGCCCTGGCCAATGTGATTGGTTAAATCCATCAAGTTTTGATGATCTTTGTCCTGCGACTCTGAAAGTTCAAGTCACCACTCCCATGGTGGAACATGTCATTCAAGGCAAGCCAGCCAGGCCACAGTCATTCATGTTGGGCTCAAACAAACCATGTCTTACTCCCTTTGGGGTGAGAGTTGTGATTTTGCATTAACTATTTGATGCAAAACATGAGGCCACAAGAATGTCTATCCAAGAACTCACCTATATTGGTACCTGGTACCAGCATGGGCCCTTTGGGCCCAGCCATCTTTATTACCTTGTCAGGTGGATGATGGTGAATATTGTTAACCGGGAATTTTAGAACAAAAGCCTGGGTTCTGATAACCTCAGCAAACTAGTCTTGGCCGTTCATCTCCAACATGCCAATTAAAAAGACAAGATTAAAAGCAGAAAAAAGGAGATTTATTCCATGTGAGTACTTTGGGGAGAGAAATAGAGGGGAGAAGCGACTGCCACCCTCTCCATGCCCACCTTGAGGATACTGATTAGAGGTTTATTTAAAATAGCAGCAACAAATGCTTCAGAATTTAGCCAATAAACTTGTGAAATGTGTGTGTCTGTAAATTTTTAGACGTATTTATTTTATGTGTGAGTGTTTTTCCTGCATGTAGGAATTTGCAGCAAGTGCTTACCTGGTGAAGAGAGTCAAATACCCTAGAACTGTAGTTACAGATAGTTGTAAGCCACTGTATAGGAGCCTACATGCACATAGACATGCACATAGCACCTACACAAATAAACCCAATGCCTATACCTCTGGAGACATCTCTTGTCGCTATGCTGTGGCTAAGAAGCCCCAGAGATCAGCCTGTCTCCACCTCCCCAGTGCTAGGATCACAGCATGTACCACTGTACCTAGTTTTTTTTGTGTTAGTTCTGAGAATCAAGCCCAGGCCATGGCAAGCACTATTGACTGAGCTATCTCGTCAGCTCAGGTATATGTATTGGAGTAAGACTTTTTGGACAGGCTAAATTTGCTTAAAGTAGCAAATACATTCCTTAGAAAAGCATTTAAGTTAAAAATTGAGTCTTACAAACAAAAAAATATGAAGGAACTTTTTTTTTATTTGGTTTAGTTTTTGAGGCAGGGTCTCTCTGTGTAACCACCCTGGCTGTCCTGGAACTCACTCTCTAGACCAGGCTGGCCTTGAATCAGAGATCCACCTGCCTCTGCCTCCCAAGTGCTGGGATTAAAGGTGTTCACCACCATGCTCAGCACATGGACTTTCTAACCTAAGAGTCTATATACCTTAATAACCCATATTTCACTGGGTATGACAGAGCACACCTGCAATCCCAACATTTGGGAGGCAGAGGCAGGAGGATGGCTATAAATTCAAGGCAATCTGGGCCTACTATAGTAATCTGATTGAAGGACTTCATAATTAGGACTTTGACAGTTTCTCTCTCCTGAAGACTTACTTTCCTGTCTACTATTCATTCATTCATTCATTCATTCATTCATTCATTCATATATATTATATGTATAAAATAATTACATATAAGCAATATATATGATATGTAATGCATATATAAAATTTCACATAGCCCAGGCTGGTCTGGAACTGACTGAAGCTGAGGATGACCTTGAACTCCTCCTGACTCTGCACCTCACAGGTTCTGGTAGTATAGACATAACCCCTGACTCTCACCTGTATCAAACCCTAAAGGTGAATCTTCCTAGTGCTGTGGGAAATGAGCCTCTGCATGCACAAAATGTGATTCTTGACCAACCAGGGAAACCAAACCGAAGTGTCCTGGGAAAGCCACACCCATATTGAAGATTCTATGGACTGATTGGCTAGTGCTTCTGTGATTGACAAGAGATGAAATGTGGGTCAAAAGCCAAAATTGCCTTGGGCTACTTTTAGTCCATTTATTTATTTACTCATTATTTATTTATTTTTAAGACAGGGTCTCACTATGTATCCCTAGTCGGTCTGTAACTCATAGAGATCTGTCTGCTTCTGCCTCCTGAGTGCTGGGATTGAAGGCATGTGCCACCCACCACATTCAACTTAATCTGCTTTAACAGAAAGATTTTAAATATTTGTGTGTACATCTGCCATGTGGGTGCTGGCAGCCAGCTAGAAGAATGTGTTGGATTCTCAGGAGCTGGTGTTACAGTTGGTTGTGAGCAATCTGATTTGTGTGCTGAGAACTGAACCCAGATCCTCTGGGAGAGCAGGGCACTCTTAACTCTGAGCCATCTCCTAGCCCCTATCTTTAGACTACTTCATAGCCATTTTTAATCCATTTTTTCTTCCCTTTTGACTGACAGATAAACCCTTTAGAGTGTATTAACTCAACAGAGAAATATCTTCCACAAGCTCAAAGCTAAGAATGCCAGCACATAGTGTCTTAGAGTTTCTATTTCTGTGAGGAGACACCATGACCATAGCAATTCTTATAAAACATTTCACTGAGGCTGGCTTACAGTTCCAGAGGTTTAGTCCATTATTGTCATGGTAAAAAGCATGGCCGCGTGCAGGCAGACATGGTGCTGGAGAGGTAGCTGAGAGTTTTACATCTTCATCCGAAGGCAACAGGAAGTGAATTGTGTCCCGCACTGGGCATGGTTTGAGCATATGAGACCTCAAGCCCACCCCTAGAGTAACACACTTTCTCCAAAAAGGTCACACTTCTAATAGTGCCACTTCCTGTAGGCCAAGCTTCAAGCACATGAGTCAATGGGGGTCATACCTATTCAAACCACCACACATTGCAACTGAAACCTATAGCAGAGTTTCCTCTGCTTTGCAGTTCCTCACACACCTGCTTCTCCCTACAATGGATTGGGTAATTGCATTGTTTTATAGCCATCTTTGTTGTGTGACTATAAAGGTTCATGTAACTGCTTCCACAATGGCACATGTAATTCAGGGAAACCCAAATCCATGTTCCCGGGCCTTGGTGTTTATTTGGCTCAAAATAAATTATCTCTAATTCCCTTTGGAACAAGAATCATGTTTTTATATCAACAGTTAAAAATGTTTTAACCGGTGCTTGGCTTTCCTTGGCAACCCCATTACCAAGACACAGTAAGCAGCAACATTTGGATTTCTACCCCTGGTTGTTGACATAGTGTCTTTGCTGCCCTTATTCCACCTCTAGCATTGATAAATGCTACAGTATGGGTGAGTTTGGAAAACTTACACTATGTGAAAGAAGAAGGTTCTAGAGGGTCACATATATGAGACCCTGTATGTGCAATTTTGAGAATAGACACATACATGAATACAGAAGATGGTTTAGTGTTTTCCTATTGTAACAGGGCCCCAGGCCTTAGCATAACTGACTCCATGATGGAAGTGCCATTCAGGTTGTAAAACTCAGCATGTAGACAGCATCACCTAGCAAAAATGAAATCAAAAACTTAATCCATCAAAGTCCACAGTTCTGTAAGTCTCTAAATGTGCTAACCTTGCCTGTTAGCTTCTGTAGTTCTGTTTCTGGCTAACTGCTTTTGTTAACTGAAGTATGTCAGCCCAGGATATGGTTTTGGTGCTTAAAAGCTCATACTGAAGAAGGCTCAGTGCTACACTGGGTTCCCCAACACCCAGTGTAGTCTCCAACCAGCAAATAAAGACTTTCTATTGGCTTAAACCCATGTCCAAGCAGTCTTCTCTGGTGGATAACCCTCAACATTTCTGGAGGTCCCACCAGGATCCCAGAGACATGGGGTGGGAGTGGGGTCTCAGAACCCCTTGGAGCAAGGAAGAGTGCAGTGATCAGGGAACTCCTAGGGGTGCACAACCTGACATGTTCCAGGTCCCCAGGGCCCCTTTGATCAGATGCTCCCTAAAGCTTCAGAGGGGCCTGACAACTTCACCCCAAAAGGAAACAAAGTAGAAAGTCACCTGTCGGTCACCTCTGAGGTAAATCTGGTTAAGGCGCCTTGTGTTGGAGCCCTTAGGAGAGGTCAGACATGGCACCCGATCCAGTGTCTGGGCTCCATGTGAGGTGTCACTGGATCCCTCTGTCTGTTCAGGTGTATGACATGTGGTGGCCACCGCTGGTTGTCTGTACTGTGTGTGTGTGTGTGTGTGTGTGTGTGTGTGTGTGTCTTTCTATGTGTTTCTGTAAGTTTGTTTCTTTGTATTGATCAGTGGCTTTCTCTGGTATGAGAACCCCCAGCTTAAGAATTGTGCCCAACTCCTGTTGGGGATCCAAATCCCTTTGGCTCTGCCAGGTCACAGAGAGGGGAAGGAAAACCAGGAGCAGGAGCGCTTGCTTGTTTTGCTTTTTAGTTGCTTGACTCCTGCTCAGGGTCAGGGTTGGTCCCTGTGAGGAGGCGGGGAGGGGCCGGGCCTCTCATCCAGGCCCTTCCACTCCCAGGCCCTCTAACCTCTCCTGAAACTTGTGATTGATATGAAGACTGGGTTATGATCCAATCCCCACAGCCCTCAGGCCTGGACCTGGGAGCTGAGGGAGACAGATACAGGAAAGGTATCAGCTCAGACCAGCAACTGAGAGTCCATCTTGACCTTTACTTACTAGTGCCCACTTTAAATGTCTGGCTTTATTGGAAAAGAAAAGATGTGGGAGTTTATCTTTTGAGATGGGAATACAGAGTTTACAGTTCTCTGCATGCCCTGTGGCTGGGCCCCTGGATGTCAGAAACAAGGGAGTTTCCATTGTAAACACTGGGGGTTTATAAAATCTGAGGCTTAGCTCGGCATGGTAGCACATGCCTTTAATCTCAGCACTAGAGTCAGAGGCAGGTGAATCTTTGTGAGTTCAAGGCCAGCCTGGTCTACAGAGCTAGTCCAGGTCAGGCTCCAAAGCTACAGAGAAACACTGTCTCAAGAAACCAAAATATATAAATAAATAAATAAATAAATAAATAAATAAATAAAAAGATCAAAAACAAAACAAAACAAACAACAATAACAATAATAATAAATAAAACTGAGGCTTCCTGAAAAATTCCTTTAAAATATTCTGGCCTTTGGGAAACAGGAAAAACCTGGAGAATGAGACTCTATGCCAAAGGAAGGGACCCTGGGCATAGAGTTAATCATTCCCAGTCAGAAATCGGTCTGGTTATGCTTAGACACCTGGCCCCTGTACTACATAGGATAGAAACTAACCAGACTGTCAGCCCATTGTCTGTCAAAACTCTCTGTGACTGGGGACAGCCCAAATCTATGTTAGAGGTCTTACAAGGGGCTGAAACTTGTCTAATACCCAAAACCTTTGAGCTGCGCACTTCCCCCTATTCTGATGCCTGCTGTTCTGCCTTGTGGATTAATTCATGTGGATAACGATATCACTGGGCCGCTGAGACTACTTGGTGGGCATGTACTCATGGTTTGACTAAATGTGCCTCTTCTCCTGCTTTCCAAACTGAGTAGATGGGTTGACCAGGACCTCGAGGTATAAGAACAACAGTTAGATTCCTTTGCAGAAATGATCCTACAAAATCGGAGAGGCTTAGATTTACTTCTCATGAGATAAAGGAAACTATGTATGGCTTTGAAGAAGAAAAAACACTGTTGTTTCTATGATAATTGATCAAGAGTAATTTTTTAAAATTTTGTCATGGTGAGAGAGAGAGAGAGAGAGAGAGAGAGAGAGAGAGAGAGAGAGAGAGAGAGAGATATCTGACATCAGCAATGACTGGACCTTTAATTCTCATTCTAATTGGATTAACAGCAGGGCCCTGCATCTTAAACTGTATGGCCAATTATGTATCAGTTCAGTAAAATTAAGGGTCCTTAGACCAACTACATCTCTGTAGAGCAAGATGAGTCCATGATTTGACTCATTCAGTAAGACCAATGGGGAATGTAACAGGTCCAAAGACCTTAACACAACTGACTCCATGATGGAGGTGCCATTCAAACTATAAAACTCAGCACATAGACAGCACCACTGGCCAACATGAAAACAAAGACCTAATCCATCAAAGGCCATAGTTCTAGTAAAGTCTCTAAATACTTCCTGGCTTCTGTAGTTCTGCTTCTGACTAACTGGTCTTGTTGACTGAAGTATGTCAAGTCAGGATATGGCTTTTGTACTCAAAAGCTCACCCTAGGAAAGGCTCAAGGCTCCTCTGGTGCTCATCCCAAGTACCCAGTGTAGTCTCTAGACGGCTAATAAAGACTTTCTAGTGGCTTAAACCCATGTCTGAGCAGTCTTCTGCTGTGGAATAATCTTTTGTACACTGTGAAGACGTGCCATTCTGGTTGGTTTAATAAAAAGCTGAACAGTCAATAGCTAGGTAGGATTTCCAGGCACAGAGGATGCTGGGAAGAAGGGAGGAGACACCAGGGGACCCAGAGCAAGCAGCATGGGCATTCCAAAGTAAAGGTAACAGAGCCACATAAAAGAATGTAGATTAAAAGATATGGGTTAATTTAAGTTATAAGAGCTAGTTAGAAACAGGCCTAAGCTACTGGCCAAGGTTTCATAATTAATAAGTCTCCATGTCCTGATTTGGGAGCTGACTGGAGGGACAGAAAAAGACTCTACAGTCTTCTTTGTTGAATACCCCACAACACTATGACTGGGAATAATGGGGTGGCTGATGCTTGGCTGGCCCCAAACTCCCAATATTCATCTTGTCTCAGCCTCTCAGGAGCTTGGAATACAGATGTAAGTCACAACACTCAGCTGTTTTATTCATCATCTTAGATGGTTTGTAAAAGAATGATCTACTATTGTCTTTGGTCACAATTCTAGAAATAGAATTATTTATCAGCTCCATTCACTGAACTATCTGAACTTCATATTTACTAAAATTTCACCTTGTTTTAAAATACTTTCTTTTGGGCCAAGTGGCGGTGGTGCACGCCTTTAATCCCAGCACTGGAGAGTCAGAGCCAGGCAGACCTCTGTGAGTTCAAGGCCGGCTTGGTCTACAGAGAGAGATCCAGGACAGGCACCAAAACTACACAGAGAAACTCTGTCTCGAAAAACCAAAAGAAGAAAGAAAGAAAGAAAGAAAGAAAGAAAGAAAGAAAGGAAGGAAGGAAGGAAGGAAGGAAGGAAGGAAGAAAGAAAGAAAGAAAGAAAGAAAGAAAGAAAGAAAGAAAGAAAGAAAGAAAGAAAGAAAGAAAGAAAGAAAAAGGAAGGAGGGAGGGAGGGAGGGAGGAAGGAAGGAAGGAAGGAAGGAAGGGAGGGAGGGAGGAAGGGAGGGAGGGAGGGAGCAGGCTGAGCAAGCCATAACGTATTGTTCTTCCATGGTCTCTGCTTCAGCTCCTGCCCTGACTTTCTTTCATGATAGACTGTGAGCCATCTGTAAGGTGAAATACACCCTTTCCTCCCCAAGTTGCTTTTTGTCCTGCCTCATTATCACTGCGATAGAAGGTAAACTAGGATTAAGGAGTTGCCCATAGAATTTGGAATCTCTTGGTTGGTTGGTGTGTGTGTGTGTGTGTGTGTGTGTGTGTGTGTGTGTGTGTGTGTGTTAACTTTGTTCAAGGTTGGAACCAGTACCAAGCCCAGACCTTTCAATGACAGGTTTTCCAGCAGGGCTGCATTCACTTAGGGTGATGATTGAACAAGATAATGCTGATGAAAGTTAGCATCCCAGCTCTAATAGTGTAAAGCCTGCTACCTCAAAACAAGTCCTCAGTGGGTTCCATTTGTCTTTAGGAGAATAGGAAAAACAAACATTGAGGCCTATGTCACCCCCTCTACCATGTCTACCCAATGGGTCCTCCCAAGTGAGGGCCCCATCAGCCCACCTAGACGTGGTGTTAGAGGCAGTCTGGTCTCAACGCTGAGGATTTTCCAGGGAACTGGTTTCTGCTAACAGTTTCACAAGTAGGCATTGTCAAGGGCAAGGTGAAGCATGGGTGTCCTGAGTGCCAGGTCACTTCTGGGGGGGTCTGCCCTGCCCTGGTTTCATCATAATCTCTCCTCTTGGCCTGCTTAGTGATGTCCTTTGAGCTGGTCTCCTGAGCATGTTTCAAACCTCCTGAGTTCAGTCCTGTCGGCTGCCCTTTGTTCTCCAATGACTGAATCCTGTGGTACTGTTGCTTTGAAAACACTGTAAAGAGAAAGTGACTTCGTTGGAGTTCTGTCGGGATTTCCAGACTTCCTCCATTTGAACCACATGGTACCTGGCACTTGGGTCAGTCTTGGGGACTTTGGAGGGCTGCTGGATGAGTAGGCTGTGTTGTTAGGGACTTGGATATCTCAGAACCTTGACTTTGGCTCATCCAACCCAGAACAAGTTACCCTCACGTCATGGAGGAGACAGCAACAGCTGTGACTCATCTGCTGCCGAAATCTGAGAGATCAAAATATCAGTCACTTCTTTCTGTGACCTTTGTTTTCCTGCTTGCCCTCACCCTGGCCTTTTTTGCCTGTGCTTTCCTGGTCCTGGGAAAACAGAAGCCAAAATACATTCTAGCCAAGGACAGCATAACGGTTAGAGAAGTGGACCACCTGAAAATAGTGAATGTGTCCAGGATGTGGTATTATCAGTCAAGACTACTAGTGCCCAGTAGTGAAAACACAGTCATGCAGACTCCTTGGCTGGCTCCCATTGTGTGGGACGGGACTTTCCAAATTGAAATCCTGAACCAGCAATTCCGGCTCCAGAATGTCTCCGTTGGGTTGGTTGTGTTTGCCACTGGAGAGCATGTAGGCTTCCTTAGCATGTTCCTAGAGACGGCAGAGACATACTTCATGCAGGGACACAGGGTGAAGTACTACATTTTCACTGATCAGCCAGCTAGTGTGCCAGTCCTGAAGCTCCATAAGGGAAGGCAGATGGTAATTCTGGAAGCCCAGGGCTCTGCCCACCCCCTGAACACATACATCTACAGAATGCAGGTCATCAGCTATTTTTCCCAGTGGCGCTTTGCGAAGGAGGTGGATTACCTGGTCTGTGCACATGTGAACATAATTTTCTGCCACAGCGTGGGTGTGGAGATCCTGTCTTCCTTGTTTGGCACACTGCATCAACAGTTCTTTGGATTACCAAGGGAGTTGTTGGCCTACGAAAGGCAGCCTCGCTCACAGGCCTACATTTCTAAGGACGAGGGAGACTTTTACTACTCTGGGGCTTTCTTTGGAGGAAAGGTACTAGAGGTTTACAGGCTCACCAAGTTTTGTTATCAGGCGATGACAATGGACCAAGCCGATCACATCCAGGTCTTGCAGCATGATGAAAGCTACTTGAACAAGTATCTCCTTTACAACAAGCCCACCAAGGTCCTCTCTCCTGAGTACATGTGGGATAAGGAACTTCTGAAGAGACAGAGTTTTCAAGAAATTTTGCCAAATGGGGAAATACTTGTAAGAGTCAGCAAATATCCCAGGAGTGACGCTACCCAAGACTTCCTGAGAGATCCCAAACAGGGTCAGTGACAGAAACTTTCAGTCTTCTAACAGGCTGCCTGAGATCAGAACCAGTTTTTACTACTATGAGCACAGGCTTCACATTTCCAATTGGTTGGAAAGAAATGCTCAGGAAGAATTGCACCCTCGCCCCACCTGACCTAGTTAGCGTTCTGTTGCTGTGATAAAACACGGACCAAAACCCAGTTGGGGTGAAAGGGTTTATTTCAGCTTACAGGTTATAATACTCCACCACTGAGGGAAGCCAAGGCAGGTACTCAGGTTCCTGGAGGCAGGAACTCAAGCAGAGGCCATGGAGGAGCACAGCTTGCCAGACTGCTCCCGTGGTCTTGTTCAACCTTCTTCCTCACATAGCCTAGGACTACTTATCCAGGAGGCACCACCCACAGTGGGCTGGGTCCTCCCCATCAATTATCAGTTAAGGAAATGCCCCACAGGACAATCTGATGAAGATAATTCCTCAGGTGAGGCCCCCTCTTCCTTAGATGACTCTGGGGTGTGTCAAATTGACAGCTGAAGCCAACTGTGACACCACCCTCAAACCCAACTTTTTCAGACACATTTACCCCCACCTCCAGCACACTTTTAGGTGGGCTGATTTCTTAGGTTAGTCCCACGTGGTCTCCTCTTAACACCCCTTCAGGTTGAATGAGACTGGTTGGTAGCCTCTTGTCCTGGGGAGCCAAGTGTCATAGACAGCACCTTTTCCAGGAAGAAGGAGGCTCTCAGTTACCTGTCGCCTGACTCCCATGGCAGCATCACACAGGGGCTGCTTTGGTCTTTCGCCAAAGGTTAGCTTTAAGCCAAATAACTTCCTCTTCAAATTCTTTGTGTGTGTGTTTGTTTTGGTTTTCCGAGACAGGGTTTCTCTGTGTAACAGCTCTGGCTGTCCTGGATCTCACTCTGTAGACCAGGCTGGCCTGGAACTCACAGAGATCCGCCTGCCTCTGCCTCCTGAGTGCTGGGACTAAAGGCGTGCGTCACCACTGCTCAGCCCTCTTCCAAACCTCTGTGACAGTAGAAGAATTCCCTTGAATGTTTACTCCGATGTGATGCCAGATCAGGACCCTCTTTGCTCAGGCCTGGCTTCTGTCCATCTCAGAACACTGTCCCGTATTGACTGACAGCAGTGAGCATGCCTGCCAATGGCTTGTACTCCCCGTTCTCAGCTTCTCCATGATCCATGAGTGAAGGAAGATGATTTCCATCATGATCTGGCCTTGTTGCTTCAGGCCTGTGGCACATGGTGGAGGAGAGCCTCTCAAACACTAGCCAGCAGGAAGCAAAGACCAAGAGAGAGGGGGCCAGGCTATGGAGACAGAATTACCTTCAAGGGAGCTTCCTCTCCAATGACCTACTTCCTCCCACTAGGCCTGCTTCCTGATGTCTACACCATCCTCTAACAGTCCATTCCCTTGTGAATCGATCACTAGCATCAAGACCTTCAAGATCCAGTCATTTCCCCAAAGTCCCACCCTTTGATGATTGCAGCTTTGGAGACCAGCCTGCAACACACAAGCTTTGTTGGGATGGGGTAAGGTGAGGGTAAGATGGCGTATTTCAGATCTTGAACTAATGCTCATCTTACTGTCTTTCAGGGTACCACGAGGATAACAAGCTCGAAAAACTTCTATGTTGAGTCTGTTTGAAACTAAACTGTTGATGGAGATGAATCTTTGCAACTGATGCTTCTTCCTGTTATGTTGTGTTTTTAAAACTATAACTAAAACCCAGTCTTTATTACACAGACTCTAATAAAGCAGCCATAGCTCAGCCCTTGGTATCCAGGGTCTGTATATTGTGTAGAGAATGGATGCCTTTTGGGGGATCATGGGAGATGGTGAAAAGTAACGTGTGGTTGCACTGAGCGTGAGGACCCAAGTGAGAGCCAGAATACTTCTCAGCCCTGCCACTATGTATAAAGTAACATAATACGATATACGCAGTGATATATGCAATAGTCGCATGGCATTTACATTCAATAACATCACATATTTTGACAACATTTTTCTGTTCTTACCTGCTTCTGGCACCACTCTCCAGAGCCTAGTCATCTCCTCAAGTCTTTCTACAATCATGGTGTGTGTGTGTGTGTGCTTATAATAGCAAGGTTCTACACAGGAGTGAAAACATTCAGTATTTGTCTTTCTGAGTCTGGTTTGTAAATTGATAAGATGTGGCATACACACACAATAGACTTCTGCATAACCGTGAAGAAGAAAGTTATCGCATTTGCAGGAAAATGGGTAAAACTAGAGATCATGCTGAAACTGGCCAGATATTTTATCTGTCCAGAGCTGTTTACTCATTTGTAAAGTAGGCTTCTGCATTTTAATCTTTATTTTTTTAATTTATTTGTTTTATGTGTGTGGGTGTTTTTCCTGCATGTGTGTCTGTGTGCCTTTTGCATGCTGGGTGCCTATGAGATCAGAATAGGGCATTAGATTCCCTGGAACAGGAGTTACAGATGATTGTGAGCTGCCATGTGGGTGCTAGGAATCAAACCTGGGTCCTCTGCAACAGCAGCCAGTACTCTTAACCATTAAGGGCAGTTTTGTGCTGAGCGGAGGCTCAGACCCAGGGCCACGTGTGTGCTAAACAAGCCCTTTATCCGCTTAGCAGCACATCTAGCCCAAAGCGTGTACACAGAACCAGGCTTTAACCGACCCCCAAACATAAAGGTAGTGTGGATGGCCACAGGCAGGGAAAGGGCTGTTATTTCTCCGAAGGCCATCCCAGCAATTCAGGGGGTTCTGGAGATGGCCTAGGAGGGCTGATCTCAAAACCCATCTATCTACTGGTGGCATTTGCCATTTTCTGCTACTTCCTGAAGAGGCTGACCCAGTCTGCATAGCTCCGTATCATGGCTGCTTCTGCAGAGGTGGAGGAGGGGGTGTAGGGCTAAAGCTGACTCAGCAACAAGAGTAGAACTCCAGCAACTGACTTACTCTGGCAGAGTACACAGTCCAGCGGGGAAGGCTTGATCCCTCTAAGGCACGCTCCAAAACATTCAAGGCAAATAACTACCTTCCAGTAGGGTGTGGTTGAAAGGTAGGAACTGGGTTAGGCTTTCTCTTGCCAGGGTGTAAATGCTTCATGTCTCCTTGAGACTTTCCATTCAAAGTCACCTCTAATACCTCAGTATTAGGAGCTGGGGCATTTGGGAGGTGACCACATCATAAGGGTCCACCACGGATGAGATCAAGGAAAGGACTGGAAGAAGGTAGCTGGGACTGTTATCCCCTTGTCCCGGGACATCGTGAGTATCCTCGGCTAATGATACAGATAAAACTGTAGTAAGTTTCATCAAGAAAGTAAAAAGGAAGCTGAGCAAGGAAGTGCACACCTTTAATCCCAGTACTTGGGAGGCAAAGGCAGGTGGATCCGTATGAGTTCAAGGCCAGCCTGATCTACGCAGCAAGTTCCAGACTAGCCAGGGCTATATAGTGAAACCCTATCTCAAAAGAAGAAGGAAGGAGGAGGAAGAGGAGAGGTAGAAGAAGAAATTGAAATGGATGAATCTTGGTGGCACATGACTTAAGTGCTACAAAGAGGTGAAGGAAGACAGCTCCCTTCAAATCCAAGGCTTGCCTAGTCTACATAGTGAGATCTGGTCTCAAACAAAAGGAAGAAAAAAATTAAAAGGGGAAATACCAAATAATATCAGGAATCAGCAAGGACATCACTACAGTCTCAACAGTTAAAGAATAGCAAGTGAGGACAAACATCCTTCCATGGTGGAAACTAAATCCAGCCAATTCTTTCAAGCACATTAGGACAATATTTTACCAGTGTTAAATTCTTTCAGAGTGCTGGGATCAAAGGCGTGAACCACCATGTCCAGGTAACAAATCTTAAAAGGGGACACGCATGATGAGAAAGGACCCCCTCCACCCCACCCCAGGCGGTCAGGTGGTGATGTATCAACTATGGAATCCTAGCTTCTGCCACTGCCACACAGATGAGCCAAGCGAGTTTCTAAGTCTTAAATGCTCTTTATACTTATTTAAATTTGCTAAAGGAAGCGATGATAAAGCACTTGCCCAGTGGTGGTGTTAGGAAGCATGGCATCCGGGTAGATCAGTGTACCAAGTTCCCCTTCCCAGAATCCTTCACAACCTGGCCAGGCAGGCTCAGAACTCATGCCTTTCTAAGGCAGCCATGGAGAAGATACTTCAGACTTAGGGAGGTCTAGAGGGACCTATGTGTGATAGTGCTGAGCCACCAAGTAGGAAGGGGAGTGTATGTTATTGTGGAATATTAGTTTAAGGTGTGTTACATTCATTTATGCTGTGGAACATTTGTTTAATGATACAAAGATATGTTGCAGTCTTTTATGTTGCTTTTGTTTAACTCTGTGAAGCTGTGTTACTTTGTCTAAAACACCTGATTGGTCTTATAAAGAGCTGAATGGCCAATCGCTAGGCAGGGGAAAGGATATGCATGGCTGGCAGGCAGAGAGAAGAAACAGAAGGAGAAATCTGGGAAGAAAAGATCAAGGAGCAAGAGAAGAAGGAAAGGAAGACTCCAGAGGCCAGCCACCCAGCTACACAGCAAGCCACAGAGTAAGCAATAAAGAAAGGCATACAGAATAGAGAAAAGTAACAGCCCAGAGGAAAGAGGTAGGCGGGATAATTTAAGTTAAAAGCTGGCAAGAAGTAAGCCAAGCTAAGGCTGGGAATTTATAAGAAAGAATAAGTGGGGCTGGAGAGACAGCTCAGTGGTTAAAAACATTGGCAATTTTTCCAGAGGTCCTGAGTTCAATTTCCCACAATCACATGATGGTTCCCAACCATCTGTAATGAGATCTGGCACCCTCTTCTGGCGTGCAGGCAGAACGCTGTATACATAATCTTTTTTTAAAAAAAAAAAAAAAAAGAAGGAAGGAAAGAAAGAAGGAAGGGAGGAAGGAAGGAAGGAAGGAAGAAAGAATAAGCCTCCGTGTGTGTATTTATTTGGGAGCTGGATGGCATGTCCCCAAATAGCAAAGAGCCAAAAGAGTAAAATAAAAACCACCACCAACAGTATGTGGTTAAATGGCATTCGCTGTGCTGGCAGAAAGTGAACGTCAACTCATGCAGTTTGGTCCATCCCCTACCCAGAGCACCAGCTGCCTGGGTAGCAGTAATGGTGGTACCCAGAATTGGCCCATTGCCCCAATCCTCATCTCTCCTACCCTGACCTCCTATGAGCCTTGCCTCAACCCTGGCTCTGACCTCTGATGACCCCAGGACAGAAGGCCCAGAGAGTCATTGGCACTGAGTTTAGGTGTTGAGGAGTGTGTGGGCCTGATGATGGGGGATGGGGATGATAGTTATTCAGGCTCTCCTGGAATCTGCCATCTTGAACTGTCCCCAGGTGCCACCCTCCTACGAAGAGCACAGGATCATACGCATTGGACAGTTCTGAGGCTGAGCTGCTGAGATCTCACTCTTTGCTCTTGGATGCCCTTTCTCTCCATCTCTCCCTTCTCTGGCACACCTTTTCTAACCAAACACAAGTTGAAAGAGTCCTTCAGAAGAATGTACCTGGCCTGGGACCGGGGACTAGGAAGGCTCCTCTAATACCTTACCACACCCTCGGAAGCAGAGAACACTAAACCACCCCTCTGGAACAGCTCTCTCGCTGTCTCCTCCATTCATTTTCTTCCTCGTCCACTGTGTTCCCAGTGTCCCTAGGTCCCTGCTTCTGGTGAAGCTCTCCCTGCTGCATCTGAATGGCCCCTCAATCCTGATCCCAGGGGGTCCCATACCGATCCGTGCACTCTGTCTCACAGTGTGCATCACCTGTGTGAGTGAGCTCTGTGCTTATCTGGCCAGTGTGTGTGGATGGGGACGTCCTTCTCTTTCCTTTGGTGGTCACAAATGAAAGAGGACACAGCGTGCATGCACCTGAGGGATGTACAGCCACCCAGGAGAAGTAAAGAGTTCCATTCTAGGGTCAAAGTGACTGTCCTCCTGTGCTACCTGAGCAGTCGCCTCCATGTGTCTCGGCCTGTCCAACAAATCTCCACATCCTTGCTATTCTTGCTTAAAAGAGAGAGAGCCCAAGGCCCTAGGAGCGCACAGAAAAGGGGCTGTGCAGAGGAGAGGAGGGCGCTTGAACGGTATAAATGGCAAGACTATCAGTCCGGGGGAGGGGGTGGGGGGGAGCGGCTAAATACATTTGGGTAAGTGACATGGGGTGGCCATTGTGTCTACTTGGAGTAAGTCCCAGGTCCGGATCGGATGCACCCAACTTTGGAGAAGGACGTGAAGGGAACACCCAGAAACACAGCTGGCGCCCAACGAGAGGGCAAGAGTTTCCACCTAAAACCTGAGAAAAGATTCTAAAACGGAGCTAAAAACAGCTTCCTAATTGTCTCTCTCAAATGAGCAGCAGCTGCCCGTTTGAGTTACTGGCGGGTTCCTGGTGTGTGTGCTTGACCTGCAGTATGGCGGGAATGAGGCCTCTGCAAGTGGTACATTAAGCTGCATGGTGGATTTAGCCTTTGCTAGTTACAAAACAAAAAAGGTTTCTGGGCTACACGCTGCTTGGATAAAAGCATAGACTCATGATAGCTCCCAGAACTGGCGATAAACGTACCACCGCCATGTTGGGAAGCTGAGGTGGGCGGAGCCAGCAGCCATAGCGTTGTTTCAGTCTTACAAATGCTGCAGTTTAAAGCAACAGATTCACAATAAGACAGATTCAGATGGAACAAGACTTTAAATGCTTTACAATGTGTGTAAAAATGTACATAGGCTTGGAAGAGAGAGGAAAAGGAACATAGACAGTTATATAAAGAAATAGAAAGTTTAAAAAAATAAAGTCTTTAAAGAGAAAGTAAAAGTAATATAAAAAATAAGCCATGTAAAGATGGATATCACACAGAGAGTCTGGATTATATTGTCTTTGGGATTTTTAACTGCAGAAAGACATGTGATTGTAAAGACTGCTCAGTTAAATCAATGTGTATATTTCAAAGGTATTTCAATTTTGAAATTTATGTCTAAGGATGAGTTGCTTTGGAAAGGAGACTCTAATTTTGTTTTCACAGAAAGTCAGAGGCTATGGATTTGTTCAAGATTAAGATACATCAGGTTTGACCAGCCAAGACCCCCTGAAAGGTCTCCGATGACACCATGGCCCAGATGATCCAACATCTAGAATCGTTTCAAGGCAACTGGCTCAGATGATACAGTCTCACGGACTACTCCATGATCCTAAAATTTTCTTCATGTCCCCATAAGATACAGCGCCCCCCTCCAGCAGGAAGTAGTAAGAGAAGCTATGCCCAAATTCCCAAATATACCAAGCTGGCTTTAAAGATGTGTAAAAGTTAAAACCTTCCTTTTTTAAAAAAAGAAAAGGGGAAGTGCTGTGGGATGTTCTGTATGTCCTGTGGGAGCCCTTCTTGGGTTCTTTGTGGCGTTACCCAGCAGGTCCGTATAGAGGATGATTAGGACCATGGGCCTGAGTGCAGGTGTTTGAGATGGTCTGCACTTGGCTGTGCTGGGGGATGGTCTGTATGTCAAGTTGTTCTGATTGGTCAATAAATAAAACCTGATCGGCTGTGGCTAGGCAGGAAGGATAGGCGGGACTAACAGAGAGGAGAAATAAAAGGACAGGAAGGCAGAAGGACTGGCTGCAGCCACCACCATGACCAGCAGAATGTGAAGACACCGATAAGCCACCAGCCACGTGGCGAGGTATAGATTTGTAGAAATGCGTTACTTTAAGATATAAGAATAGTTAGCAAGAAGCCTGCCACGGCCATACAGTTTGTAAGCAATATAAGTCTCTGTGTTTACTTGGTTGGGTCTGAGCGGCTGTGGGACTGGCGGGTGACAGAGATTTGTCCTGACTGTGGGCAAGGCAGAAAAACTCAAGCTACACACAGCTCCATGCCAAGGGAAACTTAGACCTGAGTTCCTGCCAGCCAGTCACTCACTGGCTCCAAGTGGAGGCCAGTAACGAGGACTGGGAGACATGCAGTCACCGTCCTCCTAAGCAGACTGCCTGGCTGAAGGTACATCTGTTACTACAGGACTCGGCATCACTGAGAGAAGACGAGTGAAACAGAGATAACCCATTTCTCTTGGCTGTCAGATTATGTCCAGTCCATCCAGCTGGGGCACACCTGTGGGAGGCACCAGCTCCACACTGCGCTGAAGAGACCTCTGTTCTTGTCAACAGGTGGACCACCTACCTGTCTTAATTAGGGTTTCTATTGCTGTGAAGAGACACCATAACCACGGCAACTCTTATAAAGGAAAGCATTTAACTGGGGCTGGCTCACAGTTAAGAGATTTAGTCCATTATTGTCATGGTGGAAGCATGGCACATGCAGGCAGACATGGTGCTGGAGAAGGAGCTGAGAGTTCTACATCTTGACTCACAGGCAACAGGAAGTGATCTTATCTCAGTGGGCGTGGTTGTAGTATATATGAGACCTCAAAGTCAGCAGAAAAGCCAAGTTTGGTTCCCAGCACTCACTTGGTTGCCTGCAGACATCCTTAACTCTGGTTCCATGGGGTCAGGCGCCCTCTTCTGGTCTCTGTGGGCACTACACACATGTGGTGCATGTACCTACATTCAGGCTTTCATACACATAAAATAAATCTTTTAAAAAGAGAGAGGGAGCATACTTATGGGGTGATTAGGGCACAGCAGCCATCATCCTCTCTCTCTGAATAGTTTCTGACAGTGTCTTTATTATGTGTCTGCGTGTAATTTGGGGACAAGTCCAAAATTTTAACACGCTTGAAGAAGTGGAACAAATCGAAGTGTTCATTCACCCACCTCTCGGTAGCGATCTTCTTATTGAACATGTACTCTGAAGAAAGGATCTTGGTGGGTTTGTGGTAAAGCAGGTACTTGTTCAGGTGACTCTCACCCAGCCGCAGGGCCTCAATGTTATTGGTTTTATCTGTTGTGATCATCTGGTGACAGGCTGCAGTGAGCCTATATATCTCTGCCACCGATCCCCCAAATAAGGACCCTGTGTAATAAAAGTCCCCCTCGTCCTTTGGAATATAAGCTTGTGACTTAGGCCGGCGTTCATAGTGGAATGTCTCCCGACCAGCCATGAAGAATCGCAGATGGAGGGTGGCGAACAAGGGAGAGAGAATCTCCACACCCACCTTGTGCTGGAAGGTGACATCCACATCAGAACACACCAGATAAGCCACCTCCTTGTGAAAACGCTGCTTGGAATAGATGCTGATGAACTCCATGCGCTGCATGGAAATGTCCTGAGGGCGCTCAAAACTCGGGATCTGGAGGGTAACCACTTTTCTTCCATCTTGGAGGGGGATCTGAGGGACAGCATGAGGTTGGTCAGTGAAGATGTAGTAGTTCACCTTGTGTCCTACCATGAAGAATGTCTCCGCAGACCTCAGGAACTGCTCCAAGTACTCCTTGTAGTTTTTTAAAGCAAACACGGTCAATCCAATGGTAGCATTCCGGAGCTGGAACTGCTCATTTAGGATGTCGATGTTGAAAGTCCATTCCCACACAACCGGGGCGAGCCAACTGGTCAACACAAGGACATCTCTCCTAGTGGGTGTAAGCAGACTTGGCTGGGGATACATCAATTTTGATAATGATTTATCTTGCAGTCTATACTGTTTTCTATCAGCCATGTCTGCCTTGATTAGTTCACCCTTGTGAATCTGGCTCTTCTGGTGCCAGTAGCCATAACCAAAGATGGCCAAGAGAAGAGCAATTAGAAGAAAAGTCGCTTGGTGAAATGAGAAGTATTGCCTGGACAATGTCCACAATGGCCAGGCCATGGTCCACGTCTGATAGATGTAGGCTGGATCTGTCAAGGCGCTCAGCTACCTGCCCTGCCAAGAGACGGGGTGAAATGCACAGATCCTGGAACACCCATGCCTCCTCCCACTCCTCCTGAGTCCCCATCACAGTGCAAGAGGTACCTGAAAGCAGGGTGTCCGGGGCCTCCCGGTGGAGGACAGTGCCAGAGACGTTACACAAGTTGTTAAATTCAGCTATGGTTTGAGGTTATGCTAAAAAAAAATTGCTCAGGGGAACCCAGTCAACAGGCAAGTGGATCTTCAGAGCCAGAATGCAGAAGCCAGGGCTCCTGAAGCAGGGTGATGTGGACGCTGAGCAGATGAAGGGGGCGTATTGTGATGAAAGCAAGTCAGTCAGGACCACCTGGGGGTCAGGAAGCCTGTGCCCCACCTGCCTGCCCTTCACCTCCCCAGCTTGAAGCCTTCCCTGACACCAGCCATCATTTGAGAATCCTGACCTAGAAACCCCAGTCAAAGAAGCAGGAAATCTCCAGGTCAAAGGCTACTTTCCTTAGTCCCCAAGGAGATATTCGACACTCCCAAGGGTCTACTCAGGAGGCAGGAAGCCATACACTGTGTTTAAGGTTAGACTGCCAAATTCTTTTATATTATTTTGATGCCACATAGAAGCCTAGGTGTGAGTGCTGTGGGACCCTCCCAGCACAGATGAAAGAAAGCCCCAGGGAGAAGGCTGACTAGACTTTGTTGACAGGCCCAGCTGGAAAGCAGAAACCAGTTCATCTGTGAGCTCTTGAACCCCTGATCTACCTCCTCACATACATAACTTTGGGGAGGTTATTTAATGTCTTGGTTGACTTTCTATTGCTGAGATAATGACCATGACCAAAAACAACATGGGGAGAAAGGGTTTAACTGGGTTATAGGTGACATGCAGCCCATCGTCGGGGAAGTCAGGGCAGGAACTCAGGAACTGAAGCGGAGACCATTGAGAACTGCTGCTAACTGGTTTGTTCCCAGTGGCCTGTTGAGCTACTTTTCTTATACACCCAGGACCACCTGTCGTAGGGACGGTACCACCCATGGTGGGCTGGGCCCTCCCACATCGATTCTCAAACAAGAAAATGCCCCACAGGTTTGCCTGCAGGCCACTGTGGGATGGAGGCATTTTCTCAGTTGAGGTTCTCTCTTCCCAGATGACTCTACTTGTGTCAAGTTGATAGAAAACAACATCAACGAAACAGGACATTTTCCAGACAAATTATTTTGCTTAATGCATGTCTGTATGTGCGCATGTGTAGCATGCTTGCGCCTGTAGATGTGTGTATGTGCGGGAGTGAGAGGGAAATTTCAGGTGTTAGTGTCAGGAACGTCATCCACCTCCTTTGTAACAAGGTCTGTCTTTGGCCCAGAGCTCAACAATTTGGCTTGACTGGCAGGTCAGTAAGCTCTGAGAATTCTCCTGCCTCTGCCTCCCCAGTACTGGTATTTCAAGTGCATGCCATCAAGCCAGGCTTTTTAAAATAGGTACTGGGCCTAGAACTCGGGTACTATTGATTGCAAGGCAAGCATGTTACTGACTGAACTGTGCTCCAGCCCCCTGACAAGCTGTCCTTTAAATGTGTCTTAGGCTTCTGTTTCAGCTGACTCTCAGACAACACCCACTTGTGTGGGATAGTTTTATGTCAGCTCGACACAGGCTAAAGTCATCTGCGTGGAGGGAGCCTCAATTGAGAAATTGTCTCCATAAGATTTGGCTGCAGGCAAGCATTTTCTTAATTAGTGATTGATGGGCGAGGGTCCAGCCCATGGTGGATGGTTCCATCCCTGGCTGTTGGTTCTGGGTTCTGTAAGAAAGCAGCCTGAGGGGGCTGGAGAGATGGCTCAGAGGTTAAGAGCACTGGCTGTTCTTCCAAAGGTCCTGAGTTTAATTCCCAGCAACCTCATGGTGGTTTATAATCATCTGTAATGAAATCTGATGCCCTCTTCTGGCCTGCAGGGATGCAGGCAGAGCACTGTATGTATAATATTAGATAGATAGATAGATAGATAGATAGATAGATAGATAGATAGATAGATAGATAGATGACCTTAAAAAAAAGAAAGAAAGAAAGCAGCCTGAACACGCCATGGGAAGCAGGCCAGTAAGCAGCACCCTTCCATGGCCTCTGCTTCAGCTCCTCCTCCAGTTTTCTGCCCTGTTTGAGTTCCTGTCCTGACTTCCTTCAGTGATGAACGGTGCTGTGGAAGTGAAGCCGAATCAACCCTTTCCTCCCCAGGCTGCTTTGGTCATGGTGTTTGGCTGCAGCACTAGAAACTCTCACTAAGACAGCACTAGATGGGGAGGGGAATGTTTATTGGCTTATGTTCGCTACAAGCACATCTCCTCTAAGCGCTTCTGAGTGTGTGCCTCATTGAAGACAAATCTGACATAGCCCCTTTCCCATGGTAAAACTGACAGAGTCTAAGATAGAGGCCCACGGTGGGGCAGGAGCCCATACCACTTACAAAATGAACCTGACTGGTGACATTTGTTTCTGCCTTCTTGCATGAGAGGTGGCTGGCTGGAAGTGTGCCTTTTCAAGGGATTCTGCCCTTTAGGGCATTTCTGAGCACATGGCAGAAAGAAGGGGGTGGATAGGGTTGTTGTGGGGGGTGGGGAGGGGGCGTGCATTACTATTCTTTCTTTGGGACAAGGTTTGATGTAGCCCAGGCTGGCCTCACACTTGCCGTGTAACTGAGGATGTTCTAATCCTCCTCCTGTCCCCACCTTTCTAGCGCTAGGGTTACAGGTGTGCACCACCAGACCTCCTTTACACCATGCTGGGGAATGGCTGGCTCCAACTCAGTGCTCCATCATGGAGCACCACAGAGAGAGGAGCGGTAGCCTTCAGCACTCCATACACAAAGGCCAGGGACCCCTAGTTATGGAACAAAAGATGGAAGGTCCTGAGTATTCCGGCAAACTCTGACTCCTGCTTAGCCACCTCCAAGAGAACACAGCACTGTTAGGCAAGGTCTCTCCCACTGGTCTGCAATACTCTTCCCCATTCACTAGCATCACTGGCCTTGTGTCTTGGTTGCTATTCTACTGTCATGAAAAACACCATAACCAAAGCAACTTACAGAAGGAAGCATTTAATCTGGGGTTCACGGTTCCAGAGGATTGGAGCCTATGCCCATCATGCCAGGAAGCATGATATCAGGCAGACAGGCAGGCAGGAGGGAAGGAAGGCAGGCAGGCAGGAGGGCAGGCAGGTAGACAGACAGGCAGGCAGGTAGACAGACAGGCAGACAGGCAGACAGGCAGGCAGGCAGGCAGACAGGCAGGCAGGCATAGCACTGAGCAGCAGCTAAGAGCTTCCATCTGATCCACAAGTATAAGACAGAGAGCAAGCACACTGGGAATGGTGTGGGCTTCTGAAACCTCAAAGGCCCCAGTGACACTCCTCTTCCAACAAGGCCACACCTCCCCATCCTTCCCAAACAGTTCCACCAACAAGAGACCAACCATTCAAGCATATGAGCCTATGGGAGTCATTCTCATTCAGACCACCACACCATGCTTCTATATCAGGTGTGGACGCACCTGGCCTCAGGAGATGGTGCACCCACAAACACTGCACCACACGTGCTGAACTGGAGAAGATGGCTCCCTGGACAGTACCAATGAGACAGCAAATACTTACCAGTACTGAAGATTATCATGACTACCCTCTCCTAAAGAAAACACAAAGAATTCAGAGCATTCAGACCACAGGAGGGGCCCATGAAGCATAGGAATACTGGACCTAGAGAGCCCTGGGTACAATGCATACAAAGCCACATCTTCATCAGCAGCTCTGTGGGAGGGCAGTAATGGGCATTTCTCTGAAATGCATATTTATAAAAATGAGAAACAATAGTCCCTAAGCTGGATGTGTTGGTACACTCCTACAATGCCAGCACTCAGGAGGCTGAAGTTGGGGCACTGGTGTGGGCTTGAGGCCAGCTTGGACTACAAAGTGAGACCCTGTGGTGGTTTGAATAAGAATGGCCCCCATAGGCTCATGTATTTGAATGCTTGGTCATCAGGTAGTGGCACTACTTGAGAGGGACTAGGAGGTGTGGTCCTGTTGGAGTAGGTGTGGCCTTGTTGGAGGAAGTGTGTCACTGGGGGTGGGCAAGCCAGGCCCACTGTCACTCTCTTCCTGCTGCCTGTGGATCCAGATACAGAACTCTCAGCTCCTTCTCCAGCACTATGTCTGGCTGCATGCCGCCAGGCTTCCTGCCATGTTGATGATAATGGACTAAACCTCTGAAAGGATAGGCAAGCCCCAGTTAAATGCCTTCTTTTCTCAGAGTCGTCATTGGTCATGGTGTCTCTTTACAGAAAGAGAACACTGACTAAGACAGAGCCTGTCTTTAAAAAAAAAAAAAATCAGCCAAAAAGGAAATACAATAACTGAGCAGGCAGACCCATCGGTAATAAATAAATGTTTACATGACAGAACACCATTTTTATCTTATTTCCTTTTATTTAAAAATTTATTACCATTATTTATTCTCTCTCTATCTCCCCCTCTCTCTTTCTCTCCCCCTGTGTGTGTGTGTGTGTGTGTGTGTGTGTGTGTGTGTGTGTAAAACAGAATACACCTGTGGCGGTCAGAGGACAACTTGCAGGAGTTGGTTCTCTCCTTCCACTATGTGGGTCCTGGGGACACAACTCAGGCCATCAGGCTTGATGGCTATTGTTCTTACCCTATGAACCACCTCATCAGTTTATTTTGTTATGTTTTAAGAGAATTGTTTGTGTATGCGTATGTGTGTGTGCACCCACAGAGGCCAGAAGGCGGTGTTAGATCCCTTGGAACTGGAGTTACAGGCCTTTGAGAGCCTTCCAGTGTGGGTGCTGGGACCCAAACTCAGGTCCTCTGCAAGAGCAATCATGCCCATCACAGGAATGTAGATGAACTTTCTCGTTTAGATCCCCAGCTCACAAATAATGACATGGAGACTTATTATTAATTATGAAAGCTCAGCCTTTGCTTAGGCTTGTTCCTAACTAGTCCTTAAAACTTAAATTAACTCATATTTTTTAAATCTATGTCTTTTATGTGGCTCAGTTACCTTTGCTTTGTACTGCCCATCCTGCTTCCTCCCCATCTGACTGGCCACTCCACCTTGTTCCTTTCCAAGTCTCCTGGCTTCTCCTCCATGCCTAGATTCCTCCTCCTCTTCCTTTCTCTCCCTGGAAATCCCGCCTCTACCACCTGTCCAGCTATTGGCCATTCAGCTTTTTATGACACCAATCACAATCCCACAACCCAGGAACAAGGGTGTAGCTGGAGCTGAGGCTGCATACAGACCTGACAACAGAATGGGAGGTCTGGGTGAGGCAGGAGCAAATGCTGGCCCTTCATCTCCTGGACACTACATCACTTAGACTTCGGGACAAGTGTGAGCCATGTCTCTGTATGATCCATGTGTTAGTTTGTGGTCACTGTGCAGCTGCCGAACACGATGTCCAAGACCTGTCCTTAATTGTCCTCATCTTCGTATCCCTTCCAGCACATGCCTTGGATGCAGTATTGCATTTAGCGGTGTCTTCTTTCTCTCTGAACTGTACATTTTGTATTTCTTTGGGGGAGAAAAAGTACATGATCTTATGGTGAACCCACCTTTCTAGGGATGGCTCAACTCTCAAGGGAGGTGACAAGGGAGTGTGTCCATCTAGAGGGAGATCCTATTCCTATATTCCTATATCCTGTAAGATATTCATCTCTGGGAGAATACAACCTGAGACAGACTGAACCCCTCTGACTTCCTTCCCAGCTCAGCTTTTGTGGGAGTCCATGATAGCAAACACCACACAATGAAGAGAGGTGTACCCATGAAGAAAGGAGGAGCCGGAATAGTCTTTATGAGACTTCGATACATCCCTGTGGAAACTATGGAAGCCGGATTCTGGAAGCAGGCACATTTGCTGGGTGGACAACAGTCATTGGTCATGTCTGTGGGGTGCTTACCATTCTCAGGGGGCCTATTACAGTGATGCCTATAAAACCATTCCTTTTTTATGGCTATGTAATAGATTGCCACACATATAGCAGATTAAGACAGCACCCATTTATTTATGCATTTACTTAAGCATTTATTTTTCTTTGTCTCGGGTGGGGGGTTGGGAATGCATGCTATGTGTGTTATAGGAATCCTGTCATGGGTCTGGTAGCCAACTGAAAGGAGTGTTTGGGCCCAAGAGGCAGAGTTTTCTTTGGGAAGGGATGTGATCCAAATAAAGACAGGGCCAAGGGATGCACAGGCCCTTTTGAAATGAGGAGCATGCACCTAGCAGAAAATGGAGCAGCAGCTGACTTGATTTGGATTTCCCCCTTTCTGTCTAATCAAAAAGGAAGGTTTTAACTTTAACATAGTAAAATTACATACAACAAAACAGATATCAAGTAAGAATTACAGTTGCAATATCAAGTTTATTTCTATTTGACAAAATTAGAGAATTTAATTATTCATCCTATCTTTTAATTATCTATCCTATCTTGGTGAGTCCAGAGTTTTATGTCTAATTTACCCTTCCATCGTAACTAAGAAAAAGTATAACTATAACTATCTAGTCTTCAGCTCCATAAAGACCCCAGAAGGATGCAGTGTTACCTAAAGACAGGGACATCAGACTGCCTGGACAGTCACCCAAAGTTGCTCTGTAATGTTGGGGCATCCAGCTGTGGCCTATGGGCCTAACATATCTGACAGACTTTCCTGTGAAGCAGGGAATTTTGAGGGACTGTCTTACCTTGTCTTGGCAAAGTTTGGCAGTCGCTATTTTTGTATCCAGCTGGTCCAGTTTGGACAGTAACTGTCAGCAATTGAGGTAAGGGCAGTTTCTTTGCCCACATGGCCAGCTTTGCCATAATGAAAATAAATTGCATCTGGAGTTTCTCCGATCCCCATCAGCTTCTCTGAGTAGATGTGTCTCACTGTCATGAAAAGTTTAAGTTATTAAACTTTTAAGTTATTAAAACATTTTAAGGCCGGGCAATGGTGGTGCATGCCTTTAATCCCAGCACTCAGGAGGCAGAGCCAGGTGGATCTCTGTGAGTTCAAGGCCAGCCTGGTCTACAGAGTGAGTTCCAGGACAGGCACCAAAACTACACAGAGAAACCCTATCTCAAAAAAACAAAACAAACAAACAAAAAATTTAAATGCCATATTCTGTAGGTCTTTGAATTGTTTGAGGACATCTATCTATTTAAATATATCTCCATATATAAAAACATATCTAACATGAGTATAAGTTTAACAATTATAGATGACTATTAATCTGTATTTCTTAATTATACACTATATTTTTAATTGAACTACATAAACACAATACCTTAAACAAGAGTAGAAATATACATACAGTATAACAAAATTAAATTTAAATTTGTATCAATAAACTAAAATGCATACCAGTGTAAATTATTTTGAGATTAACAATTGTTTTTTAAATAAAAATAGATTCAATAATCTACCTTTTTTCTCCAATCATAATAATCTACCCTTTTCCCATCATTTTTATATCATATCCCCCTTTCTTCTTTTAGAAAGAGATTGACTATGACTAATAATAATTTGTAACCAACCCCCCTTAAATGAAAACATTTACAAGCAATATTTTGGGAATGTGGGCACAGTTTTCTAAACTACTTCCTGCTGATTGGTGGGTGCTGGTAATCTTAGAGGGACCCTGATGTAATTGTTAAGTCTTGGCTGGAGTATTTTGTGAGGCTGGATCATCTCAGTCAGCAGCCTTGAAGCTGTTTTAGATGTTGGATTATCTGGGCTGTTTTTATTGGTGTCTGGTCCCCTTGTTCTGAAAAATATATAAATGTTTAAAAGTAACATACATATCTGTATTAATACAAATATAAACTGTGTGTTGTACATAAGCCAGCCAAAGATATTTTTTTTCTGTGTTTGATCGGGAAAAATATACATGAAGTGTCTTGTATTTTACTTCAGGTTTATTTTCCCATGTCTGTAGTCAGGATTTCAGGGGTTCTTCCTCAATCAAACCTGATTTTCCTCAACACAGAATGAATCCACAGACTCTTATTTTCTGTGGAAACAAAAATACAACCTCTTCCTGAAAGGGACATACCTTTTGACTTACATTTTGGAGTCAAGATAATTTTAAAGTATATAAATTGGTCTAATTTAGTAGCTTTCACAATCAAATATCTCTCGGCAGTTACCATTTTGACAGTCAAAAAAAGCTAAAGACAACACAATAAAATATAGAATTCAGACTCTCTGTGTATTTTCCATCTTTACTTATTTATTTATTTATTTATTTATTTATTTATTTATTTATTTATTTTCCGAGACAGTGTTTCTCTGCGTAGCTTTACTCCTTTCCTGGAACTTCTGCCTCCCAAGTGCTGGGATTAAAGGCGTGTGCCACCACTGCCCATGCCTGGCAATCTTTTTTTAACCTATGACTGTTTCTACTCTTTCTCTTCTCTCTCACAAGCCTACGCACATTTTTCAAACCCACTGTGACCCGTTTAGAGTCCTTTTGTCTGAATCTGTCCTTACTGTGTGTCTTTAACCCTTTTCGTCTGTAAGAGCACAAGCCCTGAATCTTCCACGCAGTGCACGGCTGGGGGACGCTTCTCTGTGCCGTGGCTTATGTGAGACTGTGGGACTCCACCATGCTGCGGCTCAAGCATGCAGGCCGCCACGTGTTTTCTGTACTACAGCCTGCCTGAGAGACATGAAGTATGAAGCTGCTCTTGGCTCTGTTTTGGTGTGTCTAGAACCCCCTCTTTAAGCTTTCTCAGGCTGTATGTGCATGTACGTGTCCCAGGTTGGGCGGCCATTTATGTGTCCCTCTAAAGTTCAGAAGACAATCTCAGAAGAATAAAACTAACACTTTGTTGTTGCTTGTTTGTTTGTTTGTTGTCTTGCAACTGTAATTTTGTTTTCTTTTGTGAAAATAAACTGGGAGTTAATATTGCTCCAAAAGCCATAAAAGCGAAATGAGGTACACACAGAAGAAGGTTGTAAAGTGGTGGGGTAACGGATAGGGAGGGACAGATTGTGCCAGCACAGACCAAGCTGGCAAATCGGGGTGCGGCATTGGGATGGACCAGGGGAGCTGGAGAGATGGCTCAGTGGCTAAGAGCACTCGCAGTTCTTCCTGTAAGACCTGGGTTTGTTTCCCCGCACCCATATGGTGGCTCACAACCACCTGTGACGCCAGCTCCAGGGGAATCAAAACCCGCTTGTAGCCTCCATGGGCAGGCGCACACACACACACACACACACACACACACACACACGGGGGGGGGGGAGAGCGAGAGCAAGAGCTCACATAGATGTGTGCACACACGTAAATACATTTTTTTTAAGTGGGACAGCTTGGATGAGGCCTGCTCAGGTTATAAGGCCAAAGTCAAGGTGTGAGCATGCTGGGCTGGGGGGGGGGACGCTCAAAGGAGGACTCTGCAAAGGCTCCAAGAGCACTGGGGTGGGGTGGGGTGGCTTGGGGGTGCCTACATTAGCTTCTCGTCCCGGGGCTGCTAGGTCTATTCTGACCACTAGAGGGCACAAGAACCACGATTCCCGTGCCTTCCACCGGTGCTTTTGCTGCTGTGGCTCAGATGCCAGAGCGCCCTAAGTCAGTCAGATGCCTCGTGTGTGTGTGTGTGTGTGTGTGTGTGTGTGTGTGTGTGTGTGTGTGTGTGTGTGTGTGTGTCCCGTGTGTGTGTGTGTCCCGTGTGTGTGTGTGTGTGTGTGTCCCGTGTGTGTGTGTGTCCCGTGTGTGTGTGTGTGTGTGTGTGTGTGTGTGTGTCCCGTGTGTGTGTGTGTCCCGTGTGTGTGTGTGTGTGTGTGTGTGTGTGTGTGTGTGTGTGTGTGTGTGTGTGTGTGTCCCTTCATCGTTGTTGACTCTCAGGCATTTCCTGAGCACACGAGAAAGAGCACCCGAATTCAGTGCTTCTCATCCTTGACTATGCGAAAGAGCTGCTGGAGCTTTTAAAAATGCCTGTTTCTGACAGGAGAGATGTCTCAGTAGTTAAGAATGCTTGCTTCCTGATCTTGGAGAAGACCTGGTTTGCTTCCCAATACCTACATAGCAGCTCATAACTGCCTATAACTCCAGCTCCAGGGGGTCCAACTCCCTCTTCTGGCCTCTGCCAGTACCTGTATGCACATGGTGTACATAAACTTATGCACACGAATATATGTATTTTATGTGTATGTATATACATATTCATAAATATATGTATATATAATACATGTATTTTTTAAAATCTTTAGCTATTTTTCCTGATTCAAAGCCAGGGTTACACATCCTGGGATCGTAATGATCCATCTATGAAGCAAAAGGATCAGAGTGAATTCAGAACACAGCTAACTCTGTCTCAGTCCCTGCCCCTCCAACTCCCCCACCCCCTCAGCCCTGTCCTGTTTAACGGCAAGTCATTCTAAAACAGAAAAGAAAATGATATGGGGGAGAGAAATAGAACCGGAGAAAGGGGATGGGGAGACGGAGGTGTGCAACAGAGGAGAGTGTATGTAGTTAAGAACAAATTGTAATGAATGAGACATATGTATGAAAATACAATAATAAAACCCATCAACCTTAAAATTCAGCTGAGCCAGATGTGGTGGCACACATCTGTTTTGTTTTGTTTTGTTTTTGTTTTGTTTTTGTTGTTGTTGTTGTTTTTGTTTGTTTGTTTTTGTTTTTGTTTTTGTTTTTTTGTTTTTTTTCGAGACAGGGTTTCTCTGTGTAGCTTTGGGCCTTTCCTGGATCTCGCTCTGTAGACCAGGCTGGCCTCGAACTCACAAAGATCTGCCTGCCTCTGCCTCCCAAGTGTTGGGATTAAAGGCGTGCGCCTGCGATGGTGGCGCACACCTTTAATCCCAGCACTTGGGAGGCAGAGGCAAGCAGACAGATTCCTGTGAGCTCCAGGCCAGCCTGATCTACGAAGCATGTTTCAGGACAGCCAGGCCTGTGTGGTGAGGCCCTATCTCAAGAAAATAAAAATAAAAATAACTAATTGAAAAACTCCTGATTCAGCCGGGTGGTGGGGGCGCAATGCCTTTAATCCCAGCACTCGGGAGGCAGAGCCAGATGGATCTCTGTGAGTTCGAGGCCAGCCTGGTTTACAGAGCGAGATCCAGGGCAGGCGCCAAAACTACACAGAGAAACTCTGTCTCCAAAGGCCAATAAATAGAAAGAAAAGAAAAAAGAGAAAGTCCTGATTCGTGGGCATCCACCTCCAAAGACGATTCTTCCTGACCTGGGGTATGATGAGATGATTATTTATTGTTATTGTTATTTGAGACAGAGTATTTCGACTTAGCCCTGGTGGTGGCGCACACCTTTGATTCCAGAGCTCGGGAGGCAGAGGCAGGCGGTCTCCATGAGTTTGAGGCTAGCCTGGTCTACAGCGCAAGTTCCAGGACAGCCAGGGCTACACAGAGAAACTCTGTGTCAACGACAACAAAAAGGAAAAAACCGAACAGATTTTTAGAATTGGGATACGGCTCAGTCAATAAGCACAGGAGCCTGAGCCTGGATCCCCGGGGATCCAAGTGAAAAGCTCAGCATGAAAGTGTAGACGTGTAAATCGAGCACTAGGCTGGCCTTGAACTCACAGAAATCCACTTGCTTCTGCCTCCCCAATGATGAAATTAAAGACGTGCACCACCAGGCCTGACTGAAGTTTGCTATTTTGACTAGACCGGCTGAGCAGTGAGGCCCTGGGATCTGCCTTTCTCTATCCCCAGGGCTCTGGCTACAGACAGGCATCACCATGGCCACCTTTTTACATGGGTCCTGAGGACACAAACGCAGGTCCCCATGCTTGTGCACGTTACCCACTGATTGTTTCTCAGCCGTGTGTGTGTGTGTCACACTTTTTAAAAATCAGGAACCCACTCTGGAGGTAGCTCACAGGTCGCTAAGGTGATGGCATCAATCCATTCTTGAAGACAGAGACTGTGAACTGACCACCTCCCTCCCACAGGCGCCTTCTCTTAATGCTGTTGCAATGGCAATTCAATTTTCAATGACTTTAGAGGGGACCACGGCGCCATTCCTCTCCGACTACCCTCCCCAAACTGATACCTGTGAGTCTTATTGAATTAATTTTCAGTGACTGTATCATGTCACTAGGAACACAGACGTCAAGCTGAGACGTGTGTGCACCGCTGTTAGAGTTCCCTCTGGTGCAGCCCTCCCTGCTTTCCCTTCCGCCCGGAGCTGGGCCACTTTGTTCCGTTTGGAGAATTTCGTCTCGGTATCTTTGCGCTTCCACTCCCCTCTGGAGCGCCGGGATGTTCCTTCACCATCACGTTGTGTCGAGCCTCCGCTTCTGTTTCACGGGATCAACTCAAAACACAGCTCTTGCTCCAGAGGGAATGGGGCTAGTTTTTCTCAGAGCCGGTAAGATGGCTCACCAGGTAAAAGCGCTTGCTGAGCAAGCCTGGCGGCCTGCGTTCAATCCCCAGGACCCACCTAAGGGTGGACAGGGAGAACCAGCTTCACGAAGTTGCCCTCTGACCCCCGCATGCCCACTGTGGCACAATAGTAACTTTATTTTTACCATAAAAAGAGGGGCTGGACAGATGCCTCGGTGGTTAAGGATGCGGCCTGCATTCAATTGCCAGCACCCGTGTTAGGTGGCTCACAGATGCCTGTAAATCCCCCTCTGGGGGATCCAACGTCCTCTTCTGTCCTGGGAAGACACCTTCACACACTTGGCAAAGACATGCATAACATAGACATAAGTACAAACAAAAATCTCTTAAAAAAATTTAAAACATAAAAAGAGATCATTTAATCTGAGCCAAATATGAGTGGTCATGGCCCAGGAACACAGACTCAGACTACCCCAAATGACGAGCTCCACTGTCAAAGGAGTCACATGAACTTCAATGCCTGTACCAAACACGATGGTGGGGCCTTGAAGTTAGCAGGTGACAGCAGGGAGGGGCAAAGCTCTCCTACAGGTGTCCAGACCACAACACTAAGAATGTTAAGGACTCCTTAACATTCTTAGTGTTGTGGTCTGGAAGCCAGTGGTCTCCTAGGCAACAGCATTCCTAACTACATTACCTAGAGCTCAAAGACATTAGGTCAGAGGTGGAAGTCGCTACTGCATGGCTGTTAAGAAGACGAAGACAGGCTGGGATAATGTTGACTGTCCGTCTGCAGCTCTCCGCCTCTACAATTACAAGGTTCCAGTCCGCCTGCACGGCCTCCAAGCCAGACGTGCCTTTTTCGGGCAGCCTCTGCCCGCACTGGTTCTCTCGCTCTTCTTTGGTGGGAATATCTTCCAGAAGCCTCCTCAAAGATTGCTCACGGGTAATCTCTCGAGGCACTGACCTTTTGAGCCAAGACACTGTTTGCCCCCAAATGGCTGCTTCTTCTTCTTCTTCTTCTTCTTCTTCTTCTTCTTCTTCTTCTTCTTCTTCTTCTTCTTCTTCTTCTTCTCCTCCTCCTCCTCCTCCTCCTCCTCCTCCTCCTCCTTCTTTTCTTTTTTCTTTTCTTTTTCGAGAGGGTTTCTCTGTTTAGTTTTGGTGCCTTTCCTGGAACTCGCTCTGTAGACCAGGCTGTCCTCGAACTCACAGAGATCCTCCTGCCTCTGCCTCCCAAGTGCTGGGATTGAAGGCGTGCGCCGCCGCCGCCGCTGCCGCCGCCACCACCACCGCCTCCGCCACCACCACCACCGCTTCCACCTGACAAAATGGCTACTCTTTCTTTTTTTCTTTTTTTCTTTGGTTTTTTTGAGACAGGTTTTCTCTGTGTAGCTTTGCGCCTTTCCTGGAACTCACTTGGTAGCCCAGGTTGGAACAAAATGGCTACTCTTACTGGCACTTGGTTGGTCGCTGTATGGAAGTCTAGGTTAAACAGCTGGTTTCCTCCCCACCCCCACCCCCGAACTGCCAGTGTCCTTTCAGCTACCATTCCTGCCGCTTATCAACTGCACCGAGAGTTCTCCAGGCCTCCCCAGTCATGTTCAGCTGTGGGAGGTTTCCTTTCAGTGTTTCTTTAATATTTTACTTACTGCTGTACTCTATTTCCTATTTCTTGAAATCCTGCATTTATACCCCAATTTTCTTATCTTTTCTGTTGTTATCCATGTTCAATTTTTAGTCTACTAAAACTCTGCCTCTTCGTGTAACATTTGTAGGTGATGTTTCATTTACCAGCTTAATTTTTTAAAGATTAAAATGTGTGTGTGTGTGTGTGTGTGTGTGTGTGTGTGTGTGTGTGTGTGCACATGAGTGCAGGTGCATGCAGAGGCCAGAAGAGATCTCCTGGATCTGGAGTCATGCGTAGTGGCGTCGAGCCACCTGAAGTGCGTGCGGGAAACTCTGCAAGAGCGGTGGGTGAGAGAGAGAGAGAGAGAGAGAGAGAGAGAGAGAGCCCTGACCACCAGGCTGCTTCTCACCACTCGCCTACCAGTGTAACACTTCTTCTCCTGTTTCTAGTTTCCTGGGTGATTTTATTCAGGCATCAATGTGAGTTGCCTAGATTTTTTTTTTCATCTTTTTATCTATTAATTAGTTGGGTTCCATTTATTGATGTGCTATGTCAAACCATCCTTACATTCCTGGCATAAGTTGGTCTGTGAACTATAGTTCACTAATATTTTATCTATTGTGTTTGCATCTATGTTTATGAGTTTAATATTTCCCACAATGAAAATGGTCAGATTTTGAAATCATGGGGTATTGAGAGGGGTTAGAAGGGCCCTGACTGCTATCCTAAGTGACAGCTGGGAACAGAGGGAAAACCAGGTCCTGAAGCCCTGAGTACGATGGGGCCCGGAACAAGCTGTGTTTGAAGCCCACGGTGATCTAAGATCAGACTGCCCCAGCACGACCACGGCAAGCAGCCGCCCCACGGAGTGGGACACGGTAGTAGTTACCAGTGCAAAGGTGACTGGAACATGGCTGGTGCAAACTCAAACTATGTGAGCTGTTTTGGGGTGCCCTTCCCATGGTGGAGTACCTGCTAGCCTGCCTCTGCTTTGGTGAGAAGAGAAACCAAGCCACAGACTAGGTTTGGAAGGCTCTTGGCAGGCGTGCGTGCCCTCGTCTCCCTCCAGGTTTGACAGCTCTGTCCTGACTGGTTGCCTTCTCCGCCCCATTTGCTTGCATAGACCAGCAGATCCAATCCGGGCACCCCTGGCTGTCTATAACGAGCCACATAGGCTCCTTGTTAGCAGTCCTCCAATTGCTTATCCTCAGCCATCCTCACTGGATCAGGAGAAGATGAAGGAGGAGGCAGAGGAGATGGGAAACTGCCTTCAAGACTAGCAAGAAGCTGGGAGTGGCGGTGCACCCCTTTCACCCCAGCACTTGTGAGGCAGAGGTGGACAAATCTGGGGGCTTCAAGGACAGCCTGGTCTACATAGTAAGTTCCAGGACAGCAGGGCTACCTAGAGAGACTTTGTCTCAAACAAAACAGAAAACCTAGCAGGAGACAGCCTTCATATAGACTCAGGCCCTGAGTGAGGGTTTTGCCTCAGGTAGGGAACTCACTGAGGCTCCAGCTGCTCTTCCCTCCAAGACAGGTCCTGTGGCTAAGAGTCAAGGAAACCCGTTCCTGCCTCAGCCTCTGAGCCTCTATGCTCCCACTGCAGATGAGAATCCATTCTGGCTGCTCTCCCCTGCCCTCCAAGATCTGCCATTTCTGAGGCCTGCTGCTCTGAGCCTGGGACTCTCGTGGAGATCTACGAGACAGTGACATTTCTAATGTGTATCAGCAAACTCTCCGCCACCCTCCTGCTGCTACCAAGAGTTCAAGTCCTAGGGTTCCATTTAATTGTGGTCTCCCCTGCTTGAATTGTTCATTTCCCATTAATAAAGTTCCCCTTGGTCGCTTGCCCTTAATCTCTGCCCACTTCACTCCTGGGGAGAGCGAGACAAGAAGAGGGTCGGAGAGCAGAGAGCCCTCTCCCTTTCCTTCCTAGAGAGCATTTCATTTAGATGGGATTACTGTTCCCTTGGAAACCTGATTCAGAACCTTTCGCTCAGTCTGTGTTTGTGTGGAAATGGTGACGTGAGATGGTGAGATGCCGAGTTGTAAGGGTGTGTGTGTGTGTGTGTGTGTGTGTGTGTGTGTGTGTGTTTGACTATTAGCTCAATTATTGAATTTTAATGTAACTCACAATTGTTTTTCTTGAGTACATTTCAGTAATTCCTAGGAACTGGACCACTGTGTCTAAGTTTGAAATACATTGACAAGAAGTTGACTAAAATATACTCAATATTTTCATATTTGTTGGATAAGTACCTTCCCCCCTGACTGGCATTCTCTTCCTCCCTCTCTTCCCCACCAATGTACCTGAAGTTTTACCAGTCTTCTGTATGTAATAAAAAGAATACATATGTCCTCCTCCTGACTGTATAAGATTTGCTCATCAGTGCACCCAAGTCTATGGTTTCCCCGATTAAGTGAACTCCTGTGTTGTCTATCAATGTTATCTGTTTCCTGTTTTATTTTGAAGTAAGGACTCATGTAGCCCAGGCTGGCTTCCCACTCATGATCCTCTGCCCCAGCCTCCCAAGTGCTGGGATCACAGACATGTGCCGCCACACCCCTGAAAGTTGGTCCTTTTAAGAATGCCTTTGCTTTTGTCCACTGTTAAAGCCACGCCACCTTTCATGTTATTATTTCCTCCTTGTTCTTCCCTCCATGTGTCTGTGATTTGTCTCGGAAATACCACACAGATAGATCTTTGCTTCTTGATTGAAAGTTTTTTCCTTTTAATTTTCAATAAATGGTCGGTTTTCCTGTATTATCATTGTTCATTTTCTCCAAAGATTTATTTTACTTTTATTTATGTGTATATGTGCATGCGAGTGCAGTGTCCCTGGACTCCAGAAGAGGGCACTGGATCCTCCTGGAGCTGGAGTTACAGACAGGTGTGAGTCATTCGGTGTGGGTGGTGGAATCCACACTCTGGTCCTCTGGAAGAGCAGCCAGTATTGTTGAGCACTGAGCCATCTTTCCAGACCTACAGTTGTTCATTTTTAAAAACATCCCATCACCGGTGTCTTGTTTATTTTCTCTGTGTGTTTCTTCTTTTTCCTCTGGTGTCTGCAGACTGACAATTTCTGCTCTCAGTTGGATTCCACACCCCATTGTTTCATACAAGTTCCATCTTCTCACCCATTCTTGTCTGTAGCCCTCGCTCCCCTTGAGCAACACAAAGACTGTGAAGCAAGTTCTCTCCAATGTCCATCCTGTCGGTCATCATTACCATGCCCACGGGCTCTGTCGGATGGTTTTTTTTTTTTTTAGATTTGTTTATTCTATGTTTTTATATGTCTGAGTGTTTTGCCTGCATGTATTTATGTGCACAAAGAACATGCCGGGTGCCTGCAAAGATCAGAAGAGGGCTTTGGATGCCCTGGGACTGGAGTTACAGATGGTTGCAAGGCATCGTGTGGGTGACTGAACCTGGCTCCTCTGCAAGAACACCAAGTGTTCTTACCTGCCAAGTCAACTCTCTAGCCCTTACTTTGTTTGTTTTGAGACAAAACACTATGTAGCCCAGGTTGGCCCTGAATTTATAATTCCTCCTGCCTCCGCCTCCTGAGTGCTGGGGTTACAGACCCCTACCTCTAAGGCCACCTCTTAGGCCTGCCTTTAAGTTACTGTGGCTCACACATGACTGAGGGAAACTGTCTTCCTTCATGCCATCTAATCAGGAGCTTTCCTGACAGGAAACTTGCCTGGTGACAGGAACCATGTGACTTCTAGCATCGTTCCTGAGCTACAGGACCGTGTGCTGAGAGTGTCCGCACCTTCCTCTGCCCTCGGCCCTGCCTCGTCCCTGGCAGACAAGCTGCTTCCTGCCCAGACAAGTGGTGTTGACTCCGCCAGTGCCAGACCTCATTGTCAGCTGGTTCCAGCTGCCGGTTTGTCTCACTCTTCACACTCCAAACAAGTGGCTGTTGGTCTGTTCAGCACGGCCGAACTCCCTCTTGTGGTCTGCCGGCTGAGTCTGAGACCATCTCTGCAGGCACATTTTCTTTCCTGGCTTTGTAGACTCTTGTTTCTTTCTTTATTTTTGGAGACAGGGTCTCATGTTCAAGCTGGTCTTGAACTCCTTATCTTTTTTTTTTTTTTTTTTTTTTTTTTTTTTTTTGGTTTTTTGAGACAGGGTTTCTCTGTATAGCTTTGTGCCTTTCCTGGAACTAGCTCTGTAGACCAGGCTGGCCTTGAACTCACAGAGATCCACCTGCCTCTGCCTCCTGAGTGCTGGGATTAAAGGCGTGCCCCACCACCTCCCGGCGAACTCCTTATCTTGCTGCCTCAACCTCCTCCACTAAGAACACAGGCAGATTCACCATAGCTGTTTTCAGAGACTGGTGACTCTGCTCTGGCAGCGGGCATAGCATTTCTGAATTCCCCTTACTGGCCAGGTGCAATTCTACAAGAAAGAACATAGCAGTAATTCCATTTGGAAAGAAAAATGTAAAGATTTTTTAAAAATTGTAGTTTAAGTTATGCATATTTATGTCAGTCTGTGTGTGGATTTGTGCATATGAGTGTGGTTGCCTGTAAGGGTGAGGCACTTCAGTTCCCCTGGAACTGGAGTTACAGGCACTTCAAGTAAGCCACGTCACAGAAGCCACATCACGGAGTAAGCCACGTCACGGAGTAAGCCATGTCATGGAGTAAGCCACGTCATGGAGTAAGCCACATCATGGAGTAAGCCACATCACGGAGTAAGCCACGTCATGGAGTAAGCCACGTCACGGAGTAAGCCACGTCACAGAAAAAGCCACATCATGGAGTAAGCCACGTCACAGAGTAAGCCACATCATGGAGTAAGCCACGTCACGGAGTAAGCCACGTCATGGAGTAAGCCACATCATGTAATGCCCATGTCTCTCGAGGCTCCCAAACAAGACCACCACAGAGCCGATATCCGATGCAAGCACAAAGGGGTTTATTACAAGCCCAGGCTTGGTCCTCGTCCAACACACTGGCTAGCCAGGTGAAGGAGGATGGCCCTGGGCTCTCAGGGTGAGGGGTTTTTAAAGGAAAAAACCCAAGCTGGGGAAGTACGAGCTTTGGCATTACAAGGTTAGGTGACTGGCTGGGTGCAGGAGAATTTTTTCATCAACAACGGCTCTCAAAGGATGTTTGGAGAGTTCCCAGACATTGTCCAAGGACATTTGAGCCCAGTAGATATTGTTTATCATAACTACTTCTTGGCCAGCAGCCTTCCCACCCTGGTGGGGTCGCCTTGACCAGGGTCCTACTGGGAATTTGCATTTCCCTAAGAGCTATTTTGAAGGCTATTTTAAGTTTTACTGAAACTTATTTCAGCTTCTATTCTATTACTACTAGAAATGCAGTCTTTCTTTAAAATGAAGTTTGTCTCAGTCTCTCAATGTGAGTAAGCCACGTCACGGAGTAAGCCTCGTCACGGAGTAAGCCACATCAAGTGAGTGCTGGGAATCGAACTCCCAGTCCTCTGAGCAGCACATGCTCTTACATGCTGAGCCATCTTCCCTCACCCCCAGCCCTTCCCGGAGCTGTGTCAGTGGTAAAGCATCCATGCTGAGGCATGTAACAGATTCGCTCCCTTTCCTTACTGCACAGTATTCTATATTATGAATGTATCACAATTTGCTTAATCATTCTACCATCAACAGATGTGTTCTTTCAAGCTTGGGGCCACTACAAAGACAGCTGCTAATATAATTTTTAAGATATGTAGCTTTTAGTGGACATTTAGAGTCTATACTTGAGTGTTGTAGCAGGTTGAATTGCTCTGTCCCCAAAATGTCTGTGTCCTAACTGTGGCCCTTACCCTATTTGGAAAAGGGATCTCTGTAGAGGAGAGTAAGTTCAGGGTCCCAAATTGAAGCTGTTTTGGATTTTCCTACAGGACTAAACGCAATGACAAAAGCTAGATGTGGTGGCATGCAGCTGTAATCCCAAAACTCAAGGACGAACCAAGAAGAGCACCAGCTCGGGGTCATCCTCAGTTATATGGTGAGTTCACAGTCCGTCTGGGCTGCATGAGACCCTGCTCCCCATCCCCAACAAGACAAAAACCCAGCAAATAAAAAGGAACTACATCTAATTATAAATGTCCTCATGAGGGCATGGACTGACCAGCTCCACTACCATCCAGGCCCACAGCAGGCCCTGGGTTGGACCACCCTAGGATCTACCCCATCCAGGACCTGCCAGAGCTCATGAAGGGACTGGTCATGTTGAACGATACCTGTAAGATCGCCAAGACTGGGGTGACCACAAGATATCCCAGAGGGGTTCTGGTGAGGACCAGTGATGATGATGTACCAGAAACCAGAGGCCTTGAACCAGACCAGTGACTCATTGCAATGACCATTTGCTAGTAAAGCTGATGAGACAAAAGGCTATAACTATGACACACCAAGGCCTCCAGTGCCACCAGGACAACTGAAGAAGGGTTGGAGAGGCAGGGAAGAAGGAGGAGCAAAGTGGTTTGTCGTTGCTGTCGTTGCTGATTTGTTCTGGTTTAGTTTGGCTTTGGTTTCTGCTTTTGTTTGCTTGATTGCTTGCTTTGTTTTGTTTCCTTGTGGAGGGGTGAGGCAGGGGAGGATATGGGGGACTGGGAGGTGAGCGGAATTGGGGTGTATGATGTGAAACTCCCAAAGAATAAAAAAAAAAGTTAAATTTAAAAAAACAAACAAAACCAGAAACAAACAAAAAAGCCAATGTCCTCATGAGAGACACGGGGGTGGAGTGGGGTGCTGTGCAAAGACAAGGGAGAAGTCAGAATGGGATCGCCACAAGCTAAGGCATGTCCGGTGCCCACAGAGTCTGGAAATGGCAGGGCAGTCAGGAATGACGCCTGACACCTACAGAGACCTGCTGACAGCTGGCTCTGGAGCGCCAAGGAGGCACACGTCTGCTGTTTCAAGCCTATGTCTGTGGTTTTTTATCACAGCACCCCTGGGAAACGAACAGACACTTTTAACTTTGTTAACAAGGCATGGTGGCTCCCTGTCGTCTCAGCACTTGGGATGCTGAGGCAAGGGGATTACCATAAGTTTGAGGCCAGCCTGGACTACACAGTGAGTCCTTGTCTTAAAAATATAATAACTTTGGTAATATCCATCTGTATTCGTTTTTAATATGTACCAAACCTGAAAAAGAATTGGAACGAGGTACCATTTTTATGATCTCTTTACAGGAAACTTAGGCACGAGGATGCACAATCTCAGGAGCAGCCAGACATCTTTCAGGCAGCCTGGCCCCAGGGCTCAGGAACCTGAGCTTTATCTTCAACACCCTGGCCAAAGTACTGGAGGGTGGGCATGATGGCTCAGTGGTTAGAAGAGTTCAATGCCAGGCCTGATGGCCTGAGTTCAGACCCTGAGGCTCGCAGTGGTGGAAGGAGAGCGCTTTACACACACACACACACACTCACACATACTCACACACACACACTCACACACACACACATACTCACACACACACACACTCACACACACACACACACACTCACACACACTCACACACACACACTAAATAAACAAATAAGTAAATACAATTAAGGAGGTATTTTGCCAGCTCCATTCTGTGCCACATTTATGACACCTGTGCATCTATTTCATTTTCAACTGAACTTGGCCTTCCATACAGTTCTGGGCCCTGGGAAGTCCAGGAACCTCGTCTGGCATCAGCTGAGGGCTTTGCCGTTGGGTCCTATGTGGCAGTGAAGGGCAGTACATGGTCAAGGAGAGCTCAGGAGCCTCCAAATGGAAATTCCAATAAAGTATTTTGAGAACAGACTTCCCCATGCCAAGCTATCACTTTATTCTGAGAGCAGGTGATGTGTCAATCCCAAATGGGCCCCACTGGTTCATATTTTGAACATTGTGTCCCCCGACTCCAGACACAATATTCAAGCTATGGAGCTCTTAGGAGGTGGGGCGTGACTGGCAGAGATAAGTCGCTAGGGGCAGACCATTGGAGGTCACAGCCATGCCTGCTTCCCATGGTGTTCTCTTAGCTTCCTGTCCTGTTCTCTCATGTCCCAGTTCACCATGAGGGAGGATCCCCCAGCACAGACTCCTGCCAGACTGTTTCCCAAGACTTCCTCCCCACATTAGACATAAATCCCCCGAAACCGTGAGCCAGATCCCCCTAGTCTCCCTCCAACTGTCTCTGGCAGGTGCTTTGGTCACAGAGACACAAGGGTAACCCACACAAGTGGGGTTTTGTGTAAGGTGAGGTGTTGAGAGAGTGCTCTATCTTTGCCCTTTGGGGGTTTAATGGACTGGACAATTCAGACTGAACAGAAATGTATTTGACTCATGATTCTAGAGGGAGAAGTCCATTCTGCAATGGTTAATCTGTTTAATTTGTTTGGTTTTTGAGACAGGGTCTCACTATATTATGGCTCTGGCTATCCTGAAACTTGTTATATAGACCAGGCTGGCCTCAGGAAGATCAGCATGCCTCTGCCTCCCTAGTGCTGAGATTAAAAACATGTCCTACCATGCCTGGTTAATCTTGATAATTGACTTGACTACATTCAGAAATTCCACAGGGGTTTAGGTGGGCAACGGAAGATCCAACCTGAATGTGGGCTGGAGTCCTGGAGAGAATAAAGAGGAGAAGGCGGGCCGGACAGTGCCTCCATCCCTCCCGCTTCCTGACTGGGGATGCTGTGAGCAGCTGCCGCCTGCTCCTGCCACTGTGCCTTCCTCGCCATGATGGACTTCGTCCCCAAAATGCAAGTCTAAACAAACCCTTCCTTTAAAAAACGGCCTTTGTCCATTATTTTGCCAGGGTCCCATATGGCCAAGGCTTTCTTTTTTAAAACTATCTCTTTATTTTATCTCATGTGTGTGTGCTTGAGTACATGTATGTGCATCACATGCATTCAGGAGCCCAAAGAGGTCAGAGGAGCACATTGGATCCCCTGCAACTGAAGTTACAGGTGGCTGTGAGCCACACTGTGTGCCCTGAGGTCCTCTGCAAGGGCAATGGAGTCCTCCGAACAGCTGAGCCACCTCTCCAGCTCAGTGTGTGAATTCTTAAAGCTTCTTTGTTTTCTAAAAGCAAAACCAAATACATACAATTGCAATCCATAAAATGGGGGAAACCGACCAACCAAATAAGAGCTGGATTAAAGTTCTCAGCAACCTGACTGTGGACACACAGTGATCACTCAAGTCTGTTGGGAAAGTGTGACTGGGGCACAGGAAGAAGCATCGACTCTGACAGCCTAAAGAAAAGTTCGTTGGGGCTGGCAGGGTGGCTCAGAGGGTGAGCGTGGTTGCTGCCAAGGCTACCAGCCTGAGTTCGATCCTTAGGACCCACACGGTGGAAGAAGAGAACCAGCTCGCGCAAGCTGTCCTCTGCCCTCCACATGTGTGCTTATACACACACAGAGACAAGTACACACACACACACACACACACACACACACACACACACACACACACACAGAGAGAGAGAATACATACGAAAAAGGAATAAAAAAGAGGGAGAGTCCATCCAAGCCAGCGAGGTTATTGGGGTTACAAACCAGAGTGTAAACAAGTCTGGGGCAGAGGTACTGAAGTCCCGAACCCCAGTCAACCTTCCTGTACACTTCAGCCCTCCCAAGACCACACGCAGCTTGGGAAGGAGGACATGGTAGATGAATCTCCTGGGGGGAGTAATGGAGGGGGGTGCGAATATCTTTGCTTTCACTTCCCAGCGGGGCATGTTAGAGCCTTGCTACTGTTACCACAGACCTGGCTGTCCCTACTTGTTTATTCTTTGCCTTGACTGTGGGCCAAGGTCTTCTGAAGGTTACCAAGGCAACTGTACTTCATGATGGCGATGGTGGTGTCTAGTGGAGGAAACGGCCCCTCACGCAGCTCTCCAGCTTTGCTCCCCTGCAAACATACCAGCATCACCGGCTCCTTTTTAAGACCTTTTCTGGTAAGCAACGTGGAAAAACACCCTGAGCTCAACAAACCCAACACAGGGAAAGGACAGGCATTCTAGAAAGGTTAGCTCGTGCTGGCTCTGGTCCCCAGCATCTGGCTCCCAGCATCCTGTACAGTGTGGGTGTCACGATAGATCGTGATCACGAAGTTCACGTAAATGCTCCCTTGGAAACATAAAGTAATAACTTCCTACAACAGTGACTGGGCACTCGGGTACCTGCTCCAGCCTGGGAAGGCCTGTTACTTATGGGATCACCTCAGATTCTCCTAAAATCTCTTAACACTGCACATGCTTAGCAAATGAGGCTTATAAACTGACTGACTGCAAGGACTTTGTCTGCAGCTTAATTCCCATTTCCTTGTCTCTCTTTTTTCAGTGCTAGAGTTTGAACCTAGGGCCTCACATGTGCTAGGCAGGAGCTCTACCACTCAGCCACACTCCAGCCCCTCATTGGGGGATTCTAGGCAGGGGCTCTACCACTCAGCCACACTCCAGCCCCTCACTGGAGGATTCTAGGCAGGGGCTCTACCACTGAACCACACCCCAGCCCCTCACTGGGGGATTCTAGGCAGGGGCTCTACCACTGAACCACACCCCAGCCCCTCACTGGGGGATTCTAGGCAGCGGCTCCACCACTGAGCCACACCCTCAGCCCCTCACTGGGGGGGATTCTAGGCAGGGGCTCCACCACTGAGCCACACCCCAGCCCCTCACTGGGGGATTCTAAGCAAGGGCTCAAATACTAAACTATGCCCCCATCCCTATTTTTACTATTTATTTTGAAACAGGGTCTTTCTAAGTTGACCAGGCTGGACTTAAATTCTCTCTGTAACTCTCACAGGCCATGTCCTCACAATTCTCCTGCTGCAATCTCCTAAGTGGCTGGGATTACAAGCCTGAATCCCAGGTCCAGTTTAATTCCTATTCTAGAAATCAGCGGACAATGAGCATACCAGTCCAGTGGAAAAAGAGAAAGCCTGGGACGTTATTACGATGACCAAAAGCCTTCTGCCTCAGGGGCGAAGCACGTCTGGCCATCACTGTGGGTGTGGTAACACTGAGCACAGCCAGAGCTTGGGATTTTCGTGGCTCAGTATGCTTCCATTTTGTAATCTGTCACCTGTCCCCACACAGGCTTGAGTCTGTCGCTGGTGGTCACACATTATTGCTTAAAACAACCCACAAAGTTTCACCACGACCACAGGATCTGTCCGCTCATCAGAACGTCCATGTTTCACACCTTCCTTTGCTTTCTCGGAATATCACCAAGAAGGAGGTTGAGAAGGACCTGACTGCTTAAGACACCTGGTGAGCATGCAGACACGCTTCAGAATTCCTGAGACATGAATAGGAACTGAGCGCGGAACATCAAAGGAATCGGAGCCTGTGTAATGGCTGGTGTGTGCCTGTAGTCCCGAACCCTCAGAGGGTTGAGGCAGGGTAGTCATCGGCTCAAGGCCATCCTGGTGATATACTGAGACTCCTTCTTAAAAATAAAAACAACTCTAGACTTTCTGAAGTGGTAAGGGTGTGATGGGGTCTGGCTCAAACCACACATTTGATACAGAAGTCTTTCACATACAAAGAATGTGGGTGAGGTGTGGCAAGATGTCAAAACTTCATGGGTGGGAGTACTCAGGAAAAGATTAAAAAAAACAAAAAACAAAGAAACAACCGAGACCATTGCTGGCTGGAAACAGATACAAATCTTGCTGTAACTGAGGCTGGAGACACCCTGGTACAGCTTATTGTTTATCAGGAGTAGACAAGGCTGCTGAGCTGAGCCCCCCACCTGGGAGTGAAGAGGGTCCGTCAGGGCACACTGTCTGTCCATTCATCTTCATGTGGGGACTTCTAGAAAGGACACAGCTCATTTGGGACTCCTGTGGGCAGGCTCACGACCCTGTCACTCCCCTGACTGTGGAGCAGGAAGACACAACGCAGAGGAGGCACTATAGTTTAAAACAAAAGCATCCCCAAAGGCCATACACAGGAAGGTGGAGAAACAGGAAGTAACAAGAGGCTATAAACCCCCAAAGCCCGCCCCAGTGACATGCTTCCTCCATAACCTCGCCCAAAAGTGCCACCAGCTGGGGACCAGGTGTTCAAGTACCCCAGCCTATAGAGGACAGGTTCTCATTCAAACCACCACACCATAGAGGCATTCACGAGGGCACTCACACATATGGGTAGGGGAGAGAAAAGCACCTCATTAATTCGTGAGAAATCATCAGAGGCCTGAATGGCACAGTGAAGGAGAGAAGAGGAGGCCTTCCCAGGTGCCCTCAGTAGTAGGAACACCCTCCCCACCCCCACTCCCCACCCCTACCCCACCCCCGCTCTATACTTCTTCCAGGAACAGCTGGCCAGAGGTAACAGGACTCCAGTCAGACATGCTGTTCCGGCCTGAAGGTCAGGAGTCTCAGGCCTGGCCCACCTCAGGGAGAGAAGGAAGGGCCCGGTGTTCTCTTATCCTAGAAGTCTGAAGCCTGTGAGACAGAAGAAGAACTCAAAGGTAGGGTCTCGGGGTTCTAGTGTGCTGGTAAGGTCCAAGCTGGGCCTGGGAGTCAGGGTCCTCCTCAAACTAAGAAAAACCACCTTTGGTCCCGTCCTCCACCCCACCCCACCTCCAGCCCCCGCGGTCACCCTTCCCTTGTCCCTGGTCAGCTGGATTGCAAGAAGCCATTGCTGTGTTCTCCTGTGAGCAGACAGGCTCTGGGCTGGCATTGCCAGACCCAAGCAGCTCTAACCACAAGCTCCGCTTCCCCCACAGCTGGGCCAGCCTCGGGGCCACCTGCCCTTTGTTCGTCTTGGTTGAGGCATTGAGAAAAGCAGGGAAGGGCAGTCCTAGAGTCTGCCTTTCTCTGTCCCAGCTTGGCTAGCCAGGAAGGCCAGTGAGGCCTGGCTCTCTCGTGGCCTTGTATGTGAAGGGGACGTGGTGTCTGGGCCTCAGAGTACAGCCGTAGTGGACGCTTCGGAAGGACACCCAGCCTGGGCACGTGAACGGCTGTTTGCCGAGTACTCTGTGAGCTCTGAGCTGGGCTCTGCATGGCTCTCAGCACTGGCTGTCCATTCTGGGATATTTCATCTCTAGAGAGCCTTTAGTATGCCAAGAAAGAAACGGAGCTCGGAGTCGTGAGGGTAGGATGTCAGCAGCGGTGGGAGTCTCGCCCAGATCTCTGCCATAATGCCCCCCCCCAATTGTACTTGGACAAGGGCTCTCTGTTTTACCTCTCCTTGCTCTCCCCTAGGGGCCACACTGCTATCCAAATTCCTCCTCATGGCTGAACTCCTGCCCCTGTTGCCTTGGGCTCCCCAGGGAGCCCAGGGTGGTGACCAGGGCTCACCTGGTTCTCCAGCGGAGCAGCAAACACAGGCTGAGTGTGTCCAGGACCTATCCCCTAAATCCTGGAGGCTCTTGGGGGTGCCTGCTATTCACATAACTCCATCTAGTGATGTGGAGTCACCTCCAGGCACCCCAAATCCACCACGCCTTCAGAGACTGAAGACCCAGGACCTGGAGTGTCCGTCTCAGGACAGGTCAGACTCGGGAATGGGATGGGAGGCTTCTTTGTCTTGTCTGTTCCTGTGACCTAAGCTCAAGTGTAGGCTCCTTTTGGTTGGTGTGCTGAAGAGCAATTAGAGTCTAGCCTGAGCCACAGCATCCAGATTTGAAGCTATGAAACAGACATGTATACTAGTTATGTTTCTTTTACATGTAACCACATACCTGCAAGAAGAAATTACAGAAGGGTTTGTTTGGGCTCATTATTTGAGGGCACCATCCATCACGGCAAGGAAGGTATGGTGGGAGGAGCATCTCGAGGCTGTGGCAGCAGGAAGGAGGCTGCCTGCCTGCTCACATCTTTCAGGACCGTGGAGCAGAGAGATGGGAATGCCAGCCCCATGCTCTCTTTCTCTTTTCCCCAGCTCAGGACTGGGCTACACACACTCGAGGTTACTCTCCCCCTGACTCTGGAAATGCACTCCCAGACACACCACTTGTTAGCGCTCTAGATGTGCCTCAGTCCGACGAGACCAGCAAAATTACCCAGCACTACCCCGCAAAGCTCAGGCATGTGCACTGGGAGCAGTGGGTCCAAATGCATGCCGCCAGCGAGGCTAGCGCAGGCTGGGAGTCGGGACCCGGATTGGGGCTGTGAAATGAAGGCGGTAAGTGGTAAACAGAACTTTGTGCCCACAAGGAAACAGGCTGACATTGAACATGGGCTGGGGTGATGGTTCCCAGGCTGAGAGCATGTGCTGCTCTTGCAGGGGACCTGTGCTAGGTTCCCAGCACCGCATCAGGCAGCTCGAGATACCAGGGCATGAGATCTTCTGGACTCCATCAATGCAACATATTCACACACACACACACACACACACACACACACACACACACACACCCCTATATTCAAAAACAACAAAATATTTTTAAAATTAATTTTAAAAGATTGAAAATAACACCATGAACAAGGCAAAGTGAGAATAAGTGTGGCTTCCTGCATCTCCAGGGACAAGATATATTTCTAATGTGCCACCAGCCATCACAAGAGCTATTCCTGCTATGGCTGACAGGTGGGAAAATATTTAAACAAAAATGTTTTAGGGCTTCTTTTGCTGCGAGGAAACACCATGATCAAAAAGCAAGTTGGGGAGGAAAGGGCTTATGTGGCTTACACTTCCACATCGCTGTTCATCACTGAAGGAAGTCAGGACAGGAACTCAAAGAGGGCAGGAACCTGGAGGCAGGAGCTGATGCAGAGGTCATGGAGGAGTGCTTACTGGCTTACTCAGCCCACCTTCTTATAGAACCCAGGACCAACAACAGCCCAGGGATGGCACCACCCACCATGGGCTGGGCCCTCCATGGATCACTAAATGAGAAAATGTCTTACAGCTGGATCTCATGGAGGCATTTCCTCAGCGGAGGCTCCTTCCTCTGATGACTCTAGCTTGGGTCAAGTTGACACACAAAACCAGCCAGAACACAAAACTTCTGCAAAGGAAAACTACCTCTACCCTTGGAGACGGAAACTAAGAGGTTCAAGGGCAGAGGGGCGGAGAAGGAAAGAACCCGACTGACTGGCCTTGAATAGGAAGGAGCATGTGCCGGGGTTTCGCCCAGCCACAGATGATGGGTAAGAAAAGCCCATGTTGAGGAAGCCGAGTCTGCCCCACCCAGAAGTCTCAGAAACAAGGGTGACCAAGCAGGAGGGAAAAACAGCCTGCAAAAGGATACAATAGGGATTGGCTGTGTATCTCTTTCAAAGATAGGCTTGTTGAGGACGATGTTGCAAAATTGCCCAGGAGGGACCCACACTGACTTCAAGGCAGTAGATGCTCAGCGTGCTCAGGCAGAGAAAAGAGGCACTTGGGCTGTTGAAAGTTCAGTTTATCTGTTTTTAAGTGTGTATTTAAAAAAAAAAAAAAGTGTCTGCATGTGCATATGTGCACACATATGTGGGTTCCTGTGGAGGCCAGAAGAGGGCACTGGATCCCCTGGAGCTGGAGTTCCATGCATTTGTGTGTACTGGAACCTAACTCAGGTCCTCAGCAAAAGCGTACATGCTCATAGCCATGGAGTCAGCTCTTCAGACTGTTTGTTTTTGAGACAGGGTCTTGCATGATAACCCAGGCTGACCTCAAACTCATGATCCTCCTGCTTCAGCCTCCAGAGTGCGAGGATGACGGCACCATAGCATGGGACTTAAGAGCTAGTCAGTCCTTCCCTCCCTCCAAAATCCTGCCTTTGCTGTTCTTTTCTTTCTTTTCTTTTCTTGAGACAGTTACTGTATAACCTTGGCAGGCCTGAGCTCTCTGTGTAGAGCAAGCTGCACTAAAACTCACAGCAACCCTCCTGCCTCTGCCTCCCAAGTGCCTCCAAGGCCTGTTCCACCACATCAGCTTAACAGTTTTAATTCATCTAAAAAAAAAAAAAAAAAAAAAAAAAAAACAAAACCAACTAAAATGGCCAACTACTAACCACCAAAACCAAAAGGAGAAGTCCTGAGTGATCTTTTGATATGCAAATCTCCCACTTAAACCCTTTATGACTTTCTGTTGTCCTTAGATATAACTCAGAATATTTAAACACATTAAAGAGACTTTTTAATGCATACTTAATGCATACGGTGGTAGGGACACAGATGGCCATTTAACATAAATAAATATTTAATAAATAAATATTCTCTATTTAAAAATGGAAAGGTTTCTGGGCATGGTGGTGCACACTTTTAATCTCAGCACTCGGGAGGCAGAGGTGGTCGGATCTCTGTGAGCTGAGGCCAGCCTGGGCTACAGAGTTCCAGGACAGCCAAGGCTACACAGAGAAACCCTGTCTGTGCGCAGGGTAGGGGGGAGTTTGAGGGTAGGGGGTAGTTCGAGGCCAGCCAGCGTCAGCTACACAGTGAGTCTGAGGTCAGCCTGGGCTACACAATGAAAACCTGACACTCTCTTCACGCTACCCCCACGCCCTCACCACCTTTGAAAGCAAATGTCTTTCAAAGAGGAAACAAGCAACGGAAGTATAAAATGAGCAACGGACACGGAAGGATGGAAGGCAGTCGTGCAAGAAGAGCTTCCTAGTGCAGAAGGGTCAGATAGCAGTGTAAAGGTCCTGAGGCGAGGGCAAGTGGGAGGGGCAGGGAGGCAGGCCGACTCCTGGAATGAGCAACCTGGAGGCAAAGGAGGAGGCCAAGAGGTCAGACAGGTGAGAGGGGCCGGATCAGGAGGGCTCTGGACACCAAGGTGAGCACTTAGATATTACAGGGAACGAGGTGGAGCCAGGGAAGGGCGTGAAGCCAAGGGACCGACGTGCCTGTTCACAGGCTCTCTGGCTGCAGTGGCAACAGCGGGGGCAGGAATGGAAGCTGACCAAGGCAGGACCAGGTCTGCCGCAGCTGGACAAGAGGCTGGGGAGGGGGAGGGAGAAATCCCTGGGCTGGCCATCTGGGTCCCAAAGCTAGGGTTCACACCATGTTCTCCGGCAAGGACAACCACCCTTGGCTTGCAGAGTGGGTGCAGGGTTGGCTGGCACAAGAACTCGTCCTACACTGCAATGTATGGTCATTTCCCGTCTTGAGGCTAGGCAAGCTTCCCAGTATCAAAAGCGCTGATGAGCCCTGCCCCTGCGCTGTTCTGGGGGAAACCCCTTGCTTCCGAGCAGTGGGCTCCCCAGGCCTGAGGGACTTGCCCAGGCTCTCAGGGGTGGGCTGGAGTCTGATTTGGGCTGCAGGACTAGGCTGGGGAAGTCCCTACACAAGTGGAAGCTTCTAAGGCAGGAACTGAGGCTCGAGGACTGGGTGGGGAGAGGAGGCAGAGGCCTTCCGCCCCCCAGCTGCGGTTTCCCCCAAACTTCCGCCCCAGACCTGCTCTTCCCAGCATCAGCCTGATACCACCTCTCCACCCCGCCTGCCTCTCCGGCTCCTCCCGGGGACTCTTCTAAGTCCTAGGGGGAGAAGCCAGGGCAGTTAGACTCCTTTTGTTTGTTTGCTTGTTTGTTTCGAAGACAAGTTCTCACTCTGTATTCCAGTCTGGCCTGAACTTCATTATATGGCCCAAGCTGGCCTCGAACTCACGGCAATCCTCCTGCCTCAGCCTCTCGGGTGCTGAGATGTCAGGCGTGCGCTCCCACGCCTGGCCCAGGCTGCTTAATTTTACTGAAATTTTCTTCTGTCCACTGGTCGGTGCAGGTCTCCCAGCCGGACTCTTTCCCAAGCCTTCTAGGCCGAGGCCCGCGCTCTGCGTCCAGGTCCCCCTCCCGGCGGGGGCGGCGCCGTGACGCGCGGGGCGGGAGCAGGAAGGGGGTGTCGCTGACGCCGCGGCGGCCTCCGGCGGCTCCGGCCTTTTGTGCGGGCCGTGGGGTCCGGTGGGGGCGGCGGCCGAGCCAGGCGAGGCCCGGGAGGCCCAGCTCAGCGCAGCCGGCCGGGTCCTGCCCTGCAGCCAGGGCGCCGCATCCATGTTCGAGTAAGCACCGGATCTCGGGTGGGGAGCGGGTATGGCGGCGTGATCGGGCCGGGGCAGGGGACCGGAGCGGGTTCCCGAAGCTCGTGCATGTAGGAGAGACCCCGATGGGGACCGGGAGCGGAGACACGTGTGTCGGAGTGCGTGGGGTCTTGCAGCCCGGCGGCGAGGCCCGAGCTTGGGGCGTCACTGCCGGCCTGGGACGCGCACGGGCAGCGGGGTGCTCTCCCAGGCCTGGATCGTCCCTCTTGATGAGGGCCGACCCGGCTTCCAGATGAAGGGACCACCGCGAGCAGCCCCACCCCCCTCAGTACTGGCAGGCCCCGCAGTCCCTCGGGTTGGTGGTCCTCGTTTTTTTTCGTGGCGACTGGGGGAAGGAGCTTCTTTGAGCCTGAGATTTAGACGGGGTGGGGGTCGTGTGTGTTCCAACCTGATCCTCCCCTCCAGCGTCATTCCCTGTGCCCGCGGTTTTCCGTTTGTGATTGTGTCTTGGAAGTGCCTGAGCTCTGAGTGTGGTGGTGTGGTGTGGTGTGGTGTGTGTGTGTGTGTGTGTGTGTGTGTGTGTGTGTGTAACAGCTGGGATGCTTTGGGGCAGTGTTTGTGTGGCTCTCTGCATGTTACCTATCGTCTTGTGTGTGATGGCTACCGTGTTGAGTGCATCTGGGGCTCCTGGACCCGTCGTGGTTGTGTGAGAAGCCCGTCTCATTTTCTTTGTGGCGCCATGTGCAAATTACACATTCTGAGGTTGTGCCTCATTGTGACTTGGGAGAGTCTTGAGGTGGGTTTGGGGCATCAAGTGTACAGAAGTTACAGTATTCCTTGGCTGGCTCAGCCTGTAGTTTACCATGAATTACACCTGTGCTTCCAAGGGTCTCTGTGAGTTGCTGCTGTGTGATTTTAGTATGTGTGCATGTGGTTGAGAATCTGCGCCTGTGTGCCTGTCATCCACCTTTGAAAGTCTTTTGACTCGGTGGACAAGAAGAAATTGTGTGTGTCCACCTGTGACATTGTTGTGTGTCTGTGGCCTCCATGGGAAGGTCCCTATGTATCCATTTGTGGCATTGTTGCGTGTCTCTGGAGTGTGGGAGATTCTGTGTGCCTCTCAGGCCCTTTGTGGCTTTGTCTGTGCAGAGAGACAGAGAGACCCCTTGTGGCCTTGGCTGAGGACCCTCCCTCCTGGGACCTGGGGTGCAACCTTAACTGCCTTGTAAAGTCTGCCCAGGCCTCACTTCACTATCTGCATTATTCCCGAGTCCCCCATGGCTCTGGGGATGTCAGGGTTCTGTCACGGTGACAGCTGACAATTCCATTCTTCATCCCTTGAGAACTAGCCTTTGCGTTTTCTCTGCCTGATGAACACCCTGAAGTCAGAGGGAGAGGCAGGATGTATAGGTTGACCAGATGACTTAACTTACCTTAGGGATGTATGTCTGGGTCCCTGTGTGCTGTGGCTAGGTGATGTGTGAGTAGGTTTGTGGCTTTGGCTGTTGTTCTGGTCTTCAGTGTTTCTCTAAAACTTTCCTGTGGCTGTATATGTGAAGCTAATTTATCTTGAACTTACTGTGTTTCGGAATTCATTCTGGGGCTCTGTGTGACTATAGCATGTTTTTTTTTTTTTTTTTTTTTTTTTTGGTGTGTGTGTGTGTGTGTGTGTGTGTGCATACGTGTGTGTAATTTTCCTGGCATTTGTATATGAATATGACAAACTTACAATGCTGTGGTTGTTTATGTGTGTGACAGACAGGTGGGAGAGATAGGCTTCTCCTACCTGCAGCCAAGTTTGCCAATGACACTGTGTATCCCCAGCCAACTTTCCTCCCCTACACACCTGTGTGTTCTTGCTCCTCTGTCTGGAGGCAGTTTCTGAGGCCCCGGAGGCCTGAGCATCTTGCACAAGGGAAACCCATTCTCTTCCTTAGTCCCCGCCCCATAACGGTCCTCCTCTCGCCACTTCTGACCCCTCCCTTCTTCACTCTGCCAGGACTGGCTGACGGCTTGGGCCGCCCTAGGGCTCTGCTGCCGGCCCTTGAGGACTTCCTCTTTGTCCCGTCCAGGAGCAGGAACTGGGGGATGAGCTTGGCTTGTCTGTGCCTCCTGCCTTCCCTCCGGTAGACCTGGGGCTTCAGAATAGGCCAGAGGTGAGAAGAGGCCACGGGGAAGGGTCACCTTCTCCCTAGAACCAGGACGGTGGCCCAGGGTCTTCAGGCCTGCGTTGGGAGCCTGTGTGTCCTCCTCAGCTCTGCTGGCCATCCGCTAGTCTCAGACCTGCCAGCCTCAGTCCTGGCTCTGAACTTGATGTCCCGAGTGCGTCTAGCACTGTCTTCTCCCACACTTTGCCAGCTCTGTTCTTTGTCCTCAGCCGCTGGCCTCGGGGAGCCTTTGCCCAGCTAAGCCTCCGCAGTCTGGCTCACTTAAGTAACCCTCGCTGCACTAATGATTCTGTCAAGATTCAGTGTGGATTCCATTGTAAGCTGAGGTTTCTGGTCGGGAGGGCAGAACATTTCTGTTTTGTTCTGTGGCTGTCTTGGTGATGGAGTCCAGGGCTCTGCACATGCTAGGCAAGTACTCTTAACCCAGAGCCCTACCCTCAGCTCCTGATGGGTGGCTTCTGTTGACTCCCAGACAGTCTGCTGATGAGCCATGCCCCCAAGCCCTCACCAGTGGGTTCAAGGCCCTTGAGCTACACACCCCAACTCTGGGGTTCTTAAGACTGAATCTTGCTATTCAGCCTAAGCTGGTCTCGAGCTTGTGATCCTCCTGCCTCAGCCCTGGAGTGCTGAATTACCAAGAGTGTATTCCTACCACCTCTGGCCGGATTCTGCATTTCAAACAAGTTCCTGGTGCTGTTGGTGGTAGTGTCCTGGGGACTGTGCTGCTTTATGGCAATGGCAGGCGGTGGAAAGCTGTTGTCCTGGTTTCTGTGGCTTTTTTCCTGACGCTCTGGCCCCCTGGTTAGTGCGGCCAGTCCCAGCTGGCAGATAGTTGGAATCTGTTGTCTGCACTGTGTCTCCAGCTCCAGCTGCAGGGTAAGTGCTCTATGTATGTTGAGACAGCGAAAGGAAGGCCTATGGCACCAGCTGAGGTCCTTCCAGGGTCAGCATAGTTTCCTGGACAGCTCCAGGAAGGGTTGGTGGCAGGTTACCACTCCATTTCTTCAATCGTGGGAAGCGAAAGCCGTTACACACGGCTTCTTTGTCCCTTTGCCTTCCACGTCACCTCGCCTCCAAGTAGTACTAGGAGGTGAGCATCCCAGGTGAAAGCGAGGCTGGGGAGGGTGCAGACTCCTCCCCCCAGGGGGGCATCCATGGCTCTGAGACTGGAAGCCTTTGAGTCTTTGAGTTCAAGTGTGCTTGAATCCAGCTCTGGTAGGAACTAGCAAGCATGGACGCTTTGCTCAGGTCATGGTGGTGCCTACTCATAGGCACCTGCTAGGCAATGTGGAGAAGGATGCGGAGCCAGGGGGCAGCCTGTCACTGTCAGATGCTCTGAGAACAGAGCAGATGAGGGGTCGACAAGGGGCTATACGACTTCAAATACAGCATGGAGATACGTCTGTTGAGCACAAGAGTGCGTTCCTCTTATATCCAGTGGGGAAAGAGCATATGGGCAGAAGGAGGGGGGAGGCAGGAACCAGGGGAGAGGTGAGGGCCAGGGAAGAGCTGTGGGCTTTCCTGGGGTAAGGAAGGTGGGAAAACCCCAGTACCAGAAAGGCTCTGACATGCCCCATGTGGCCATAGACTTTCTTGGGCTCTATGTTGGAACAGACTGAGTTCAGACACCACAGCACAGTGACCAGAGGCACTGGGTTGGCCCAGGGGGAGAGGTAATGGCCCAGGCCACTGTTTATGTCTTTTATTTTGTCACATAATTTATTAAATGAACTTACTTTATAAGAATCATGTGACTCCCTGTCTTGCACCCCATTCGAGCAGGGCTAGGGCAGAGTGGGAACTAAGACATCTCCAAGGCTTGTCCCTAGAAGCCCATGGAACTGTCATTACAGAAAAGTCACCCTGGGTGACTGCTGCCCCGTAGGGTATGGAGACCTGCAGAAGGGAGGGGTGCACCAGAGTCTTGAAGTGTACGGAAGAATTTTCAAGGCCAAGGAACAGTAGTGTGGCCTGTAAGCCTGTAAGCACCAGCTTCTCAGTGATTTCTTGGTGTGATCACAAAAGCAATGCCAACCAGACCCTGGCTTTAAAAAAGAAAATTCATCAAAAACCCCACCCAGGCATGGTGGCGCAGGCCTGTTATCCCAACTACTATTCAGGAGGCTGAGACAGGACAATCGAAAGTTCAGTCCCAGCCTTGAGTACTGCGTGAGTTCAAAACCAACCTGTACAACTTAATAAGAGACCTGGCCTCAAAATATAAAGTAAAGGAGGTCTGGGGGTGTGGCTCAGTGGTAGAGCCCCTGCCTAGAATCCCCCAGTGAGGGGCTGGGGTGTGGCTCAGTGGTAGAGCTCCTGCCTAGAATCCCTCAGTGAGGGATGGGGGTGGGGGGTGGCTTAGTGGTAAAATGTCCACTAAGCATACACCAGGTTCTAAATTCAATTCCCAGCTCAGCAAAAAAAAAAAAAAAAAAAAAAAAAAAAAAAAAAACAAGGTAGGCAAGGAAGAGCAAGGACATTGTGAGCCAGAGGGACCGGCACGTACTGAAGGTGACAGACAGGAGACACACATTTGAAGAAACATCCTGGGGGTGGCGAGATGACTTAGTGGGTAAAGGTGCTTGCTGCTAAACCCAGCCACCGTGCTTGATGCCTGGGATCCACATGGTGGAAGGAGAGAACCAGATTCTGAAAAACTTCTTGAAAGAGGAGATGCCTCTTGTACTCCAAAATAGATCAATCCTTCCCAGAAACCAGCTGTGCCTCCCTCTGCCAGTGCCTCTCGCTGATAGCCTCAGTTTCCACTGTAAAGCTGAATGGTCATGGGACCAAGCACAGTGTTTTTGAGCAATGATAAAAATCAATCGCTTGGAGTGCTTGACATAATCCCGATAAGAAGTCAACAATGGTGTCCCTTTAAAGTCCTTGCCACTCACCGCCACTGCCCTTATTACAGTTAGTGTTTGCACAGTTACCAGAATGTTCTGTTTGCTTAACGTTTGCCTCCGGCAGGAGTTAAACTCACCAGAACCAAGCCGTATTTCAGGTCTCTGTCAGCGTTGGTTCCAGCCAGCTCAGGGCTGTTCATTCAGTCCCACAGTGTTTATTAAGCATTAATTGTGTGCCCTGTCTCTAGTTCAGGTGCCAGGGATACAGATAGCAACCAAGACTTCCTCAAGTTCACGCTTTAGGGCAGGCAATAAGCAAACTGAATAAACAAATGAACAGGGTGAGTGTAGATAGTGTGGGTGAGTGAAGCAGGAGGGGCCGCTCTCAAGCTAAGGGACCTTGGAAGAGGAGTGTGGAGAATGAAGAGATGAGTCCATTAGGCTGGAGCTGTGGGTGGGCTTTTCGGATGGAGGGAACCACAGATGCAGAAACCCTGATGTGGGAATGATCCTGGGAGCTTAAAAACCAAGAGGAGGCTGGAATGGTTGGAACAACCAGGAGGACATGGGGCAGGGAAGTGACGGGACCTAGTCACATCCAAGTCCGGACTTAGAGAACCCTGAACTGACTCAGCTGGTCCCCAGCTTCCCAGGCTGGAGGTGAGGAGAGACTGTGGGGGAGGGGACAGGAGCCGAAAACGAAAAGAAAACTTCCATGGCTTATGTGTGGGAAGGAATGGAGGCTGGAACAAAGAGACGTTGTAATGAAAGGAAAAGTGGAAGTAGGGTTTAGAGGTGGTGGGATTGTGGACAGACTAGAGATATGGGCACGGAAAGGAAAGACATTAAAAAAGATGCCGTGTGGGCTAGAGACATGGCTCCCAGTGGCTAAGAACCTGTCTTGCTCTTTAAGAGAACCTGAGTTCCGTTCTCTGCACCTGTATGGTGACTCACAACCACCTGTAACTCAAGCTCCAGGAGATCTGATGCCCTCTTCTGGTCGCCACAGGCACTGCACACCTATGGTGCACATAAACAACATACACACACAAATAAAAATAAATAACTTTAAAAAGAAAGGTACTTAGATTTGCATTTTGAGTGTCACCTGTCCATGAAGGTTTGCTTTATGAATGAATTAGTAAGATAATGTTTAAAAGTTATCAGGTTTGGGCTAGTGGAATGGTTTATTGGGTAAACATTTGCCATGCAAGCCTGACATCCTGACTTCAATCCCCTGAATCCATGGTGATTTAATCCCCCAAACAACTAGATGTATGGTCACCATTCCCTGGGTCACGGTGAAGCAGTAGAGGCACAGGGACATTCAGGGACAGGCTCTAGGATCAGAGACAGGAAGTAGGTGAGTGGGTGGGTGAAGAGGTGGGTAGCAGGATAGATGGATTGATGGATGGACGGGTAGTATGTGGGTGGCAGGTGGATGCGTGGGTAGAAGGACTGATAGGTAGATGGCAAGGTTGGTGGATGGATGGGTGGGTGGGTGGGTGGATGGATGGGTGGGCGGATGGGCAGGCAGAGCCACTAGATGATGGATGCACCTTCAAAATCAGGTTCCCCCCTGCCCCTAGTCTGTTCCCCCCCACACACTCCTCTTCCTCTCTCTTCCTAGCACCACACCCCACTCTGGCCGGAGCTCACCAAGCAGTTCCCCATCTCTTCGGAAACGGCTGCAGCTTTTGCCCCCAAGCCGGCCTCCACCTGCTCCTGAGCCAGAACCAGGCACCATGGTGGAGAAGGGGTCTGATAGCTCCTCAGAGAAGGGGGGCGTGCCTGGGACCCCCAGCACCCAGAGCCTGGGCAGCCGGAACTTCATCCGCAACAGTAAGGTGGGTGTGAGCTCAGGGGGGGTTGGGAGAGGGAGGCAAGGGCAGAAAACACAAGGGGTCTTGTTGTGGAACATTACTGAAGATGTGTTACACTCGTTTATGCTGTGGAACATTTGTTTAATGATGCAGAGATGTGTTGCATTCTTTTATGTTGCATTTGTTTAACTCTGTGAAGTTGTATTACTTTGTCTAAAACACCTGATTGATCTAATAAAGAGCTGAATGGCCAATAGCGAGGCAGGAGAGGGATAGGCGGGGCCGGCAGGCAGAGAGGATAAATAGGAGGAAAAGAGAAGAAGGAGGCGTGAGAAAAAGAGGAGAGAGGACACCAGGGGCCAGCCACCCAACCACACAGCCAGACATGGAATATGAAGTAAAGAAAGGTATATAGACTAGAGGAAGTTAAAAGCCCAGAGCAAAAGGTAGATGGGATAATTTAAGTTAAGAAAACTGGCTAGACACCAGGCGGCAGCGGTGGTGGTGGTGGTGGTGGTGGTGGTGGTGGTGGTGGTGGTGGTGGCGGCAGCGCACACTTTTAATCCCAGCACTTGAGAGGCAGAGGCAGGTGGATCTCTGTGAGTTCGATGCCAGCCTGGGCTACAGAGAGAGATCCATTAAAGGCTCCAAAGCTACATAGAGAAACTGTCAAAAACAAAACAAAACAAAACAAAACAAAACAAAACAAAAAAACACTCAAAAAAAGAAAAGCTGGCTAGAAATAAGCCAAGCAAAGGCTGGGCATTCATAAGTAAAAACAAATATCAAATATCTGTGTATTTATTTGGGAGCTGGGTGGCAGGCCCCCCAAAGAGTAAAAGAGTTAAAAAAAACAAAAAACAAAAAACGAACTACAGGCTCCTCCTGACTTATCTCTTTTTCTTGCAGAAGATGCAGAGCTGGTACAGTGTGAGTATCTGCAGATGGGGCTTGATAAAGGGATGGGAGGGACTGTCTGCCAACAGGGAGCTCCAGACCGGCGGGTCAGGGAGTGGGTGATGCTTACAGACCCACACGAGATGCCTCTGTAGCACACCATGTGGGATGCCTGCTTTGTGCTAAGTGGCCTTGGGCAAGTCACTTAGCCTATCTGAGCCTTCCTCTCCCTTCCTGAGACACAGCAGCCCAGTCTCGCAAGGCCAAAGGGATTTTGGGAATTGAGTAGGATTTACTGATGCAGGTGGTGGTGCCTTGCACAGAGCCTGGCTCATGTATGATGTCAGTAAGTAAGGACTGGAGAGATGGCTCAGTGGTTAAGAGCACAGGCTGCTCTTGCAGAGGACCCAGGTTTGATTCCCAGCACCCATATGGCAGCTCACAACTGCCTGTAATTCCAGTTCCAGGGGATCAGATGCCCTCTTCTGGCCTCTACCTTCACTGGGCACACACATGGGGCACACACATACATGGAGGAAAAACACTTATACGCATAAAATAAATAATTTTTTTTAAAAGTGAGTAAGTGGCAGATGACCTTATGGTGACGTGTGTATTATGAGCAAAGAGGCCCCAAGGGCCGAGGAGGTGGAGAGGGGTTGAAAGCCTTTGGGGGCCAAATAGGGGCTTGGGATCTGCACTCAGGTCCCCATCCCCAAACCTCTGGGCAGATGCTGAGTCCCACATACAAACAACGCAACGAGGACTTCCGGAAACTGTTCAGCAAACTCCCCGAGGCAGAGCGCCTCATCGTGGGTGAGTCTCCATGCCCCCAGCCCGTTTCTGACCTGGATCCACGGCTCTGCCCTCACTCCTGCCTCCCTGCTGGCCTGTGCGCCGCCCGGCCACAGCATGTGTGACTCAGATGTCTGCCCTCTCTCCCTCCGCCGCTCTCAGATTACTCCTGCGCCCTGCAGCGGGAGATCCTCCTCCAGGGCCGCCTCTACCTCTCCGAGAACTGGATCTGTTTCTACAGCAACATCTTCCGCTGGGAGACCACAGTGAGTTGGGCCACAGGTGGCTACAGAGGGGCCTCCGGATGGGCGGGGCTTCCGGCTCTTCTCACTGTCCGGTGCTCTCTTTAGATTTCCATCCAGTTGAAGGAAGTGACCTGTCTGAAGAAGGAAAAGACGGCTAAGCTCATCCCCAATGCCATTCAGATCTGTACTGAGAGTGAGAAGGTGAGTGATGGACCTGACGCGGGGAGCCATGTGCCAGGATCACCGCAGGGACCCCCAACTCACCCAGACACTGTGTGTGTGTTGCACCCGGCCCACTCCCAGCCCTTGTAACCCTCCTTTTGACTGGCAGTTCTCTTCCCTATGCAGTGTCCCCTCACATAGATGTCCTGCAACACAGTGATCCTGCAGTTTCCATGAATCCTGCAATTCAGGTGCCCCCACCCAGCCAAAGCTGGGATTGGAATCCAGGCCTTTATAGCTCCACCCCTGAGCCATTCCCTAGATCTTGTTTGTTTTGTTTTTGGGGGAGAGGGCAGGCTCTCTCTCTACATAGCCCTGGCTATCCTGGAACCCATTATGTAGATCAGGCTGTTCTCAAACTCATAGAGATCCACCTGCCTCTGCCTCCTGAATGCTGGGACTAAAGGCTTGTTTGTTTGTTTTAAAATATTTATTTCTTTGTATTTTGTGTGTATGGGTGTCTGTCCTGCTTATATGCATATACCACATGCCTACGGTGCCCATGGAAGCCAGAAGAGGGCATTAGATCTCCTGAGACTGGAGTTAGAGATGGTTGTGAGCTCCCTGAAGTGGGTGCTGGGAACCCAACCCTGGTCCTTTGCAAGAACAGGAAGCCATCTCTTAACCTCTGAACCATCTCGTCAGCCCCCTAGACCTTTCTGTTGTCTGCTTTTGAGATGGGGTCTGGCTGACCTCAAACTCCAGCTCTCGCCTGCACCTCCCTAGTGCTGGGACAGCAGCACACCTGGCATTTGTCCATGTTGTTGAAAGATAGCTGTGTCCCTCCGGGTCCTGACAGGAAAGAGGAAGGGCCTCGGCAGCAGGCCTCCCTCTGTGTTTTGTCAGCCTGAGGCTGGAGGAGTTAGACATCCTTGACAACAAAGAGTGCTAGGAAAGTACACTGGGCTTGGTGGTCTCAGCTCCAGGCATGGGGAAGGGAGCCCAAAGGGATGTCGGAGAGACCTCCCAGAAACCTCCTCCCCCTGCGGTGACCATGGGGCATCCCTGCTCCATCCTGACACATTTGCTCTCACATCTCTCTCCTTGCAGCATTTCTTCACCTCCTTTGGGGCCCGTGATCGCTGCTTTCTCCTCATCTTCCGCCTCTGGCAGAATGCGCTGCTTGAAAAGGTGAGTGTGATTGAGCTCAGGATGGAGTTAACCGGGGAGACCTTGAAGGGGCTACTGGGCACATCTCGTCCTGAAATCCTGATAGCGTTGCACTAATATCTGCTTTGAGTTAGCACTGGCTCAGAGGTTGTAAGAATGCCAGCAGCTGCCTCGGCCCTGGCTGTTATCATTAGTTGCTATTATTTCGTTGTCATTGTGGCCCAGCTGATCCGTGGGCAGTGGGAAGGCCATGGCTGCTGAGGAGGATGGAGACAGGACAGCATGGGGGGTGGGGGTGAGAGCGTGGGCTCTTCTGCAATCTGCCTGGGTTAGAATCCTTGTGGGTCATTTGTGTGACCTTGAGCACATGACTTCCCCTTCCTGAGTCTCCAGATCCTTCTCAGTAAAAATGGGAAGCTTCCCTGGCCCGCACATCATGGACTCAGGAGGTCTAAGGTGTGGCTTGTAGCACCCAGGGCCCAGGCTTTGTGAAAACAGGTTGGCTAGTGATGGATGCCGGCAGGATGGAAATGAGTGGGCTCTGGGGTGGGTGGCCATGCTGCTTCTTTGTGGAAGCCAAGGGAGCTGCTGGGACTCGGCTGTGGGAATAAGATGCCAACCTTGCATCCCTTATGCCTAGACACTGAGTCCCCGAGAGCTTTGGCACCTGGTCCATCAGTGCTATGGCTCGGAGCTGGGCCTTACCAGTGAAGATGAAGACTATGTTTGCCCCTTGCAACTGAATGGTCTTGGGTGAGTTGGAGGTGGAAGGTGGTTCAAAGGGCTGTCGGGAGTCTCTGAAGGACGTTGGGGTCCCTTGGATGTGTTATCCAGAGACAAACAGATAGACATGAGTAACGTAACTTTTTCTAGATCTCCTGCGTGCTGGGTGGTCAGAGGTTACTGTGCAAAGCTGGGCGTCGGGGGAGGGTGGGAGGAGAACACAGTGAATGTAGCCTACGCAGGCTTGAGGATCCAGCCGGCTCCCACTTCCTCTGTTCCCTTGCAGGAGTCCCAAAGAGGTAGGAGACGTGATTGCACTCAGCGACATCACCCCCTCAGGGGCGGCTGACCGCAGCCAGGAGCCAAGCCCTGTGGGTTCAAGGCGTGGCCGGGTCACCCCGAACCTCTCCCGAGCCAGCAGTGATGCAGACCATGGGGTAAGCAAGTGGATGCTTGTGGAGAGGGATGGAGAGGTTAGGAATGGAGGAAGGAGCATGGGAGATCCATAGAGGGGCAGGAATTTGGCAGAGGGATGAGATGGGGGTGGGTGGAAGGGGAAGACAGACAAGGTAAATAGAGGGAAATGTAGCAGAGCAGGAGGAAAGGCAGGACACAGGGGCGCGGGATAGATGGGTAGGAGACAGGTGGGTAGTGTAGCTTGTAGGCCAGGCATCGGCATAAGCCCTCACCACTGGGTGGTCCTGAGGCCTCTGCCAAGCTAGCCAGGAGCCCCCAGGTACAGACATCACGTCTCCAGAATTGGTCACTAAAACAGTCTGTCAAACTCGCTGACCCATGGGAAGCCTTGGGCTGGAATCGAGGTGTGAGAAGGCTGGATGGAGCCCTTCTCTGCAGGCCGAGGAGGACAAGGAGGAACCGACAGCCAGTCAGCTGGATGCTTCCTCCAGCCAGACAGTGACCCCAGTAGCAGAACCTCCAAGTACTGAGCCGGCCCCACCAGATGGGCCCACGTCCCTGGGCCCCTTGGATCTGCTGTCCAGAGAGGAACTATTGACAGACACGAGTAACTCATCTTCATCCACTGGGGAGGAAGGTGAGGCAGGCGGCCCCAGTTCATCCGCTTTGCTTATACCCAAGTAGGGGCCAGTAAGAGGGGAGGCACTGGTACACAGGGCAGGACATGCAGGTGGCCAGGGATGTCATTCAAACGGTGTGCCCTGAGCCCTGCATTAAAGGTTATGTGGCCTGAAAAGGCAGCCTGTAAAGTTGGTTACATTCATTGTCTCTATACTGATTTTCAGGTAGACTTTACTCTTGTGAGCACAGAGACAGAGCCCTAGGTCTGGCTACCTGACGATGTACGGCACAGTAACTATAGCAAAAACCCCAGACTTAGCTTCAGTTGGTTTGACATCACAAATGACTCCAATTGATCGTAGGAGTCTGTGCCAGTGGGTGCCGTTGTGGTGGCTTTTGTTGGCTGGGCTGGGGCGTGTGCCCACCATGACACTAGTCTATTGGGTAGGAAGGGTTGAGTAACGTTCCAGGTTCCTGAGTGTCTCTTGTTCAGGAAGAGAAGTTTGCCCTTTCACCCTGGAGGCCTGAGGAGGGACAGTCGGCCCAGGGGAAGGGAGAGTTGTACCCACATAATGAGGTCCCTTTTGTCTCCCAGGTGATCTGGCCGCCCTGCTTCCCGACCTCTCTGGCCGTCTCCTCATCAACTCCGTCTTCCACGTGGGTGCTGAGCGTCTCCAGCAGATGCTCTTCTCGGACTCGCCATTCCTCCAGGGCTTCCTGCAGCAGTGCAAGTTCACAGGTCAGGCTTGCAGTGCCCGCCTTACCATGCAGTTGCTACGAGGCAAGTGCCTCAGCAGTCACTGCACGAAGATTCCAACCAATCAAGTTAGTGGTCAGAAGTGTGGTGTCTGCTTCCGTAGACTCCCAAGGGACTGGGGAACAGTGGAATGTGTGAGGCAGATAGCGTATGTTTAGGCTTGATTTTAACCAGTTATTATTCCTGGGTAGAATCCTGAGCAGGCAGAAATAAGTAAAATTGGACACAATCCTCAGGAGACTAGAAGACAGTATCTCTGGGCTAGAGAGAGCTAAAGTGCTCTCTCTGCAGGCATGAAGGCCCAGGCTTTTACCAGAACCACATTCAAGTCAGGTAGTGGACCAGCAAGATGGCTCAGTGCCTACCCAGAACCCACATGGTGGGAGGAGAGAACTAACTGCTGAAGCGCTCTTCTGACACACTTGTACCCTAGTATATGCTCCCCCAATAGATAGATAGATAGATGCTCCCCCAATAGATAGATAGATAGATAGATAGATAGATAGATAGATAGATGCTCCCCCAATAGATAGATAGATAGATAGATAGATGCTCCCCTAATAAATAGATAGATAGAAAGATAGATAGATGATAGATAGATAGATGTTCCCCTAATAAATAAATAAATAGATGATAGGTAGATAGATGCTCCCCCCAAAAATAGATGATAGATAGATAGACAGACAGGCAGATAGATAGATGCTCCCCCAATAAATAAATAGATAGCTAGATAGACAGATGATAGATAGATGTTCCCCCAATAAATAAATAAATAAATAGATAGATGCTCCCCAGATAGGTAGACAGATGATAGATGCTCCCCCAATAAATAAATAAATAGATGATAGGTAGATAGATGCTCCCCCCAAAATAGATAGACGATAGATAGATAGATAGATAGATAGATAGATAGATAGATAGATAGACAGATAGATGCTCCCCAATAAATAAATAAATAGATAGATGCTCCCCAGATAGATAGATAGATAGATAGATAGATAGATAGATAGATAGATAGATAGATAGATGTGGTAAAAATGTTCTGAAGAGGCTAGCGAGATGGCCCAGAGATCCAGAGCATGTACTACTTTGCAGAGGACCCAAGTTCAGTTCCCAACATCCATATGGGTCTGCTCACAACTGCTTGTAATTCTAGCAGGATCCAATACCTTTGGCTTCCATAGGTACTGCACTCACATGGACGTACACACACACACACACACACACACACACACACACACACACACACAGCAACAACAACAACAACAAAACACTAAAAATAAAATAGCTCTAAAACTTGGGCACTAGCTCTAGAAGTTTGGCACTGTGGCACATGCTTCTGGTCCCATCACTAGCAGGTTGATTCCTGGCCAGCTAACCTGTCCCAGCTGGTGAGCCTCAGGCCGTTGGCAGACGCCATCTCAGGAAAACAAGGTGGGTGCGCCTGAAGACGCTCGAAGTTGTTCTCTGGCTCCCATGTGCACCCACACACGTGTGCAGCTGCACTCATCAACACGCACAGGCATAAATATACACATGTAACACACGCCCCTACCCCCACCCCAGACAACAGAGGGAACCTATTAGGGAAGGACCCCACTGGGAGCATGAAGGATGGTGGAATTGGAGAGGTACTGAGTTCAGTGTGGGGCCTGGCAGGTGTGAGGGTTCAGGAGACCTCCAGGAAAAGGTATCCCAAAGGTTGTGATTGCCTCATTTAATGCTTTGGAGAGCCAAGGCCTCAGCAGCAGATAAGGCGGTTCCAGAAGGGGTCAGAAATATCGCGTCAGAGGTGCCCCAGCTGTCGTTATCACAGTGGTCCAAATGTTTTAGCTTCTGAACGGAAAGTGACAAGGGGTAGGGTGGTCCAGTAGGGGACAAATCCCCAGAGAATGGGAACCCTCTGGAAGCCTGAGTCTCCACAGCCTGGCAGCAAAGGGAGGAAAACACTGTCCTTATTCTCCCCCTTCTTCCCCCAGATGTGACCTTGAGCCCCTGGAGCAGCGACAACAAGTGCCACCAGCGCAGAGTCCTGACCTACACCATCCCCATCAGCAACCCGCTGGGCCCAAAGAGCGCCTCCGTGGTGGAGACGCAGGTGAGCAGGGTGAGGTGGCCCTGGTGGGGTGGCTGTGTGAGGCAGCCCTGACCTCCCCCTGCCCCTCCGCTCCCCGCAGACGCTCTTCCGGCGCGGCCCACAGGCAGGTGGGTGTGTGGTGGACTCCGAGGTGCTCACCCAGGGCATCCCGTACCAGGACTACTTCTACACTGCCCACCGCTACTGCATCCTGGGTCTGGCCCGGAACAAGGCCCGGCTTCGGTGAGAGCAAGTGTACCCTATCTCTACTCCATCTCAGGGCTACCTCCTACCTCGGCGGAGGTCAGAGGGTAACCCCAGGGACCACCGTTGGCAGAGGTCATTGGAGAACTGAGAAGCGTATGTAACTGAATAGAATAGTTCATGTGCTCAATTGTTTATTGAACATCTATTCTAAGCCTGGGGGACAAAAATCCTTCTGTTAGGGCCCCCAAACTCTACCGGCGAAATTCCAGTGAATTAAGAGATTACAGAACGTTCCTCAGTTCACCATGTCACAGGACGCTGGAGTGAGGGGCAGAGGTTGTTCCCTGACTCTGATGATCGGGAAGGGTCTTCTGAGATAGGAGTATTTCACAATAACCAGAGGAGGGGGCGTTCCCTTAGGAATGGCCCGTACAAAGGCCCTAGGAACGTGGGAGTAGCTGGAGCGTGGGAGTAGCTGGAGTAGAGAAGTAGGAGGTGAGATCCAAGGTCCATGATAGTTCATGAAACTTTGCAAGGTTTCGTGGTAGACTTGACCATCAGCTGAAGCGAGGTGCATCCAGGGCAGGGCTCTGAGCCCAGATGACTCTGAACGGACTCCACACACAGGCTCCTTCTGGCTACAAATGGGAGCAGGGGGACCAAGAAGAGGCCTCCCACTCCATTGTCTAGGTGTAGAGATAGGGCCAGAGCCAGTTAGGAGTAGCATAAAGGACAGTAGGTGGATTCTGGATAGGTTTGGTAGAGAGCAGGGCCTGTAATCTCAGCCCTGAGGACGCTGGGACCAGAGGACCCCAAGATCAAGGCTGCAGAGTGAGTTCAAAGCTGTCCTGGGCAAGACCATCACAAGACTAAAAAAAAAAAAGAAGAGCCGGGCGTTGGTGGCGCACGCCTTTAATCCCAGCACTAGGGAGGCAGAGCCAGGCGGATCTCTGTGAGTTCAAGGCCAGCCTGGGCTACCAAGTGAGCTCCAGGAAAGGCGCAAAACTACACAGAGAAACCCTGTCTCGAAAAAACCAAAAAAAAAAAAAAAAAAAAAAAAAAAAAAAAAAAGAGGGCCGCGGTGGAAGCCTCCAGGGAGGGGCTGGGGGCGTGGCTCAACCGCGGAGCTCCTGCTTAGCAGGTAGGAAGTTCAATTCCCAGGACAGGCTAAAAGCAAAGACTGTGTGATTTAAATGTAAGTGTGGATGGAAAAAGCTGGAGACGCCGAGGCCTAGGCTTGAGGTTTAGCCTGAGCCACAGGAAGGACTGTTTGTCGGTGACAAACCCCTTTCTCTGAATTAGAAGTTTGGGGTACATAGATTCCCCTCGGCAAGACCTGACCCAGGTTCCCCTCTTGTCCCGGTCCTAGTGTGTCCTCAGAGATCCGCTATCGCAAGCAGCCGTGGAGCCTCGTGAAGTCTCTCATCGAGAAAAACTCCTGGAGTGGCATTGAAGACTATTTCCACCACCTGGGTAGGGGGCTGAAGGCTGGTGGGGCAGGGGCTGTGGCCCAGCTGGGTGCAGACATCCTGAGCCAGTTCTTGCCCCTCAGAGCGAGAACTCGCCAAGGCAGAGAAGCTGTCCCTGGAGGAAGGTGGGAAGGATGCTCGTGGACTACTGTCAGGCCTCCGGAGGCGGAAGCGGCCCCTGAGCTGGAGAGGGCACGGAGACGGGCCTCAGCACCCAGACCCGGACCCCTGCACCCGGGCCAGCATGCACACCTCAGGTGTGTTATGTCGAGGTGGGCAGCTGGAGGAGGTGGTCCCTGGGGTGTGCCTGGCTCACCCCAAGTTGCTGTTTCACAGGTTCCCTCAGCTCTCGCTTTTCGGAACCATCCATAGATCAGGGCGCCGGGGCAGGCATCCCCAGCGCCCTGGTTCTCATCAGCATTGTGTGAGTAAGGGACTGATGTGGATCTGCAGCCTGGCTGTATGATGTGGATTGAGGGCTGGGCTTCTCTGGGCCTCTGCTTTTGTTGGGGTGTGGGCTCAACGCAGAAGGATTACATGAGACCATGTTTAGGGTGTGGCCAGCAGAGTCCCCACACGCCGATCCATTTGTCTTAGAGAAGGTCTATTGCTCGGACAGCAGCCTCCCTGGGGACCTTGGGAGATGAGGGGAGACATTTTTAGAAGAAGAGACAAAACATATGGAGTTTGCCACTCAAAAGGAGTCAGGTCATGGATACACTGTACTCTGGTTTTTCTACACCCAGTCCTGAGCTGGATGAGGCCAGAGACGCAGCAGGGACCAAGAGTCCCATGGGAGTGGTGGGGAGGTTGGAGAGATTCCATCAGACCAGAGGGATGGAGCCGGGCTGATATGGGAGACCACGGCAGCAAAAGATGGGAAGCCATCAGATTCAGGGAAGCTGAGGATGGCCCAGCTGAGACTGGGTGGGGCTTGGGCAGGGACACCAGGCATTTGGAGGACAGCATGTATGGAGGGACACAACACTCTGAGGAAAAACAAGCAAGATCCCCCAGTCTCAAGCTGACCCAGACCACGCGCTCAGCCTCTCGAGGCCTCAGTTTCCTGAGGTCACCCAGGAGGAACCCTGCTGTCTCCCGGGCTCAGAGCTAGCTGTCCTGGGTGGAGGAGGGCTGGGCACCATCACCGCCCCGGGCAGTTCTCACATCTCTGTCTTCCCCTTGCTGCCTCCGCAGGATCTGTGTGAGGTAGGGCCCTAAATTCTCCCCTGCTACCCCCCTCACCCCTGTATTGCAGTTCATCCCTCTGCAGCATTCTCTCCCTGTCCAATGTCCCTGGCTCTTCCAGGGAAGATGGTTTAGTGTGGCTGGCAAGCATGTAGGCATGACATAGGTCAGAGTGTGAACCCTGTGTTTTCTGCTTATGAGCTGTGTGACCCCTAGGCATATCAGTCACCCCTCTGAGCCCCTTTTCTCCTCTGAAAAGGGTGGGTAGTCACGGTACCCTTTAAGGTATGGTTACACTAGTGTGTTGGGGCAGTGGAGAGAGCCAAGCCGGACTAGAGAGAGCATCCTGATCCCGGCCCTGATACCTGGCTCTGTCTGCAGCCTCATCGTCCTCATTGCGCTCAATGCCCTCCTCTTTTACCGTCTCTGGGCTCTGGAGAGAACGGCCCACACCTTTGAGTCCTGGCACAGCCTGGCACTGGCCAAGGGGTAAGTGGCGAGCCTGAGGGCAGGGGTGGGGCGGAGCTCAAGTGGACTGAAGCAGCCAGGCCCCTTCACCTGGACTCTGCATCTCCACAGCAAGTTCCCCCAGACAGCCACGGAGTGGGCCGAGATCTTGGCTCTGCAGAAGCACTTCCACAGTGTCGAGGTTCACAAATGGAAGCAGATCCTTCGAGCCTCCGTGGAGCTCCTGGATGAGGTATGCGGCAGCTGCGTGGGCTCAAGCTGCCCTCCTCTCTGGCCTTTGTTTCCCCCGTGATAAAACGAGTCCTGGTGCTGACCTCTTAGCTTGCTAGGGAGGTCCATGGAATGGAAGGAAAAAACTATCATATCCTGGAAAAATGTCCTTCAGGCATGGCTGCATCCAGCTACGTGCTATGGCAGGAATCTCGTCTTTCTCTCCTGCTGGTGGCAGACTGGGTTTGGGGGACATGCAGAGGATAGCACTCTCTGTTATTAGCTGCTGGGGTCACATGCGCGGGCTAGGCTGTGTGACCTTGTGTGAGTGACTGCCATCTGAGCCTTGTCTGCATCTTCTGAACATGTGGGAGAATGCCATCCTTTAGAGCTGAGAACGCACTGCCATTTGGAGCAGTGCCAATCACTGTAAACACATCATGGACTTGCTATTGGTGAGCCCCACCCAGGCATACAGTAGGTGCTCAATGACTGTACTGCCACCATACAGTGCTGCCCTTAGGCCTGAGAGGATTGCAGCCAGCAGCTGTGGAAGACTGAGGAAAATGTGAGGTACTGGGATGGGTGCCTATGATAGGGAGGAAGATGAGAAAATGGGGAGAAGACTGTCTTTATCTGGTCCCTGAGGGCATCAGAGCTGAACTGAGAGGATTGATAGAAACACTATTTAGTGGAGCTGGGGTATGGCTCAGTGGTGGAGCCCCTGCCTAGAATCCCCCAGTGAGGGGCTGGGGTGTAGCTCAGTGGTGGAGCCCCTGCCTAGAATCCCCCAGTGAGGGGCTGGGGTGTGGCTCAGTGGTAGAGCCCCTGCCTAGAATCCCCCAGTGAGGGGCTGGGGTGTGGCTCAGTGGTAGGGGTCTTGATTAGCATGCACAACACACGGGTTATATGTTGTGTATGGGGTGGTGTGGGGGCAGAAATCCAAAACAAAACTAAAGATATTCTATACCCCAGCACAGGTTAAAAACGAAACTCCAGTTTTTAGGGCCACTGTTGCATCCCAAAACCAAGTTCCCAGAGAGATGCTTCAGTGGAAGGGGCGGGAAGGGGCATACTGGACGGAGTAGGGAGGAAATTGAGACAGGGTCACCTGGCTCACGGAGAGCAGAGCAGGACTCCCCAATCCTGAGATCAAGCTTGGTTATTTCCCTCTCCCTAAATTCCCGAGAATCCCAAGTCACTGTCACACGGTGACGAGAGCAGGAGCCCTTGGCACAGCTGGGCTGTCCGGCCACTAACTAACGGGAAGTGACCGCCCTCCAGCCAGCCTTGCAGCAGGAAGTTGCTTTCACTGTGACCGACTTACGTGGCAGATGCAAGGTGAACTGGTTGACTCCCCACCCCCCTTCCTGGCCGTGGCAGCGCTTAGCAACTCAGGGGAGCCTTGCTTTACCTCATGGCTTCTAGATACAGTCCGTCGTGGTGGTTGGGGAGGCTGTGTCCACGTCATTAGTGGCTTGGTTCTTGCTCAGGTTAGATTGGGATCAGGAAGTGGAGATGAAACAGAGACCTGAAGAAAAGCCAGGCTGTCATCCACAAGGCCCGTCCCTGGTGGCCTAGGTCCACCAGTTAGCTTCCGGATCAGCTGAGGATTAAGTGTTCAAGGACTTGAGCCCAGCGTGGGGGCCATTTCACAGCCAAACCATAAAAGGAGGAAATGTTTATTAGGCTCAAGATGTGCTGTCTGTCATGGTGGGTGCCCTGGGAGCTTGAGACCAACAGACCAGGAAGTGGAATTAGGGGTCGGGTGTGACTCTCAAATGCCTCCCACCATAACCAGTTAGGTCCTACTTCTGAGGGCTCCACAGCCTTCCACAACAGCGCCATCTGGTGGGGACCTTTCAACCCACTAGCCTGTGGGAGCCCTTTGAGAGTTAAGAAGTAGCATCTTGTCCCCCTTTTGTAAGCGGACGGACGCGATGTAGGAGGTGTGTGGCATCCTTTGGTTCAAGACTAGATACTTGGTCAAGGTCACTTGGTGAACTTACTGTGGGCCAGGCTCTAGCATCCCTTAGTCTCTGACACAATCCTATAAAGCTAGGATCTTAATCATGCCTACTTCAGACAAGAAAGTAGGCCCATAGCAGTGGAGGGATGTATCCACTGTTAGTAATAGCAAGGTCAGGATTTGAACCCAGACCACCTGGGTCCCAGGATTGCACTTTGAGAGGTTATCAAGTGGTGGGACAGTGTGACCGTGCAAGAGAGCATAGCTAGTGTGCTCATCCCACCTCCTCCTCTTCCTGCAGATGAAGTTCTCCTTGGAGAAGTTACATCAAGGAATTACCGTCCCGGATCCTCCTCTGGACACTCAGCCACAGCCTGATGATAGCTTCCCCTGAGGGAACTGAAAAGGGGAAGGGTACCGAAAAGCCGTACCCCCAAATGGACAGAAGGACACACGGAACCCTGGCAGCCACTGCTGGCACGGTGTGAACGCCGCCGGGAGGTTCCCGCCTGCCCCTCCCAGTGGCGCCGCCAAGAGCCACACAGACCTGGGGACCATAGAACCAAGATGCACTTTAGATCTGTGTGTGCAAATCCAGCTGCCACTGCCTGCTCAGCCAGGGAGCTGGCCTGGCCTTTGGCAGGCTCTTTCCCCCCAACTAACTTATTTTGCCCAGCTGGGGTTGTGGGGGGCACCTTTTGGGGTGCACGAGACCCTCATCTCTGGGTTTAATGTATTATATTTATTTGGGGATGACAGCCTCAATAAAGGGTTGGAAATGGCTATGGCTTGCCTGTGGAGCAGATAGGGGTCTCCTACTCACTGTTGTGGGGCAGGGACTGGAGTCCTGTCCCTGTCTTCTGATGCCAGCTCTGCCTTATTCAAGTGCAGAGCAGCCGCCCCAGATGGCCTGCGTATCATTGGGGCCACATCATCGTGGGAGGGGGACCACAATTGAGATTTGCCATCAAAGAGATTTGAAGTCGGTACATGTGGCCTTTTGGGGATTGGGGATCGAACCTCAGGCCCCCACATTTACTAGGCAAGCACTCTACCACAGAGCTGCATCCTCAGTCTTTTCTTTCCTTCCTTCTTTCTTTCTTTCTTTCTTTCTTTCTTTCTTTCTTTCTTTCTTTCTTTCTTTCTTTCTTTCTTTCTTTCTTTCTCTCTCTCTCTCTCTCTCTCTCTCTCTCTCTCTCTCTCTCTCTCTCTCTCTCTTTCTTTCTTTCTTTCTTTCTTTTCTTTCTTTCGGTTTTTGAGACAGGGTTTCTCTGTGTAGCCCTGGCTGTCCTGGAACTCACTCTGTAGCCCAGGCTGACCTTGAACTCACAGAGATCTGCCTTCCTCTGCCTCCTGAGTACTGGGATAAAAGGCGTGTGCTGTCACTGCCCAGCTCATCCCCAGTCTTTTCACATTTTTTTATTTGAAATTTTATGTTTATTTATTTATTTTGAGGTGGGGTTCCACTATGAAGCCCCGGCTGTCCTGGAGCTTGCTGTGTAGACCAAGCAGGCCTTGAACTCACAGAGATCCTCCAGCCTCTACCTCTCCAAGACTGGAATTAAAGCTGTGGGCCACCTTTAATCAGATTTAATACTTAGATCTCCAATTTATTTTCTACTGTGAGATAGGGTCTCACTATCTGGCCTTGAACTCACCCAAAAAAAGCCCCAGGAGGACCTGGAACTTGTGTTCCCAACTCAGCCCCCTGAGGAGCCGGATGACAGGCCTGTATCACCAGGCTCAGAATATGGCTCCTAACGGGACTTGGCACAGAGTAAGCCAGAACTCATTCTATTTACTGTAGAATTGGAAGGAAAAATGAAACTCGTGCGAGAGCATCAAACGGGGACCAAGCTCTGCTGATCATTTCATTCTGTGACGAATTCTTAACTCCCTCATGACATCTCCATATGTAAATTTGTGTTTCTGATTTATTTTTCTTTTATGTGTACAAATGAGTGTTTTGCCTGTGTGTATGGATGCGTACACAAAAGAGGGCACCGAATCCCCTAAAGCTGTTGTTCTGGGTGGTTGTGAGCCATCATGGGGGTGCTGGGAACCGAACCTGGGTCCTCTGCAAGAGCAGCAAATGCTCTTAACCGCCGAGCCATCTTTCCAGCCCCAGAGCTTCAGGTTTCTTCAAGTTGCTATCCCTCTTGGAACCAGCCACCTCCCCATCAGTCATCAGTGGTGCAGGTAGAACCCAGGTATGTCCTCCAGACTCTGGGCTGAGGCCCAAGGGACACCCAAGAGTCTGTCAGTCTAAAAGGACCTTTGGGAGGTCACGTGCCAGGTTGTGGGGTGGAAGGATTGGATGAAAGCAGTTAACGCCCCGCCCCCGCTCCGGGCCCCGCCCCGCCCCCGCTGCTGCAGATGCACTGTCTTGAGGCTCCCCAAGTTGAGACTCCTCACACCTGCGAATTGGGCGAAGGTGTAAGGAATTAAGTTCGTTAAAGTGAAAGGCTGTTTTGGCCCCACCACAGAGGGCCTCCTCGGACACCAGTCTTGTAGGGCCGTGAGGGGGTGCCCCGTGCCTAAGGCCTGTCCTCCCTTCACCTCCTCCTCCCTGCCCCCGCCAGGGCCACTGGAACTGTGAAAGAGTTATTTTCTGCACAAGGAATTTCACGGCTCAGGAGGCGCTGGCGCAAAAGCCCAGACCACAAAGGTGTCTGGTGTCCCTGGCTACTTGCCACTACGTCCTGGACCTGCCCCACGCTGTGGCTTCTCCAGGACCTTATTCCAAGCAGACTTGGAAACTACGACTGGCCAGCAACCCCCTGCCAAGAGTCTCCCACCTTAGTTCTGGTGGCTCAGAGCCCTGTAATGGGGCAAGCAGAGATCAAGGTGCTGGGGACCTGTTAGGACACAGGACAGTATCCTCACCCCTGGGAAAGGCAAAGGCAGCAAACAGACTACTTATAAAAGAATACAAACACGGTGTGGTGGTGCATACTGAAGCAGGAGGACCACCGTGTAGAAGTTAGCCTGGGCTACATAGTGAGAGCCTGTCTATTAAAAAAAGGGGGGTGGAGTGGGATGGTAAAATAAGGCTTAGCAGTTAAGGGTGCTGGCCGGGAGGCCTGATGACCTAAGTTCAACACACAGGACCCACATAGTAAAGACAAGGGCCAGCTTCCCCAAGGTGTCCTCTGACCTTCACATGTGTGCCTTGGTATGGGTGTGTGATCTCACACGCACAGAGTAAATAAAATGTAATAAAAACCAAAACAAACCCCCATAATGCTAGGTACTAACAACCGTTCTCACAAAGTAAATATGAACCGAGATGGCCCAGTAAGTACGGAGGGAGGGAGATTACTCAAAATGGGCACAGAAAATACTGTGAAGGTGACATTGGAGCCGTGGGCTTTAGAACAGACAGCCTTCCATCACCTGGGGATAGTGGGCCGGGGTGGGGTGGGGGGTGGCCAGGCAGGAAGTAGGGCAAAGGCCCTCAAGCAGTGATGAGCTGGTGCGCTGGGGGTGGGGGGACCGGTGGACGGTAGAGTGGGAGGAGAGCTGAGAAGATGACGTCAGAGTCGCAGCGGGGGATCGCGGGAATGGCCCTTTTGAAACCCGGCACCTCCGACCCCCAGAGTGGGGGGATGCAAAGGTACCCTTTCGGCTTGGATAAGTTTGGAGGTTTCTATATAGCCCTAGCCTGACCCCTTCACCCCTTCATGCCCTCTTAGGTTCTGGCTCAGTGACCTCCGGTCTGAGGGATCTCAGATGTCAGAAGTAGGTCCCTCGGATGTCCCAGCCCCATCTCCTCGAGAACTCTATAAGGTTGACCTCCATAATTAGGAAGAGGAAAACTGGTCTCCCAAACTGTCCTCCAAGTCCTCTTGGGGGTCTGGAGATGACCTTCCTCGGAAGAGGAAGAGGAAAGGGTCCCTCGACCCTAAAGAGTCTGGCGAAGTCGGAGTGACCCAGGCCACTCATCGGGTGCGCAGAAGCCGTGGAGCCACCGGAGAGGCTGGTGCCCGGGCGCCTCCCGGGCCGCTGCGGCAAAGGCTGGGCGGCCGCGCCCTCCCCCCGCGGTGATTCATCCCGCCCCCTCCCGCTCCCTCCTCCCTCCTCCGGCTCCCTCCTCCCTCCCGGGCCGCCGCTGCAGTGCGCAGGAGCCCTTGGTCCGCGCCCCAGAGCCAGGAGCCCGACAGAGAGCTCCCGAGCTGCGTCCGGAGCCAGGCAGGGGTCGCCGCAGCCTGGATGCGCCCTGTGGCGCGAGCGCACGCAGCATCCCGAGCCTCCCGCCGCGCGACGGGGATGCCCGCTCTCCGGGCCCGGGGCTGGGCCCCCGGCGGTAACCGGAGCGGGGGGGCGCGCCCCCCCAGCCGCAGCTGCCGCGCCCGCGCCCGGGCCAGTCGCCTCCGGGCCCCATCTCCTGTCGCCGCGCTCTGCGCACCCGCCGCCCTGCGCGGCCATGGGGACGCTGCTGGCCCTAGTGGTGGGCGCGGCGCTGGGTGAGTGTTGCTGGGGGACACGCGCCATCTGCGCTCGGGATGCCCCCCGCCCGCCCAGGAGCTCGCCAAGTCTCTGCCTGGGAAGTTGTGCGCGGTGCGAGGTCGCTAGGGTCGCGGGACCCCGGGCGACACGGGAGGATCTTGGAGCTGCAGGGGATTCTCGGGGCGGGGCGGAGTGGGGGGCACTTGGCACGCAGGTGGGTCTGCGGGCGCCGGGCCGGGGGCGAGGAGACGCGGAGTCAGCTGCTCGCAGAGCCCCGCAGGCTGCAATGTGACACCCACAGCCGCGTGAGGGGTGGGGGAAGGCGGCGCCCGGGGACTGGGGCCGGGAGAGACAAACCCGGAGGGATGGATACCGAGGGAAGACTCCAGGTATGCCCTGGACGTGGGAATAAACCGAGAGACTGAGGCAGACAGGGACATTGGAGCGAGAGAGTTAAGAGCCGGAGCCAGGGACAGAGAAACTTGAGAAAGGTGGAAAGATCTGGAGAGACCGGGAGGGGATGGAGATAGAGAGGCAGCCCCAGGGACAGAATGCCTGCCAGATGGAGTTTAAAACAGTAACAGTAATAGTAATGGCGAGATCTACAATGATGGGAAGACAGAGTGAGGGACACGCCGATGCTGGGACCTTCAGACACCCCTAGAAGAAATAAATATGGGGGAGAGTGGGGCAGCAGGCAAGGTGAACCAGAAGCCCTGAACACTAAGAGATCAGGAGGCTGGGGGACAAGGGAGAGACCCAGAGCTAGAGTCGGAGACATGACTTCATCAGCTAGTGAGAGGTGGAGGTGAGAGGGGCAGGGAAGAGGGTGAAGGAAGGACCCCGAGGCAGGAAAGAACTTTTAACTTGGGGTGAAGGTTTTGACGTGAGGGAGTCTGGGGAAAGGGGGACAGGGCCGGGTGGTGAAGATGGAGAGGGGGTGGGCTGCAGAGGCTAGAGGGAGAAGACGGCAGGGCTGGAGTGGGCCCCCCTCAGCCAGCCTTCCCACCTCTCAAGCCTGGCTGGTTCTGCAGACCAGCTTCGTGGTGGGAGTGACATGGAAAGCTAGCGCTACTGCCTAGAAGGCTGTTGGCCTTCTGGGGACCAGGGCACTTCGGTGGAGTTACTCCCCACAAGGACACCCTGTTTCCTGGGGCCTCCGGAGTGCATACTCTACCTAGCAACTACTAGGAGCAAAGATACGATTTCTTCTAGCTAACAGGCAGAGGAAGGGGAGAGGGGGCGAGGGTGGGGAAAACTGAGGCTCCCAGAAGATGGGTGACTTGTCAAGGTCACACAGAGAGTGAGAATCGGGGAGCAGCTTGGCATCCAGTATTTGTGAAAATGCTGAAAAGGAGACAGATGCTTTCCGTGGGGCAGCGAGCGCCGTTGCCTAGGGTGGCAGGTGCCTCGCTGACTGCATCCCGCTGTGTGCGCAGTGTCCTCAGCCTGGGGGGGCTGCGTGGAGGTGGACTCCGAGACTGAGGCCGTGTATGGGAAGACCTTCAAAATCCTGTGCATCTCCTGTAAGCGTCGCAGTGAGACCAGCGCCGAGACCTTCACGGAGTGGACCTTCCGCCAGAAGGGGACAGAGGAATTTGTCAAGGTGTGTGGGGGTGCCTGGACTGGGCTGGCATCCGGGAGATGGAGCCCACAGTGCTGGATCTCAAGGTTGTTTGCTTGCTTGCTTTTCAGTATTGCTTTTAGTGCTATTGAGACAGGGTGTTGCTAAGTAGCTCAGTCTGGGCTCTAACTCTTGGCAATCCTCCTGCCTCAGCTTCTGGGATTACGGGCATGCACTTAGCTTGTGTGAGTGCTTTACTAATGATGACGATGTGGATATGATGGGTGACCTGGATTTAAATCCCCACTCACCGCAGACAGCTGATCACCTTAGGCAAGTCACTGAGCATGGGTCCTGAAACAGTGAGGGGCCGTGGTCTCCACCTCATTTTTTTAATCACGTGTGTGTGTGTGTGTGTGTGTGTGTGTGTGTGTGTGCATGCGCGTGTGCATGCATGCTATGGCATGTGTGTGGACATCAGAGCACAACTTGCAGAAGTCCACTCGTATTCTACCACATGGATTCTAAGGCTGGAACTCAGGCTGTCAGTGTGGTGACAAGAACCTTTACCTGCTAAGCCATCTCGCTGGCTTCAACCAGCTAGGTCTGCGTGAAGGCTGAATGAGCTGATGCAGCTGGCATATGGCGGGTTGTGAAAAAATGTCACTGGAATTATGTGGCACCAGCAAAAATGTCTCGGGCAGGTCAGAGAGCAAAATCAAAGAGCAAAGCTTTACACTGTGTGTGTATTTTGAAATGTATGTGGTAGGAGAGGGAGGCTGTGCCCAATGGAGACTGGTGGCTGGGAAATAAGTAGAGAAAGGGGCTGCAGAGGCCAGGCAGAGCTTCAGACTGTGGAAGTGTGTGTGTATGTGTCTCGGGGCTAGGACAGTCAGAAGCTGCTATGGTCCAAGGTGAGATCTCAACCTCCTTGATTTCTCACTGCCCAAAGTCAAGACGTTTGAGCTTGGGCTGGGGACATAGCTCGACGAGAGACCACTTGCCTGAAACCCACCAATAAGGAGCTGGGGGCGAGGCTTAGCAATAGAGCTCTTGCCAAAATTCAACAGTGAGGGGCTGGGGCGTGGCTCAGTGGTAGAGTCCCTGCCTAGAATCCCCCAGTGAGGGGCTGGGGTGTGGCTCAGTGGCAGAGCCTCTGCCTAGCATGTTCAAAGGTTACAATGCTAGAAACACACACACACACACACACACACAAAGATGTTGCTCCCATATATGCATCATTTGTCTTTGGGAGGGTCAGACTGGGGACGTCTTGGGGGTCACTTGTGGAAGACAGGCCCAGACAGTGACTTATATACCCCACTCATCACTAACCACCCCAGATCCTACGCTATGAGAACGAGGTGCTGCAGCTGGAGGAGGATGAACGCTTTGAGGGCCGTGTGGTGTGGAATGGCAGCCGGGGCACCAAGGACCTGCAGGACCTGTCCATCTTCATCACCAACGTCACCTACAACCACTCTGGCGACTACGAATGCCACGTCTACCGTCTCCTCTTCTTTGATAGTTATGAGCACAACACCAGCGTCGTCAAGAAGATCCACCTGGAGGTGGTGGACAAGGGTGAGTCGAGCCTTGTCACCCTCCGGCAAGCCAGATGGAGGGACAGATGGAAAGAAGGGACAGGCTGGTGCCACACGGAGACCAGCCAACAGCCCGCAGCCCGAGGGGGAAGAACACCCACTTTCTGGCTCTGGAATCTTCAGCACTTCAGCCCTGGTCTGGGAGGTCAGAGTAGGCCTTTCCCCTCACAAATAGTGTGCACCAGGCTGCACTCATGATGTGTGACCTCTGACAGGTGTCTTTCTATCTCTGAGACCCAGGATTGTCCCTAGGGACCAGAGAGAATATTGTGTGTGGCTTGGAGTGTCTCTCGGGTGAGGTCACACAGCGCTGGGCCTTGGGCCTTTTTGGGGACCGCAATGGGAACAGCAGAGGCCTGTGGTGTTTCTGAGTGCAGCCAGCATTTTACTTTTAGCTGCCTTGGACCTCTTCCTCAAACCATCTTATTTTTTAGTTTTGAGGCAGGGTTTTGCTTTGTAGCCCAGGATACCCTCCAACTCCTTTTTTCTTCTTCTTCTTTTTTTTTTTTTTTTTTTTTTGAGGAGGTGGGTTTTGAGACAGGGTCTCTCTGTGTAGCCTTAGCTGTCCTGGAACTAGCTCTGTAGACCAGGCTGACCTCGAACTCACGGAGATCCACCTGCTTCTGCCTCTCAAGTGGGGAGATTAAAGACGTGTTCCACTATTCCAGGATAGACCATCTTCTGATTAGCATCAGTTGGAATTTTCCAGAGTCCCCATGTCCTATTGTCTTAGAAAGTCAGGGAGCTATTCCAAGCCTGGAGGCAGTGAAGGACTCTGGGAAGTGGGTCCCTAGGGGCCGGTAGCACTTCATATTTTCCAACCTGGTGCCTTGACCTTCTGGCTTCTTAAAAAGTCCCCACTGGACTCTCCCACCAGCATCTGAGGGAGGGGCTTCACCACCCCCATTTTGTGGACCCAAAGGCCCAGGCTCAGGGAGATGAGATCCTGCAACCAAGTCACCTGCCTGGGTCGTGGATGGGAACCCAGCCCTGCCTGGGTTAACAGCCCCCAGGCCCAGACAGTTTCTCACGTGCATCCCTGCACCATCAGCCAGAGCCTGCAGGATCCTTTTTATAATTAGCTTTTTTATGTTTCTCATCAAAGTGGTACAGAAGGCAAGTGAGAGGCGCATCTGAGGGAGGCGCGGGGACGTCACCATGCTGGGTGTGTGGTGGGTGGTGGGCACAGAACGTGGAGTTTTGCCTGCAAGAATGGGGTTCAGTAGGGCTCAGGCCGCCCCAAAACCAGGCCTCACAAGCCCCAGCTTCTGAGGGGGAAGCTGGAGAGTGCCGTTAGTCTCCGTCTCCTGTGGGCCCTTGCTCAGGGCACCGCCACGGTAAAGCTTGACTTTTATCCGCATTCTTCGCCCTGTTATAACTCCTGAAGCCTTGCGCTGGCGACTGTCCTCAGAACACAGAGCCCTTTCTGCTGAGCTCGTGTTTACAGAAGAATCTAGCATATTCTAGCATTTTCTGCTTGCCGTTGAAGCACAGTACTGCCGCTTTAAATTTTTATTATATTTTTATTTCTTTGGTCTGAGAAGCGTCTGGCGTGTGCATGCCATGGTGCACACGTGGAGGTCAGAGGCCAACTTGCGGGAGTCAGTTCTCTCTCCTCCCACCACATGGACCCTGAGGGTCAAACTCAGGTTGTCAGGCTTGGCGGCAAGTGCCTTCACCTGCTGAGCCATCTCAGGGCCATAGTATTATTGTACTATTTTTTAGTATTTACTTACTTACATGTTTATTTTGAGAGACATTATCTACTATGTAGCCCAGGCTAACCTCAGATTCACATTCCCACTCAAACAAATTCTCCTACCTCAGCCTCCCTAGTGCTGGGATTATAGGTGTGAATCACCACACCTGGAAAAACTGATGTGTGTTGTTTTGTTTTCCCAGACACAGGGTTTCTCCATGTAACTCTGGCTGTCCTGGAACTCACTCTGTAGACCAGGCTGGCCTCAAACTCAGAGCTCTGCCTGCCTCTGCCTCCTGAGTGCTGCGATTAAAGGCGTATGCCACCATGGGCAACTGGCTATGGTGACTTTTTTTAATGTTTCATTTTTTAAATTTATATTCTTTTGGGGCTTTTAAAGACAAAGTCTAATGTTACCCAGGCTAATATAATGTCCAACTTGCTATATAGCCAAGGATGACCTTGAACTCCTGATTCTCCTTCCTGTACCTCCCACATGCTAGGATGACAGGTATGTGCCACTTTGCTCATTTTTATTGAGTGTTGGGCACAAACCCCAGGCTCCCTGCATGCTAGGCAAGCACTGTGCAGCCTGAGCACCTGCTCTGGGCTTTTTGATGCAGCCTCTCTCTCTGCAGCTCAGGCTGGTTTGAGACTTCTGCCTCAGCTGCCCAGGTGCGGGGGGGGGGGGGGTTGAGATGGGAGCCATCCCACCCGGTCCCTACCAGGTCTGCTTGCTCTTCTCACTCTCTGTCTTACTGGGTACCTGGTGTCACCCACTGGTAGCCCCTAAACACACATGGAATCACACCCAAAAGCAGAGTGATGGATGAAGGGCTGAGAAGGCCCCTCCCGGGATGGCTGTGGAAGGTGGCAGGATGCAGGAGGGCACCACAGGAGACAGCAGTAATGCACATAGGAGAATCTGAAGCTCACAGTGTCTAAGGCTGCTGGGGACTCTGGCCCACAGAAGGGCTGCTGTGTGGACCCACAGGCAGCCTTAGAGGACCCCTGTTGTCTTAAGAAGGCAAAGGCCTGGTGTGGAGCCCCTGGCCTGTCATCCCCGCTGAGGCTGAGATGGAAGCCTGGGCTGTAGAGAGAGTTCAAGGCTAGCCTGGGGAACATGGCAGGACTCCATCACAAAATGAAAATAGGGATGTGGCTCAGTGGTAGAGCTCTTGCCCAGCATGTGTAAGGCTCTGTCTGGCTTCAGTCCTCAGGAAAGGTGGGGGTGTTCAAAGAGCCACCCTAAGGAGCCACTGCCCCTCCGTGTGACTCGATGGGCTCTCCTTGGCCTCAACTCATCTGTAAAGTGAGGACCCCTCAGTTCCTCCTCCTGAGATGCCCCATGGCTTGGTGAGGATGGCCTGGGTATTCATCAGCTGTTATGGGGCTCGCCTTGGCCACTCTGAACAGTTATGCTTGGAGTCCAGCCCCAGCCAGCTCTGAGCCCATCTTGGCTGTACATCTTTGGCTCAGCACTGAGCTGTCTCTGGGCCTTGGAGTCCTTCTCTGGAAAATGGGCTGTAGATAGAAAAGACAACCCAATGGAATGTGCTTGTGGCATGCCTTAACTCTCAGCACTTGGAATGTGGAGGCAGGAGGGTTGTGAGTTTGAGGCCAGCTTAGGCTACATAGGGAGTCCCTGTCTCGAACAAAGAGAATTTAGCACAGAGTCAGGTGGAGAGGGGTCACTCATGGCATGTGTAATGGCTGATGAATGAATGAATGAATGAATGAATGAATGAATGAATGAACAAATGGGGGAGCATCCAGCCCTGCACCCTGCCCTCCCTTCCTCTGACCCAGAAACAGCAACATTGTCCAGGCAGGGTGGCAAGCAGGAGGCTCACAGGAGAGGAAGACCTCACGGGCCAGCAGGGGTGGGGCGTGGGGCAGGGGAATGAGATCCGGGCTACCAAGGGGGCCAGGGATGTAGGGTGGACACCGGCCAAATCCGGCTGAGGACATGTGCCAAAGTGTCCTTCCTTTCCAGTCCCCTGGCTGGACACGCTCCCTTTACAGTTTAAATTTAGGCCCCATGAAAGGAAGCAGGAGAGGCAGGCCAGCGCTGCGGAAAGCGGGGAGGCTCTCCCGAAAACAGCCAATGCCGAGCAATGCTGGCTGCCATGCTCTGTGTTCCTCTGTTGCCTCTGCCCAGCAACTCCGAGTGCTTTTGTCCTCATCTGACAGAGGGGCACTGGGGCTCAGAGAGGGGGACATTTGCCTGAGGTTGCACAGCTAATAAAAAGCAAAGCCAGAGCCAGATAGTGGTGGTGCACGCCTTTAATCCCAGCACTCAGGAGGCAGAGGCAGGCGGATCTCTGTGAGTTCGAGGTCAGCTTGATCTACAGAGCTGGTTCCAGGACATCCAGGGCTATGCAGAGATACTCTGTCTCAAAGGAGAAAAGAAAAAAAAAAAAAGCAAAGCCAGTTCAAACCCCAACAACAGACCCAGAGTGGCCCCAATTACAACAGTAATAAGAACACCTGCTGAGAGTCACTGTCCCGAGAAACTCATCTTTTGTTTGTTTTTTTTTTCTGTTGGAGGTAACAGAGGTTCAGAGAGGCTTAGTTACCTTTCCAAGGTCACACAGCCTGCAGAGTGACCCCAAGGCTTTTGATTTGCAGAGTTACAGACTGTCAGCACAGCCTGTGCACCCTCCTAAATGTCACAAATGCCACAGGGAGGCAAGTTGACAGCGATCCCTAGGCTCATCCTAGCACCTTGTCCCTGTCAGAGTAACTGTCAGCCTCTAGGAACCAACACAGCGACCTTGTCTGCGGCCCAGGCTGGGAGAGCTTGAACAGAGCAAGCGGTTCACACGCTGGGGCTGTTGTGTCTCCTTGAGCTGGAGCCCCTGCCGCCTGCTTACACCCTGCTCGGCCCCTGCAGCCAACAGAGACATGGCGTCCATCGTGTCGGAGATCATGATGTACGTGCTGATCGTGGTGTTGACCATATGGCTGGTGGCGGAGATGGTGTACTGCTACAAGAAGATAGCCGCCGCCACGGAAGCCGCCGCGCAAGAGAACGCGTGAGTGGGGCCGCCGAGGAGGGCTGGGGCGGCGAGGAGGGCTGGGGCCGCGGAGGAGGGCTGGGGCGGCGAGGAGGGCTGGGGCCGCCAGGAGGGCTGGGGCGGCGAGGAGGGCTGGGGCCGCCAGGAGGGCTGGGGCCACCCGGGGGCCACCTGTCACTCAGAGCCTCTGTGTCAGAGAGACAAGAGTAGCTGGTTGCAGATGAGGAAACCCGGAGAATGTGAGGATCACCCCTCTGCCAGGTAGCAAAGCCAGGATTCGAACCCACGTCTTTGGGTTGCCTCCACGGAGTCCTGAATGTCACAGAGGTGCCCTGCAGTTACAGAGAGGCCTCTCATTCAGACTCAGGGGGAGCTCAGCCCAGCCCATGGCTCTCTCCAGTCTCAGTAGCCCTGCATGTTCAGGGTTGGGCCCCGGGGTCACCGTGTGCCTTGCCTTTCCCTGAACAGCTCGGAATACCTGGCCATTACATCCGAGAGCAAAGAGAACTGTACAGGCGTCCAGGTGGCCGAATAGCGCTGGTAAGGCTGACGGACCGGCCTGGGCATCGCCAGCCAGGAAGGTTCGAGGACTGGGTCTCCAAGTCTCCACTTCTCACCCTGCAGGCCCTGGGCTTCACCTCAAGGCAGAACCAGCCCTGCCGGGTACCCTCTCCCGGCAGTGGGGATCGGCCCCTGATGGGGACCCTCCCCGCGGCAATAGGAGTCAGCCCATCGGCCTCCCCACCTCACAGTCCTGCAGAGGAGCCACCTGGGTGGGAGCGGGCAGGGACTGATCCCACCTCACCCACCGCCTCCCGCCCACCCTCCCACCGCCATGCATGATGGGTGAAGCAATATGGCCGCCCCACCCTGCTTTTGCTGCCTGTTTGGGGGAGGGGGCGGTGAGGCCAGGGGGCAGGCCCCGCCCCTTCTCTTGCTGATTTGCACATAGGCCACTTCCCACACGTACTGCCAGGCCGGCCGGCCCCAGCCCTGCTTGAGGGGGTCAAGAGTGGGGGCCGGGACAGGGACAGTCGTGGGCAGGGGGTTCCGGGCCTCATCTCCCCTCCGCTTCCTCCGGCTGGACCTGGGGTTCCCTCTCTGTGACACCTCCTAGCCCTGGCCCACCCGCCCTCTCTCACCAGCCTTCACTTGTGGTCTCTTGGGAAGGGCCTCTTCGGCCTCCTCTCTCTTTACAGAAGTAGTTTTTGTTCATGAAATAAAGATTCTTGGACTCGAGTCTCTATTCTCTCATTAGCATCCTCCGCTCCCCCTCAGCCCCAGACCCAAAACCTCGGGGTGTCTCTTGGGAATCTTCCTTCCCGGCAAGGACAGGGCCTCGGCCACATTTAAGAGTAACACCAGGGGCTGGTGAAGTGCTTAGAGCTGGGTCAACGCTCTGGAAGTCATTGTTTTCAGTGGGTAAGAGTCAGGACCGGAGTCCAGAGGTGGCTTTGGGATCTGCAGGGACAGGCAACGGGACCTTAGGGTTTCATGGGGCTTGCTATGCTTTGAGAACAGGGAGTAAGTTTGGGGGAAGCTGGGCAGCGGTGGCGCACGCCTTAAATCCCAGCACTCGGGAGGCAGAGGCAGGAGGATCCCTGTGAGTTCAAAGCCAGCCTGGTCTACAGAGTGAGATCCAGGACAGACACCAAAACTACACCGAGAAACCCTGTCTCGAAACACACACACACACACACACACACACACACACACACACACACACACACCTGCCCCCCAAAAAAAAGTTTTGGAGAGGTGGAGAGAGAGAGAGGGCAATACAGTGAGACAGAGCGAGAAGGATGGACGGAGGCAGAGAGATAGAGACAGAAATAGAGATAGGTAGACAGAAGGAGAGAGAGAGAGACAGACAGACAGACAGACAGACAGACAGAAGGAAGTCAGCCAGGAAGACCCATTGGCCAGGCAGAACCAGTGTGACCCCTGCCTGAGAGAGGTTTCAGGTCTGTGTCGGGAGGAGGTACAAGCCTGTTGTGTGGAGACAGCTGTTGTGACTCAAATGCCAGCCTGGGCCACCGGGCAGGTGTAGATGGCCTCCTGGGCTGTCTGGTGTTTATCTGGTTCCGGGTCTGGGGTCTGACGCGCATGGCACTTGGCTGATGGTGGGAGTGGGCTGCACTTGCGTCTAGCCACTTCCGGCCACTTGGCCTGGGCCTGGGCAATCGGTGTTGCATTTTCAGGGCCAAGCCCCCCATCCCCCTATCAGGACTTTCCGGGCTCCAGAGGTCACTGGGCAGGCAGCACAGCGGCTGCCAAAACAAACCAGCCCCCGTGACTTGTAGGAAAGAGGCTGGGGGAGGGGCCGGGCCCCGCCAGGGACAGGAAAGGCTAGAGGCCCATGGCGGCATGGACTGGCTCACAGGAGGGCAGGGGGCCGGCATGGAAGCAAAAGCGAATGGACGGCTACCTGGCCACAAGCATGGTGGACCTAGGGAAGCCAAAACTTGGCAGCTCAGTCCTCCAGCTTAGAATCCCATCCTTCGGGGCTCCCAGCACACCTGAGTGCCCCTGCAAGTGGGAGGCCAGGCTGGTGGCTGAGCCTACCCGGTCCGAGCCCTGCAGGCCCCGCCCCATTAGCCAGGTGGCCTCAGGGGCAGCCAGTCCTGGGGTCCGCCCTTCCCCGCCCCGTCTCCGCCTCCCACCCAGCCCCCTCCTCCTCAGGTGAGGCTGCTGGCTCTGCAGGCCCCACGCTGCTGGCCGCCGCTGCCACCTCTGTCTCCCGCGCTGCCCGCGGCTGTGGGGACGCCATGCCCCTACCCAGGCCCGGAGACTAACCCCAAACCCGCACCATCTCCGGCGGACCCCAGGGTAAGGCGCAGAATGCGGAGCCCCTTGTCCCCCACCAATCTGACGCCCACCAGCCCATGCAAGGGAGCCCAGGAACCCCAGATCACCTCCACTCTGCTTTTCCTGCAAGCTCAGACATCCGAGGACTCCCCAAAGTTTTTCAGCCCTCAAGTCCCCTGGTCTCGGCCCTCCAGGCTCTGCCTTGCCACTCCAGGTGTCCCCCTGGTGGCTGGTCACACATTGCCACCATTGACCCCCTCCCAACCTCTGCCCTTGCATGCTCCGTGCCCAGCTCAGGGCCAGCCGCTCCCTGGATGAGCGCCTGGGACTGGGGGCGCCAGGACAGAGCCAAGCCGGGCTCCCCAGGTCGTGCCTCCTTGTTCCTGTCCCTAGGTTCCGCCCCAGCCCAACAGGTCAACCTGGGAATCATTAACAAGAGTCTCTGACATGGCGAAGAAGGAGGGTGAGTCCCCCTGTCCCTGAACCCCAGCTTCGGCCCTACCTAGCACTCATCTCCTGGTTTGTCTCCCAGCCTGTACCCAGCTCCCTGTCTTGGGGTCCTCCTGTCAGACTCAAGACCACCCTGCCCCGCCAGAGTCCTCGTCCATCTGATTAACTATTAGCCAGCCGTTCTGTGTGGCTATCTCCCCAACACCCCATACGAACTTCCCGGTCCCTTAGTTTCCCCTCATGTCCCAGGGATTTCTCAGCTAACCAACAACATGTCGTCTTCTGGGGGCTGAGGTGGGGGCTGCTGCTGCTACCATCTCGGTTAAGGGTGTAGAGTCAGGCAGGCTGCTTCTGTTGGCTTTTGCTGTGTGCTCTTGGGCAAGTAGCATCCCATCTCTGGGCTTCAGTCCACCTTCCCTGCAGTCAAGTATGGACAGATAATAATAACTCCCTCCATGAGGTTGTTGGGATCATGGAACACTCAGGCAACAGCTTGGGACTCGGGGCGTGAGATACGTGTTGGAACCCAGAGGTGTTCTGAAGGAGGTCAGTGGCTGTGGGGACCCAGGAACCCAAGGACCCAAGACCCCCCCACACACACAGTTCCAGGCACTCCTTCTGCCTCCCAGCCCTGTGGGCGAAAGAGCAGAAGGACTTTGGACTTGACATGGGTAGAGAGAAGAGAGGCACCCGGGGGGTCACTGAGACGCTCATGCTGGAGGCCGGCCTCTCCTGCTACCTTGTCTGTTCTTGGGGACTAGATGGACATGCCAGTCAGAGCAGTCCCCATGTCCCCCGTCCCCCCCCCCCCGCCCCAACTCTGGCTGTCTTTTGGGAGCCAGGCTAGCTGACTTCATCCCCAGGTGCTTTCTAGCTGTGTGGCCCTGGCCATACTCTGGGCATCTGTTTCCTCTCTAAAATGGCGAGGGTAACTGGTGTCATGACCTAATTGACACCAGGTAGGGGCAGTAAACATGTGGGCCCGGTGATAAGACGGGTGTCCGGACTCAGACTCCAGGCCAGCAGTGGTCCACTGTGAACTCAGGCTCCCCCTTGCTCTGTACGAAGTGATCAGGTGAGTGACAGAGCCTGGCCTCTTTGGGACTCTTTCTTGCCTGGAGATCAGTGAAGTGAGGGACCAGGGCTAGGGCCTATGAGGAAGGAAAGGGAGAGAATGCCTGATGGTGCTGGGGCTGGCTGCAGAGGGGAGACAGGAAGCACGCTCCGGCATCACCAGGCAGCTTGCAGCGCTCTGAGAGGGCAGCCCTGGGAAAGGTGAAGTGTTGATGCTAACAGCTCCGTCCTCTTTAACTGTGGTGCTAACGGCTCCGACCTCTTTAACTGTGGCACAGATTGAAGGGGTTCTAAGGACAGTGAAGAAAGTGATGTGTGATCCCAAAAGCCTCTTCAATGGCCGCTGCTGGTGTTTATGAGACCGTGATGGCCGTGGAAGTGCGTTCCAGGCTTCCAGCACTGCGGCTGGGGCCCTGGAATCAGAAGGAATGATGTGTGAGATACAACTCAAAGGATGATCAAGGAGGAGGGAGGAAGAAGGGCCTGCCAGGCAGGGGAAGATGGGGCAGAGTGCTCAGCACAGGTGTGTGCTGGAGCTAGTGTCTGTGGCTGACCAACCTCAGGAGCATCCCTGGCAGAGTGAGGTCTCTCCATAAGGTAGTGCTGGAGGCTGCCCTAACTCTTGTTCTTTTTCTTTCTACCCCTGGAATAGTGAAGATCAAAGCTAGGTGCTCATATATGCTAGGCAAGAGCTCCACCACTGAGCCACGCCCCAGCCCCTCACTGGGGGATTCTAGGCAGGGGCTCTACCACTGAACCACACCCCAGCCCCTCACTGGGGGATTCTAGGCAGGGGTTCTACCACTGAGCCATACCCCAGCCCCTCACTGGGGGATTCTAGGCAGGGGCTCTACCACTGAGCCACACCCCAGCCCCTCACTGGGGGATTCTAGACAGGGGCTCTACCACTGAGCCACACCCCAGCCTCTCACTGGGAGGTTCTAGGCAGGGGCTCTACCACTGAGCCACACCCCCAGCTCCTCACTAGGGGACTCTAGGCAGGGGCTCTACCACTGAGCCACACCCCAGCCCCTCACTGGGGGATTCTAGGCAGGGGCTCTACCACTGAGTCACACCCCAGCCCCTCACTGGGGGATTCTAGGCAGGTGTTCTACCACTGAACCACACCCCAGCCCCTCACTGGGGGATTCTAGGCAGGGGTTCTACCACTGAGCCACACCCCAGCCCCTCACTGGGGGATTCTAGGCAGGGGCTCTACCACTGAGCCACACCCCAGCCCCTCACTGGGGGATTCTAGGCAGGGGCTCTACCACTGAGCTGCCATGCCCCAGCCCCTCACTGGGGGATTCTAGGCAGGGGCTCTACCACTGAACCATGTCCTCAGTCTTTTTTCCTTTTTCTTTTTGTTTTGACATTTAGTCTCACTATGTATCCCAGGATGGCCTCAAATTTAATAATCCTGCTTCAGCCTCCTGAAAATTGGGATGACAGGCTTCTAATCAACATTCTGTGAGTTCTATTGTTGGGATCTCTTAGATCTTTGATAATGACCAATGTCTGTCTGAGAATTTGAAGAGACCTATATTCAGGACTCTGGACTCTAAAAGTCATGCTTATTCTGATGGGGGGCTGGAAATGCTCGGTCCAGGACACCAGGGAGACCCAAGTCAATGTTCTGGACAGAGAAGGGACAGTTTGGGTTCGCATTTACATTTCTCAGGTCTCTGTGTAGAGGGCCACCAAGGAGACGAGCCAATTTAGTACTGTGGGTGTTGGGCTTGGGGCTAGCAGGTTGGAGCAGGAAGGAAGTGTGCAGCAGTTGAAAGGAGGTCCTGGGGTGAGGGTGAAGAGCTGGACTCCTGTGGGGAGGGGAGGAGGTCCTCAGAGGAGGGCTTCTGAGACAGGACTCCTGTGGGGAGGGAGGAGGTCCTGGGGTGAGGGTGAAGAGCTGGACTCCTGTGGGGAGGGGAGGAGGTCCTGGGGTGAGGACTTCTGAGATGGGGCTGCTGTGGGGAGGGCAAGAGGAGGGACAGGCTTTGAGAGACACTGTGGCCAGCATGGTTGTGGTGAATGTGAAGAGGAAGCTGTGCAGAGGCTGAAGAAGCGCAGGACCCAACATGGCGGTCAATGCTGGGATGAGAGGCATGCCCAGTTCTCAGGCATTATTGAGCTCTTTTCCTCTGTAAACGACACCTTGTCTTAAACCACTAACAGGAACTGCCCTGGCAAGATCCTGCACCCCTCCCTGCTCTCTTCCTAGTGCCGGTTTTGTACTGTCACCACCAGCCATGCCACAGGGACAGGGTGAAAGGGCTGGGGCTCTTGCAGCCTCGAAAGTACTCTGCAAAGGCCTCACTCAAGCTGGGGTCAGTGGAAGGCTTCCTTGGCAGCTGTAGTCGGTCTATAGGATCTCTGTCACGCTGAGACAGAAAGTCCTCTTCTCTCTGGTCTGCTGGCCTCCCACGGTCTTCCTCCAGCTCATGCCAAGTGGCTGGCTCTTTGGTTGTTCCTCTACCAGAGTGTGCACAGTCCTGCCTGCCAGTCCGTCCCAGCCTGTGCAGTTCCTTCCATGCGCAGCTCTGCACCTTGGTATCTCCCTTTGCAGGTCTTAGATAATCTCTTCCCGAGGTGTCTCCCTGTTTCCTTTGAGAAGCCCCACTCGATCCCCCGCCCTACAGAGAGATGGAGCAGAGTTCTATCACATCGGTACACCGAGGCTCAGAGAGACAGTGACAGTTGCCCATGATCACACAGCAATAATGGCTTATAAGCATTTATCGAGGACCTGCTGTATGCCAGGCACAATGGCAGAGCGAGAGGCGGTTCAGCTTCTTGGGGACAGACTTTGGACCTGGATCTCAGTGTGCCCAGGGCTCAGGAAGTGCCTCCAGGCTGAGTCGCTGGAGATGTGTGGCTAAACTATCAGGGCACCATGATGCCAGTCAGAGATAGAGGCTGAACACTGGGTACATGGCGGGTGGCAGCTGGGGCTTGGCTGTTCCTTTAAAGCACTTTAGAGTCATTTAAAGAGTGGGTACTAGGTGTGTGCTCATTTAACAGATGGGGAACTTGGGACTCACAGAGGCAGCTTCACGTGTCCAAGACCCCAGCCAGGAAAGGGTAAGGCCACTAATCTTATTTTTTTCCTTCCCTTTATGTATTTTTATTTTCTCCCTGTGTGTGCATTGACATACATGTGTATGAGTATGGTGTGTGTGGGGGGTACCTGTGCACATGCTGGGGAGGACACAGAGGAGGACACTGAGTGTCCTGATCTGTCACTCTGTCTTCCTCCCTAGCTACGGAGTCTCTCCCTGAGCCTGCGGCTCACTCAGCAGTGCTGGGCTCACAGATGTGCACCACCACACCTGGTATTTTATGTGGGTGCCAGGCCTTACCCCTGGTCCCCATGCTTGCCCAGCAAGTGCTCTTACTCACTGAACCTTCTCTCCAGGGCCACTATTTCAAAGTGAGGTTGCCAGGCATGTTGGTACATACCCATCACCCTAGCACTCAAGGAGGTAGAGGCAGGGGGATCACAAGTTTGAGGCCAGTCTTTGTTTCGAGGACAGACCTTGTCTTAAAAAAACAAAACAAAACAAAACCATAGCTGGGCATTAGTGGCACACATCTTTAATCCCAGCACCCAGAAGGCAGAGGCAGGCGAGTCTCTGTGAGTTCGAGGCCAGCCTGGGCTACAGAGTAAGTTCCTGGACAGCCAGGGCTACAAAGAGAAACCTTACCTCAAAAAAACAAAAACAAAAACAAAAAGAAAGAAAAAACAAAAACAAAGAAAGAAAACAACAAAAAAACAGAACCATGGGCAGGTATGGGGGTACATGCTTATCATCCCAGCACTAGGGAGACAGGGCAGGAAAGCTCACTAGTTGGAGGTCGGCCTGGACTACATGGTGAGTTTGATGCTGGCATTGCTATGTAGCAAGACCTTGTCTCAAAATACAAAAAACAAACAAACAAACAAACAAACAAACAAAAAAAAACTGAACCAAAACCAAAAAACCCAAAATAAGTTCAGCTAAGTTTTAAAACTTGTGTTCCCAACCTCCCAGGGGCAAATTTGATCTTGGAGCTGGGTCTTGTGAGAAAGAGGTCTGGCTTTAGGGTTACCAAGAAGGTGAAGGTCAGAGGTCACAGACACCTCAACAGTTGTAAGAATTTCTGGAAGAGGGTCTGGGGACAGGCTAGCAGGAGGCAACCAAAGAAGTCCAGAAGTGCCATGTCACTGGAGAGGAAGAACTGTGCCAGACCAGGGAGGGAGGAGGGAGCTGGCAGCCGGCCGAGCCATACCCCCTTCCCAGCTGGAACCCTTGGGGAGCCAGACACCTGGCTGTCCACGAGACTGGAACGGGACAGCCCTGCCAGCTGCCCAGCCCTGGGAAATGGGGCTTTAGGCACCGCAGGCCCAGGCCCGATAAGGTACTCTCCATTCCCTGGCAGGGTGCTGGCCCAGTGCCCAACCCTTGCTGTGCTGAGGACAGGCCTGGCAGTGACCTCAGCTTGGTGTCTGTTGCAGGTGTCCGGACTGCATCATGTTGCTCCAGACCCAAAGTGGCGGCTCTCACTGTGGGGACTCTGCTGCTCCTGACAGGCATTGGGGCCGCATCCTGGGCCATTGGTGAGAGCATCTCCCTCCCCCAGCTCCTGAGGTCTCACCTACCCCAAGGGCTGCAACCTGCCTGCTCTCACTTCTCCCTTCTCCACAGTGACCATCCTACTTCGGGGTGACCAGGAGCCACTGTACCCGGGTGAGTGGAGCAGGCCTGGATTCCTAGGGTGTCCTGCAGGAAAAGCGTGATGGGGAACTCAAAGTATTCTTGGGACTGGTAACTGCGTTTGTACTTGATGCCTGTCATGCTGTTGAAAAAAAGGATTTTGTCTGTAGCTCAGGCTGGCTTAGAACTCACCCAGGATGGCCTCAGATCTGTGGCAATCCTCCTGCCTCAGCTTCATGGTGATGGGATTACAGGCATGAACCACTGTGCCCAGGTCAGAGGCTTTCGTCTGAGTGACTCAATGAACACCCATCTGAGTACTACAGACCCAATTCTGCTTAACTTCTGAGGTCTACCTCCCAAAGGTGTGGCCTCTATCCAATCCATAGACAAGTCATCCACAAGTGTCCTATGCAGATGAAAACATTTCCTTTTTCAACTTTATTTTTGAGAAAAGATCTGAGGCTGCCCATTTGGCCTCAAACTTACTATGGAGGACTCTGGACCTCTTGGTCCTCCTACCTCTGCCTTCCAAGTCCCGGGACTACCAGGTGTGCATCACTCCATAGACCCAGCCTGCGACTGAGGCTGAGGAGTTGCTCGGTCAGCAAAGGGCTTGTCTCACAGCATGAGGACCTGAGTTCAAGTCCCAGAACCCCTGTGGGAAAGCAGAGTATAATGGAGCAGATTTGTAATCCCGGCACTGGGGACAGAGGCAGGGACAGAAGACTCCCCGGGGCTCCAGGCAGTGAGAGAGCCTGTCCTCAAACCACGGTGGACAGTGCTTAGGGAATACTACCCCATGTTATCTTCTCCACACACACAAATATACATGGGTACCTGCTGTACACACACACACACACACACACACACACACAAATATACATGTGTACCTGCTGTACACACACACACACACACACACACACACACAAATATACATGTGTACCTGCTGTACACACACACACACACACACACACAGAGAGAGTCTGAAAAAGAGTAGAAATTATCAAAGTGCATGGCTCCCAAAGAGAGCAAGAGTTAAGCTTTTACTTATACATTTATACACATACAGCCTCAAAAGCCTTTTGAATGTGGGGTTGTTGTTCTTCCCTTTTACACAAGGGGAAACTGAGGCTTGACCATGTGATGGTATGCCCTGGACCACAGACCTCCCATCATGCTATAAATTGTGATGGACACATGTGTACCGTGGGTGTGGTCAAAACTCATTCCAGAGGGGTGGGATGAATTCAGTAGACTCCCAGCTCTATCTGTCCTTTATACGGATGGCGGCCAGTAAGGATGGAGTCAGAACGGACTTGTGGGCGTGACTGCGCATGCGGAAGGAGCAGCCACAGGAACACAGAGGCAGAAACCACAAGCGGAAGGAAGGCTTCCCCGAGGCCACCTCCAACACGCTTGTCTGTGACCCAGGGAAGCAGAAAGGGGTGGTGATGGGGAAGTGGAGCATGCTTTTTCGAAGAAACGAGATTCCAGATTTGAACAGTTGACATTGGACTCAGTCACCGTGACTGAACTTAGAAACACTGACCCTGAGGCCAGGGACCAGCCCGAGGCTTGATGGTATTGGCTCATTCAGTCCTGCCAGAGCACGTTTTCCTGTAGAGTGAAGGGCATAGACACAGGCCGAGGCTCAGCATGGTAGCATACATCCCCCCACGCTTAGAAGAATGAGGCAGGACTGTGAGTTTGAGGCTAGCCTGGGCTACACAGTGAGACTCTGGCAGTCAGGTGGTAGTCGTGTGTAACTCCAGCTCAGTTATTTGTCCAGTAACTACTGAAGTCATTGCCATAGTGAAAGCTTGCATACCCCAGGCCTGACTGCAGTCTAAGGCTACCGTCATCCCAGTGTTTTGAATATGGGGCAAACTGAGGCTCTGTGAAGCAGATTGCCTTCCCTAAGCCCACAGGTCAATAAGTGATAGAACAATAGATCAGCAGGCCCTAATGCTCCCCATGGCACCAGGATGGGATCCCAACCCTAAAGACTCAGGATATGGCCCTGTCTGACTGGCAGTTTACCTTGGCTTGTGGATCTGTCTCTCTGGACTCAGGGCTTCCCTTTGGTCCCTAAATACCCGATTCCTCCAGTATCATCACCACCTTTACCTTGGCTTCCTCCTCCTTCACAGTACTGATGAGAGAACTCAGGGACTTACACATGCTCAACTGCTTAGCAAGGGTAGAACCACGTCCCAGCCCCTTACTGGGGGATTCTAGGCAGGGGCTCTACCACTGGGCCACACCCCAGCCCCTCACTGGGGGATTCTAGGCAGGGGCTCTACCACTGGGCCACACCCCAGCCCCTCACTGGGGATTCTAGGCAGGGGCTCTACCACTGAGCTGCCACACCCCAGCCCCTCACTGGGGGATTCTAGGCAGGGGCTCTACCACTGAGCCACACCCCAGCCCCTCACTGGGGGATTCTAGGCAGGGGCTCCACCACTGAGCCACACCCCAGCCCCTCACTGGGGGATTCTAGGCAGGTGCTCTCCCCTGAGCCACACCCCAGCCCTCACTGGGGGATTCTAGGCAGGGGCTCCACCACTGAGCCACACCCCAGCCCCTCACTGGGGGATTCTAGGCAGGGGCTCCACCACTGAGCCACACCCCCAGCCCCTCACTGGGGGATTCTAGGCAGGGGCTCTACTGCTGAGTGGCAGCCCCCACCCTTTTTTGACTTTTCTTTTTGAAATAGAATTTTTGCTAAGTTGACCAGGCTGATCTTGAACTATCCTTAAACCTGGACTTCTCCCGTCTTAGCTTCCTGAGTAGTTGGGATCACAGGCCGCATCCCCAGGTGCTCCACTGTCCTCTTGCCAAGGCAAAACTCACCAGCGCCCGCCTGGAGCTGGGGTTCCCTTCCACCATTTCTGAGCTGTGGCCTTCTGAGAGCTTCTACTTCCTCCTCTGGGATGTGGGGTGAGCAGAGCCGAGTGGGAAGAGGAGATAGTTGTGCGCCTTATCTATGCAGGGCTCCGCTTTTAGGCATCTCCTCCTCACCCCTCCTTGAGTAAGCCCTTCCTAAAGCTCACACTGCATACCGTCCCCACCCCATAGCCGTCCAGCTGTCGTAATGGAACCCTCACACGGACAGTTTATGAGCATTCCAGGGAGGCAGAGATGTTTTGTTTATGGGTCAGGCTGTCTGTGGCAAATAGTAGGTGCTCAGGAAACCTCCCCTTTAAGAATAAGCATGAGAAGAGTTGGAGTTGAGCATGCTTGTAATCCCAGCACTCGAGAGGCTGAGGCAAAATGATTGAAAGTCTGAGGCTAGCCTGGGCTACATAGCAAGACCCTGTCTTAGGAAAAAAAAAAAAAAACAAACACACAAATTGAAGAGCCAACTAGCCAAGGAAGAGAGAAAGCGATCGTGACTCAGACAGGGCTCCGGCCAGTGCCTGCGCCCCGTGGGTAGCGCTTCCTAGAACACAGATAGACGGCACAGACAAGGAAACACGACCTTGACTGTAGTCCCACTTTATTTTGCTCTGGGATCTTCACACCTCTAAATATATCTAGCAGTTTGGTAAGCACACCTGGCGATGTACAGCACACCAGAAGAAACACTTTTAAAGTAACAAACAACAGCCCAGAAGGTGGCTTTAAAACAAACGGCCTGTGGGTGCACAGCCGTGACGGACAGCCATTCAGAAGGCTGAAGCAACAGAGTCAAAAGTTCCAGGACTACCTGGGCTACCAAGTGAGACCTTGTCTCCCTAAAACCAGAACCAGACAAAAAAGAACGCATTTGATGTTTCCCCTCCCCTATCTCCAGGATCTTCCCAAGGCACATTCATTAAAAATGACCCTTCACCCCCCTGCAGACGCCCATATGGTTGGAAATACCTTGAGCAGTTAGGAACGATGCCTCCTGACTCCCGTCTTGATCCCGGGGGTCGGGGTGGTAGGCACCGCTCAGTGGGCGCTGTCAGCCAGTCTTGATGAAGGCCAGAGACGAAGGCCACATTTGGAGCCCGCCGCTCCAGCAGCTTTCCTCTTGCTGTGGAGGAGCATGTGCTGGGCAGAGAAGGGCAAGAATTCTTCGGAGACCCAAGCAAGGGGCAGAGAAAGTGGAAGCCAGAGGGCGCTCGGAGGTCAAATCCTGGTTGGCTGATTGTTAGCTGTCTGCTCTGAATAAGTATATCCTTTGATGTTTAGTGCACCATCTGTGAGATGTGCACATAAGTTGTTATTTTTTATTGGTGCTGGGGATTGGACCAAAAGCCTTAATCATGCAGGCAGGGGCTCTACCACTGAGCCACACCCCAGCCCCTCACTGGGGGATTCTAGGCAGGGGCTCTACCACTGAGCCACACCCCAGCCCCTCACTGGGGGATTCTAGGCAGGGGCTCTACCACCGAGCCACACCCCAGCCCCTCACTGGGGGATTCTAGGCAGGGGCTCTACCACCGAGCCACACCCCAGCCCCTCACTGGGGGATTCTAGGCAGGGGCTCTACCACTGAGCCACACCCCAGCCCCTCACTGGGGGATTCTAGGCAGGGGCTCTACCACCGAGCCACACCCCAGCCCCTCACTGGGGGATTCTAGACAGGGGCTCTACCACTGAGCCACACCCCAGCCCCTCACTGGGGGATTCTAGGCAGGGGCTCCACCACGGAGCCACACCCCAGCCCCTCACTGGGGGATTCTAGGCAGGGGCTCCACCACTGAGCAAGGATGACACCAGCCCTCTTTTTACATTTTATTTGAGACTCTTTTCCCTAAGTTACTTAGGCTGACCTTGAACTCACTCAATTGTTCAGGCAGGCTTTAGACTTTGATTCATTAGCCTCAGGTTCCTAAGTAGGTTAGATGGCAGTCCCGTCCCACTGGGTTTAGGTCTCTGCCTACAAAATATTCCCAGGATCCCCCTCTAGTCCCTGTGCTGCCCCCTGCTGGCCTAGCCTCTGTCCCTGTCACACTGAGTCAGTCGGGTGCCAGTTCCTGCCCTCCAGGGTGCCCTCACCAGCATCCCTGAGTGAGGTCACTGTGTGAGCTCTTACCCCCAGCTCGGAGTCCTGGCCCGGCTGGCTGCATGTTGGTCCAGCTGCAAGCTAACCCTGCCATCCTCTCTCTGCCTCCTGGCTGTTCCTCACCCAGCTCCCCGCCTCAGCCTTCGGATCTCTGCTCTCAGCTCTTCAGTTCCTCTGGCCTACTTCTCGGCACCTCTCAGATCTCAGCCTCTTTCTCACCTCCTTCGTCTACTTCTCGTTGCTCACGTGGCACCTTCCCACCAAAGCTGGCCTTGCCTGCCCACTTACAGCAAAGTGCAACTCCACCCCCATACCCCAGATCCCCAGTCCTTCTGTCGCCCTTGCCTGTCTCCGCCACCCCTTCTGCTGTGACACAGGACACGTTTCCGTTATTTGTCACGCTGGTTGTCTGTCTGCTCTCCTGGGCTTTGTACTGCATACAGGAAGAAATTTTGTGTGATTTATCTACAGTCTAAAATAGTAACCAGCATGTTCAAAGTATGTGGTAAATACAAAGAAACACCCCTAAGGGGTTTGACCCGACTTGGGTGTGAAGAAGGCTTCTCTGACCTTCTGAGGACAGATGGAGGGCCAAGGAGCATTGGCCGGCCACCCAGACTGCCCCGGCCACCCAGACAGCACCAGTGCTGTGAGCTGGCCTGCTGAGCTAGCCTGTCCTGCATTATGCCACCCTCCACCCTCCCCCTCTCGCTTTCCCCTTTTCTCTCTCCCTCCATTCCATCTTTCATTCCGTCCTGAGACATAATATAGCCCTGACTGACCCCAGACCCACAGCCCTCCTGCCTCAGCCCCCAAGTGCTGGTACAGCAGGTGTCTTCATGCCTGACTCTTGTTCGGATTTTTGAAACAAGGTCTTCTAACTCTACGCCCTGGCTGGCCTGGAATTAATATGTAGTCCACACTAGCCTCAAACTTGTGACGACTCTCCTGCCTCGGCCTCCTGAGTGTTGAGATGATAAGTTGAAGCCATCCACCATGCTAAGGTGACTCTTGGATGGTGACACCGAGTCCATCTCTCAGACTTTACTTGGCCGACAGAAGAGCCTGGGTTCTCCTCCTCCTCCTCCTCTCCTCCTCCTCTATTTATTTTATTATTATTATTATTTTACTGTTTGTTTGTTTGAGACAGGGTCTCTCTACCAAGCCCTGGCTGTCCTAAAAGTCTCTCTACAGACCAGGCTGGCCTCCAACTCATAGAAATACGCCAGTCTCTGCCTCCTGAGTGCAGGGATCAAAGGCAAGCACACCACACCCGGTTAACTCACGATCCTTCTGCCAATGCCTCCTTCAGCAAATTCCAGGCTCATGCGCCACCATAATTGGCCCCTCTCTCCCCTTTGGTAGGTAGTTCAGGCTGGTCTTGAACTCATGATCTTGTAGTCTTTACCTTCTGCAGGTTAGAATCAAAGGCACCTGCCCCGGTTCCTCCTGCTGCTAGGCCCCTTCCCGTCTTCCTTTTCTCCATGTCATACTTATGTAAATGTTTTAGTAACCTGGTTCCCCAAGCCTGCCTGAGTCTGGGCTTGTTCATCCACAGTGAATACCCTGTGCAGGCTCACTCTCTCTCATCTGCTTTCTCCCTAAGTCAAATGAAATCATTTCCCTAGTTCCTGGTGTCCTGGTTTCCAGCAGCTTGGGTGTCCCAGCAGGGAGAGACACCCACTAGTGAAGTCCCGCCTAGTAGCGGGTGCAGATGAAGCCCCGGGCGGCGAGGGGTACAGGATCAGAGTTCTCAGGACCTCAGGCAGTCAGGGAAGCCGATGGTGGGCCTCTGTGGGACCCAGGCCTGGCCCTGTCGCCCTGCAGTGCAGGTCAGCCCCGGGGACTCACGGCTTGCGGTGTTCGACAAGACGGAGGGGACCTGGAGGCTGCTGTGTTCCTCGCGCTCCAACTCCAGGGTGGCGGGGCTCAGCTGTGAGGAGATGGGCTTCCTCAGGTACCCGGGTGGCCCTCGAGGGAGGAGAAGGATGGAATGGGGCGGGAGGTGGCTCTGACCCGAGCCTGGTGCAGGGCCCTGGCGCACTCGGAGCTGGATGTGCGAACCGCGGGCGCCAACGGCACGTCGGGCTTCTTCTGCGTGGACGAGGGCCGCCTACCGACGGCTCAGAGGTTGTTGGATGTCATCTCTGTGTGGTGAGCAGGGCAGCTGCGGGTGGCACTGGACCCCTGGCCTCCAAATACCATCCTAACTGGTCGTTTGGTTCGTCTCTCTGTCTCCACCCCTGTCCTGTATCTTCTCAGCGACTGCCCTAGAGGCCGATTCCTGACTGCCATCTGCCAAGGTGAGGCACGGGTCTCAAATGAGGTACAGGACAGGACTGGGGCCTGGGACCCCAGGGTGGAATATGTCCTCACAAACTGCCCAGGATCTCCACATGCCCACGGTTGGGGAGGGCCCTGTTCCCACAAACTACTGGGACAGGGCTGTGTCTCCTCCCACGCCTGGCTCTAGCCTATGCCCGGCAGGCAACCCAGATTCCTCCCATTTTGAGCCTTCCTTGTGTCCTCTCCACAGACTGTGGCCGCAGAAAACTGCCCGTGGATCGCATCGTGGGTGGCCAGGACAGCAGCCTGGGAAGGTGGCCATGGCAGGTCAGCCTGCGCTATGATGGGACCCACCTCTGTGGGGGCTCCCTGCTGTCCGGGGACTGGGTGCTGACGGCTGCACATTGCTTTCCAGAGTGAGTGTTCCCCACAGTCCTACCGAGGGTGGGGCAGGAGAGAGGCCTGCAGAGGCCGGGCCCAGGGACTTGTCCCTTCTGTCCTGGCAGGCGTAACCGGGTCCTGTCTAGATGGCGAGTGTTTGCTGGTGCTGTAGCCCGGACCTCACCCCATGGCATGCAACTGGGGGTTAAGTCTGTGATCTATCATGGGGGCTACCTTCCCTTTCGAGACCCTACTATTGAGGAGAACAGCAATGACATCGCCCTGGTCCACCTCTCCAGCCCCCTGCCTCTCACAGGTAAGCCTGGGGGCCCAGCCTCGGGGTAGGGACTCCAGAGACTCAGGGAACAAAGAAGGGGCCCATGGAGCAAAGCATATCCATCTTCAGGTTTCCATGATTATAATGGATCCCTCATGAGGGAGCACAAACTGAGCATTAGCCATGAATGCTAGATAGCCACACACAACCATCTGAGCCTCCATATAGGAGTCGGTCACTGTGACCCAGCGATTCCTTTCCTACAGAAGGCAGGGATACAGATGGTCACACAGAGAACCAGTGCAGAGATGCTCTTAATAGGCTCATTCAGTCATAGTAATCTGGGTGTGAAGGCATATGCCTGTAATCCCAGCACACAGGAGGAGGAGGCAGGAGGATCGAGTTCAAGGCTAGCCTTGGCCACATAGTGAGTTTGAGGCTAGCCTAGGCTGCATAAGACACGCTAATAATAAATAAATAGCTGATAAATAAGTGAATAGCTCACCCAGGTAGAAGAGCAGTTAGGGGTGGAGATGTTGCGAACAGGTAAAGAATCTGGGGTTTCTTTGGGGGAGACGAAGTATTCTAAAGTGGAACATGGTGGCAGTTGTAATAAGCTGGGAATATGCCAAAGCCATCAGCTCATACACACTTAGACATGCTGTGAAGTGAAGCCACAGTAATGGTCAGTAAGACTGCGTCCTCCAAACATCATGCAGAATTAAAATGTATGGAGAGGGGCTAGAGCGGTGTCTCGGTGGTTTAGAGCATTTGCTATTCTTACAGAGAGCCCTCGTTCAGTTCCTAGCACCCGCTGCCAGCCTCTCACAACTGTCTCTAGTTCCAGGGGATCCGACACCCTTTCCTGAACTCCAGCAGTGCGCGCACACACACACACAGCACGAATATAAATAAATCTTAAAAATAAGTATGGAGACCTGGGCAGCAGTGGTGCACACCTTTAATCCCAGTACTCAGGAGGCAGAGCCAGGCAGATCTCTGTGAGTTCGAGGCCAGCCTGGTCTACAGAGCAAGATCCAGGACAGGCACCAAAACTATACAAAGAAACCCTGTCTTGAAAAATCAAAAAAAGGGCTGGAGAGATGGCTCAGCAGTTAAGAGCACTAGCTGCTCTTCCAGAGGTCCTGAGTTCAATTCCCAGCAACCACATGGTGGCTCACAACCATCTGTAATGAGATCTGGTGCCCTCTTCTGGCCTGCAGACAGAACACTGTATACATACTAAATAAATAAATCTTAAAAAAAAAAAAAAAAAAAAAAAAAAAAAAAAAAAAAAAAAAAAAAAAAAAAAAAAAAAAAAAAGAAAGAAAGAAAAGACCCCCCCCCCAAAAAAAAAAAGTATGAAGAAGCAGCTGGTGTGGCACATGCCTGTCATCTAAGCACTGAGACTGAGGAAGAGAGACTGTGAGTCTGAGGCCAGCCTGGGCTGTGTTGAGAGACCCTCTCTCAAAATGCCCCAAATAAATAACCACTTAAATAATAGTAAATAAATAAGAACAGTGGCATGCTGAACTTACCTACAGCTGTGTGCTGCATAAAATCATTTTGGTCACAGACAGAGCATCTCTATGACCGTGGTCCTATGAGATAAGATGGCCTCGTGACATCAGAGTCATCTTAATTTGCATGGAGGAGCCTCTTAGGATCTGCACACAATGACAAAATCATCTGAGGACACATTTCTTGGCGTGTTTGCTTGTTGCTAAGTGACCGTGTGCTTTCCTCGGCCTTGGTGTGCCCCAAGTCTGGACTCACTTCCTTCTCCTACAGTCCTCCAGGGTGGCCTCTTTATTGCTGTTTATGCTTATTAGTCTTATAAACACTTCCTGTTTGCAACACCACATCCAATTCTTACCACAGTTTCTGCAGAGAAATTATTTCATGTGTATGCTGTTTTCAGTGCGGGGATCGACCCCAGGATCTCGAATACTATAGGCAAGCACTCCACCACTGAGCTATAACCCCAGCTTGGGGCATGATCGTTGTTTGCATTTTGTACCGAGGTGCTGAAGCAGAGGGAGGCTGAGCTGACGTCATGGCAGCAGTGAGGGCTGCCAGGACTGTTGGCGTGCGCTGCGCACTGCACAAGGCTCTTCCATCTTAGGGAAGCCAGTGCCATCGGAGGCCTGTGTGTTTATTATGACGGTTTTCTGACAGGCAGAAGCCAAGGGTCTCAAGGGCAGGGTGTGTTTTCCGTTTCCTGCCTCTGAGCTGCTTATAGTCCTGTGGCCATGGTTAAGAGCCCAAGCTTGGGGAACGGAGCTAACTTTGGCTCCGGTTCTGATTATTCCATTGGCTTCTATGAAACGTGGGACAGGTGACTTGGCCTCCTGAGGCAAAGGTCAGTCTCAGCTCCCTGGGGTGACGGGGGATGAAAGGCAAAGATCTGGGAAAGTGGCACGTACACTGGATGATGGAGGTTCATTGCGGTAGTGAGAGGGTGCACAGCCGTTGTGTGGAGGCTGAGGTGCCTGCACAGGTGCGTCCACGCGGGACAGACTGACTGGCAGGAACTGGACTGGTATGGTTTTTCTCACAGAATACATCCAGCCGGTGTGTCTCCCTGCTGCGGGACAGGCCCTGGTGGATGGCAAGGTCTGTACCGTGACTGGCTGGGGCAACACACAGTTCTATGGTAAGTTCCAGGTCCTAAGGCCAGCCACACCATTAGGAGGGGACCGAAGCTGGTTGCGGGGGACTAGGTGGACCTCAGAGGGACCCCAAGGCCATGGGATGGGCACCAGGAGGGGAGGGCGTGTTTCCAATTCTGGCCACCATACCCACATCTCCTCAGGCCAGCAGGCTGTGGTGCTCCAAGAGGCCCGGGTCCCCATCATAAGCAACGAGGTCTGCAACAGCCCTGACTTCTATGGGAATCAGATCAAACCCAAGATGTTCTGTGCTGGTTATCCTGAGGGTGGCATTGATGCTTGCCAGGTGAGGGACACAGCGGGGCAGCCCTCTAGGCTCAACATTATAGAAAAGGGACCAGGGTAGTAGGAACGGGGTCCCCACTGGAGCCACGGTGGCCTCCAGCCAGGTGTCCCATCCTGCCCACCAGGGTGACAGTGGCGGCCCCTTTGTGTGTGAGGACAGCATCTCTGGGACGTCAAGATGGCGGCTATGTGGCATCGTCAGCTGGGGTACGGGCTGTGCTTTGGCCCAGAAGCCAGGAGTGTACACCAAAGTCATTGACTTCCGGGAGTGGATCTTCCAGGCCATAAACGTGAGTTGGTATAGGGCGGGACTGTCTGGGACTCTGCTAAGGAAGGTGGAAGTTTGGGGAAACCTGTGTTTGGGCCTAGCAGAGGGCACTCTAGAGCACAGGTGGGCCCCCATGGGCTTCTGGGAAGGGGCAGCAGTTAGAGGGTTGCGAGAAGTCGCTGAGACCTTGGAAGCCCATGGCTCTTTCCCTAGACTCACTCCGAAGCCAGTGGCATGGTGACTCAGCCCTGACCCAGCCTCACCTCGCTGCTCTGCGCTGCTGCACTTGCCTCCAGAGCCGGAGTCGGCTGACGCCTCCAGCCCCGCGTGGTAGGCTCCACACGGGGCCTCACACAGAGCAGTTTTCTTCACAGACCCAGTCCACAGGTCCGAGGACTTTCCTCCACAGTGGCCGGCCCACTCAGTCTTGGGGCCGCTCAGCCTCAACCTCCCACCCCATGTATATATATTACTCTGTTCTCTGCGGGTTGCTTTCCAGGCACCCCATGGGAATACTCTTTAAATAATAAAGGTGGTTTTGATTAATGGGTCTCTGAGTTTACACACTTGAGCAGCAATGTGGACTCGGTGATAGCAGCAGAGAGCGCTGAAGGCACACCAGCGCTGGATTGGGACCCCCAATTCCTACCCATGGTGGCTCACTCCTGTAACTCCAACACTTGGGAGGACGGTCACAAGGTAAAGGCTACTCTGGGCTACATAGTGAGTCCCAGGCCAGCCTTGACTACAGAGTGAGACCCTATCTCAAAAAATAAAAAGGAGAGAGAGGTGGGGGAGGGCTTAAAACACCCAGGAGACCCCGACGTTAGGCATTGCTCAGTCCAGCAACTCTCAGATCTCTGTTACTCCGTGTCAGCCTCATCTCCAAGCAGGCTTTCCCACAACCAGAAGAAGCGCACCCCAGTTCTATGTAAGTGAGGGTATGTGCTGGGGACAAGATTCAGGATGCCTGAGGGTGGAGGTGGGGTATGTGGCTGCTCCTTTCAGGAGAACACCAGAAAGGGGGAAAAAATCCTAAGGAGGCCCAGCTTTCAGCAGTCAGTTGGGTCACATGATCTGGTTGGATTATCTTACACCTGAAATGCTGCCTGGGGATGAGAGCCGGGTCTTCAGGAACCACATGAGCTGCTGGTGGGAGACTCTTCAAAAGAAAATGAGGAGCTGTTTCCAGAAAAAAGTGGACATCAGTGTCCCAGGAACAATAAATACATCTGCTTTGGGGCAATAGAAAACAAAACCTTGTGGGCCAGAGAGGGAGTGAGTGACATGCCTTTTGGGAGCAGGGAGAAGCACCCGCCTCTGCACCCCTTCCTGCTCTGGGGCCGGGTCCAGCCCACCAGCTCCTCTTGGTGCAGGATCTCCTCTTCCCGGCATCTGCAGACCTCGGTGGCAGTGCAGGTGGCCACCAGAGGGAGCTGCTGCCTCGGCGCTTTCAAGGCTTAAGCCGAAAGGGGCACTCCGCTCTCCAGCAGGAGAAAGTGCTCAACAGAGGCTGTTCTCGAGAATATTAAAAATTCTAAGTTCATTTTTGCTGGGTTTTTTTCTTGCTTTGGTTTTTTTTTTTTTGAGACAGAATCTCAATATGTAGTCCTGGCTATCCTGGAATTCTCTATGAAGATCAAGCTAGCTTTGAACTCACAGAGGTGCACCTGCCTCTGCCTCCCAAGTGCTGGGATTAAGGGCCTTGCCACTGCATTCAGCCTTTTTTGGGGGGTGGGTAGGGGTGTATTTTAGAAGCCTGAAACCTCCCCAGGAGCATAATGCCCTGAGGAAGGTCTGAACAGATATATTGGAGGAAGGAGTATGTTTGTGCAGAGGGCACAGTGGAAAGACCTAGAGCGTGACCCTGCCTGAGAGGAGATGTGGCCATATTCTAGGGGATCTGGTAGAGATCTGTACATGTATTTCTCTTTTTTTATTGCTGTAACAAGACACCCAAGGGTGGTTATTAAAAAATTATGTTTAAGGGCTTGGAGAGATGGCTCAGTGGTAAGAGTGAATGATGTTCTTCCAAAGGTCCTGAGTTCAGTTCTCAACCACCCGTAACTCCAGCTCCAGGGGTTCTGGCATCCTCTTCTGGCTTCCAAGAGCATCTGCACGTATGTGCACACACACACACACACACACACACACACACACACACTTAAAAAAAACAATTCTTAAGAGGTGTAAACTGAGCCGGGCAGTGGTGGCGCACATCTTTAATCCCAGCACTCAGGAGACAGAGGCAGGCCGATCTCTGTAAGTTCGAGGCCAGCCTGGTCTACAGAGCTAATTCTAGCTATTATGCAGAGCAACCCTGTCTCAAAAACCAAACAACAAAACAAACAAAAAATAAAATAAATAAATAAAAAGAGGTATAAGCTGGGAAGGGTGGTGTATACCTGTAATCCCAGCACTCAGGAAACTGAAGTAGGAGGATCATGAATTTGAGGCCAGCCTGGGCTACATAGAGAGAACCTGTCCCAAAATAGAGGTGGGATGTTTTCCCACAGCACGCAGTTTGAGAAGCTGGAAGTCCAAGAGCGTCGCAGCTCACGGGCACCCACGGCATCCTGTACTGCTGTGGAAAGGCCCCGGGGAAAAGATCACCGGAGGAGACTGCAAGCAGAGAACAGGCAGGGGCTAGCCTTGCCCTGCTGGAGTAATCACTCTTGGGCCCCACCAGGGCTTAGTGATTCCTCTTGTACTGGAAGTTCTATGTCAATTTCACACAAGTTAGGGCCTTTTGGGATGTGGGGACTTTGAGAAAACGCCACGGCTATCAGACTGACCCATGGGCAGGCCTGTGGGGCATTTTCTTGATTGATGACTGATGTGGGAGGGCCCCGCCCACTGTGGGCGGTGCCACCCCTGGGCAGGTGGGCCTGGCTGCTATAAGACCATGGGTTGGGCGAGCCATGCACAGCAAGCTAGTAAGCAGCATTGCTCTGTGGCCTGTTTGAGTCCCTGCCTCCAGGCCCCTGTCCTGACTTCCCTCAGTGACAGAGTGTGAGCTAGAAATTGTAAGCTAAAATGAACCCTTTCTTCCCGGGGTCGCTTTTGGTCATGCTGTTCTATCAATCACACCAATAGGAACCTTAACTAAGATGCCTTCCTTCCAAGCACCAGCACCCCAAAACCCTTGCTCTAGGCCCTTGATGACCAAGCTTCCAAGGGGCCAAAAAGGGGCTCACCAGATGTAAACCACAGAGGAACTCCGGGGCCAGTGCTGTGTGGCAGAAGGGTGTAAGTCGGGGCCCTTCACTCTGGGTACCCCAGCATCTCTATTGCCATGAGACCCTAATGCCCCCAGCTGGCAGGGGAGGGGTTCCCAGTCTTGGTTTTTCAGCCTCCAGAAAACTTTCTCTCTCTTCACTCCTGTGTTCACATTGTTTAAAAAAAAAAAAAAAAACAGGAAGGCCAGGGTCCCACGTAGCCCAGGCTAGCTCAAACTCACTATGTAGCTGAGGATGACCTTAAGCCTTGATCCTCCTGTCTCGGCCTCCTGGGTGCTGGAATGATGGACGTAAGCCCACCCCCGCCCTTTCTGCTGAGACAGCATCTCTCTGCATATGTGACAGTCACTTTTCTCACTGCCATGACGGAATTCCTGATATAATTGCAGGGAAGGTTTATGCTGGCTTATGGTTTTGGGGGATACAGTCCGTCATGGTGGGGAGGGTATGGAGGCTGGGACAGTCAGTCACAGTGGTGGCAGTCACATCTTGCTGCGTCAGGACGAGCAGAGAGAACCAAACTGGAAGCAGAGCCCAGCAGTAAGCGTCACCCCCACCCGCCACCCCGGGTGAACTCTGTCCTCCAGCTAGGCTTTCCTACCCCAATGTCCCATAGCCTCTGGGACCAGCACCACTAGCTGGGAACCATGAATTCAGATGCAGGAGACTGGGGGAGGACATTTGAGATTCAAATCATGACGGTAGCCCAGGCTGGCCTAGAAGGAACCATCCTCCTGCCTGGGGCTCCTGGGATTACAGGCCGGCACCTCACATCCAGCGTTGTTCTTCTCTTCTGCCTACAGAAGAACCTCTGCACTTAGCTGCAGCAGCAGGCTCTGTGCGTGAGAATGCCGGCAGCCAAGCAGGGAGCGATGTGCAGTCTCTTTCTCACGCTAGCTCCTCTCAAGTGCAAACACTGCCATGATTAATTCCCTGCCACGAGGGCTGTGAAGGCCATTAATTTTACATTCAGAAGTAATTGTTGGGAAGGTTCAAACAGCGGTGTGCGTAGGGAGATGAATTTTTGGTTTCTGCATAAAAAGCAATGTTATTACAATAATGCAAGTTACTCAAGGAGCTCCCGTTCTGCCCTATGGCTGCAAAACAAACCGCCCAAACCTAGCAGGGGATAACAACCCTTCCATTAGCCTCATTGGCTCCATGGCAGGCAAGGTTGGCCAGGGATCGCTGTGTCGGCTCCATGATGTGCTGCACTTGGCCAGCAACGAAAAGGACGGAAGGACGTGGTGAGTGACGGACTATGGAGGCATCTTGGCCCATAGCCTGTGTCTATGGCTGGAAGGCTGGCCTCCACTGGGACCACTAGCTCATCTTCTGTGTGGCTTGAGGTCTCTCCCATCATGGCTGCCTTGGGACATTTGCATTTCTTACAAGCCAGCCCAGGGCTCCAGGGTGAGTATTTCAGAAGCTGCTGCCTTTTCTAACCTTGTTTTTGCTTCATTGGTCTTGTTTGATTGTTTTTTTTGTTTGTTTGTTTGTTTGTTTTTTTTTTTTTTTTTTTTTTTTGAGATAGGGTTTCTCTGTGTAGCCCTGGCTGTCCTGGAACTCACTCTGTAGCCCAGGCTGCCCTCAAACTCAGAGATCCGCCTGCCTCTGCCTCCCGAGTGCTGGGATTAAAGGCACCCAGCCTTGTTTTTGCTTTTCGGTCAGTCAGTGCTATTGTCAATCTGTCTGAACTCTAGGGGGCAGGGACAAACACTCTGCCTTTCAGTAGGGAAGACATCAGAGTTGGGGGCCATTGTTTTAGAGCAGCCGTTGGATCCAGTTGGCAGCTGGCAGAGCAGAGAAATGGGCTCTCTTTAAAGAATCCACTCATGTTGACAATGATGATGAATTATCACTGCCAAGTGCAAGGCTCTGGGTTCAGTTCCCAGTACCAAACCAAACCGAAACAAGGACCTGGACCCGTGAGAAGATGGCCCAGCAGGGGGAGGGGCTTGTGCTGCCAAGCCTGGTGTCTGGTGTTTGATCCCCAGGACTCACGATGGAAGGAGAGAACCGACTCCGTTCTTTGAGATGCACACCATGACTTAAACATGCACACGGGCATGTGCATGCATACACACGCACACACACAGAAATAAAATGTAATAAAGTTTAAAATAATTTTAAGATTAAGTATCGTACTAGGTATGCAGCAATGGACGGGGAGGGTCATATCACCCTCATGAGACCCTCCCCAAGATTTAAGTCCCCATTCCCTCCCGCCTGCCCTTCTGCTGCTGGTACTGGAGAAGGAGTGGGAAACTGACTGAGAATGAACTTTTTTGGGGTGCAGCGGCTCTGAGTTGCCCACGCTCCTGTTAGTAACCCTAATAAAAGTATTTCCTGGCTGGGCTGGGCTGGGCTGGGCCGGACTGGGCTGGAGGGAAACTTTCCTTGGCCCGTCATCTTTCTTCCTGTTTGGGGTGAACAAGCAAACATTTCTTTCAGCTCTCCCGAGGAAAATCACAAGACACAAGCAGCTGAACACACCAGGCCTTGTCACACCTGTGACCTTGAACCTGACGGCCAACTTACCCACACTCCCCCAATCCACTCATCCCCTCTCCCCCACCCCACCCCCACCCCCGACTCCAGGCCACCCTGTCACTGGGCCTAAATCCCTGCACCAATGCTTTCTTTTCCACATCTTTGGTCCTCAAGAGGCTATCCCTGACCATCAGCATCACGGGAAGCTGTGGAGATGAACAGCAGTAGGGCCTGCCCTGACTGCCCTTCTGGTAAGTGTCAGCCAGTCCTAAGACAGCCACAGATCTGAGTCCGTGTCCTAGTTACTTGTCTATCTTGTAATAAGACACCATGACCATGGCAACTTATAAAAAACATTTTATTTGTAGCCTACAGTTCTGGAGGGTCAGAGTTCTTGACCATCATGGTGGGGAGTGCTGTGTGATGTTCTGTATGGCAAATGTGTTAATAAAACGCTGATTGGCCAGTAGCCAGATGGGAAGTATAGGCGGGACTAACAGAGAGGAGAATTGAGGGAACAGGAAGGGAAGGAGGAGACTGCCTGGAGCCACTGCCAGGACAAGGAAGATGTAAGGTACCAGTAAGCCACGAGCCACGTGGCAAAGTATAGGTTAATAGAAATGGGCTGAATATAAGAGTAGAGCTAGACAATGATAGGCCTGAGCTAATGGCCAAGCAGTTTAAATAATATAAGCGGCTGTATGTTTATTTTATAAGAGGGCTAAGGAACTGCCAGGGCTTGGCGGGACTCGGAGAGAAAACTCCAGCTACAGGGGAGCATGGCAGCCATCAGGCAGGCATGGCGCTAGAGCAGCAGCTGAGTGCTTACATCCTGATCCAAAAGTAGGAGGTACAGAGAGCCAACCGGGGATGGCATGGTGTGTTTTAGTTTTCTTTTCCAAAGTTTGTGTGTGTGTGTGCGTGTGCGTGTGTGTGTGTGTGTGTGTGTGTGTGTGTGTGTGTGGGTGTGTGTGGGTGTGTGGGCGCGCACGCATTGGATCCCTTGGAGTTAAAGCTGCAGGCAGTCATGAGCCACCCGATGTGGGTGCTGGAAACCAAACTCTGGCTCTGTGCAAAAGCAATCATCTTCCCAGCATCTTGCTTTTCTTCTGAGTCTCACTGTGCAGCATAGGCTTGAGGGGTTGGGGGATGGTGGCGGTGCCAGAGCAGGATCCAAGACCTTACATATAACTAGGTAAGCAAGTGCTTTACCACTGAGCTACATTCCCCACCAAAAACTTTCTTGACAGGTTCCCCCTCCCCCATTTCCATGCTCCTCAGTCCACATCCTGACTGACAGACACAAGTAAAGCCAGTCCAGGGCACGACATCCATCTAAGGAGGCAGGGTCACACCCCAGAGGTTCTAGGGGAGTATGGTGGTTTGCATGCAATGTCCCCATGCTTGGTCCCCAGTGGATAACAGTGTTTGGGTGCGTTTAGGAGGTATGGCATTGTTGGAGGAAGTATGTCACTGGGGGTAGGTTTTGAGGTTTCAAAAACTATGCCCTGTTTCTGGCATGTGGCCTTTGCTTCCTCTTTGCAGTTTGAGATGTGAGGTCTCAGCTGCTGCCCAAGACGCCGTTCTGGCCCCTGTTGTCACGTCATGCTGTCCCCACCATTATGGACCCTAACCCTTTAGAACCCCGAGCCCCAAGCTCATCCTGGGCCATGGTGGGTTTTTTCTTTTTAAGATTTATTTATTTATTTATTTATTATGTATACAGTGTTCTGCCTGCAGTCCAGAAGAGGGCACCAGATCTCATTACAGATGGTTGTGAGCCACCATGTGGTTGCTGGGAATTGAACTCAGGACCTCTGGAAGAGCAGCCAGTGGTCTTTAACCACTGAGCCATCTCTCCAGCCTGGTCATGGTGTTTTATTACAGCATAGAAAAGAAACTAAGATGGGGTGTCCCAGTCCCAGTCCCAGGAGTCTGGACAGACTCATCCTCTACATTTGATTGGTGGCTTTATGCACGCCCACCTCAGTGCCTTGATGAGAGTGTGTGGTAAGGGGTACTTGCCCTGGATTTCACCGTGCCCACTGTGTCCTCCCACTTAGACTGTTCACTGGGTTGGCTTCCCTCATGAATGCTGTGGGACTTCAGCCCTGGCTCCTTCAAGAACTCCAACTGAGCCGTTATCAGCCCTGCCCGCCTCGGTGGCTCTGCATTGCTTCCCACCCTACTGGCTCCTCCTACAGACAAAATCTCCCAGAACATCCTTGGCAGTCCCTCAACTTCTGCCCGGCAAGAGAAAGAGTCCCGAGGAAACCCAAACATCAGTTCACAATGTCCCGGCAGCTTTGATTGGCTCCTTCTTGAATCTGTCCTGTAGCCTGGGAACAGGATTCTCCAATTGGTGTCTGCCTGACCCAGGCTTGGCCCCTGGGGGCATGGCCTGGCAGAGGCTGGGATGAGGTTAGTGGTGGCAATAGGTACTGGCCAGTGCCCAAAGGACAAATGTCCACTTCCCGTGTCCTCGTCTTGCTGCCAGGCAATCTTTGTCAACAGCATTAAGCAGTTTCAGCAGTCACTGTGATCATGATTTTCAGTTCCAAGGACCAAAGCCAGGGCCTTGTGCATGTAAGAGAAGACCTCTACCACTGAGCCACACCCCAGCCCCTCACTGGGGGATTCTAGGCAGGGGCTCTACCACTGAGCCACACCCCCAGCCCCTCACTGGGGATTCTAGGCAGGGGCTCTACCACTGAGCCACACCCCAGCCCCTCACTGGGGGATTCTAGGCAGGGGCTCCACCACTGAGTCACACCCCAGCCCCTCACTGGGGGATTCTAGGCAGGTGCTTTCCACTAAGCTACATGCCTAACCTTTTTGTGTTTTTTTTCTATTTTGAGACCAGACTTGCTAAGTGGTCCCTGCTGGGCATGAACTTCCCATGCTCTCTCCTCAACCTCCAGTGTAGCGGAGATTGCATGTCCACATTGCTAGGACCGGCTCTGCTCTTGTCTTTTTTTCTTTTTCTTTTTTCTTTTTTGGCAGGGTCCCAAACTATGCAGGTCAGACTTGCCTTGATCTTATATCCTCCTGGCTCAGCCTATCCCAAGTCCTGGGATTGCACTTCATTCCATTCTCCTTCAAGGTAAGGAATGTCTCCACTTGCCTGTGCAGCGTTGAGGAAAACCCAGATCCCAAAGCCAAGCTGCCTTGATGAGAACCCAGCTCCACCACTTTCTGTGTGCCCCTGGGAGAGTTGCCGAACACTTCTGTGCTCTGTACCCTTTAAAATAAAACAAAATAAAAACAAAAATGTCAAGAGTGAGGCTGTCATGCCCACCTGTGCAGTCGTGAGAGTCGACCAATGAAGGGCCACCCAGCCTGTCAATCAAGGGCTCACTGTGGGTGGGACTGACACTGGGGAAGAGCAGACACTGAGACACAGGTCGAAGCCAGGCGCGCCTGCGCACTCATGTCTCTACCACTAGAAGGGGCACAGGAAACACAGCCCTGCCCACAGTTTAATCCTGCCACATCAGATGCAGCTGCCAGCCACAGTAACTCTAAACAGTGGCAGCCTGGGGTGGCGGCCAAGGCCTGTTAGCCTAGCACTCAGAAGGCTGAGGCAGGAGGATTGTGAGTTCACTCCAGTCTGGGCTATACAGCAAAATCTTACCTCAAGGAAACAAACAAAAATTGAGTGTGAAATAGCTCCAGGAAATGTGAGGTTTCTCAGCCCCTAAAGACACAGGGCCTGCCCTGGCTAGTGGGGGCTGGTTGCCACTGTGCTGGGTGGCACACACTGGGAGACCTGCCCAGGTGGCTGAGCTGAGATCTGAAGCCAAACAGGCAGGCTGCAAAACCTAAGATCTAACGAACAGCTACTCCCGCTGAGACAGGATAAAAACTGTTCGGGACTTTGGCCTGAGGTTCAGAACTGTTTCCAACAGGGCACAGGGAGCTGCAGCGGCTGGCAGTGAGGGCTGGCCAGGACAGAGGCCTGGAGGTGGCCCTGCTGAGACCCTGTGATCTCCCAGCTGCTGGCAGGCCACTGGACATGTGGAGTCTTTCAGGGACAGGCCCCATGAGAAGCAGCTCGCGGAGGTCCTGTTTGTTTCTTTTCTTTTCATTTAGTTGTGATGATAGGTTATTTACTTTTTTGCTTGTTTATTTTTGCAGCCCTGAGGGCAGAATGCAGACCTCCTGCACGCTAGGCAAGGGAGCTACTGCTGAGCCGCACCCCAGCCCTGGAGAGCTAACAAACAGCTTCAGGCCCTTCTCAGTGCGCCTGGCACAAGAACCCTGTGGCCACCATCACCACCATCTCCATCACTACCATCGCCACTACCACAGCCATCACAACCTCCACCACCATCACCACCCCGGTACATCCATCATTGTCACCATCACATGGCCACCACATCTTCACAGCAGTCCCTCTCAGCAGAGCAATGCTCAGTCAGGCAGGCCAGCTGTCTTCCTCTAGCCCCAGCCTGCTCTTCCCACAGCCGCTGTCGGCTCTGAGACTCATGTCGCAGCTCCGGTGCACACACTGCCCTTTGACAACTGCCTGGCACCTGATCCGGAGGGCTGTCAGTGTGGCTTGTGTTTTGTGCTCAGGGGCGCTGTCCGAGTGGCTCAGTCCAGCATGGCTGCCCCACGTGAACAAGTGCACATGTCCAGAGACGCCTCTGGCAGAGTATGTGAGCCCCCCCCCGCCCGTTGCTGTGGACGCTCCACCTGCACTGAGCTGCTCCCCATCCTCTGGTGGGTATGGGACTCCCAAGGGCACCTTCTGGTGCCACCCACTCTCTCCCGGCGCCTGTCACACAACCGGGCGCTCCCATCCCAGCGCACTGGCAAGAGGACACTTGAGTTCCCGGCCCCTACAGGCTGTCTTTGTCTTACGGTTCCTCTTGCTTGCTGTGCTTTAAGGAAGAACAGGTCCAAATGCTCCATGGTTCTTATGTCCAGGCTGGTGGAACCCCGACTGTCTGAGGACCCCTGACCTGGCTGGAGCAAGCACTCACAATGCCCAGAGACTCTCGTACCGACCGAAGCCCAAATCACCATACAACGACTCAGACTCAGTGAAAAACCATACATACTGTGTCCCCCAGTGAAAGTGCAGACACTGTGGGTCCACAGAGCCCCTTCATACACCAGTTTGGTTGTTTGGGGTACAAATAACTGCAAACATCATTAAAACAAAACCAAGCCGGGCGGTGGTGGCGCACGCCTTTAATCCCAGCACTCAGGAGGCAGAGGCAGGTGGATCTCTGTGAGTTCGAGGCCAGCCTGGTCTACAGAGCGAGATCCAGGAAAGGCACAAAGCTACACAGAGAAACCCTGTCTCAAAAAAACAAACAAACAAACAAACAAAAAACACAAAAAAAACCCAAACAAACAAAAAACCAAAACAAGTCAGATTTTTCGATTATGTAGCTAATATTTCCAGGTCACAGGCACTAACTGAGATACTAACTTGGTTTCTTGGCTTTTCTCCTGGTCTGGGGTCTTCTGTAATATTAGGTTTGTTCTCAAGTTGACTTTTCTTTTTGAGGGGATGTGAGGAAAATCCCAGGCCGGGCCATGGGTGGGTGCCACAGCATCCTCAGGTTGGGTTTTCTTATGGTGGGAAAACGCCCAGCCCTTTGTACGGCCTAAATTCTAATTTTTTTTTCCACTTTAGTTATGTGAGCAAATCCCTGTGACCAGGAGGTCACCTCAACTCTACCTCATCGGAAGGTGGGGGCAACCCCTCCCCAGCTTCACTGCTGCTCATAGCAAGGAGAGGGACATAGAAAGCCCCAGACACAGCAGTGTCTTCCTCTTCCAAAA